>NC_066876.1:23282957-23988115 GCF_022985175.1 Labeo rohita | reverse complement strand
TCTTTTCCTGAACATAACCTAAAATACTGCTCCAGTGACCCGAGACGGTTAACCTCCGTCTCTGACCCCAGGGGGAATGGGCCAAGCCAGCCAAAACCCTATCAGAGACCGGCAGCCACGGTCTGGACTGCCATTCAGTATTTACTGCCCTCTGTTTCTGGACAGCGTGATTTCCAATTCACTCTCCTGTTCTGCCACAACCGTTTTAATAGGTTGTTTTCCAGACCCAGTCAAAGCCCCGAAGCCATTCATCAGGGCAGTTTAAAGCAGCCCGGTGAGTCCTGATTTTTTTAAACATGAAATTAAAGATCTACTTAATGGTCTATTCACGTCAAAGACTGTGTCTCGCATTATAAAGATACACAGCATCATTCCATAACTCCTGACAGGGAAAAGAGACGCTGTGGCTCCACACGTTTTTCCCATGGAGCAGTAATCCTGATTCTGAATTGATGGAGTGTGGCGTCAGGTTGAACCAGCAGAGCAGCGTCTTCTCATCCAGAGACACCCTGAGCTATTTTTCACTCACTGCAGACATGAAAAACACCCAGACAAATACAGCAATCTACAAAAACGGGATGAATCAGGCTAGTGCTGCACTGTTGCACACATACACACACACAAACAAACATCAGGAAACGGGGAGAACAGTAGACAGATGCTGCTTAACAGCTTTGGCGAAAATATATGAGAGCTAAATGAACAAACTGTGCCTAAGCTAACAGCTGGGGAAATTGGCTTTTCTCTAGGTCAGGCCCCATTCCAAGATGCTGGAATCGTCTTTCACCATTAAAACCACAGGTTTCATCTGAGCTCTATTCACTTATGCAGGCTGTTGGTTAATCAGTACTAGCATTTGATGCAAGATAGAGCATAGTGCTGCGGTTGACCCCAGGTTATCTCTCAATACCCCGACGGAATCATACTTCGCCAGTTTTGAAGAAGAAGTCCCTCACCGAGGCTGCTTTTGTTTGATTAAAACACAGTAAAAACGGTAATATTGTGAAATATTATTACAATTTAAAAGATCTGTTTTTTGTTTTAATACATTTTAAAATGCAATTTATTCCTGTGATGGCAAAGCTGGTCTTTAGCGTCACATGATCCTTCAGAAATCATTCTAATATGCTAATTTGGTGCATCATTATCAACCATACTATGTTGAATAAAGGTATGCTGCTTAATATTTTTGCGAAAACCATGGTACAAGTCAAAAATAAAATAAAAACATTTATTTAAAATATCTTGTATTTTTGTAAAATTATACATAACTTTACCGTCACTTTCACACAATGTAATGTATATATAAAGTAATAATATATAAAAACTTCTATATGTAACCATGCATGAACCACAAAACCAGTCATAAGGGTCCATTATTTTGAAATTGAGATTCATACAGCATATGTAAACTGAATAAATAAGCTTTCCATTGATGTATGGTTTGATAGGATATAACAATACTTGGCTGAGATACAACTATTTGAATATCAGGTATCTGAGGACAAAAAAAAAAAAAAGTAAATTGCCTTTAAAGTTGTGCAAATGAAGTTCTTGGCAATGCATATCACTAATCAAAAATTACGTTTTGATTATATATATATATATATATATATATATATTTATTCGAGAACCTGGAAATTCTTTACGTGCATTCTTACATATCTTACAAAGGATTGTGACTCTATTCATAACATTTTAATCTAGATATTGAAACTAGGGAGTCGCCGGGCAAAAGTACTGTGTTTTAATTCACCTCTAGGGCAGTGATAAAAGAGTTTTTAATGGCCAAACATCATCATAAACACATCAGAAGCAGTACAGCAGACTGTGGTGAGGTCGACCCCTCACCCGGCCGAAGGCTTCATGCGCTGTAAATCAGGCACGTAACGGACGAAATGGAAACAACTCTACATCGTTAAAAGAAGGAAAAAAGACTGCTGATAGATTAAAGCTATCCCATCCATCATAACCGCTGCCGTAAAAACAAGCCAAGCAAAAACAGGGAGGCGATAATCCACCGCACAGTCGTAAATAAGGCGAAAAAGTTCAGGCTAATGACTAAGAGGACTTGCAAGGATCACAAAGTTTCCCGGGTTGACAAGCTTTACTTGGCAGAGACTCCCACGGGGCTGTGAATTACCTAACAAAAATACCCCGCAGAATCCTAATATCTCAATCGTGCTCATCACAAGCTGTCAGGGTTTTATTTTTTATTTATTATTATTATTTTGAAGGCGTCGGAAGAGGAGGAGAAACGGGGATGAAAGAGAGGGGGGGGGAAGATTACTAGGAGGAATAAGAACAGAGAGAGAGAGATAGGCAGACGTGTGCATGAGTGTATGTGTGTCACGCTCGTCATGCAAAATTAACGTCTTTAGGGATGATGCACGCTGCAGTAGAGCGGCACTACTGAGCTCATACGAATAGGAATACACAGAAAAACAATAAACACCTCCCCTCATAGCATATGGTTCAGCAGAGCATCTTATAAATATCACTCCTCTGGGAATTAAGTTTCTGTCTGTTGCCTCTCGTTAACTTTACTACACTAATACATTACATGCTCTAGATGTAGAGAAAGCTCACTAAAATAGGAAACATCTGGTTCATATTCCCTTTAAAATCAAATGGGAAAAAAGATTATTATATTTTAAATAAAGAAAATTAAAGGGATAGTTCACCCAAAAGTGAAAATTCTGTGTTTAATTACTCATCCTAATGTCATTCCAAACCTGTACGATCTTTGTTCATCTTCAGAACACAACTTAAGATATTTCTGATGAAATCCGAGAGCTTTCTGACCGTGCACAGAGACCTTAAAGGCCCAGGAAAGTAGTAAGAACATGGTTAAAATAGTCCATGTGAATTTTTTGTGCACAATGAAAACAAAAATAATGACTTTATTCAACAAATTCTTTGTGTCAGTCTTTCACACATTCACGAGAGTATCACAATGCTTTGAATAAAGTCATTTTTGTTTTCTTTGCACACATAACAATATGGATAAACCACTGATGTCATATGGACTATTTTAACCATGTCCTTACTACCTGGGTTTTGTGCGTCAGTTGTGTTGCTGTCTATGCAGGGTCAGAAAGCTCTTGGATTTCACCAAAAATATTTTTATTTGTATTCCCGAAGATGAATGAAGGTGTTAAGGGTTTGAAACAACATGAGGGCGAGTAATTAATGACAGAATTCTCATTTTTGGGTGAACTATCCCTTTAAATTGCAACTCTAAGTACACTAAATACACATTGTATTGTATTATTTGTTGGAAAAAACTAAAGCAAAAAAAAAAAAAAACAATAGCCCCTTTCACACAGCAATCCCAGTAAATTTCCATAAAATTGCTAGTATGACTTTATCGGTAAATACAGAAGGTACACAGGCAATGGCGTTCTGGCTTTTTAACGGTAAGAGACCATTGACACAACAGAACCAAAATGCTGGTAAATTCTGTGATGTCAGCAGAAATGCTTTAGTTTCAGTATCTTTCCAATTTGAAAACAAAGTATGATTGCCCGGCTTAAGGGGATGATCAAACAGAATGCTTTTTTGCTCTTTTAAACCCGAGAAGCGCATAATAGTATCCAACTGCAGAGCTGCTGCGCTGATGAATGAAAAAGAAGGCTGGGTCTCGAGCATAACACTTGAAACAGCTGCGAGATGAGGTGCAGTGGTTAAAGATATACATCAAGCGCATATTTACATAAAAAAACTAATTTAAAAAAGCAGCAGAGCTTTGTAAACAGCTCAGAATAATAACGTCATCCCCATAAGCACACTACGATTGGCTAATGCGATCTCACGACTAATTCATATTTTACGGGGTAGCAAATTCCCCGGAGTGAGGTCGTACGAATTAGGTTAGGTGTAGGGCATTCGTACAAATTCATACATATTTTACAAGTTGCACAATATGTAAGTTTTAGCTAAAATCGTATGAATTTGTACGAATGAGGTCATACAAATTCCTATGAATTAGCCACCTTGTAAAATATGTACAAATTGCTGTGAGATCGGGCTGGATTGGCCAATTTGGACCAAAGCAGACTTTATTCGTCAGCACGTTCTACATGCACCAGTAATTTTCATTTCACGTTCACACACAGCATCATTCCGGTAATTTACTGGCAAATTGCTGGAACGAATTTACCGGTATTTTTATAAAGGTCCTATTCACACATGATTTCTTAACGGTAATTTACCAAGTAAACACTGCATGTGTGAAAGCGGCTAATGTCTTTATGATCAGAACCGATCCTTCCTATATGAAAAATACACAAGCTGCATAGGGCCCCTGAAACACCAGGGGCCCCCCTTGCTCTCAAAGATTTATTTTTAGTTTCGTTTTTGAAGTGGGTCAGCGGTTATCGAAACATGACAATGTTTATTTCTTTTAATGCGGTGCGCTGTCGCTCTTTCTATGTAAAAATCAGTCAAATCATGTAACGTGAATGTCGTACACTGTCTTGCTTGAGACAAAAAAAAAAAAAAAAAAAAATAGTTGAAAGCTTATCGAGCCGTGGAAGAGACAGCTGTTTCTCAAGCGCTTTCCGTGAGCGTGATTCGAGACGGCGTGAACCACGGACAAATGCGCTGACACAGTTTTGCGTAGGGCCCCCTGAAGTCCAGGATCGCCAGTGTTTATGATCTAATGCATTTGTGAAGTGTGCATCCAGTGGACAATTTGCTATCCCATAGTGCAACAGCATCTAAGGAGCCACCATTTTTGAAAACCGAAAAACAAAACCAGCTAAGCAAGAAGTACCAAGAAACTTGTTCCGTAGGCCAAAGGACAATGCATACATGTCAATGAATGTATTCATACTACACAATTTGGTTCTTCAACAGTCAAAAAGTTATCCATCAAATCTAGTATACAGTCTGAAAGAATTCTGTACACAGCCATTGTGTCTAGACATGATGGTTTTCATTATTTACGCATTACACTGATATGAATTTGGAGGAAAATGTGCTTATGTATCATGAAAATAACATCACAATCCAAAAACATTGTTATGGTCCTAAAACTGGCTTCATTTTCTTTATGCAAAACCTCATTTCTCATTTTTTTCCTCTTTCTAATTTGGGTGTGAAATACAACATGGACGTTTCTCCATCAGATTTACTCATAAAGCAGCAGTCAGTAAGTGAGTTAGTGTGCAAAGAGCTTGCTTAAATTCCAGATGCAGCATATTGATGAGTATGGGAGCGCTCAAATCTCTCAGTTTCTCAGTGCTAGCGCTGCTTCAGGCAGTCTTTACAGCCAACACACCGATCTGTGGACACATATTTATTCAGTTCATCATTCGTCCATCTGCTCTTCCTCTCTCTCTCTTTCTCTCTCTCCCTCACGGCTTGTTTGTCTGTACCCCCCCTCCTTCCCCTCTCTCTCCTCCTTCCCTCTAGTCTCCCCTATTGCCCAAATTCTCTCCACAAAAATCAGCCACCTGCTCACCCAATTTACTGAGATGAATTTCCCACCCAATCCAAAGAGCCATACAGGTGTGTGTGCATGTGCATAGGTTTGTGGCGAGGGGGGCGGGTGGGGATATGTCGATCTCTCATTTTCAGGATGAATTTGTGTCAGTTCTCCATCAGTGCACAATGATACATGGCATACACGGGAAAGATTCACAATGCATGCCAATCAAACCCATTCTGAGCCTGCTAATTATTGAGTATACAAGGTGGCGGCACACACAGAGATGCGCACGCACATGTTGTGAATATCTGCATGTTGCAGGCTGTGCTCCAAGCACAGGGCTGAGATGAGAGAAAGAGAGAGAGAGGTCTGATTCCTCACCCTGGCTGACAGGCATAATAATCAGAGCGGAGCATTACCAACCAGTCCAACTATACATCTCTCTCGTTCTCTTACTTTCCTTCCTCTTGTCTCATTTCCTCACATGTCAGGTTAGTTTTCTCTTCTACTTTGCATTCATACCCTGCTGGTGTTGTGCCTGGATGCTTTTCCCTGCTATGGTATGCTGATGTCTCCAGGAGGCTTCTTAAAATTTAAAATGAAAACCCCATAACCCTGTCATTGTTTGCTCACCCTCATGTTATTCCAAACCTGTATGACTCGCTGTTTTACCTGGAACACAAAATGAGAAATTTATATTTATATTCATCCATGCATTTGCAATAAATGGGGACTGAGACTTTCTAGTTTCAAAAACCATGTAAAAAGTATAATAAAATTGGTTCATAAGACTTGTGCACTACGCTTTCTATGAGGAACAGGAATTTAAATCAGAATTTGGGATTCTGGTCAGTATGTTTTGTTCTATGTCAGAGTTGGAAATTAGTACTTGTGGCAAAAATGCCATGAAAATGAACTCAAATTCCCCATAAATTTAAAACGAAGGGGCACACGTTTGCGAATTCCCCCATCATTAACCAAACACTGCAGATGCAATGTAAATAAAAGATTAATTTTATAGCTTCAGTGATTATAACGGGAGTTTTTGCATAAGACTTGTGCTAGACTTGGCTATCATCATGGACAGACATGTTTGTCAGTGAAGCCAAAACACGACATGCCCAAAAGAAAACAAATACGTTTTCTATTGTTTTCTATGTCAATATTTATAATCATTATTACAGTATAAAAACAAAAATAATCTTCAATAATGATTTTGGTCATAATATTGCAGCCCTGTGAGCTCCTGCTTTTACATGTATAACTTAGCTACAATTTTAAACAGTCTATTGTTATTGACAACACTTTAAAATATTGATTAAAGTAGTAGGGTAAACTTAAGTATTTGACATTAAAGACAGCATATGGTTTTAATAATAAGGTGATTATAAAAATTGCCCTCACAAAAGTAAAAAAATAAATAAATAAATCCCCCTGGAATCAGTTCCTCGGGGCAAAAATTGCCCCTTAATGGAAAAGTTTATTCATTTTATTTTGTCTAAATAAATAAAATTGTAAAACTAAAATCAATATTATAGTTTATATTAATAAAAGCCTTTTATTATCTGATTTTTACATTTCTTTTTCATTATTTCCATAAAAAAATTGGTATTCTGGGCAGTATATATTGGTCTATATAATGCATTTAGTCTAAATACATTAAAATCAATTAAAATCAGTGTTTTGGTATTATTTATATATGTTTAATATAATATGTTTATTTTAATATTTTGAATCACCTTTTATTTTTAGGTTTAATTTTCCATTTTTTGTTTTAATTTTAGTTTTAGTAATTCTGCTCTTTTTATTTTTATTAATTTTGTTTATAATTTTGTTGTTAGTCATTTTCATGTAACCTAAGTTAGTAACTTATAATCAACATGTCCTCAACATGTCTGTCCATAATGTAAGCCTTGTCTAGCCTGTTATAATCACTGAAGCTGTGAAATGATCTTTTATTTACATCATATCTACACTGTGTTGTTCATGATGAGGGAATTTGTGAGCATGCACACTCAGCAACAGCTTCAGCATTTTCAGCGCTGACTAATCCAAGTGCCTCTGATTGGCCAATGCATTCTAAGTAAAACAGAAATGATTGGTTATAAAGCTCAATGCTGCACAAAACAGTGTGTAAGGGCAATCTGAGGCCACGTGAGCGAATCTAAATGTAATTCCACAAACTGACACTTATCATTAATTTTCACATTTTATTTTAATTGCGACAGCTGTAATGCATTGTTTAATTGTGCAGGGGCATTTTTTTGCCTTTTGTCTTGAATTTATGAGGTATTTTAGTTCATTTTCATGGCATTTTTTGCCACAAAGCCCTTGCTAATTTCCGACCCTGATATAGAACAACATACTGTCCAGAATCTCTAATTTTGACCTAAATTTCTGTTCCTCATAGAAAGTGTAGTGCACAAGTCTTATGAACCACTTTTATGATATTTTTTTTTACATGGTTTTGAATCTGGACAGCCTCAGTCCAATGAATGTATGAATGAATGGACTGAGGACCAATCTATTCTTTGAAATTTCTCATTTTGCGTTCAGGTAAAAAAAAGTGAGTCATACAGGTTTGGAACAACACGAGGGTGAGCAAACAATGACAGGGTTATGGGGTTTTCATTTTAAACTTTAAGAAGCCTGCTGGAAACATCAGCAAACCATAGCAGGGACAAGCACCCAGCACAACATCAGCAGGGTATGAATGCAAAACAGGAGACAACTATTCTACTTCAGTTAGTTGAAGTGGAACACTTCTACACTTCTACTTTACGTGTTTCATCTAATATTTATATTTTTGCATTATTTCAATGACCAAAAAGGTTTGCTAAAGATTATATTTATGAAATCTATAAGGTTAGTGTTATTAAAGTATTAAAGTAACCCTAAAGAAGTCCACTTCCAGAACAACAATTTACAGATAATTTTTTCACCCCCTTGTCATCCAAGATGTTCATGTCTTTTTTCTTCAGTCGTAAAGAAATTATGTTTTTTCAGGAAAATATTTCTGCATTTCTCTCCATATAATAGACTGCTATGGTGCCCTGAGTTTGAACTTCCAAAATGCAGTTTAAATGCAGCTTAAAACGATCCCAAATGTGGTTGTAAACAATCAAGGAAGAAGGGTCTTATCTAGCAAAACGATCGGTTATTTTATTTACAATTTATATACTTTTTAAATGTAAACCGTTTGTCTTGTCTTGCTCTTCCTGACCTCTGTTTTTCTCCGGTTCCATTTTTTTGTTAAGGGTGTTTGATCTTTGCATGTTCACTTTGCAAAGACTGGGTCGGTACTTCTGCAGCGATGTAGGGTGATTTTGAAATGATTTTTGAAGTTGAGGGAGAAAATACGATCAGAGATTTTCGACATACCCTGACTGTCTTGAGCCAGAATACACAGCTCAGGCAGAGCAAGATATTTAAATTGCATTTTTTTAATGAAAATAACCAATTGTTTCGCTAGACAAGACCCTTCTTCCTCAGCTGGGATTGTTTACAACTGCATCTGGGATCGTTTGAAGCCGCATTTAAACGTCATTTTGGAAGTTCAAACTCGGGGCACCATAGCAGTCCATTACATGGAGAAAAATCCTGAAATGTTTAACTCAAAAAACAATTTCTTTACTGAAGAAAGAAAGACAAAAACATCTTGGATGACAAGGGGGTGAGTACATTATCTGTAAATTGTTGTTCTGGAAGTGGACTTCTCCTTTAAGTGAACATTACATGACAGCAAAGATGATCTGTTCTTAACTGCAAAAATAGGGGGAATAAGCATGTACAGTTAAATATTCAATATCATCAAATGAAAAAAAAAATCTAGTATAGACCAATACAAGCAACAAAACAAAACAAAGCTTGAAAACAGTCACCTATTCATTGCAAACACACAGAACAGTATACGTCATCAGAATCATCTTTGGAGCAACATAATGGCAAAAAATCGTGCTGGTCTTTCGGTAGGGTGTGCATTCATTGCAAACGCCTCTACATCGCCGTTTTCCTCTCTGCCATCTCGATGTGGCTTATTTATGACAGGGTGGAGGTTGCACATTGTTGTTTTAGCTGAACATGGGAAAACTTCCTCCTCTCTTTCACTCCCCATCAGTGTCCTCTCTCACGACTCCTTATCAGACCTCAGACAGCCTGTCTGTGCGGCGCTCTGTTTATGGAAACACTGTAGAGAGGGATTTCTGCGGAGGGTGTGCGTGTAGCATCCTGAAAGCATATCAAATGTGAAGGGTGTATGTGCGTGCGTATAAGCACTTTGAGAGTGCACGTTTGGGTGTTGTTTTGGATTGATCCGTACCGGCCTTTCTTTTGAATCAGATCCATCGAAGGGGTGGGGGGGGGGCGGTTGGGGGGTTGCAAATGAAAAGAAAGAAAGATGGATGGAATAAGGTTTGATGTTTACTGAGTCCGTTGCTAAGGAGATGTGAAACGAGGGACAGATTTAGTCATAACAGAGGCAGAGACTGATGGAGCAACCAAAGCTATTCAGGGAGAGAAAATTAACACACTCAAACGAAAAGAAGAGAGAGTGGAAGGGATAGAGGAAGACAGAAATGATGGCAAGACAAAAACAACATGGGGTGGCAAGCAGATAGGGGTGAAAGCTTCATGCATTCGTGAAAATATAAAGTGCAGAAGGACAAAGAAAGAAAGAATGGGCAAAGAAAAAGAGAAGAGAAGGATTAACAGAGTGTGAAACCATTATGCTGAAAGAGTGGAAGCCTAGAGCCCATTAAACAGCCCTATAGGCGATGACATGGACGTGTGTGTGCGTCTGAAGGCCTGAAATGCAGCACTGGCACACAAATAAATAGGATATCGAGTGCGGAGAGAGATGTAGCCTTGACCCTGCTGACCTTTTCTTTTGCTTCACAATATCTGGTGTTTACTTCCTCCCAGCTGAATCGTTCCACACACCCATAAAATCTCAGACAGCGTCTAAAAGCAGAGCAGAAAGTGAGTTTTTTGTTTAAACTGTGAGCCGGGTTTTGTTCCTCCATCATTCATGTGTTGGCCTTGAGCGTCCACGTCGAACCCCGGCATATCGCGGACCTACTTTCGTTCACGTGCTCCACTTGTATGAGAATGGTTTACAATCAATAAAGCCTTTTACCTCGGAGCGTGTCACGGCTTGCATTCCCCCCGACTGGCTCTTTTGTGGTCGTGCTCAAGAACATTGTGGAAAAACGTTGTCAATAGCCTTGAAGAGTGTGAGGTCACTGAAGGGAAACATAACATCCTTATGTGTCAAGCCAAGCGTGTCCAACACGATATGCTGGAGAGCGGTATAGAAGGGAAGGGGAGGGTGGGCTGGAATTCCTCCGAAATCACTGGTATGGCTGGTCAAGCCACATTAGGTTGTTTCCTACCCGTATATGATGTAGACGACATGCGTTTTACTGTAAAAGGATACAGTATGTGTCATCAGTGTGTGTGGGAACTCACTCAGGGCTATTGAATAGTATTGAATTACACGCTGTTCAAAAAGGCACATTGGATTCACTCTCTCATCACTGATGAATGGATGGATGGATCCACTTCTGAACCTACAGCACACAACACAGACTCCTGTGTGGTTTTAACTCATGAACAACAGTGGTTCAACCGTAATGTTATAAAGTAGGGCTGCAACAACGAATCGATTAAATCGATAAAAATCGATTACTAAAAGAGTTGGCAACGAATTTCATAATCGATTCGTTGTGTCGCGCGACACGGAGACATTTGATTATTAAAAAAAAAAAAAAAAAAAAAAAAAAAAAAAAAAAAAACTTTAGTTGAGCGCGGAGCGGAGTGAACACACTCAGTCTCTCTCGCGCACTGATGCTAGCAGAGTTCAACGCCTCATAGACAGGGCGGAGCAAAAATAAAAAAAACAAAACAAGCGGAGGTAGAGGAAAGATACATGGCGGAGGCAGAGAAATCCGTGCGACCCAAGTCATCCAAGGTGTGGGAACATTTCACACTAAATAAACAGAAAAAGTGTGTTAACTGCAAAATATGCAAAAGCGACATGGCATGGCACGGGAGCACCACGGCAATGATCCAGCACCTGAAACGCAAACATGTTGGAGTGTTTGATGAGGAGGAAGTAGGGATGCTCATTTTAACCGGTTAACCGTTAACCGACAGAAAGAATTTTGACCGATTAATACAATCAGTTAAACCGTTTAAAAGGTCTTTTTTTCAGTAATTCAGTAATCAGAATATTTTAAAATGTTTTCTGGATGGTTAAAATAAAATGAAATTGCATTTTTGAGAGAAAAAAAATTAATCGCGTAGGCCTATAACGTTAAGTCGCATTTTGCTATTACATTCAGAAAGACCTGGTGTCGACGCGAAATATTTACAATACACTATAAACATAGGCTAGGCTATTTTAGTTCCCCTCACTCCACAAAAAACCTTTCAATTTAACAGTATTTAGAAAAGAACAAGAATGAAAAATATAAGAAGCTCGGCGACAAGCCAAAACCAAACCATTTAGGCTAAAGCGAAACTGAAACTAACGTTGGGTCTCTCATACGACACAAATCCAAATGTCTCCGTATTCAAGATGTATTTGAATGCTAAAATATTATTTATTATGTAAACCTGGTTTTGTACTTCTCGCATTACAATATCCACATAAAAAATGTTTGGCATAATATCACGGCAGTACGTTGATAACGATTAAGCAGTGTGATTTTTTTTTTTCCCCCATATGTTTGGTTGATTGTGTGTGCGCGTGCGGCGCCGGCGCAATCACTTGATTTTTTTTTCCTTCTAACAGGGGAAACGACTCTTTACAGATAATCGAAACTGTAAACGGTTTGCTGTTTGTATAGCTACGCTGCAAAAAAAAAGCTTTTCTTACTTAGTAATTTTGTCTCGTTTCCAGTCCAAATATCTAAAAAATCTTAAATCAAGATTACTAGACAAGAAAAATGGCATGAGAAAATTAAGTGATGCTTAAAACTTGTGTTTGAGATTATATCTCATTAAGATTATTATTCTTACCCCATTGGCAGATAATTTTGTTTTAAGTAAACAATCACTTAATTTTGAGGTGTTTTTACAGAAGACAAGACATAATTTCTTATGCTATTTCATGTGTCTAGTAAATGTATCTTGATATAAGATTTTTTAGATATTTGGACTGAAAACAGGACAAAACTACTAAGTTAGAAAAGCATTTTTTGCAGTGTATATTCTGTGCTTTGTCCCATATAGGTTATTATTGACAAATATATTTGTGTGTGTTGTACTTTTTAAATTTAATTTTAAAGTTCTTTTATAGAACTTGGTCATCTTAAGCTGTGTTTAAATGTGGTGTGTAAATGAACCTTGCACTTACTACAATGATGGTAATAATTTAATGAATAAGCTTCAAGTGAACTTGAGAGAGAGAGAGAGAGTGTGTGTGTGTCAGTGTGAGAGTTAGTGAGTGTGCGCGTCTGCAAAAGTGTGTGCGCCTGCGAGTGTAGTGTAGAGAACAAGTTCTGACATTCAAACAAATCCTGTTAAATTTTCTGATTTGTATTGTTCTTTATTTTTTTTATAAATTATTTATTGTTCTGGCAGCTCAGGTGGCACTTTTAAAAAAAAGTCTATATATTTGGCAGATGTAAAGCATACATGTGTATGTTTTTTGTGTTAGTCCATTTTTATTTTATTTTATTACTATTATAACAGCTCAAGGAGCAACATGTTTGTGCACTTTCTAAAGATTTTAGTTTTGTTTTTGAATAAAGGGTTGGAAATGAATGCTTTTCTTGTTTTTTTTTTTTTTGTTTTTTTTTTTTTTTTATCCGATTCATCGATTAATCGAAAAAATAATCGACAGACTAATCGATTATTAAAATAATCGTTAGTTGCAGCCCTATTATAAAGCTATAAATTAATATTTTTTTTATGCGCATAGAAAACAAAAATAAATTTATTCAATGTAGACTGACACGGAAGAAAAGAAATTGTTGAATAAAGTTATTTATGTTTTCTTCGCACACAAAAAGTATTCTCGTAGCTTTATAAAATTACAGTTGAACCACTAATGTCACATGGACTATTTTATCAAAGTTATCATAGTAGTTGCTGTCTATGCAGAGTCAGAAAACTCTCAGGTTTCATCAAGAACATCTTAATGGGTGTTGTGAACTTGAACGAAGGTCTTACAGTTTTGGAATGACATGAGGGCGAGTAATTAATGAGAGATTTTTCATTTTTAGGTGAACTAAACCTTTAGCCAAAATCTTGCAGAACAACCAGTGTGGTTCAACTCCCGAACAAATGACTCTAATAACCCGGTTTAAGTGAATCAAAACCAAACAACATTAACAACCAAACAACAATTCCTGCACAAATGACTCTTATAAACCATTATATTTTAGTGCATCAGAACTATACAGCATGACCAGTGTTTCTGAATTGATTTCAAACAAATGACTCTTATCTACAGTACAACATGACTAGATTCTTGAACAAGTGAAGTTGAACTGATTTTTGAACAAATTAGTCTTTTTTAGCGAACACATACAGCACAAGGGTAGTCTGATTCCCAAATGAATGATTTTAATAAACCACACAACACAACTAGTGCTACAACTAGTGCTATGCTATGATTCCTGAACAAGTGACTTATGAACAGGCTCTTTTTTAATAAATCAAAGCCATTCAGCAAGATCAGTGAAGCTGAAATGATTTTTGAACAAACTACTCAAAGGTAGTCTGATTCCCAAATGAATGATTCTCATGAACCAGTTTTTGGTGAAATTAAAACCACACAGCGCGTGTAGTATGACCCCTAAACAAATGACTCTTATGAACAGGCTCTTTTTAGTGAACCAAAACCATTCAGCAAAATCATGGTAGCTGAACTGACTTTTGAACAAATGACTCTTATGAGCCTTTTATAGTGAACACATACAGCACAATGGTAGTCTCATTCTCAAATGAATGATTCTCATGAATTTGCTCTTTCTGGTGAATCAAAACCACACAGCATGATTAGTGTGGTATGACTCTGAACAAATGACTCTTATGAACAGGCTCTTTTTAATGAGTTTTTTAGCGAATACATACAGCACAAGGTTAGTCTGATTCCCAAATAAATGATTCTCATAAACTTAAAACCACACAATGACTAGTGCAGTATGATTTCTGAACAAGTGACTCTTATGAACATGCTTGTTTTAGTGAATCAAAACCATTCAGTAAGATCAGTGTTGAACTGATTTTGAACAATATATTGAGTCTTATATTGGCACATAGGGTAGTGTGATTCTCAAATGAATGATTCTCATGAATTGGCTCTTTCTGGTGAATCAAAACCACACAGCATGACTAGTGCAGTACGATTCCTAAACAAGTGACTCTTATGAACAGGCTCTTTTTAGCAAATCAAAACCATCCAGCAAGATCAGTGCAGTTGAAATAATTTTTGGACAAATGACTCTGAGTCTGTTTTAGCAAATACATACAACACAAGGGTAGTGTGAGTCCCAAATGAATGATTCTCATGAACTTGTTTTTTTTGGGGGGGGGTAAATCAAAGCCACACAGCTTGACTAGTGCTTAGTGACTCCTAAACAAATGACTCTCATGAACAGGCTCTTTTTAGGGAATCAAACCCAATTACCAAAATCAGTTTGACTGAACTGATTTTTGGATAAATGACCCTTATGAGTCTTTTTGTAGTGAACACATACAGCACAATGGTAGTTGAATAAATGATTCTCATGCCATGGTTCTATTTAGAACATCAGAAACATACATTGTGATCAGTGACTCGTACAAACTTGTTCTTTTTAGTTGTTAAAAATCATACAGTGTGACCAGTGTAGTGCAACTGACTCCTGAACAAATTTTTCATAGGAGCTTGTTCTTTTTAGCAAACGAAAACCAGTTTAGTCAGACTTTTATCATGATTTGGCATGCATTCAAAATTACTAAAAGTCACATAATCACAACCAAAATATTTAAATTCTTAACAATTCCTACCCTAAACTGTCACAGTATTGTTTTGTAACAGTTTGTTATGATTGGAACGCACAAACGGGACTGCACTCGTCCAAGTGTCAGAAATAATAACAAATACTCAAGTCGCTCGATAAACACAGGTACAGAGCGACTGAGAGCATTTTATGGTTGTCTTCCTTAAAAACAGACCTGGTGACACCCGGTATAAGTGGCGACTGAAAGCATGTTTCACATTCATGCCAATTAAACCCAAAGCTTTGTGCAAGGCCAAGTAAGCACAATCGATCAAAACAAGCTCACACGCTTGTATATTGACATTTTGGAGAGGTTCATCCCTGCGCCCAGAGGCTAAGAGGAAAACCCAACCATAGCCACAAAAATGAATCAATGTTTGGGGGGGGAGGGTCCAGTCCAATAAAAGATGTGAATATCTCTCCGGTTTGTTTATATTCCACGTCGTGCTGTCTGAAACGTACGCTGGTAATTGGCAGAGGCAGAGCCTCGCAGATCCTGCCGTGTTTGTGTGGGGTTTAAGAGCGCCTTTACTCAATTGCCCGCTATCTGAAGGCCTCCGCCATGGACTACAGGGAGCAAATAATGGACTCTTTTTAAACCCAGACAGCGTTAACATGAGAGGAGGACGCAACACCCTTTCAAGAGAGAAAGAGTTGAGGAGGTCATAAATGAATTTTTGGAGGTAGAATAAGACGACAGGGAGATAAAAAGCAGAGAATAGGGAACATGAAAGATAAATGGCGGGCTCGATGGACTGGACACTGGGTTGTAATGATGCCTCTCTCCCACAGAAACAATTTTGCTCACGACAAGATAAGGACAGCCTTCTCCAAACCTTCATTAGCCTCAAGTATATTTTCCCTCTTGCTCTCTCTCTGCCTGTACAAACAGAAAAACCTGGAGCAAAGAAAAGACTTGGCTTAAACGGAATTTAATGGCCTTTGTTTTATTGTTAATGGAGAAGCATAAATTTGCAGTTATGTAATTAAAATAATGGTTTATTAGGACTAAAAATAATCAGTCAGGAAATTGGTATTGCTGTTGTAAAATGAACACCATGAGGACTCCATGAAATCTTTCTTGTGTTGATATTTCCTGCAGACAGGATGTTGGGAAGGAATACATCAAAGCGTGCTTCTCTTTTTTTAGTAGAAAAACTGAGTTCAGTTTATAGCAAAGCCATGAAAATGATTTGCTACTTGCTAATCAGTTGCAGAGTAGGTGAGACATGGATCACTTAAAATTACTGAAATTTATATATTTAAAAAAAAATATTTGAATTCATTAATATAATTTATATTCATTTTTAATATAAATGTACAATATAAATGTATATATAAATAGTAAATATTCTAAATGTATTTTAAGCAATATCATAATATTACATTTACTTACAATAAAAAAAAAACTAAAAAAAAAATGTTTTTAGTATCTTGTAGAGTCATAAATGAATTGTGTTTAATTAACTGCATATTAACACTCCCAGTATGTTAATAAAAAGTTGAAATTGTGCTGTAATTATGAAATCGCTGCTTGTTTTCAGAGGAGATATCTTATGAGGGGCCTTCAAAACTTATGTTGGACAATAGAGGACCTTTGTGTCAAAAAAAAAGTTTAGACTCATCATTCTAGAGCATTGAACTGGACAAAAATCATAGTTGTGCAGGAAGTCAATATTTTGGCACAATTTTTCTGCAGTTTTTAATGCATACGTGTGTTAATTGTAAATTTAGTCAACATTTAGGAGTACAGAAGCATTTAGACGGTCTGAGTGCTAACAAAAATGAACTAAAAGGCACAATAATAAAAAAAAAAAAAAAGTGATTTCACAGGGTTTTCAATATGATTTAGCACAGTTGGAAACGTTCCTGGATCGACATCCTTTGACGGCCCGGGAAGACTGGCCAAACCTTAATTGTATCCATTACCCTTTCCTGAAATCAGGAGAACATACTATGTAGATGAAAATGTTGCTCAAGCCTCAACTGCAGCTCTCAAATCCTAAAATCTGATTGGCTGACTCATGTCCTACCTGGAAAAATCATGTTGTATGAAACTTCTCGAAAAATTGACGCTCCAGGAGACGGGTCATGACCAGTGAGTGACTCCCTCCCTCGGTTTCACAGCCTTTGTTGACAGATAAAAGTACAGAGCCAAGGCAGCATATGCGCAAACTGTGTAACTAACTGTGAAACTGAGTTTTCCCATCTCTTTCTGTCTTTGCGTCAAGCTTAAGGCATCCACACTGCTACTGGGCGCTATGGCAACAGGAGATCCCCCACCATTCTTATCAGTGTATTTACGACATAAGATTTTCCTGCTGAATCTTGTTGAAGACAATGAACAATAACCCTCCAGTCTGTTCCAAAACACACTGACTCAATTTGCCACCATCTGAGCCAAAGCATACAAATATTACAAATCAAGATGAACCAGTTCTTTGAGGTCTCAGAGGTTTAGTCACGTGGGGCTAAATATACTTTAGTCTAGACTAGTCTAAAAGATGCTCAGGCTCACAAATCTTCTTCACATGCATTACAGTTAATTGTGCCATTTGCTGCTTGCTCATTGATGCAAACACCACACTGCCTGGATGAGAGCTATCAATGAGGCAGGAGACGCTTTTGATAAAGTTAGCTGCAGCAAGTACACAACATCTAAGTATGCTAATTAGGATGAGCCAGCATCGAGTGTTTGTTTCTCTGTTTGTTCTTGGCAGGATAGGGTGGTAATTATATCATAACAGATGAATTTTAACAATTTCGAGAGATGCACGAAAGTTTGCAGATGCTTTAAAGATGATTAAAGAGCATAAACAACTGCAGTGTAATTAAAAATAATAATGTTCCATATGTAAATAAACGCATGCTAGTACCGCAAAATATTCAAAATGGAATTTTAACTTAAATCTATTTAATGTGTTTTTTTTGTTTTGTTTTGTTTTGTGATAGTTGGTCATGAGTTCCTTGTTTATGAGCTCCTTAACAGTTAAACTGCCTGCTGCTCTTCAGAAAAATTCTTCAGGTCCCACAAATTCTTTGGTTTTTCAGCATTTTTGTGTATCTGAACCCTTTCAAAAAATGAATGTATGATTTTGAGATCCATCTTGAGATCCAACACCAAGGGACTCATATGCAACTATTTCAAAAGGTTCAAACACTCACTGATGCTTCAAAAGAAAAATGATGCATTAAGAGCCAGGGGGTGAAAACTTTTAGAATTTTGGAGATCAGGGTAAATGTAACTTATTTTGTCTTCTGGGGAACATGTAAGTATCTTCTGTAGCTTCTAAACGGCAAAATAAGAAAAATGTTCACATCCTCATTCTGTTCAAAAGTTTACACCCCCAGCTCTTAATGCATCGTTTTTCCTTCTGAAGCATCAGTGAGCGTTTGAATCTTCTGTAATAGTTGCACGCGAGTCTCTCAGTTGTCCACAGTGTGAAAGATGGATCTCAAAAGCATACAGTCCTTGGTGGAAAGGGTTCCAATACACAAAAATGCTGAAAAAAACAAAAATCTGTGGGACCTGAAGCCTGAAGGCTTTCTGAAGCACAGCAGGAAGTTTAACTGTTTAGGACAAACAAGGGACTCATGAACAACTATCAAAAAAAAAAAAAACAAAAAAAAAAAAACTGCTATGGATTGTTTAGGTATCAACACAGTATTAAGAATCAACTTTTAAAAAAAGGCAGTTTTTATAAATTCAACTATTATTTTCTCTTGTGGACTGTATGTAATTGTCTTTTATGTGAAATATCTTATTCAGGTCAGTACTAAATAAAAAAAACAACATGCATTTTGTATGATCTCTCTTATTTTGGTAAAACAATTAGCAGATTCAGTAAGCTTTTGACTTCAACTGAATAAATACACATAGCCACACTTTCCTACCAAATATCAATACCTTAAAGTATAGCAGTATTCATAAATATTACACTTTGAGTATGCTAAAAAGAAAAAGGGCCAAAGTAGTAAACAACCTGATGAAACAATTCAACCCTGGAATATCTCTGCAATATATCTGTATGAACTTCCAAACCCAAAATTACACCCTTGGTGAGATCTGAAAGCTGTCAGTAGTCATTCCTCTTAAGTGCTTACTCACAGAAACCAGTTCTCTCTGTAACTTCTTTAATGCTTCTCCCCTTTTACTGCTCCTCGGATGGTCGGAAAAACTGGGACTCAGTCATAGAAAGTCCTGTCGGCCCCTGATCAGCTCAGCTGGAAACCCCAGAGAGATTCGTAAGGCTTTCCACATTCTTCACAGAGTGCCAGCCTCTCCATCTCTGCTGCTAAATATGACAAATCATTTGTACTGACTCAACACTTTCTCACACCGTCTCCTCAGCAACACTGTGAGATGATATAAGAGATGAAGACCAGCCACAGCGGAGGGGGAAAACGGCAGTAAGGAAGATTCCTCACTCGGAGAAGAGGTTCACACTAATGAAGGCTGTGTGGGATGATTTGGCCTTATGATTATAATCAGGCCTTCGTGTCAGTGGTCTGAAACGATGAGGGCAGAGAGATCATACAACTCTGGTTAATGAAAAAACGAAGAATTCCAAGATTGTAGAGCATGGATCCCTTGGAAAAAAAAGCACCATGATATAATAGATGGGAATCATAAAGAACTTAAAACAGTTCTGTTAAAGATTCCTCTCAGCACTTATAGAGGAAGAAATAGATTAAATGCAATGACATTGCCAAAATGGTGACAATTTCAATAAGTAAAAGTAATAAGCCTCAAGTTGTAAGCTATATGGTTTTTATCCTCTAAAATGAACTGACTCACAAAAGTCATTTATTCTTGGAATCGGACTACACTGGTTGTGTTGTGTTTTCAATTTACTAAAAGGTGTGATTCATTTGGCGAACCAGACTACACTGGTCGTGCTATGTGTTATTGATTCAAAAATGGGAACTAGTTCCTCAGAGTTATTTGTTTGAGGCTCAGACTATACTGATTGTGCTGTGTTTTTGATTTACAAAAAGAAACCAGAACACTCATAAAAGACTAATAGCAGTCATTCATTTGGGAATTTGCACTGGTCACTAAGTTTTGCACCATAGATTGAGAAGCATACAATAATAATACAGGAAACAGTATTTAGCCATTAACGGAACTGAAGATGATCCAGTATTTAAAATGAATTAATACAAAAAAATTATCAAATTAAAAAAAAAAAAGAAAATGGTTCTCAGGTCCCAGCTCTACATGGCATTAGGGGTGTGTGACAATGACAAAAAAATGATATCTTATTTTGTTGATAATAATAATTAGAATAATTAATCTGTAAAAATAATATCCCCTTTTCCAAATCGAGCCGTTCTCAGATGCCTGTCGGTGTGGCATCACACTGACAGAGGCCGCTCCCGTGATATTTGATTGACATGAGCAGGGATGTAAATTGCCTGTAATAACTCTGAATGAGCGATTGAGGTGTTGTGTTGCTGGTAATAATGAACATAGTGCTCGTCAATTACATCCAGCATCTGAGCTGCTGAAGATGCAGTGGGTTACGTTTGTTTGTGAAGGGAATGCACCTCCCGATCTACATAAATGCGTCGTTTGCACAAATCATTCGTGAACCAGCTTCACCTACAGCAACATTGAGTATAAAGGGTTTTGTTTATGAATCTTTCAATCACCTTTCCTAATAACATGCTAGTTAGCAAGTTTAGCGTCCAAACGCGGCTAAATGCGGTTAAAGTAAACAGGCTCGTCACTCCACAGAAAGAAGAGAGGGGCGGGGCAAGCAGAGCTCATTAACATTTAAAGCAGCCTCGACCAGAACAGGATGATTTTTGCACAGCTCATTTTGATAAGGTAAAAAGGGTGTTGTTTTACACAACAATTGAGAAATTTTAACCAAAGTATATTATGGACTTTTCAATCAAGACCCTAAAGAATCATATCAACTTATGGAAAATGGGCATCCGATGACCCCTTTAAAAATATTTAGATATAATATATATTATATGAATACAAATATATACATGTAAATATTTTCAAAATATATACTGTGTGTGTGTTTATATATACATAATAAATATTCACAGTATAAATATTACGTAAACAAAAAATGTTATTTTGGATGTGATTAATCGTGATTAATCATTTGACAGCACTACGATTAATATTAACTTCTTGTTTACTGGACTGTTTTAGAAAATCATCACATTTGCAATCGTACTGATATCTGAAGAAAAAAAAACTGTAGTCTTTGTGTGATACTAACTATATTAGATGATATAAATAAAAGGGCATATAAAAGTCATACGGGGGCAAATCTTGAATTTGGGGAAATTCTAAATGTATTTTAATATAATAAATCACGCAATGAAAGCATAAGCTCTAAATGTGCTCGTAGATGATATATATTGTACACCCCTATGTGGCATTATCAGTTTTTTCCATAATACACCTTATAGTACCATGCAAAAACTATAGGACACTGGGGCAACTAAATATCCCATAGTACTACTGCATTATCATCTGATGCCACCTTTACTGCTCTCTTTTTGTCTCATACACGCCAACAAGATTTATATTCTCTGTAACAATGCAAATCACTGTAAAGTACATGGAAATGTGGTCTGTTTACTTCTGTGGATCTTAGGTACTCGAGGGCGCATTCTGCTGTGCTTGGCTAATGGTAAAAGCTTTTCTCCCTCTATTATCTCATCCCTTCACCTACACACACACACACTTCTCCTTAGTGTACTTATCTTACCCTTTCTTTTCACTCTTCTCCCCTCGCCTCTTCTATAATCCATAAGCATAATCCCACCCACAGCCAAACTCCAAAGCCTGGAGTCGAGCTCCATCCCGGGTCTCAGAGACATCATTTACAAGTCTAATCAGAGATCATGATAATTACAAATGGCATTTGAATAAATCTGATTAATGTTTAACACGAGCTCCGCGCTTACCGTGCCCGGAATGTTTAAACACAGGCAAAGAGGAGTAAATACTTTCCCGTCTGTCAGCGAGTCGCCGGGATTTGTGAATCAAACAGAGCTGTGCATATAGCTCAGGGTGAAGCCTAACGTCAAGGACTGTGTCTTGGATTTAGGGAGGTATCTGGAGGCCCTTTTTCAGCCTGACGGGTTAGCGCTAGTTAGTATGGTTAGACTGACATCACCTTTGAGGGACAGGTTTAAAGATAGACGCTGAGGAAGGCAATCAGTGGGAAGCTAATTAACATGTTCTAGTTAGTCTTGACGGCCATTCAAAGGCTAAGTTACTGCCACTGAGATCAACGGGAATGCTAACGGATAGCTTTCCGCAGGTATTTTATACCTTCTTTGATTGACACTCACCTGACCTCTGACCCCAACATCTCCCATAGTACTAGTAAAACCATCTGCGAACCTTCAACGAAACGCTCCACAAATTCTTCCATACTGCTCTTCCTCTTATTTCAGAGGGTTTTCTATTGATCATTATATTTCCTCTTTATCTTTAATCAAAAGGCTTCAGAAACTCTGATGTTTAATTAATGAGGCACTGAACGCAAGGCCCACTCACTGGCTCAGAGAACCAGCTTTAATTAAATATTCATGAGCTGTCGACTGCTAATTATAATGCTAGTAATGTTCCTGCTCAATAAGAATGACTCAATACGGAGCTGAAATTCACGAAGACGAGGATGGTAACGGTAATGATGACCGTGAAGACGATGATGATAACGAAGGCTAGTAACTTTCACCACGATCCAAACAACTCAACTGGAAAGCATCTGTGGCAGAGGCGCACTAAAGCTCTGCTCAAACTTTCATTCGATGAGGGAGCACTGGAAGAGCATGAGTCTAATTAAAGGGAATAAAACATCAGGGATGGTGTTCAGCTCCGTATCACACACCCGCGAGTATCAGGCATGCGAGATGCTCAAAGGCATCCCCTTCCACCTCTAAATGACAGATGGAGAGGAGGACGGTGACTCTGTGGAACGTGTGGATAAATGGGCTGTTCTGTTTCTCTCTCTCTGAGTGAATAGATTAATGTGAGGTGCCGGTATGAGTCTCTCTCAGATTCAGACGTGATGCGTGGCAGTGTGAGCGCTGTAGTCGTGCCGCAGCTGAGACGTGAATACGAGATGTGTGTAGGCAAAACCAAGACTCTTACACTACATCTACATGAGAAGTTCAGGCTCTCACTCAAAAAAAAATAAAATAAATAAATAAATAAAAATTAAAAAAAACGATACGGTGTTGTCCACTGATACAGAAAACAATCCACACAACCTAGTCACAACAGAAATAAATGAGAAAAAAAAAGGCAATTGCATTTGACATCTTCAAAAAAGGTAATAAACTGTAAAATAAATGTAATGTAAACCTTTATTTAAAAAAAAAAACTTTCAAATTTGAAGCAAAAATATTAACATATTCAGACAATAATGAAAAACACCAAAAATAAATGGTGCAGTTACAAATGTAATAAACAAATTAATATTTCTAGAAAACAAAAATAAATCTGCCTAATAATAATTCTATCGGAAAAAAGTAAAATGTAAAAAAAAAAAATGAATATTTCTAGAAAACAACAATAAAATTGCTCAATAATAACTGTATCGGGAAAAAAACGTAAAAAATATGAATATTTCTAGAAAACAAAAATAAAATTGCTTAATAATAATTGTATCGGAAAAAAAGTAAAATGTAAAAAAATATGAATATTTCTAGAACACAAAAATAAAATTGCTCAATAATAATTGTAATTGAAAAAAAAAAGTAAAATGTAATACAAAATATGAATATTTCTAGAAAACAAAAATACAGTTCCATTAGTTAATGTTAGTTAATGTATTAATTAGCATGAATGAACAGTGAACAATACATTTATTCCAGTATTTATTAACCTTTGTTAATGTTAGTTAATGAAAATACAGTCTTTCATTGAGTTTATGTTATTTCACAGTGCATTAATTATTGTTAACAAGCACAACTTTTGATTTGATAATGTATTAGTAAATGTTGACATTAACATTTAGATTAATAAATGCTGTAGAAGTACTGTTCATTCTTAATTCATGTCAACTAATGCAGTTAACCAATGTTAACTATTGAACCTTATTGTAAAGTTTCACCAAAAATACTTTATTATTATTATTATTATTATTATTATCATTATCATTATTATCATTATTATGAACTTAAAGGCAAAAATGTAAAGAAATTTAATGCAAAATAAAAATGTCTAGAAAATATAAAAGTATATAAAAATACTGTTATATAAAAATATATAAAAAATATAATTATTTACCAATTATTAATCATATTGAAAAATAAAACAAAAAAACAAAACAAAACAAAACTTGATTAAGGTTTTGGGAGCGGGCCAGGTAGAAATACTGGTAGGGCAAACAAAAATCCAAACTATTCTGGCTCATCTAGACTACCTTCCTGTGGAGACATGAATTTGCATAAGATTTTTCTCAACGTTTTACAGCTCTCCGCTCTGCTGTCAATCACCAATCCCCCACACGAGTCGACAACTCACCTCCCATAGAGGGTGAATTGAAAACGTCCGCTCGGCTCTGCTCACTCTGTGCCATTGGACGTGTACGGTTACAGAAACACCCAGACAGACTGATATCCATAAAAATTTAACAATGATTTAAAGAAAACCAGAGATGTTCACGGATAAGCATTTATCCCTGCTTTCATTCTCGCCTTGCTCCAATGTAGACAGAAGGATTTGAAACTCTATTACCTCAGCATAGCACTTTGTCAACACTCGAGGTAGTTTGTACACAGCGGGACGCTAGTTTGTACCGACACTTGAGCGCACTTCAGATTTCCTTTCTGAACGTGCATACTCATGTCTCAGAGGGAATTTAAGGGCTTTCATACCAATCACTTAAAAGTCTGGGAGTTTTAAACAAATCCTGAGTGATCTGTAATGCCTGACAGAGGTTTAGGCTGTAAAATAGGCCTCACTTATCATAATCACGCAGTGTAAAGTTAAAGGAATCAGCTGTGATTTCTATCCTCTCACTAGGATTCTTTTCAATTCTTGACTCGTGCGACATCCCTCTCCTCTATCTTCCTGCGGGTGAGCAGAGGAGAATCTATCGGAGATTAAATTGGCCTGCGCTTCAGCCCGACCGGCCTACGTGCCAAACGCTCACTTCTTCCATCTCTCGTCGCATCCTGAGATAATAACCCTTCCAAAGTTTCCCTCTCTTCCTGCTTTCCTCTGCCAGTGACCTCCTCTTTCTCTCCTTTAGCCCATAGCGCTCTTTCCATACACGATATGTGCAATCTCTGCCTTCAATCTCCTTATTTCTCTGCCTGCAGCTTTTTTTCGCCCCTATCATATGCACACACTGGCCCCAATGGGCCCTTTCCCATCATGCACCAGCACTCCCCCTCTTCCCTGTCCCCTCGCTGTGAATCTGACCTTGGCTCCATGGCTGAAATGGAGCCTCCGATAAAATCGCTAAACCTCCGGTCCACCTCATAATCTCAAATTACACACTAATGCCTCATATGGTGGCTTCCCAAAGGGAGCTGTTTGGGTTTGATTGAACGCAAGTCTGTGCGCGTGTGACTATTTGTAAGGAGGGGGAGGGTCTTTAAAATCAGCCTGTAGAATAACAATATGTTTTTGCATTAAAGGGATAGTTTGTATTTTATCACTCATTTCATTCCAAACCTGGACAGAGGAGATATTGGGAAAAATATTAATGCTGAAAGCAAATTTGGATATCACCTTAACTATTTTACTTGTTCATTTTTTTTAGGAATTTAAAAAAAAAAAGCTGAGTTACATGATATGAAACAAACCAAATGTTGGTTGCTTTTAATAAAAAAAAAAAAAAAAAAAAAAAAAAAAAAAAAAAAATCAGACAAAAAAAAAAGCACTGCATACACAGAAACACAACAGAACAATTACTAGTAAGTTTACAGACATTTCCTTTAACCCTAAAACATAATTAGGGTTAAAAATACAGGTAAAACACCTGTCAAAACTGGACTCTGTTTTCTGTTTTTTACAGACCTTTCTTAGAGATTATGGAAAAACAAGTACAGAAAAATGTATTTAAGTATATACTTATATAGACAGTTGAGGTCAAAAGTTTACATACACCTTGCAGAATCTGCAAAATGTTAATTATTTTACCAAAATAAGAGGGATCATTCAAAATTCATGTTATTTTTTATTTAGTAAAGACCTGAGTAAGATATTTCACATAAAATGTTTACATATAGTCCACAAGAGAAAATAATAGTTACATTTATTAAAATGACCCTGTTCAAAAGTTTACATACGCTTGATTCTTAATACTGTGTTGTTATCTGAATGATCTACAGCTTGTGTTTTTTTTTTTTTTTTTTTTTTTTTTTTTTTTTTTTAGTGATAGTTGTTCATGAGTCTCTTGTTTGTCCTAAACAGTTAAACTGCCTGCTGTTCAAATCTGTTAGGTCCTACAAATTATTTGTTTTTTCAGCATTTTTGTGTATTTGAACCCTTTCCAACAATGACTATATGAATTTGAGATCCATCTTTTCACACAGAGGACAACTGAGGGAGTCATATGCAACTATTACAGAAGGTTCAAACGTTCACTGATGCACCAGAAGAAAAAACGATGCATTAAGAGCCGGGGGTGAAAACTTTTGAACAGGATTAAGGTGTGTACATTTTTCTTATTTAGCCTAAATATCATATTTTTTTATTTAGTATTCATAAGCTACAGAAGATAATTGGCATGTTTCCCAGAAGACAAAGTAAGCTAAATTTACCCTGAACTTCAAATTCTAAAATGCTGAAAAACCAAAGAATTTGTGGAACCTGAAGGGACTCATGAACAACTATCACTAAATTAAAAAAAAAAAAAAAAAACAGATGTGGATCATTTAGGTAACAACACAGTATTAAGAATCAAGTGTATGTAAAATTTTGAACAGGGTCATTTTAATAAATTCAGCTATTCTTTTCTTGGGGTCTATATGTAAATGTCCTGTGTGAAATATCTTGTTCAGGTCAGTACTAAATAAAAAAAGACCATGCATTTTGTATGATCCCTCTTATTTTGGTAAAATAATTAACATTTTGCAGATTCTGCAAGGTGTATGTAAACTTTTGACCTCAACTGTCTATATAAATAAACATTCAGATATTGCGCATCATTCACAAATATATACTAACTGAAAATGTGTTGAAAAGACAGCAACAAAATTCCATCATTTAAAAAATAAATAAAGTTGAAATGCAGCCTCATGGCATTAAAAGCAGAAAATAATGTTGCTAAAAAAAACCCTGAGGGCTGATGTCAGGTCTGTCTTTAAAAGTTTTTAAGTTAAAAATCAATTTGCCTATGGAGCAAATCAACAGGCTTTATACTTTGTGCAACCGTAACAGCTTAATGTCAAATCGGTTTTCGCTAAAAATCTTCATTCTTAGCTTTCAAATGTCATTCACATTTATCTATTCAAAGTGAAGATGAAATGGCAAAGAGGGCCAACAATTTGGGTTTGAGTTTGAGTGAATGAGCTCTGACAGATACTTTACTTTGTCTTTGTGATCCACAGAAAAAAAAAGTCATATGGGTTATTAAATGTTATTAAGTGAGTGAATCAGATTTTTGGGTGAACTATCCCTTTAACTGCCCTCCTACATCATTCACCCAAAAAAAAAAAAAGTTCTATTGCTACAAACCGTGATGAATTTGCTCTCTAATAGAGTTGTGCAGGTTGTATTTTGACTGTGCCATTAGTCACCCAGTGATCTTCGCCAGCACAGCAGGGATGCACGCAAGAATTATGAACCGAAAGCTGCGAATTTAAAACTGTGGCCTTTTTTTGTGTGGAATCCAAACAAGTGTTTCCAAAAGCCTTTTAAAAGCATCTGAAAGCCGATTTTAGTGGTGTGCTTTATTACAAGGCCAAACGTGTTAGAGTAATCAGGACATATCTGTTTTCTCGGCACACAGGCGGAGAGTGGGCCCCTTGCGCGGTCAGTCACACACATACACACTGGCAGGCCGCCGGTTAGTGGCGGTGAGGTCGTTGTCACTATGACGACCTGGTGACAAGCTGTCTGTTCCACTCTTAAACAACCAGACCTGCAGTGAAAGGCACAGCCTATAGTTAGTGTCACTCACAGCTTTCAAAAGCACAGGCGAGCTAATGTCCATAATGCTGAAAGCCCGATTATGTGTGTGTGTGGATATAGGAAGGGCCAGGGAACGGGATGGAGATTTGTTTAGAAATTCTGATAATTGAGGGACAGGTTCTTTATGTATAGCTTTCTCTCTCTCACGCTCCCTCTTTCGTTCTTTCTATTATCAGGCCTTTTCTGTAAGCACACTGTACAACCAGGCCACAGCGGACCCAGGAGAATACAAACAAATAGAAAAGGTTGTTTGATTTGGTAGGCTACAAATTCTAACTGTGCACAGAGAAGCACACACTTGGATTCATATTATATGAGGAGAAACAGTTGTATTGTTTTCAAAAATGGCAAATTATACAGTTACTGTACTTAAAGGTTAGTTTCTTCTTATTGCTCTCTGTATGTACACTCAAACATACACAGTACATACACATCACGGGCGTTTTCTCTGAGGAGGCAAGGGAGGCAGTGCCTCCTCAAAATATTGGATGAGAAAAAAAATTTGCAGTACAAAAATAAACCGATGCTAATATTTCAAAATATAAGTGTTGTTTTTCATTCATTAGAAAAATCAGTTGTTTTTCTAAAGAAACATTGTCCAACAGCGACACAAGTAGGTAAAAGTTACAACGGGAGTCCGTGTCTTTCTCGCCTCCCCTGAGCCCACTGAGTTTTAACAGACCCCCGAAAGCATGCAGTGAGCTTGGTGGGGGGTAACTGAGAATGAATGGGGGAAAGTCATGTGAGAGGAGGCAATGCCTCTATCATGATATGATTGGATATGACTGGTTATGTTCAGCTGTGAAAACGCACAATTTTGAAAACAGGTTTCAAAGTGCAAGTTTTTGAAAATGCCACCATTATCATTTCCATCTAAACAATACGGGAATCTTTGAAAACGGTGACGTCATGTGCGTGTGTAGAATGCGTTAGGTATGTAGATATGCGCAGTACGTGTCGATTTTACTTTCCTACAGCTAATGTTTACTAACAAGGTAACAGCGCCAACTACTGGCCTGGCAAATGTAATACAGCGTTTTTGGCAGTTTTCGCGGATGTGTAAACGCAAATAGTTTTGAAAACACTCTCGTGTATACGTGAAATTTTTTTTTTTTAAATTCTGTTTTTGACTACATTATTGTCTTGTAAACGTAGCCTTAGATATAACCATTTTATTTGAAAATCGGATTTAAAATGGCTTGAGAATTGCCTGAAAACATGATCTGTGAGAGTTTTTAATGTGGGGGACCAATTTTTACCAAGCTTTAATGAAAGATGATCCGGAAAATTCAAAAATATTTAAAAGTTAACTATTAAAAAGAATATGCCAAACATGAGTTTACATCAGGGACAGGCAACGCCGGTCCTGGAGTGCCGCTGTCGTGCAGATTTTAGCTCCAACCCTAATCAAACACACTTGAACAAGCTAATCGAGGTCTTTAGAATTACCAGGGCTAAAGGCAGGTGAGATTTTTTTCAGGGCTAAAGCTAAACTCTGCAGAATATCAGCACCAACGTTGCCTATCCCTATTGCCTATGCAGGACCAACATTGCCTATCCCTGTTTTAAATTGTTATTGCCATGAGTTATTATTTTGGAAAAATGCAAAATTATTATAAACACTAACTTGATGAGATTCATACTTGGTTTTAATAAGTGGAATATTGATGACATTGTTAATATAAAAATATCCACCTTTTCTGAATGTGGAAGTCTTGCCGGGCTGGAGCAATGCTTTACATTTCTGGTCTCTGGTGTTTCCAGTCAAATTAACATATTTTCTGAGCCGATAATATGATGTTAAACCTGCACACATTTTTATAGTTAGTTACACTGAAAAGGCTTCAGTTCAGTCAATCTTCTATTTCTATGGAGACCGGAACACGAAAACAGAAGTTAGAATCCTTCATGGTGCCGCTCATTGGTTACTCAGGAAAGAGGTGGATAAAATAGATTTTTTTTCTTCTTCTGATAGTGTAAGTTATTTTTAACCATGTTTAACCTGGGACATTACATTTATGTATGTACGCTTGTATGTACATCTACATATATTTATCTATATCTATATATATGCACACACAGAAGGAAAGAGATTTATTTTTGTCAACTAGAGCTCTGTTCTGTGCCCATGGGGGCTTTCTGTTCTTCCATAATGGCAGGTCTGCACCTGTCTCCCTGTCCACCACCCCGTGTTCACGGGCACCCAGGTCAGCTAAATATAGTCCCTCCGTCCCCCTCAACCCACTGCAACCCTGATCTCCCGTAGGCAGAGCGCCGTGGATAGAATTACACACACATACACTACGAGATACTATGCCACTATACTGGAAAGAAATACCAGACTGCTGTGCTGGTAAAAGTTGGTGTGCGACATGCTGTTTGTTGTTTATAAATGAACTCGTTCACAGTCAGTTCAAGCGTGGAGGGGTGGAACGGTTTGAAATTAGGCTTTTGATTGAGACTTTTGGCAGTAATCTGCACAAGATCAATAACGAGGGAAGTTGACTGATAGAAAATCTCATATGTTGGTGAAATGGACCGTGCGGTCGAGTCATCACTGTGGAGACGGCGTTTCTAGATAATAAAAGATTCCATAGAGTGATTATGGAAATGTCACAGAATTCCTCTCCGCCAGTTCCACCTCTCGTTACGCGGCAGCGATCAAAGTCTAGTTGGGTGATGGATGATCGTTATTACCGGTGGAAATAATAATGAGATCGGTCGACAGTGTCAGACATTTCACTCTCGGAGTGTTGGGTCAGGTGAATCGTGATGACAAACATCCATCACGAATGCAATGAATTCACAGACGCAGAGCTGCGTCACGTCTGCGCCGCCTCGTTTCACAGGTTACAGTGTGTGTGTGTGTCTGTCTGCACTATCGACGCTGATACAAAACATAATAATACGAATACTTTCTATGGCACTGCAGCTTTCATACAGCTGAACTCCCGCCCCCCCACCCCACAAACCTACCCCCTCCCAGCTGTTGCCGTGGAAACTACTTGCAGAGCAGGAGAGAACTGTTCTATTACTGTTAGGGGGGACAATCTTCCTTCAGCAGATAAAACAATAAAACATGACCTAGCAGAGAGAGAGGGAGATAGTGAGACAGGAAGACAGAAAGTGCACTGTAAGGCCACTTACGCATTACAGTCCATGTTACGTCAGATATCGCTGCAAATGGGGATGGTGCGTCACAAGGATGTAGACGTAAGGGTGTGTAAAAATTACAGTTGTAACCAAGAGTTGAGAAAATACTTCTTTCTGCAATAATCAATGATCCAGAGACTAATGACAATTTGAGATAGAACTGTGCAGTTGCACTTTTTCGTCAGTCCAGTTTGGTGTATTACTACTTGAATATCAAACAGACATATGAAAATTTTCAGAAAATTTTGTTCTAGAGAATTAAAGAGCTGGGGGGTGAAAACTTTGTGAATTTGAAGATCAGGGTAAATTTTACTTATTTTTTCTTTTGGGAAACATGTAAACATCTTCTGTAGCCTCTGAAGGGCAGTACTAAATGAAAAATATGATATTTAGGCAAAATAAGAAAAATCTCCATTCTGTTCAAAAGTTTTCACCCCCAGCTCTTAATGGATGGTTTTTCCTTCTGGAGCATCAGTGAGCGTTTGAACCTTCTGTAACAGTTGCATAGAGTCCCTCAGCTGTCCTCAGTGTGAAAAGATGGATCTCAAAAACATACAGCCATTGTTGGAAAGGGTTCAAATACACAAAAATGCTGAAAAACCAAATAATTTGTGGGACCTGAAGGATTTTTCTGAAGAACAGCAGGCAGTTTAACTGTTCAGGACAAACAAGGGATTTATGAACAACTATCACAAAACAAACAAAAAAAAAAAAAAAAAAAAAACAGCTGTGGATCATTCAGGTAACAACACAGTATTAAGAATCAAGGGGATGTAAACTTTTGAACTGGGTAATTTTTTATAAATTCAACTATTATTTTCTCTTGTTGACTATATGTAAACATCTTTTATGTGAAATATCTTATTCAGGTCAGTACTAAACGAAAAAAATAACATGATCCCTTTTATTTTGGTAAACTATCATTTTTAATGATTCTGAAAGGGGATGTAAACTTTTGACCTCAAGTGTATGCTCATGGCTGCATGAGTTTATTTGATAAAAAAAAATACATTAAAACAGATCTATTGTGAAAAATTATTTAAAAAAAATACAGTAAAAACAAAAATATTGTGAAATATTATTAAAATTTCTATTTTAAAATATTTTAAAATGTATTCAGTGCAGCTTCAAAGGGCTCTACATGATTCCAGCCGAGGAATAAAGGTCTTATCTAGCGAAACAACATCATTTTTTAAAGAAAAATAAAATTTTATATCACTAGCTCTGCGTCTACAACTTCACGCATTATGTAGTCACGTTGGAAAGGTCACTCGTGATATAGGCGGAAGTACTGACCCAGTGCTTACAAAAGTGAACATGTAAACAAAGTCAAATGCCTTTTATTAAAAAAAAAAAATGACAATGTCAGATGATTTTGAAGTTGGGCAATTTTGAACCCTATTTTAACTTTTTTTTTTTTTAACCAAAGTACACAGATGAAGGAGGAACTAACCAATAACCTTTCCTATGATTTCTTAATATGGTTACTTGATAGAAGCTCATTGTAGAACTAGTGCAAGACGAAGCTGTGATTACAAATTTTAATTTTAAGAAAATGATCGATTGTTTCACTAGGCAAGACCCTTATTTCTCTGCTGGGATCATGCAGAGCTCTTTGAAGCTGCACTTTGGACCTTCAACCCAGTGGTCCCCACTGAAGTCCACTATATGGAGAAAAATCCTGGAATGTTTTCCTCAAATACCTTAATTTCTTTTCCACTGAAGAAAAAAAGACATGAACATACTGGATGACATGGGGGTGAGTAAACTATCAGGAAATTTTAATTCAGGGGTGAACTAATCCTTTAATAAAAAAGTTCAAAAGAACTGTAGCTTTTGACCAATTTCATGCATAACTGCTGAATAACAATATCAGTTTCTTTCAAAAAAAAAGAAGAAAATCTAACTGACCCCAAACTTTTGAATGATAATGTACATGAAAGTACTTAAAATCACTTGTCACTATATCATGTCACGCTTAGTTAGGACAGCGTAAAAATCTTTTCACATGGTGAAAGAAACAGACTAAGTTAGAATGACTTTGCTATTAGTTACCACCATGTCTGTACCCAGTTATGACAGCGACGATCACAACCAAGCCCCTGCTGACAGCCTGAGGCTGAGAGACCGGCACCTCCACCAGTGCTGGCGGAGCATTTTTACAGACATAATTCTCTCCCCTCCTCCACCTACTCCTCCTCCTTTCACTCCATCTTTCACAGCCATCCCCCTGCTGACATCAGTATTGGATTTATCAGCTCACTCCTCTCATCCCTGAGCCAAGATCATCCATCTGCCCTTATCATCCTTCCCAGCATTCCTTAGTTCTCTTTTCCGTTATTCCCAAAGAGCACAAGACACAGTAGGTGTTCAAGACATACAGTACCAAGATATCCATGAAGATGAGCAGTGACAGGGCCAGAAATCTTCATGTGATTGGATCAGTAGATTATTATAATTTAAAATAACTGTTCTATTTTAATATATTTTAAAGTGTAATTTATTCCCGTGATGGCAAAACTGAATTTTCAGCATCATTACTCCAGTGTCACGATTGTTCAGAAATCATTCTAAGATGCTGATTTGGTGCTCAGCTATTAATAACTTTCACATTGATAACTTTGACGACGTTATATAATATAATAACCAAAAGGCTGATATTTAAAATACAAAAAGGCAGTTCCTTTGTTATTGCTTATGTTTTGTTTGCTATTTCCAAACCTTTAATATATTCTGATACGGGGTAATCAACCTGGGCGGACCGGTGCCACCCGGGCCCTTATGTGGCCTCACCCCTGGAGGAGAAGAGAGGAAGAGGGTCAAGCAGGCAGACAGACAGGTCTGGAGGGCTGGATTAGAGCCTAGGGAACAGTGAAGATGAAAGCAGAAAGGATCAAATGTTAATCAATATGCAGCACATGCTTTCTGAAGGTTCTTTAGTGTCGCCCTTTTGCATATGTGTCGGGCGCCACATTCGGATAATCCGTTTTGTTTCCTGCATTTGTGTGTAATGGGAAACCGGGAGAATAGTACAGATAAAGCAGTCTCTGATGTCTGAATTAGACAGTTTTTCAAAGCTTGTGTAAAGCTGTGTGTTTTCAGCGAATTTGCTGAAATGTGTACGTGAGGGTTTATTTAACTCTAGTTTAGAGACGAATTTGTCCCCAAAGCTCGCTACAGTACATGTGACAACGCTTCACATCCTGGGATGGCCTTGTTTGGAAAAATGATTAATAAATAAAGTAAATTGAAAACGAATATGAGCAGAGACTAAAATATTCCATTTTTTATCCTCGCTTTCCTCAATGACAATGATTCTCATGTGTTCTGCCATCAAGCCGATGCTTAAATCATTATGATGATGTTCAATGCAGATACACAGGATACTGATGACACTGTCTGAACAAACAGATTTGATTTCATCACTTCCAAAATAAGTATGGAATGTTTATCTATAGAACATATATAAAAAATAAATCTGCTGCATGTTTTACTGCTGTTTATTGCTGCATAAACAAAGCCTAAGTAAATGTAGGTGTTTTAGAAGGGAATTGAGAGCACAGGAAATAATAAAGATAAAACACACACTGAGGTCATAGTTGGGAAATGATATACAGAGAAAGGAAACAAGAGGAAAGAAGAGTATAATGAGCCTAATTTGAGAGAATAGATAAAGAGAACTGAGACGGGGCATTGCTGACACTCAGGTCGCTTTTGTATCTGGAGGATCTGTCCTTTTTTTAACATCTTCTCCATTAGCTTCATTTAGAATGTTCTTATGTATGTGTGTGTGTGCAGTGGTGGAGCCATTTCATAATGTGAATACAAGTGCAATCCATCCAGAAACTGGATAAAGCCTGCGTCAAAAAGGAAATTAATGAAAAATGGACTGAAATTGTTCATGCCATATTTAATTAAGTTAAAGCTACTTTATTTCCAAATAACGTCATTTAATAATGTCACTACTAAGGACACGCCAATATTAAAATTCTGGCCATTACAATAAGCCAACAATTGGTCATATTATGGCTAAAATTTTATAAATAGCTGATATTAAAAAGTCATAAAATTTGAATGAATAAACGAAAGAAATAGTTTAGAGATATATTATGGAATTCATATTGCATGATGTATGAAGTCTACAACAGTTCTTGGCTTTTACATTGTTATTAAATGAGTGTTTTTAAAAATTAGTTTTAAGTGAACACTAGATGACATTAAAGGTAAATTCAAAGTGATAGTTCGCCCAAAAATGAAAATGAAAAAATGAAAAATGAATGAATGAATAGGGGGAGTTATATTAAAAAAAAAAAAATGTCCTGGCTCTTCCAGGCTTTACAATGGCAGTGAAAGAGGTTTAAGATTTTGAAGTCCAAAAAGTGCATCCACCCATCATAAAAAGTACTCCATATGACTCCGGCGGGTCATGCCTTCTGAAGTGAATTGATGGGCTTGAGTAAGAAAAATACCCATATTTAAAACTTTATAAACTATAATCTCTAGCTTCTGCTAACTGTTGTATGCACAGTCATGAGAGAGTGGCATTCCAACAAATGACGTAGGACGCAGACGTAGCATAAGCTCCAATTAGAACATGCTAGTCTCATAAGAACCCATTTTTGTTTACTGCAAAGGAAAACCAGTCTCCTCTTGGCTTGTCGGAAAGGATGTTGGAAATCCTCCAACATTTTCTTTACAAATCCTCGTTTTATACTTCTGATTCGTGATCACTGTTTTGTTTTGCCCTCTCCCCAGTGCTTCCACATTAGTCACTTCTACATTCGTCATCGCTAGGGTTGGATATCGAGAACCGGTTCCTTGTTTTCAAGAACCGGGTATTCAAGCATTACCCAACTTCAAAATCGTCCTACATTGCTGTAGAAGTACCGACCCAGTGTTTACAAAGTGAATATGCAAAGATCATCAAATGACCTTTACAAAAAAAAAAAAAAAAAAAAAAAAAAAAAAAAGTGAAACAGCGATGTAGGATTATTTTGAAATTGACTGAAATGGGAGTTTTTTGACATACCCTAACTGTATTGACCCGGATTACACAGACATTTGAGGTATAAATTGTCAATTTGTTTCGAAAATGACCAATCATTTGGCTAGATAAGACCCTTCTTACTGGCTGGGATCATTTAGAGCTCTTTGAAGCTGTATTTAAACTGCATTTTGAAACTTCAAACTCGGAGGCACCATTGAAGTCCACTATATGAAAAAATTAAAATGTTTTCCTCAAGAAACATAATTTCTTTACGACTGAAGAAAGAAACACAAACATCTTAGATGACAAAGGGGTGAGTAAATTATCTGTAAATTTTTGTTTTGGAAGTGGACTAATCTTTTAATCAAAGATCAAAAGAAAATCATTCACTGATCTTGACTGAATATCTTTCTTAACTTTAATAAGAATTAATCTATATATTGTTTATGAAAAGAAAACAGTGTTTTTAAATTTCTGATTTCAGTTTCTTTACCTGAAATTTGTTCAGTTTTATACTATTTATTTTTATACTACTTTTTTTTTTATACTATTGCTAATTGATTTGTTTGTCCTTTTTTTATTACTCACTGTTTACTTGTCTTTAACAATTTAATGTTTTAAATGTATTAGTCTAGTTGTTTTTGCTTTAGTATTTTTTTGTTAAAATCATAGACTAGATTTCCTAAGTGTAAAAGGCCTAACGCCTCATTAACGGTTCTCATTTACTTTGAATGGAGTGACGTCAAGCATTGCCAAACTGAATTATGGGTCAGTTGCGTCGCGTCACTGGGGTTGTTAGCGACAGAAATTAAAGAAAAAAATTAAACTTTTCAAGCGCCAACGCAGGAGTCAACGCAGGCGTCATCCAATCAGATCGTCTTATGCAAATATACTACTGCAGACTCTAGTCAATCCCGTTCAGTGCAGATGCTGGCCAATCAGCGCGAAGCTTCAGACACGCCCTGCATGAAGCGTTAACGCTGACGTCCCATGTGAATAGGGCGTAAGTGTTCTGTAAGCTGCTTGCTCATGTTATCAGCTGCAATAACAACAGAACACTCTGAAAAAAATATACACAATATGGAATATACACAATACCCAAACCTAGTCATTGCGTTCGCTCACGACCTAAATCACGCACTGGAATGCTACTCTCTCATGAACGCACACAAAACAGTTAGCGGAAGCTAGACATCATGGTTCATAAAGTTTTAAATATGGATTTTCTAATCTATTTGCTTCAGAAGGCATTTATTAACCCCCAGGAGTCGTGTGGAGTACTTTATGATTGATGGATGCACTTTTATTGGACTGCAAAATCCACATTCACTGCCATTCTAAGGCTCAGTAATGCTTGGAAGAGCCAGGTTATTTTTTAAATACAACTCTGATTGTATTCACCTGAAAGAAACGTCATATAAACCTAGAATGGCTTGAGGGTGAGTAAATCATGGGGTAATTTAAATTTTTGGGTAAACTTTCCCTTTAAAACTAGGGGGAAATGAGCATGCATAAATAAATCCAGTATCATCTGATGATGAACTAAAAAAAAAAAAATTAAAATAAATTAAGATTGGCCGATAACTGATATGGCACACGCTGAACCTGAACAACACACTCTAGAAACCATATGTTCCAAGCATCAACTGACTGTGCTCACTGAGAGCAGATAAACAGAAAAGGTTCATGCTGGCAGTTTGGCTTCCTGTGCTTGTACGTTTGAACCAGATCTCTAAATCTGATCTCTGGATGTAAGTGTAAGTGAAGCTTCAGTGCTGCTTCTAACTCTTCCTACACCCTAGAAACTGACACGTACACAGACACATCAGATTCCCCAGGCACAGCCTTGGCTCTCACCATCTCCACCAGCCTGTCTTTCCCCACCCCGTTGATCACATCCACCACCCTGGAGAAACACGGAGGTTTCAACCTCACACCGAGTTGGACTGAATCGACTCTCCTCTGAGGCCCGTCACAGATTTTAAGCAATCTTATACCACCAAAGGGGGACACAAACTCACACAGACACACAACCCCATCATCACACACTCCACAGGAATCCACAGTATCTCAGTAGCGAGCATAAAGTTCTACCAGAATAAAACACGCACATCCACCTCTAGGCAAGAATGATAAACGGGCAGTATGGAAGAGGGCATGAACTGAATACAAATGACCGTTTGTGTCCAGTAAACCTCCTCGCTCTGTCTCTGCATCATTCTCCATTGCTCTGATTGAATCACCGCAAGTAGCTACATGCACTAACATTTCCTTTTCCAATTCTTCACTTAAAAGAACAGCTAAACTTTAGCTCTCAGTTTGTTACAGGAGACACATTTGTACTTGTCACCGGCAAGTTCTTGGCAGCAGCTTTATCAAGGAACAGCCTTGTTGAGAGTGTTTTAGTGGCTTTTAATGCCACAAAACAAGACTATATCGAAGGTGCCTGTGATTCAGTAAACCAAGAGTGGATCAATACTCTAATTAAGGGACATTAAAGGTTCGGAAACAACAGGAAAGCAATTTAAAGCAGTTGGAGAGTTTTTATTCTTTAATCAAAGGTAGAGAAAATGCACTGATGGCCATACAATTCTGTTTAGTCTATGAAAACCACATCATTCTTGTCAGGTGATAGCAAACAGATTGATTATAAACTGATAAAATGCATTAAAAAAAAAGTGTCATAAAAAGCATCAAAAGAACTTTTAATATAAAGCATGACTTAGCAGATTTATCAATTTTATACATACAATAAAAATGAACTGCAGTTGGTTACCCTACATGTCAGTCAAAAAAAAAAATAATAATAATAATAATAATTACAGTTGATTTCGAAATCAGTTAAGGACTAACCTGCCTCACAGTCAATTTTATTGGTCAAATTTAAGCTGTCAAGACATTCAGATGTAATGGAGTCAGAAAAATCATGGATTCATTGCCTACAATCACCACTGCACCTACTGTAAAGTATGAAAAAAAGCTACAGAAACTAGAGTAGAAAAGCAAAAGGGAATCTAAGACTGATTAATTTCACAGTAGCCATTCCTCAAAAAAACAAAAAAAACAAACCTCAAACCACAGACCACAGTAAAGAATTACCACAGCCGTCTGTTTCTCTCGCTCCGTGCGTTGTTGTAATGGAGTGTGGTGAAGAAACCATGAGGTCAGAATCATCATGCAGAAGATCAAAGTTTTCTCTGAATACTCATTGCCTGGGGCCCTGCCAGTTAACCAGAGCTCTCTTTCTCTCGCCCCCTCGTTCCTACTTTCAGGTCATCTTAGAGATTGAATAAAAAAAGAGCCTCTAGCATAAGAATCACCCCATTCCCTTTCATCTCTCTAAAGTATTGACTAGGGATGGGTCAGGACGGTCAACTAGTCGGATAGTTGGTCAACAAATGATAAGTCGACTAGTGAGATTTCTTTGATCATTTCTTGAAAAAAAGAGGAATTTAGAGGGTTTTTTTTCAGAGATGGTTTTTAGTGTGCTGTGTTATAGCACGCTACCAGTCAACAACTAACACTAAGTTGCATACTTAAAGAATAAGCTCGCTTCCAGAATAAAGTTGATTTACTCACCCCCATGTCATCCAAGATGTTAAATTAAGATTTTTGAGGAAAACATTCCAGGATTTTTTTTCCATATACACTCTTAAACGGGTCATTGAATGCTGATATGAGTCTTTAGGGTCTTAATGGGAAGTCTATAACATACTTTGGTTAAAATTTCTCAGTGGTAGTGTAAAAAAAAAAACACCCTTTTACCTTGTCAAAATCAGCCCTGTTCAGAGCAAGCCATTCTACTGCATGTTCTTTTGAATGCTAATGAGCTCTGCTTACCCCACCTCTCTCTTCTGTAGGGTGAGGAGTCTGTTTACTTTAGCCGGATTTAACGTTTAGCCGTGAAACTTGCTAACCAGCACATTATTAAGAAAGGCGATTTGCAAAGATGCATAAAAACCCTTATACTCACTTCTGCTGTAGGTGAAGCTGCATCATGAATGATTCGGGTGAACAGACATAGAAACAATGGCAGTCAGAATTGAACTGTTCACAGCTCAGTCAGGGCAGGTCTAAGGTAAGACAGTCATGTCAATCAACTGTTGTGGGAGCAGCCTTTATCAGTGTGACATCACCCCGACAAGAAGCTGAGAATGGCTTAATTTGAAAAAGGGGATATTTCTAATAGATTACAAAAAATACCACTGGGTCATTATAGGGTGGTTGTGTACACACGCTGCCAACACACATTTATGTTCAAACAACATGTAAAAGTGAGTTTTGCATCCGATGACCCCTTTAAAAACAAAGGTGCTTAAAAGGTTCGTAAAAGGCCATAGAAGAACCATTTTTGGTTCCACAAAGAACTATTCAGTCAAAGGTTCTTTAAAGAACCATCTCTTTCTTATCTGAAGAACCTTCTTTCGCCACAAAGAACCTTTTGTGAAACAGAAAGGTTCCTCAGATGTTAAAGGTTCTTTATGGCATTTTCTACGGCATCGTGGAGCACCTTTTTTTGTGTAGTGGACTTCAATGGAGATCAACGGGTTGAAGGTCCAAACTGCAGTTTCAAAAGCCTCTACACAATCCCATGCTAAGGAATAAGGGTCTTGTCTAGTGAAACAATCGGTCATTTTCTATTTTTTTAAAAAAAAATCTTTTTAAACAGTTGCTCATCTTGAACTATGTCTGCGATGGAATAATTTTGGAAAGGTCATCCACGGTTAGTTCTTTGTCCGACATCGTTGATTTTACCTTTTTTTGTAAAGGCTGTTTGGCTTTCTTTGCATGTTCACTTTGTAAACACTGGGTTGGTATTTCCGCCTACGTTACACGTTATGTTTTTTTTTTTAAAGACAAAAACCCTTATTCCCCGGCTGGGATCGTGTAGAGCCCTTTGAAGCTGCATTAAAACTGCAATTTGGAGCTTCAACTCATTGATCCCATTAACATCCACTTTATGGAGAAAAATCCTGGAAGTTTTCCTCAAAAATGTTAATTTCTTTTCGACTGAAGAAGGAAAGACATGAACATCGAATGCAATGGCGGTGAATAAACAACCAGGAAATTTTAATTCTGGTGTAAACTACTCTTAAGACCAACTAGTCAACTAGTCATTCAGACAAGTGGATCTACAAGTCAATTTTAAGAATATGTAGTTTTGCACGTCCCAAATGTCAACACAGTATCACAAAATGTCACTCACTCACTGTTATTCATTCTTCTGCACGCTCTCTACTTTCTGTCTCTACATTCTTACTCTCTGGCAAATGTGACAGCTTTTCTGTGCAAAAGTGCTAACATAAATGATAAATACTCAGAGCCTGTCATGAAGAGGTGAGATCATTTCTCAAAGTCTAAACCAACATTCCTCATGCCCTTAAGATAATATCAGCATTAAACTTCTGCACGGATGTGTGAAGATGTGTTTTGATCCGCTTGAAAGAGTGACACTCACATTTTTAAAAACAGCGAGGCACTTCGAAACACATCCCGAATGTTTTTAACGTAGAAATGCAGCTCAAACATCTGCGCTGTGCCAAAATGTTCCTGTGTGGGATTTTACACAGCCAGCAGGAGCTGAAGGTGTGACTAGCAATAAAGCAAATGGAAAGGACAAAGTGTGTCTGTTCTGAACATCACACACTCAGTCACATTAAAATGAACCTGGACAGCTAGTTATCTTTTCCTGGGGAGCAGCTTTAAAAGTAATCTCTTTCTCGCTCTCGTCGCCTCTCTGATCCTTAAAGTGGCCAAAAGCAGGAACAAGGCTTTTTTTTTTTATGTATCCTAATGCATTTTTCAATTGTTCGGCCATTTAAATGCTAATGCTCCCATTCAGAGCAGTCTACATTGAATTTCCTTAAAGACGTTGCCAGTTATCAAGTGGCAGGAGGAGGAAATTTGCGCTTGGTGGTCCGTGACCCCTGTCTTTTATCTGAAGAGAAGAAAGCTGACACCTTATGGTCTTCACCCTCTGAAATCGTCCATCTCTCTGATGATGAGGCATGAGCGCAAAGGTGGATCAGCAGTATAAACATGACCTCCGACCTTGTTTATGTTATCTGGGCCTAACGAGGAGACCACCAGGCCACTCTAGAGACCACTCAGGACCACCAGGGATAACAACCGTGTGATTGAGAGACACCAAACTGCAGACTAGAAAAACACTTTTCAAAAGCTCTGACTGTTTAAATCATTACTAAAGTTCAAAAATACTTGTTTCGTTCATTCTTTATACTAGATGTCTACATCAGGGATTTTTAATTTTTTTTTTACTGCCAAGAACCCATAAATATAATAATCCAATTGTGAGGGCCCCATAACTTAAATATAAAGGCAGCTATACATTTTCATGTATAAAGACCCATTTATACTCTGTGGGAAAATGTGTAATATCATAAAGACACTGTGTTATTTGCAAAAAAAAAAGAAATTGGCTTTTTGTTACTGTACTAAAGCGAGAGCAAAATGATTTAAAATACTGGCTTTGTAAGTTCATATCCTTTTCTACCCAGTATTAGAGTGATGCATAATTTTCAAATGTTCTTTTAAAGCTCTTTTCACAATAAACACTGTTGTATACAAAGACTATAGAATACCCTTAAGGGGATTTTGGTTGTATAGCATTTTTATGGTTAAAGAACAGTTCACCCAAAAATTGTGTCATTAATCACCCTCATGTTGTTTTGATGAAATCCAAGAGCTTTCTCTGCATAGACAGCAGTGAAACTGACACGTTTAAGGCCTAGAAAGGTAGTAAGGACATTGTTAAAATAGTCCATGTAACATCTGTGGTTCAACCTTAATTTTATGAAGGTACCAGAATTCTTTTGTGCACAAAGAAAACAAAAATAAGAAGAAAACCACCGCTGTCACATGGATTATTTTAACAATGTCCTTACTACCTTTCTGGACCTTGACTTTGATAGCTGCTTTGCTGTCTATTCAGGATCAGAAAGCTCTCGGATTTTACCAAAAAATATCTTAATTTTTTTTCCTGAAGATGAACAAAGGTCTTACAGGTTTGGAACGACATAAGGATGAGTAATGACAGAATTTCATTTTTGAATAAACTATAAAATGTATATATTTATATTTCTCAAACTGTTCCTTCGAACAGTCCTGCAACCCCTCTGAGGCTTCCTTGAGTCCTGAATTAGGGATGTTTATTTCGGTTCTGTTTCTTAACTGACAGCCAGCGCTCGTTAACAAATTATTAACTGACAAGATTATTTTAAATTAGAATATAATTATTTTAGAAAGGATAAGTGTCTGTGACCCATTAAAAATACCAAAATGTTTTCCAGGGACTAATTTTATATGTGCAAAAAGCAGAAAACAACAAAACATGAGGATTCACTTGGACACATTACATTACTCACCTGTAGCGCATTTGCGAGAAGAGAAAAACATAATAAAGTTAGGCTATATATAATGAATGAAGAGGCCTACACGATAAATATTTTAACTTGATTAACAAAACGAAAGAAAAGAATTCTGCAACAAGTAGCTAGTATGCAAAGTTCTGATTCATTTTTGTGCTGTGTGAACGGAAGACGGCTAAAAGTAGTATCCTATTTTTCTTTATTTTACAAAAGCACAAAGATTTGTTTTTATTGTGAATGTACACAAATAAAAGAAAACTGTTTACAGTTTTTATTATCTGAATGACTAGGAGTCGTCGTTTCCACTGTTAGAAGGAAGAAGAAAAAAAAAATTAAGTGATTGTGCCGGCGCCACATTCATTTTGGCTTGCTTTTTATATAGCCTAGCTTTTCATATTTTTCATTCTTGTTCTTTTCTGAATACTGTTAAATTGAAAGGATTTTTTTGTGGAGTGAAGGGATCTAATATGGCCTAGCCTATGTTTATAGTGCTTGTAAACATTTCATGTCAGCATCAGGTCTATTTCTGAATATAATAATAAAATGCGACTTTATAGGCCTCCGCGATTTATCTTTTTTTTTCTCTCAAAATGCAATCTTATTTTATTTTAACCTTCCAGAAAACGTTTTAAAATATTTTAATAAATTGCTGAAATTTTTTTTTAAACCATTTAACTGACTGCATTAATCAGTCAAATTCTTTGTCGGTTAACCGGTTAAAATAAGCATCCCTATCCTGGATGCCAGTTTGAAAAGCTCTGTTATTTCCTGAAAATTAATCCACATTTAATTTAGTTTATTAACTGACTGTTTGACTTATTCAAAAAAAGCACATTCTGAAAGCTTTCTGAACATTTTCTGAAGATTAAAACATGTCTATGACTTTGTCTTTAGGAATTTGATTGACCAATTGAATAGCTTTGATAGCTTTGTCAAAACCAACATGTAAAATTAAAGCAGTCGGCTTTATTCATGAAACATGAGCAGAACAAATTTGTACCGAAAATAGTTCATAAATCCATTTATACGTAAATCGTCATGCTCATTTCAATGGAACAATTTACATACAAATGGTTTTTACGATTTACTAATGGTTTTACAGAATTTGTTCTGCTTCCGTTTCATGAATAAGGACCATGGAGTGGCTAAATATCAAATCTCTCATCAGAAGCTGAAGTCACACATTACCCTAAAATAGCCTGACACTATGCTGAGTCACTCCTTGACTCACATTCCTTCATTAAATGGAAAAAAAGTGTCAAAATCTCCAGGTAGAGCCACAGGAAAGGTGGTGCTTTCTAAAAACCCTACCCTTCATTGTGCTAAGCCACTTTAAGGCTCAGTTCTCCTTCCTTAATCAGCGTTCCTTCAGTGCTGATAGGGAGAGTGAAGGGAAACAGTATTATTCCACTGTGCCAGAACCAACAGAGTATTAATAGAAGAAATCCAGCCAAGTCATTGAGGACTGCAAACCACACACACACACACACATAAAGCAGGGCGGTCCAACACCGCAGACCCCTGGGCTTCATGCCCCATCAAAGAAACTCCTTCCAGCTAGTGTATGCACGTGGAACCAAAGCTTTTCCTCCTGCTTATACTGACCTAGAGCAGGGGAAAGAGGTCACGTGCAAAAGTCTTAAAAGGATCGAGCGAGATAGAGAAGAGACAGTCAAGATATAGAGATATACAAGGTGATGTCTGCTTTAACATCAGTGGTAACAAATGGTCTCTGTATTTGCACCTGGTCACATCTGCGTCATATTGGTCGGCTGAGAAACATATTGAGTTTCCGGGAGTGACTACAGGAGGATAAGGAAAGAGAAAAACAGGGAGATGAGGAGATAAAGATGAGGCCGCTGGGAAACAGAGAGGAGGGCTGTGAAAAGCCGATGTTCTCCGTTCTCTCATGCATTAGAATTCATTACTCTGCTCCTTATCGCATTTTACCTCCTCTTTCCTCTAAATTGCTGTCTTTCTCTCTTGTCTTCTTCATATCTCTATCATCTTTTTCTCTCAACTTCGCTCTCCCTGTGAGTAGTGCTACACGATACAGGACCTTAAGTGGGCCCCTCCCATCACAGGGCCCGGGACAACACTCCTTCTGGTTTACTTGGATGCTCTTTTATATCTCAGGAGTTCTCAGTTATGTCTTTGTCACTGGTGTTTTCAGAGAATATAAAAATATAAATTTAAATGTAAAAATTAAAAAAAAATTTAAAAGATTAAAAGATTAAAAACTGCTTACATACACTATAGCAAATATTAATAAGGCAAAAAAACAAACAAACACAAAATCAAAATACCAAAACCAAACCACCAAAAAAAAAAAAAAAAAAAAAAAAAACACACACAAAGCCAACCAAAACAAAAAGCAACACAAACCCAAACCACAATACCAGTACAAATAACAAGTCCACCAAACAAATAACACAAAAACCATACACACCATAAAATAAAACAAAACAAAATAAAATAGAATTAAATTAAATTAAATTAAATTAAATTAAATAAATTTAATATTAAATTAAATTAAATTAAATTAAAAAATTAATTAACTGTTGACATACAGCATAGAAAATATTGTTAATAATATTTAATAAGACAAAACTCAACACAAAGCAAAACCAATACAAAACACTAATCCAAACCACCAAAAAAACAAATAAAACACAAATTCAAACTACCAGACAAAATAAAACAAAACAAAAAGCAACACAAATCAAACCAAAACACCAAACAAAACAAAAATCCAAACAAATAACACAAAAAACATACACACAATAAAATAAAATAAAATAAAACAATTAAATCATTGCTGACATACAGCATATAAAATATTGTTAATAATATAAGACAAAAAAATTAAACAAAGCAAAACCAACACAAAACACTAATCCAAACCACAAAACAAACAAAAAAAATGCTAAATCAAAATACCAAATAAAACAAACAAAACAAAAAGCAACACAAATCAAATCAAAACACCAAACAAAACAAATAGCACAAATATTAAAAATATGAACAATAAAAAATTAAAATAAAATAAATTAAATTACATATTAAATTAAATTTAAAAAATATATTAAATAATTGCTGACATACAGCATAGAAAATATTGTTAGTAATATTTAATAAGGAAAACCTCAACACAAAGCAAAACAAAACAGTAATCCAAACCACCAAACAAAAAAAACAAAAACTCAAAATCAAAATACCATACATAACCAAACCACCAAACAAAACAACACAAGCAACACAAAACCAAAAAAAAAAAAAAAATTCTAAACAAATAACACAAACCATACACATCATAATAAAAATAAAATACATTAAATTAAATTAAAAATTAAATAAAATAAAAGATCTCTTTGTTATGGGCTTCCGTCATGTCTCTCTCTTTTTTTCTTATCAACTCTTTGAGGTTGTTCTGTGTTCTGTACCAGCTGCAATCTGGTAAATAACGACAATGCTTATCATGAGTAATAGCGCTGTTTGCATAGCTGGCAAGCTATTTTGCCTACTGAGCTCTGCAGTACGGACGCCGTGGGACCTGCTGAGTAATCTTCAGTTCAGGAGTGCTTCTTTCCGACTTCAGGTGAAATATGGCTTCTCTCCAGGGCCGTGGCGGTCAGTGCTGCTCACTTAAGAGAAGACCGCTCAGCCATGTCCGTACAAAGCCGAATCAAACACTGTTAACCATACCCTTCTCTCAACGACCATCTGAAGAACTCTACAAACGCCCATCTCATTTCAGCCTGGGCATAGACAGATGCTGCTCTCCACTTCCGAGAGTACAAGATCCCACTGGAGGAGAGCCACATGAAGCATGAGGCCAGATCTTAAGTGTGTGTGTGTGATCTGTTTTTAAGTATATAGAGATTTCTCAGTGGCGCTTTGATTTGAGTGCTGATGCTTGTGCGGCTGGATGGAGTCCTTATGTGGGCCATACAGTTTGGGGCTGCTAAAAAAAAAAAACACAGACACACACACACACACTTAAATACATCTACAGTTCAATAATAAAGCAATTTATTTGTCCACATTGTATTTTTGGTCTTTTCCAATGACAAAAAAAAAAAGTCCAAAACACAGGAAATAATAGTGTGAAACAGGCAAACCGGATCACCCGAAATCAACTCGCGGTTCCCGCACAAGCACCGCTGCTCTTTGTCTACAGCGCACAGCTCTGACAAAAATGAAGCTATTTAAAAACTATGACTCAGAGATATTGGTATGAAACTATTCGCACACACACTGAGGCCACACCATGACCTTTGAGTTCGGTACAAGTTTATTCGGATTCCAGTGGTCTCGTGGTGTCCAAGTCTGGTGCTGTTCCACAACTACGGATTAAACTTCACCAATACGCACGCACAGCGAAACCATTCTGCGTATTATTCGCACACAAAAATCTCTCTTTTTCCTCTCTCTCTTGAATAAAAGATTCTGGCACTGTTTTACTGTGTCTATTCCCACTAATTGAAGCGTGTGTGAACACTAATTAAAGCTCAGGGGGAGAGAAATCTCTTGATGCATGCTGGGAAAGTGTGTGAGGAAAACAATGGCAACAATGCAGTGACGGAAAGAGGCCCACAGCCTAGATGCATTATCAATGAGAGTTCATTTGGACCGATCACACACATACAAAACCCACACATGACTCTAATGCCATCTGGAGTATTTACCTTCCTCTCTCATACTCTTCCAGCTCTTAAAGTCTATATTTGCATACGGAGTTCTTGAAAGTGAATTTGGGTTGCTCCGTGTGTATGTGCATACTAATCAATCTCATGTTTATTAAAAGCGCAAAGTACAGAAAAGAGTTTTAATGAAATATAAGCCGGGTTCCTCCAATTCATTAAGGCATTCGGTCTCCACAAAAGTGTCAAATAAAGCATACATTCACACTATAACCAAATATGGTGTCACTCCCTTTGTGAATACTTACACTTATTAATAATGAAAGCGACAAGCGCAATTCACAAACTGATAAAACTTTTAAAACGTAATGAAAATTTCATTAAAACAGTTTGATACAGAACAGAACTGACAAACTGAAAAAAAAAAAAAAAAAAAAAAAATACTCATCTTTTGGCGCATTGCTAAACAATTTTTCATATGTTATTATGATATCTAATACGTGTTATATACAGTTGAAGTCAAAAGTTTACATACACCTTGCAGAATCAGCAAAAGGTTAATTATTTTCCCAAAATAAGAGGGATCATACAAAATGCATGTTATTTTTTTTATTTAGCACTGACCTGAATAAGATAATTAACATAGAAGACGTTTACATATAGTCCACAAGAGAAAATAACAGATGAATTTATAAAATGACCCCTTTCAAAAGTTTACATACACTTGATTCTTAACACTGTGTTGTTACCTGAATGATCCACAGCTGTTTTTGTTTTCTTTTCTTGTTTAGTGATAGTTGTTTATCAGTCCCTTGTTTGTCCTAAACAGTTAAGCTGCCTGCTATTCTTCAGAAAAATCCTTTGGTTTTTCAGCATTTTTGTGTATTTGAAGTATTTACAACAATGACTGTATGATTTCGAGATGCATCTTTTTACACTGAGGACAACTGAGGGACTCATATGCAACTATTATTATCTTCTGTAGCTTTTGATGGGCAGTACTAAAAATATATGATATTTAGGCAAAATAAGAAAAATGTACACATCTTCATTCTGTTCAAAAGTTTACACCCCTGGCTCTTAATGCATCATTTTTCCTTTTGGAGCATCAGTGAGCATTTGAACTTGAAATAGCTGCATATTGTAATAGTCACAACTGAGTCCCTCAGTTGTCCTCAGTGTGAAAAGATGGATCTCAAAATCATATAGTCATTGTTGGAAAGGGTTCAAATACACAAAAATGCTGAAAAACCAAAGAATTTGTGAGACCTGAAGGATTTTTCTGAAGAACAGTGGACAATTTAACTGTTCAGGACAAACAAGGGACTCATGAACACCTATCACTAAACAAAAAAAAAAACACACAGCTTTGGATCATTCAGGTAACAACACAGTAGAATCGAGCACATCTAAACTTTTTTTTATAAATTTTTATACATTTTTATAAATGTACTATAATTTTCTCTTGTGGACTATTTGCAAATGTCTTTTATGTGAAATATCTTATTCAGGTCTGTACTAAATGTAAACTTTTGACCTCCTTTGAGCACTGTCAAGATCTTTTACTACACCTTATTATGTGACAAACTAAGATTTACTCTCTCAAAAATTACAGATTAGCCTACTGTTATCATTGCTTCTTGTTCACAGCCACAGTTATCACATTTCAAATGCACTTTGGGAAGTAGGCCTAACTTCTCTATTTCGTACACAAAAAGAGTGATAATAAAGAGAATTTCCTGACTTAAATGTGACTGTCACTCCTTAAACTACATAATGGTACAAGGCCAGAGAGAATGTTATTGAGGTTAAGTGCTACACATGTTTCTGAATTTAAACTACAAAAGGAATGTGAGCAGCACCCATTATTTATGAGCGGTAATGTCCGCATTTTAATAAACTGAGGCTTTAATGAGCTGAGAAGGCACTAACTGTCCCTTTAAGGATTAATAAAGCAATAATCTGTATAAATAATGTTAAAACAGTACAAACAAGGAGTCTGTGCTAGAGCCAAACAGTACTGGGACGTCGTTTAACTTCCTCTAGAATCCCTGTGCACCAGTTCACTGATGTTAACTGATCTGAAAGCACAAGACGAAACCAATATTCAATATTCTTTCCAACAGTCAAGGTGGCGTCATAGGTCACAGATGTACACTGAGTTCAATGGACTGTACTGTTGTTTAAAACATGACAATTGTTCGGATGACAAAATCTCTCTATAAAGTTATTATCTAGGATCTTTATACAGTGTACGCCACTGTAAATCCATCAAGTCTGTTCTTCACAGTCTCGTTTTCATTCACATAAAATCAATATGGCATCTACCCACATTGACCAACCAATAATCTGACTTAGCACCATAGCATGACAAAAACGATTAAAAGACCATGCGTGTTCCATCCGCTTTTTTGTGGTCATGTTAGTGCTTTCTTCAGCACAGCTGATGCTGAAACACACACAAAGTGTGAATAAACTGCATTACTTAGTGAATTCTCCTGTCAGAATCAACATTTCACTTTATGCAGTTTACTTTATTATAGCTAACTATACACATGGGTTACGTGGTTCAATCTGGTACTTGCTCTGCAACAGGAAACCTCGGGAAGTTCATCTGTAACATATACAGTTTAGACACTCAAAATAACCCCACATCCCTCCATCATTTGTGTTGATGAAGCCGTACTATAATCAGAGCTATTTAGTGTGATCATTAGAGGCCTCACAAACAAAAAAGACTTTAGACTTCAAAGCCGCAATGTTGTTTTAACACCAACAGCGTAATTGTGCCTGGGCTAAAGCACATTTCCCTCTGCAGACAAATCAGCAAATAGCCTGTAACTCAGTCAGAGATCTTGTCTCTAGTGGAAAACAAGAGGGGGAAAAGAAAAAAAAAAACCACAAAAAAATTGGGGAGAGGGGGGGAGAGCTCTCTATTCTGTTTATCATTCATCTAATTTTGTGGTTAATTAAGTAACGAGCGTCTCTGGGGCTTCCTCGGTTCCGGAGTCAGAGCTAAAAATCTATCAAACCCATCCAAGTGTCTGTGCTCTTGTTTCACTCCACACAAATGAGTCTTCTTATTGCGATAAATATACACACACCCGCCATGTCATTCGGTTACACAGTGTCACACCCCCACGCTTTGTCTCACATTTTCAAACACTCCTTCCAACGGTTGATTGGAAATGATGATGATTCTCAGTAATGATCTGACTAAGAGCCATCGGCCTCTTTTCCTCCCACTCAGGAGCATGGCTTCCAGGATGTGTGTGCTTGTGTAAGCGCGTATCCCCCTTAGTCCCAGACTCGAACTCTCTTCCAACCTCACTTTCCCTCACCCTTCATCATAACCCTCACCAGAGGCCCATTCATTTTATTTCCATGTACATTTCCTGGCCAAAAGCACACTATGTCCTTCCAAAACAGACCTCTGAATGTTGTAGCGGAAACTATGCAGCTCATGCTGGAGACTCCAGCAACTCTCGCACAATCACACAAACCTCTACACAGAAGTTAGCAGGAAGCTAAACATTACTGTAGTCTGCGAAAAATAATTACTTCAAAGCAAATCAATCATTTTAATAGTCAGAGCACTCAACGCATGGCGGAATAGTCTGACTTGTGTGTCTGTGTGGGTGAAGACATCCCAAAGGCGATATGGCCTGAGATGCCGGCGATACGGATAACAAAAACGGACAGAAATAAAATCGTAACGACTGGCAGGAAATTGCAGATCACTCTTCATTCTGATGTAAGCAACTTTCATGCAATGATTTGGTCATCCATAGGATTCACTTCTCAGACCATGTCATATGTCAGTGCACTGGCAAAGTCAAAGAGTTTTGTTTTTTTGTTTTTTCTGAACCCCAAACCTTTTCGATTCATACTCGTATGTAAGACTTATATGCCTTGACATTGGTAAAAACCTGAAAATTAAAAACGACATTTTAGAATCAAACTCTTACAAAAACTTTAAATAAAAATAGACCCAAAAATAAATATGCTTTTGCCCATATCAACAATATTGGACCACAATGACTGTTATTGTAGTCAAATCTTCTTTTGTGTTCCTGTATTATGAGGTTTGGAACAACATGAGGGTAATTAACAGAATATTAATTTTGAAGTTAATTTTTAAAACTACATAAGAGGACCATTTTCCGGTTAACTGTGCAGTAGACACTGCTTCCCATGCGTGCGATTCCAGATCTATTTTTAAATGTAGTCTTAGTCCATTGTCAAATGTACTTTTTAGTTATTATCATATTTAGTCAACCATGTCCTGTTTTTAGTCAAGTTTTAGTTTACTAAATACCTGAGCATTTTAGTCGTCAATGAAAACTTTTCACATTTTCGTCATTCTGTAGGGCTGCAACAAAACCTTGATTCTATTTAAGTATTCGATTTTTAAAACTCCTTGATTGCATTTTGCCCGTGTCGAGTAATTGCTTTAATAGACTATTTAATATATAAATTAATATCAAAGACTAAGATATGCACTCTCTCTGACTACATTATGAAAACTGGTAAAATTTCTAATAATAATTCCAATAATTCCAAATTGCAATAATGTTTCTCTAGTAAAACAACAGCAGTTGAGTAAGTGCATTTATTCAACAACCACAATCGCAAACAATATAGTCAAAATTTCAGACAGGCTGAATGACATTTAAGCTAAACATCTCACATGGAAATCGCTAAAGTTCAGCGTACTTGTTTGTCTGTGTTTTTCGGATCATCGTTGGTGCTTCCGTAACGAAGAGCGATTGCAGATTGCAACAATTGAGCAAAACACTGGGCAGAAGCTCTGATTTGGAGATTTGAACTCATGATATCCGTGAACCGCACACATCAAAGCTTGCGTAGTAAAGGCATATACAGCAGTTCACAATAATATTTTGTCTCATTTTTTGGCAGTCACGAAAATAAAGAGATTTTGGTATAGTGTTTATTTTTTAAAAAGATATTATTCTCATCTTTTATCAGCTATGATATTCATGTTGATAGAGTTACAGTTCTCATTTATTGACTTTGTTGTCTTGCCATCATCATGGGAAAAAAGCTTGTCAGTGACAAGCTTTTTGTCATCGTTTTCATTGGCAAAACTAACTAAAACAACTATAATTGAAGTATATAAACAAAACAGAAATAGGCTGAACTGTAACCATCAAAGCCACTGTTAAAACTATTAAAACTAGAGTGTCATGTCAAATAAATCTGAAAGCCACATTAAAATGCAAATGCAAAACCTCACTCTATAGGGCTGCAGTGGAACTGCAGTGAGTTACGGTTCTCTGTATAAGACTCAAGGTCTAATAGAGGCACTCAACACAACTGAAAACCCTTGAAGGAGAGGACACGCACACATCAAGGGACTTAAACGGCCTTATGGCCTTGTCCTCCATCCACAGAAGAGAGCTCCAGAGTTCTCCAACCAGTGTCTTTCTAAATCAGCACACGCAGCACGTTTAGACATCCTACCCTGGGTCCTCTCTGGGCACCCCGGATGGCTGCGCTGATGCAATGTACTTAATTGGCAGTAATCAGGTCACTGGTTAGATGCAGAGCTACTCTGGGACTTCTCTAGAAGCTGGACCGCTGTTAACCTGGGCATCAGCCCCCTAAGAGTGCCTTAAAATCAGGCTGCCCTACAGTTACAAAGCCTAACTGTATCACGTCCTGACAGCATTACGTCTTCCAGGGCCGTCTCAGCAGGGTCACTCCGGCTATATTAAGCCGGTTCCGTAATGGCTAGTGGATAATGTTGTCCTCTATATAAAGCAGTGTCACTACTGTCAAAATACTCTTAAAAACACGTGATCGGCCCAATTGGACCCAGAGCGTTTTCCCCCCCATGCTATTATAAGAAAAAAAAAAAAAAGAAAAAAAAAAAAACTGACGACGCTGCCTGAAATAACATGGCTATTTGTGTGTGTTCCGGTTGTATCAAAATACACAACCCCATTTCCTGCAGCCTGCAAGTGGCGCATCTCTCTTTTCCTACTGTGTTCAAGGCTCACTTTTCATATCTGCATTTTTAAGCTCGATTGCTTCTGTGCAGTAATTATCATAAAACTGTTTACCTAAAACGGCGCGTTTATGTTTTTCCATTCGCTATGTCTCCAAGCCTCTTCAAAGTTGCATATTGAGCAGTGAGAAAGCAGGTGGGTTATTATTCAAACCGTTGGTCGGGAGTCTTCGGGTCTTCGCCGTCGACTGATATTAAGGACGTTACACCTGCTGCTTTTTATTGGATGTATAAAACAAGACAGCCATTATTAACTTTCCGAAGCACGATACATCAGCATGACTCCGCTAGCAAACGTCGCTTAATTGTTGGGATCAATCTCCATTTTCTGCGCCACCAGATCTCATCTCTTAAACACGCTTAAACACTTTAGCACGTAGACGTGCTGGAAGTGTATTCATGACCTAGTTTGAGACTACGCCAGTAACATAGTTATCAAGTTATCAGCAGACCCAGAAGGCATCTGTGGAGATTTTAGTGCTGATTTAGGAGGAAAATTCTCCAGAAAGATTTGCTCAGTTTCTGAACTCTAAGTTCAGGAAATAATAATCAAATTAGCCAAAACAGTCAATGAAAGGAAAGTGTCTTTTGGAAAAATGGGTGGTCCAATTCTGTGGAAATCTGGAGATTTCCATGCAGATTCTGTGTGGGCCTGGTTACCAGATATGACTAATATCAGACACGGTTATCGAACACGGCTAATATCAGATAGAGTGTGACTAAGGAAATTACAGTCCTGTTCCAGTCTCTGATTGCTAGTGTCAAGATTTACCCGCTGTTCATGGTCCTAATCACTATCATTAATGAGCATGGTAATGCAATGCAGAGAAATGGCTTCAGGTCAGCTCAGCTGGAGCCCAAGGGATCCCTGAAGAGCCGGGTCCTCATCAAGAAGTCTTTTTTTTTTTTTTTTTTTTTTCAAAATCTGACAACCATAACAAAGTAAGGGTGAAACCGCACTCTATGCAATTATGCAAACGCTTGGAAAATGAATTGCAAACATCATCTTTGCTAACAAACCTCTTCTGTAGGTTGTACCACTGTGACAGTAGTTAAAGGGAGAGTTCATGGAATACTGGAATATTTTATTGATGTCCTTACCACCTTTCTGGGCCTTGAACATTTCAGTTGTGTTGCTGTCTATGCAGGTTCTGAAAACTCTTGGATTTCATCAAGAGGTTTCGAAGATGAACGAAGGTCTTACAGGTTTGGAACGACATGAGGATGAGCCATTATTTTTCAGAAATTTCATTTTTGGGTGAACTATCTCTTTAACCCAAAGGAGAAGTGAAGCTAGAAGCATCTGCATTTGCATACTTTCATAGCGTATGTTCAATTTTAGCTTGACGAACATTGATGGTGGCACATCCAGTTTTGTTCAGCTAAGATGGTGAAAGGCAAAAACAGTGTTTTTATAAACCGGACACATTAAGAGAGAAAGAAAGAGAGTGTGATTACAGAAAAAGGTGACTCTCTCAGGATTCGGCTTGGAAAGAATTAATCATGAAGGTTTAGCAGGGGAACAGACCTGAATACACAACAGACTCACATCTCCATTCCCACGTCTACACGGTTAGTCTGAGATACGAGACCCCTTCCTGTAATCACAGCAATATTTCAACTAATCTAGCATGCTTAGGTCTTCAACTGAAACATCGTTAGTTCTTGCAGGCGCCAGCACCGCTGTCCACTTTATTCTGGAAAAGCATTCCGGATTCAAACGATATCAGCACCCTACTCACTTGTACTTACTGCAAGTTGTCTAAGTGGGTCAAGGGGGTCTCCGCAGGGATCTCATAAGCCACACGGGCTGTCAAGAAGCAGCTAGGTACGGCTGATAAGACCCTCACAGCGACAGGCGAGAACCCTGCTGCTTCATTACTGAACCATGCCAGGATGAGCACTGAGCTCCAGTGCCCAGAATCACACCAAGGCAAGTCCTGCATCCATCACTGCACCCTGGGCACTAGGAATGCACAATTATTTAAAGAAAAAAATAACTTAGTTGTGCACAAATGCAATGACAAATCAGGGGCGTTAGCCATCAGTAGACTGTTTTTGTGTTCAACTTCTGTTGTAAACTTCAAGTGAAACTGAAAAACCTGCAGTGACAGCTTCAGTGACTGTAATGGGATGGGAGTGCTCTGGTATTGTCACGTTGCTCACTTTTTGTGTATAATTTATTCAGAATGTGAACATCAGTTTTGTTTTTCCTGCTGCTAAGTGGGCCAAAGTGAAGTCAACTATTTTGGAACTTTCATTTTGGTTTTGATTTACTGAAGTACAAAATAGCAATAATTTAATTCAAGAACACAGCAAAAAATCCAATGTACCAAAACTACTGAAATAACAGTATACCGTATATATGCATACATTTATATACATACACATACACATACACATACACACACACACACACACACACACACACACACACACACACACACACACACACACACAAAGTAATACATTATTGTTTTATTGTAATATACAATACCAATCAAAAATTTTTAACAGTAAGATTTTTGATGTTTTTTTGTTGAAAAGCAGTAATATTGTAAAATATTTTTACTATTTGAAATAAAAGCTTTCTATTTGAATATGTTTTTAAATGTAATTTATGCCTGTGATCAAAGCTAAATTTTCGGCATCATTACTCCAGTCTTCAGTGTCACATGATCCTTCAGAAATCGTTCCAATATGCTGATTTGCTGTTGAAGAAACATTCATTTTATTATTGTTATGAATATTTAAAACATTTAAGTATATATATATATATATATATATATATATATTTTTTTTTTTTTTTTTATATATATATTTACATTACAATGTTACAAAAGATTCTTTCTATTAAAAGAAACCTGAAAAAAAATCTATTCAGCTGTTTTCAACATAATACTACTACTACTACTACTACTATTACTACTACTACTACTACTACTACTACTAATAATAATAATAATAATAAATGTTTTTCAAGCAGCAAAACAGAAAATTTCTGAAGGATCATGTGACTGGAGTAAAGATGCTAAAATTTCAGCTTTGAAATTATAGGAATACATCACATTTTAAAATACATTTAAATAAGAATCAGTTATTTTAACTAGTAAAACTATTTTAAAGTTTTACTGTTTTGCTGTACTTTGGATCAAATAAATGCTTTATAAGCAGTAGAGACTTCTTTAAAAAAAATACTACAAATTTTACTGTTCAAAAACTTTTGACTGGTAGTGTATATTTTCTTAATTATATTATTTGACAATATTTACTACCAAAACAAATAATAATAATAATAATAATAATAATAATAATAATAATTCACAAAACAACTGAAACAATAATTGTTTGCCAAACAATGAACAAAACTGATTAGGATTTTTTGGAATTGAAACATATGTTGATAATCTCTAAATGACTAAATATTACGCAATTAATCTGCCTTGATGATATCTAACTGACTACATCTGACTTCTCTTAAAGCAAATTCTATTAATCGAATTTACTAATCATGATTACAGTATCAACAGAAATAATTCACAATTATAATCTGTCATAATCACGCAGCCCTACAGGGTACAAACGCATAGGGGCCTGTCTAATCAGAATCTCGGATCATTAACACAAATCCTCTAATTAACCTGTTAAGTATGAGAGCGGCCTGCAAATGCGGCTCACTGGGGCTCCAGAGACCAGCGCGTGTATCCGCACGCACAACTACAGGGTCGTAGGGGTTTCAGCTTTGTGCTTTGCAACTGGTGCTTTGTTCTTGTGGTACAAAGGGAAAACGAAAAAGGAAAAGCTACAGAAAGACAGAAGCTCATTTGAAGCAAAAACAGAAAAAAAGTGTCATATTATCTTTCTGACATGAAAAAAACATCTACAAGTAGCACAGAGAGAAAGAATGAGTCTAAAGAGAGGGAGAGATCAAGAATGAAAGAACTAAAAACGCTCAGATGTTGACTTCGGGTATAAACATAAAAGACAAGCGACATACTGAGTGAAGCTCCTCCAGGTTGAGGTCTGAACTCTCCTCAGCTTCACACAGCTCCACCAGCGGTGAACTCTCACAGAGTGGTGAGAAAGAGACAGAGGCTGAGGAGAAATACAGAGCTGAGTTATTATATTAATGAACGGCTCCGAGCAGCAGCTGCCTGCAAAGATGCCGAGGCCGTGCTCAGCCGTTCTCTTTTTCAGAAGCTGCCGCTTTCAATCTGACAGGCAAATGGGGCAATGCCACAACACCCGCTGATGCTGCTGGTGATGCAGAAGACTTGCCACCAAACGAGAGTCAAACACACGCTTTCATATTCTCTCATCTTTGCTCTTCCTCAATAACTGAGCTCCAAGAGGAGCGGTTATGTACAGATGCAGGTGAAAGCAAACAACGACTTTCTTTTATGACATGGATGAATACATCATAAATGCCACATTTGCAGCTCCAGTGTTTGCTAGCAGGGTCATTTTAATAAATCATTCCAAAATACAATATCAAAAGATCATTCCTTATATTAATGGAATATTTTATTTGTATTAAAGGATGTCTACACATTTTTACACATCAAATGCTGTTTGCTTGAAATGTTAGTGTTTGGTTGTGTTGATTATTACGTCTATTGAATAAATAGCAACTGAACTGCATAGTTTGGGCCTGGTTGCTAATATTAATTCAATCGTAATGTAATATTAAAGGTTCCCTGTATAATACATAGCAATAGTTGACATGGAACTTCCTTCATATGTAAGCAAAAATAAAAAATTTAAGAAAATAAATGAATACTTTTATTCAGCAAGGATGTATTAAAGGAGTAGTTCACTTCCAGAACAAAAATTTACAGATAATGTACTCAACCCCTTGTCATCCAAGATGTTCATGTCTTTTTTTCTTCAGTCGTAAAAAAAAAAAGTTTTTTGAGGATTCCTCTCCACATAATGGACTTCTATGGTGCCCCCAAATTTGAATTTCCAAAATGCAGTTTAAATGCAGCTTCAAAGGGCTCTAAACAATCCCAGCCAGGGAAGAAGGGTCTTATCTAGTGAAACAATTGGTTATTTTCTTAAAAAAAAAATAAAAAAAAAAACACAATTTATATACTTTTTAACCTTAATGCTTGTCTAGGTCTGTGTGAACTCCAATTTGCTAATTTTTTTCCAGTTCAACACAGTTAGGGTATGTCGAAAAACTTCCATCTCATTTTCTCCTCCAACTTCAAAATCATCCTACTTCACCATTTTATCTTTTTTGTATAGGACGTTTGACCTTCTTTGGATGTTCACTTTGTAAACACTGGGTCAGTACTTCTACAGCAACGTAGCGCGATTTTGGAGTTCCTTTCTGTTACAAGCCCAACTCCCTAACCATTAGGCCACGGCTGCCCCCATAAAAGCTGCATTTAAACTGCATTTTAGAAAAATTAAAATCGGGGACACCATAGAAGCCCATTATATGGAGAGGAATCCTAAAATGTTTTCCTCAAAAAACAATTTCTTTACGAAAGAAAGACATGAACATTTTGGATGACAAGGGGGGTGAGTCAATCATTTGTAAATTTTTGTTCTGGAAGTGAACTACTCCTTTAAATTGTTCAAAAGTAAAAGTAAAGACATTCATAATGTAACAAAAGATTTATATTTCAAAAAAAAATAAATGTTCTTCTGGGCTTTCTATTTATCAAAAAATCCAGTTTTCATGAAAAAATAAAATAAATAAGCAGCACAGCTGTTTTTAACATTGTTAATCAATGCTTCCTGGGCACCAATTCAGCATATTTAAACAAATTCTGAAGGAAAATTGGATCACGTGACACTGAAGACTGGAGTAATGGCTGCTGAAAATTCAGCTTTGCTGTCACAAAAATGAACTACATTTTAAAATATGCTACAATAGAAAACAGTTATTTTAAAGGGTTAGTTCATCCAAAAATGCAACTGAAACGTTCAAGGCTCAGAAAGGTAGTAAGGACACTATAATAATATAATAGTCCATGTGACATCTGTGGGTCAAACATAATTTTTTGAAGCTATGAGAACATGTGCAAAGAAAACAAAAATAATGACTTCAAACAATTTCCTCTCTTCACACATTCGTGTGCATTCCTCTGCTTGTAAACGAAGTGCAGCGCATCCTGGTTCTACATTAGAAAAACTGTTGAATAAATTTGTTGTTTTGTTTTCTTTGTGCACAAAAAACATTTTAGTAACTTCATAACATTACAGTTGAACCACTGATCTCACATGAACTATTTTAATGATGTCCTACTACATTTGCGGGCCTTGAACATGTCAGTTGCATTGCAGTCTATGCAGGCTCAGAAAGCTCTTGGATTTCATCAAAAATATCTTAATTTGTGTTCCAAAAATGAACAAAGGTCTTACAGGTTTGGAACAACGTGAAAGTGAGTAATTAATGGCAGAATTTTGAGACATATCAATTGTATTAATTCAGAAATATTAAAATTTTTGACTAAATAGTGTACATACCCAAATGAATTGAATCAAAATGAAACCAAATTTAAACTAAGAGCTTGTGAATCATAATCAAATCAAATTGATACCCAGCCTTAACTGGAACCACTGATTAAAAACGTACATGTGCAATATGCATCAGTCTACGAATCATCCCTGGCCATACCGTCAGAGACATACCCTCTTGCTTTCAACACAATTTTAGGCTCGATTAATTTTCACAGTGGGAAATTCTAGTGTTTTTTTATTGACGCCACATGGTAATTACACTGTCATCTCTTGTGTGTGTGCTTTTTGCGTTCAGTAGCGGGGGTTTATTATGCCTGCGTGTTGCATGTTTGACGTTTGCTGACAAATCTAACTTTCAAGCATTTGTTAGGTTTAGCTTACAGTCTGTTTATAGAACTAAACATCGCAGCATAGAGAATGTTTACCTTTGGTGGACCCGTGCGAAACGCTAAAAAGGGACGTGGAGAGAAAGAGCGAGAGTGTGGTTGTGAAAACCAACAACTGGCTCAGCTGTCCAGAGAGCCTCTTATCTCATAAATAAGTGGGGAAATCTGACCCAAGGAGCCTCAAGCTGTTCCTCCATAACTAGCGTGAACACTAGGCTGCTCTTCTACCGCGCTGCTTCAAAGGAACTTTGTTGTCACCGCTTATGGTACCGACGCCAGTCTTGAGAAACAAGGCAGGTGAAACCGCCCTAATCAAGCCAGCGTGAGAAAGAAAAGCAGCAGCCTTAAAAGCCCAAGTGCCATCTTTAACATTTGGCAGAGACGGCGCTCTCCCGCATAGGAGAGACTGTGCAGTCGACCCTGCGGCTATGCAATTAAACTCCCTCATACAGAGATTCATCAATAAACCTAGCATTAAAAAAAGCACTACAGATTGTTTACCACAACATATTCCTAGCGTGATCTGGAAAGGTTTAAATATCCCAGCCAATTTGCCAAGTATTTCCACACCAGCCCTCTGCGCCGAGGGAGCCGCATGACGACCACTACTAATGTGGTGACCCGATGCCACAGCGTGTTGTGCTTCATGTAACCCCTTCGCAGATCTCCAAGTCATGACAGACATGGGGCAGGAGGACAGAGCAGAGCACTCTCAGGGACGACGGTCTCTGGCTGATCGTTTCTAGAGTTTACACTGACGGTATCAAGTTTCCTTGACGACAGCGGCGGTAGTGGTGCTGGGCAGGCTGAGGGAGAGGGTGAAATAAAGCAGGGGTGACATGCTATGCTATTTATATTGAGCAAGTAGATAATTGTTTAAAGGTTAGGCTGTGAGCAAAGCATAAACAAGCATTCTGTGATTCTGTGTGTGTGTGAGAAAGAGAGAGAGATGTCCCTGCGGCACAAAGAGGAAGAGTGTGTCACATGATTGCCAGGCTGTCTGCCCGGGATACAAGGCTCTCTTATGCCAAAGGTCTGTGTGTGCTGAGAAAGGGGACGGAGAGACTAATTCTGTTCTTTAAGATAACAAACAGAAAATAGAAGCTGCAAGCATTTATAGATCTCTCAAAAGCTCTTTAAAAGGAATAGTTCAGCCAAAACATTTCTGTCATCATTTATTCACTTTCACGCCTGTATGATTTACTGTGTCAGGCTACAAATAACACCACAGAAGTAATCAGTACAATACGAAAATATAATTCACAAATAATCCTGCCCTCCATGGAGCTGTTAATAATGGAGTTGGTGAGTTTAACTCAGATTGAAATAGTTCACTGAGAAAAACTGACTCAAAAGAATGATTCATTCATAGATTGGACTAATTTGGTTCCCAAGTGCCACACACCGATTCAGTCATTAAAGGAGTAGTTCACTTCCAGAAAAAAAAAAAATGTACAGATAATTTACTCACCCCTTTGTCATCCAAGATGTTTATGTCTTTCTTTCTTCAGTCAATAAGAAATTATGTTTCTTGAGGAAAATATTTCAGGAATTATCTCTGTATAGTGGACTTCAATGGTGCCCCCAAGTTTGAACTTCCAAAATGCCTTCAAATGGCTCTAAATGATCCCAGCCGAGGAAGAAGGGTCTTATCTAGCGAAACAATCTTAATTTCTAAACAAATTGACCATTTATATACTTTTAACCTCAAATGCTTGTCTTGTCTCGTCTCTGTGATGTGCATGCATAGTCTGTGTAGTCTGGGTCAATTCAGTTAGGGTATGTCGAAAAACTCCCAAATCGTTTTCTTCCCCAACTTCAAAATCATCCTACGTCGCTGCAGAAGTACCGACCCAGTGATTACAAAGTGAACATGCAAAGAAGCCAGCATTCTTCAAGAGCTGGTAATATGGGTTTTTTGAAAAATATCTTTTTTGCAGTTTGTAACATAGCTGTCCCTCAATATAAACAGTCTGCAAAGTTTCAAAAAAGATATTGTCTCTCAAAAGAAAAAGTCGGCTCAGAATTGCCTTAACGAGTCGTCATATTTTGGAATATTCTGCCTGTAACCAATCGACATCATTGGGTAACATATTAGCATAATCCCCACCTGCCCACAAAATACGAACAGTCTGACCTGCCCACAAACACTTCCGCTAGTTAGTGTGTTTACATTCTGTCGAGAAGACACTGTGTTCTGTGCTGTTAAAGCAAGTTTGTTATGTTTTCATTGGCGAAAGACATTGATGATGTAAAGAATCAGTGGTTAAAATTAATTTTTGCCACGAAACCACAGCAATACAATTTGAAATTTTTGTTGTGTGCTCGTCATTTTACAGAGGACTGCTTCTCTAATCTTTGGCTTCTAATTTTCTTTATTGGGATTCACATCTCCGAACCACAACCTGTAAGTACAGTTGATACGTTCTCAATTGTGTATACATTCTCAATTGAGTGCTCAAAATATCAATTTTATAGCTGTGGGCATGATTCGCTTGCACAAGTGTTAAACAATGTTTTTATGTCAATATTTTAAAAATGGATTGGAGCACTATATTATTGTTTTATGTGAATGTGCATGCTTTGTCAATGGCAGGCAGGGTTGGCTGGTTTTCACAACAATTGCCAGTTGCTACTTAAAACTAGCCCCATCACGTTTCAAGGGGGTTCCAGGTGTAAAATACATGCTTTTTTCAGGGTTCCCCTGGTAAATTTGCATTCTAGGAGTCAAATAAAACGTTATTGGGGTTGCTTCAAAAACAACTGTGGACTTGGCAACACCAATGGTAGCGCTCACAAACTTGCTCAAGTACTCCTCTCTGTACCAAATCACAACAGGCTTTGCCAGCTGACCAATCAGAGCAGAGTAGGCTTATGTAAGGGAGGGGTTTACAGACATTACACTCAGAACTGATTCAAACGAACAGTTATAAATGTAGAACTATAAATGTATATTCTAAGAAAATTACAATGTTTTCTGACCTTAGATGCATTTAAGCCTGTTGTAGGGGACTCCAACAAAATATTAGGACACTTAAAAAACCATATGACCTACTCTTTAACTCAAGAATTGATTCAGATTTGTGAACTAAATCAGTTCATTGAGATAAACTGACTCAAAAGAATGACTCATTCATAAATTGGACTAATTCAGTTTCTGAGCGCCACTCACTGATTCAGTCATTAAACTTAATTCAATTTAAGCCATTATTTGGTTTCAAACTCATGTGATATTAAGACTTGTTTTTAGAAAATACATCTTACCTCATTGGAAAATCATCTTTTTTGAGAAATTCCTCAAATCTTATTTGGTGGGTTACTGACATTCTTCAAAATATCTTATTTTGTGTTCAGTAAAAGATAAAGTTATACATGTTTGTTGAGTGGCACAAGGGTGAAAAAAAATGGCAATTTTCATTTTTGGGTGAACTATCCCTTTAAGACCTGTTTCCAGAAAACCCATCTTACCTCATTTATCAAAAACCATCTTTTTCTAATTTTAGCAGCTTATGGAGAAAAACAAAAACCATTGTTATATTTATTCAACAAACATAACAAAGGTTTTTGCTTTTTCTCCATACAAATGAAGTCAAGAGTAAGCTAAACTATTTTGTTACCAATAATATTCAGAATATATTCTTTTGTGCTTCTCAGAAGAAAGAAACACATACAGGTTTGGAATGACACGAGGGTGAGTAAATGTCAGACCTTTCATATTTAGCTGAACTTTTCCTTTAAAGCCGTTTAGAAATGTTTACTGTAAAACTCAACAAAACACCAGTGAAGAAAAAGTTTGTTTTGCAGCATGACCTTGTGCTCTGAGTGCAAAATGACAAAACCAAAGAAACGCTCGCAGGATTTAGCATGCTGAGGCGGGAGTTAGCGATGCTAACGGCTCAGCTAAGCTTCACAGCTCAACTCAGAAAATCTGTCACTCTCTCTCCCCCTCCATCTCTCGTTTTCTATTCGGCCTGACACTGAAATGCCAGTCGCTTCTAATGCTGACCACAAAATACAAGTTATTAAAAGGCTTGAAAGGGGGTATGAATATTCACATGGGGGATTTGAGAGGAGAGGAAAAGCAGAAGCCTGACAGCGGGGTGAGCAGTCAGGCTCCTGTCTCACTAAACGATTCGAACACAAATCCATTCAGGTCCTTATGAGCACACCGGGGTGAAAAACATTTACATACAAATACAAATATGCAACCACACACACAAACACACATGCACACAAAAAACCTGATTAGCATTATTCCTCTTCACTAGAGCAAAATCCGTCACTGTGAATGTGCTGCAATTGATTTGAAATACATTAGCAAATTGTCATCTGAAACCAAGAATTGTAATCCCTAATCAAATGGATGAGAGCTCTCTCTTTCCATTTTCCCCCTTCTTCTGTTTACGTGCGCGAGCCCAAAATTGCTGTGTTTTCCCCGCATGGAGAAGTGCTCTTAACAAGCGACGACACTCAACATCAAAGATTTCTGGCTTTTTGTCAGGGTGTTTCAGCTGAACGCCAGATTGATTCGTATGGTGTCTATGTGTGTGTGTGCGCGTCTGACATCATCCCAAGGGAGCACCAGACTGTGTTACAGCAACTGCCCACTGACACTAGACCTGTTGCCTCCAGATGGCCTCCGCCACACACACACACACACACACACACACACACACTCAAGCCGTTCTCCTCAGCACAAGAGTGATATCTTCTCATCTCTGGTTCAGTATTAAGTGTTCTCTTTCACCCTCCATAACCTCCAATCACTACGAATCTACAATCTGCTGGTACATTATTATGTCTGTAGTTAAAGTCATGAACGGCTCTACATTGTATTGCAGCAGCCATGCCAATAAAGCTTTATTGAATGTGCAGAGACAGTAAGAGAAAGATAAACCTATATAAAACTTTAACGAAGTTAAACTAATTGCAAAATACCTAATGATATATTACAGCATTGGTCACCAAAAGATATGTATGCAAATTGTATAATATCCAAGGTACACATTTCTAGTAGTTGTGCAGTTAATTCTCAGATTGTATTTTCAGAAAGTTTTGGAATATTTGACCTTTCTCCAAATGTGTCACTACCGAAACACAGTATTAATAATTTCATTAGAAGGGTTATATTGACCTATTAAGATTTGCTTACATCTACATTGTAAATTTTACATTCTTTTTTTCCTTAGAGGTAAATCCATAATTACATTTTTAACAATATTTTAAGTGTAATTTATGAGATTTGTTGTATTTTGAATCCAATTTTTCTTTGTAAAAGGCAAAAAGTTGATCATACTGATTTCAGACTTAAGGATTCCTTTGTTTGAATATACACTGAACCAAAAACTATCATAACTTTTCAGTTGATAACGCAGTATACTTTATTTTTTGACAAAACATCCCATGTTTAGAAGGGATCGGTATGTTACAGATCATTTGATCGGCGGCAGATCATTTTCATAGCGCCCAAACTCTGGAACAATCTACCCAACACTGTTCGCGATGCAGACACACTCTGTCAGTTTAAATCTAGATTAAAGACCCATCTCTTTAACCTGGCTTACACATAACACATCAATATATTTCTATAATTTAAATCCGTTAAAGGATTGTTAGGCTGCATTAATTAGGTCAACCGGAACCGGGAACGCTTCCCATAACACCCGATGTACTCAGTGCATCGTAAGAGGAATGGCATCTACGCTAATATTAGTCTGTTTCTTTCTTATTCCGAGGTGATCCAGTCCCCCGGATCCAGTCCGTACGCAGCTCAGATGGTGGATCAGTCCCTAGAGATGACCTCTACAGCCCTGAATGTCAGCGGAGACCACATCGACTAAATGAGCCCCAGAGACGGATCCCCAGTGAAGACCTCGTCACCTAGATGGCTATCGGCACAAGACCATGGGAACCAGATGAGTCCTCTAACGTCTGGCCAGAGGAGAACCGGCCCTCAGACTAAGCCTGGTTTCTCCCAAGGTTTTCTCCATTCTGTCACCGATGGAGTTTTGGTTCCTTGCCGCTGTCGCCTTTGGCTTGCTTAGTTTTCAAATGATATCATATACTATTTGAACTAAACTGAGCTAGATGATGACATCATTGAATCCAATGATGAACTGCCTTTACCTGAAAATTGAGTGTTTACTGTTGCCCTTTTGCATTATTGATGCACTATTTCCTATTTAATACTGTACAGCCACTTTGTCACAATTCTGTATTGTTAAAAGTGGTATATAAATAAAGGTGACTTGACTTGACTTGACTACCATGTTTCGGTAGTGACAGTAATGCTTTGGAAGCACATCACATTACAAAAATTTAACCCACATACTAAAACATACTAAAATACTAAAAAAAATTGAATAACTGTACAAAAATTTTGTTTATTTCCTCCAAATATGAGGATTATGTGTTCCCTTTTGTCACTACCGAAATAATGATAACATGCTTCGGTAGTGACAATAACACTCAAAAAAACAAAGATGTCATTCCGTAACGTTTTGTCATTCCTTAACGTTAATGTGTTTTTTGGTTGTGGGACAGCACCAATTCTGTAGAATGGCCCATATAGTTATATAAAGTATATAATACACATTTTTCTAAAATAATGTATTAAGATGGAAAACATGGAAAACATACAGTACTATAATAATGGGAATTTAATGAGCATCATCGTTAAGAGTAATGAGAATTTGGAGGAAAAATGAGCTTAAATGTAATAAAAAAAAAATGATGTCAGGTGTTGACAGTACAAAAATACGCCTCATTTTTCTTAGGCAAAATATAATTTCTTATTTTATAACTGTTGTTTTGAGAGTAAAATATGGGAATGGGAGATGTTTTAATGAGATTTACTCAAAGAGAGAGAGAGGTAGTCACCAGATGCACTCCACAGCATGGGTCCTGTTTGGCTCTGTGAGCCTGATTTGTTCAGGAACTCATTCAGGTTTCTATACATTAATTGGTTCCTCGGAGTTCTCGATTTAAATGTTTTTAGCCGCCAGCATCCCGCCTGTCCGTTAAACACCCCCAATCCCTCTCCAGAGCCCCATCTCTTGCTCGTTTTTCTCATCCGCTCTCAGCATTACCTCACTGCCTGGCATCTCTCCTCCTGCCCTCTGTCCTTTGCCCTCTCCCTCTTTCTCCCTTTCCCATCTTAAGCCCCACATTCATTTCAGGGCTACTTTGTTCAGTCTCCCTCCCTCGCTCATGCATGATTGCGTCCTGCGGGTCACAAAATACGGTACGCCGTTAATTACCTTGAGGCTCTTGGACAGAGACAGAAAGGCCAGAGAATTAGAGGAAAAGGAAAGCCCATAAACACAGAGATGGTTAAACATTTAACAGCGGCGCTGCACTGTGCAAACAACTCTTCCTAGTAGATTTCCAGTGGAAAGGAAAGACAGAATTGTGTTCTGAGTAAAAGCACCTCTGTGGGGACAAAGAGAGGCTGTAAAACGAATATCCTCAGGTGTTTTTAACCACAGAAAAGCTGGAATGTGTCCTCAGAGGCTCAGTGAGTCATCTATGGCTTCATCTTCTTCATCAACACACACACTTCCTGTCTACCTGAGAGACTGTGTTCTCACACCAGCTGCAGAGCAGCGCCAGCCAAAAACACCAAGCAACAATGTGAGGATTTGTGTGTTGGGCTGTGTGTAGGTGAGATCAAGAGTGATAGACAGATGTAGCCTGAGGTGAGATGAAGAGGGAAAAAAACAGATGTAGTGTGTGTAAATCTGTTTAATATGACACCTGGTGTTAAGATAAATCTTGGGTGAGGGGAACAATGCTAAATACGGGTGTAAATGGAGACTAAAATATCTATGATCTGATTCAAACCACACTTGGAGGTAGTTGAAAAAAAGTGGCCCTATGGTATTTGTAGCACAAACCACTAATACGTGCTGGACAATAGTGAAGGACTGCCCATTCACCTGTCAATCAAAGCTGGCTGTTAAATTGGGGTTTACAAACCCCTAGGGGTCGTGAGGGAATTGCAGGGGGTTCATGAGTTGTCGAAAAGCTAATAATTAAATCATAAAAAAGTACAATTTTATAAAAATTAAATTATTAATAATAATCATCATCATTATTTTAAAATGATAAGCTAGAGCAAATGTGTTGTTAAATTGTCGAAATATTTTACAAGGGGTTTGACTGACAAAATATTTTGGGAATCTTTGGTCTAAAATATGGGTTTAAAAGAAAACATCCAAAAAAAAAATCTGTGAATGTCCATTTGTATTCATCTGAAATTCACAACAAAATGTGTCTCATATTTGAAAGTGATAGTTTTTTTATACCCTTAATAATCATGCAGTGATACACTGGCATAAGAAGTGACAAAAGTCACAAAATTAAAGACCCTACCTTGAAATCCGATCACAAGCAGTCATGAGAGGCACATTTGAGATGCAAATAAAAAAAAAGGTGTAAACAGCGACGTGTCTCATTTGACCACTTGTGATTGCATCACCTGAGATTAAATGTAATATCAGGTGTAAACTGGTTTTATGTGAGTGTATGGGTTACAGTACCAACCAGCCTCTTTCGTCTCTGACTGGCAGTGTTTTTCTCAATTCCTCATTGTTGCCTCCTTGTTAGCATCTCCCCTCATTAACAAATCCTTCTGCCACCACTGTGTGAGAGAGATGTGACTGGGCCTCAGAGAACGAGCAAAGGCGGCAGTGAAACACATTCACACACATACAGTCTAGTTTTTTCTATTTCACTCTTTCTTACCCTCTCACACATCCTCTGTCTGTCTATCTCTCACACACACACACACACACACTCGCTGTGTTTATTCACGCCCATGCAGGCTAACAATCTCCTGTCGCCCACCATCTTTTCTCATCACCTCGTTCTCTCAGCCGTAGGCCTAGAGTCGCATTCAGAATCTCTTTTCACAGCTCGCTCAGTGTTCTGAAAGAGTCACACACAACCTCCTGTACACAAAACTCTTTCAATCTCTGATATCCTGCCTGCTGTTTACGCATAGAGGTGTATTTGTGTAGCTTATGCAACAACTGTAAAGACTTTATCAGCTTGGATGAAAAGAGAAGGGTGGGATGAGAATTGAAGGGAATGGGAAGGAGAAGGAAATGAGAAAGCAAAGGAAAACGAAAAGGAAATGAAAAACGAAGGAAATGGAAAGGAAAATGAAAAGTGTAAGGAAAGCAAAAGGAAACAAGAAAGGACATACATGTAAAAGAACAAGGAAGTAATAGGTGAAAAAGGAAAGGAGAGGAAAGGAAAGGAAAAACAAAAGGAAAAGGGAAATACAGGTAAAAGCACAAGTAAAAGGCAAAGACGGCAAAGGAAAGGAAAGGAAAGGAAAGGAAAGGAAAGGAAAGGAAAGGAAAGGAAAGGAAAGGAAAAACAAAAAGGGAAAGGAAATTTAAAAAAAAAGCACAAGGAAGTAAAAGGCAAAGACAGAAAGGAAAAGAAAAGGAAAGGAAAGGAAAGGAAAGGAAAGGAAAGGAAAGGAAAGGAAAGGAAAGGAAAGGAAAGGAAAGGAAAGGAAAGGAAAGGAAAGGAAAAACAAAAAGGGAAAGGAAATTTAAAAAAAAAAGCACAAGGAAGTAAAAGGCAAAGACAGAAAGGAAAGGAAAGGAAAGGAAAGGAAAGGAAAGGAAAAACAAAAAGAGAAAAGAAATACACAAAAGCACAAGGAAGTAAAAGGCAAATACGGAAAGGAAAGGAAAGGAAAGGAAAGGAAAGGAAAGGAAAGGAAAACAAGGAAAGGAAAGGCAAAAGGAAAGGAAAGGAAAGGAAAGGAAAGGAAAGGAAAAACAAAGAGAGAAAAGAAATACACATAAAAGCACAAGGAAGTAAAAGGCAAATACGGAAAGGAAAGGAAAGGAAAGGAAAGGAAAGGAAAGGAAAGGAAAGGAAAGGAAAGGAAAGGAAAGGAAAGGAAAGGAAAGGAAAGGAAAAACATGTAAAAGGACAAGGGGGTAAAAAAACATGGACTGGAAAGGAAAGGAAAGGAAAGGAAAGGAAAGGAAAGGAAAGGAAAGGAAAGGAAAGGAAAGGAAAGGAAAGGAAATACACATAAAAGCACAATGTAGTAAAAGGAAAGGAAAGGAAAAACAAAAAGGAAATACATGTAAAAGGACAAGGAAGTAAAAGGCAAAGACGGAATAAAAAGGCAGAGAAAAACAAAAGGAGAAAGTAAAAACACATAAAAGGACAAGGAAAAGCAAAAAGGCAAAGAAAGGAAATAAAAAGGCAGAGAAAAACAAAAGGAGAAAGTAAAAACACATAAAAGGACAAGGAAGTAAAAAGCAAAGAAGGAAAGGAAAGGAAAGGAAAGGAAAGGAAAGGAAAGGAAAGGAAAGGAAAGGAAAGGAAAGGAAAGGAAAGGAAAGGAAAGGAAAGGAAAGGAAAGGAAAAGGAAAAAGGAAAAAGGAAATACATGTAAAAGGACAAGGAAGTAAAAGGCAAAGATGGAAAGGAAAGGAAAGGAAAGGAAAGGAAAGGAAAGGAAAGGAAAGGAAAGGAAAGGAAAAGAAAAGAAAATGTAAAGGATATGAACAAGAAAAAAGGAAAAAGAAAATGGAAAGAAATATATGGAAAAGGAAGTTTAAGGAAGGGATGGAAATCAGAAGAAAAAGGAAAAAGAACAAGGAAAGGAAAAGTAGGGAAATGTCAGACAAAGGAAAAGGAAGGGATGGAAAGCTAAAGAAACAAAAGGAAAAAGGACAAGGAAAGAAAAAGGAAGTAAAAGAAAAAGAGCAAAACAGACAAAGAAAACAGTCAAGAAGAAAATGAGAAAAACTGGAGAAAATTGAATAAATGGGCAAAGGATAATTCTAGGAAAGAAAAAAGAAAAGAATGGAAAGCAGGAAAGAAAATAAACAAAAGGAAAAGCAGCAATAACATCAGACCAAGTAACAATGTGCACACTCACCTAATTATGAGGTTTTTGTGGTGTAAATTCTAGGCTCACTTATTTGGCTCCACTTGAAAGATTAGAAAAATCAGGAACAAAGAGGAACAGAAAAAGAAAAAGATGAAAGATGAAAGATGGATGTGTGATTAAACTGCAGGGAGAAGGGGTCTTCGCTGAGGGAGAATGGAAAAGAAGCTCCATTACATTTTAATGGGAGGAGCCATGACCTCCAGCACCACCTTATGGCAGGTCAGGAAAAGGGTTAACCCTCCAGGGCCAGAAGAATCATGGGAAATAAGGTTTTTAGAGGTCACTGGTTAATGCATTTACTGCTCCCTTACTGCAACTCCTATACTAACCTTCAACAGACATAAATGTGTGATGGGAAAACAGGGAATTGCAAGTCCGGTCCGGTGAAAGACAGGGTGGGCATCTCAACGTGCAGTTTCTGTGCGGGCCCAGCGTGCTTCTCACCTTCTCTTTCGGCGAGCTCTACATGCTAAGTGAGAACATTGTTCCGGTCAATTTGTTCCTTTCAGGGCCCCAGTGGGCAGTGTCCTTTAGCCTGACAGCACACTGAGAGAAAGCACTCTGTCTGGAAGGGTCTGACATCAAGACAAGAGTGAGGGAGAGACAGAAAGATGTAGGGAGAGAAAGAAAGAGCGAGCGCTGTGCCAAAAAAGGAGGGACGGCGAAAGGGACGGTTTGAGATATGGAGAAATCGAGAGCTGACAAAAGGAAAAAAAGAAAAGGGAAGGAAACCGGACGACAGTAAAAGACCGATAAAGAGGACACAAATGACACAGAGGGAGTTAAGGGGCCCTGCTTTGGGGAGTCCGAGTGAACAGTGCCCCTCCAGACAAGGAAAAGGGTCCACGGGGTGGGGTGGGGGGGTGGTTAAGCAGCCACAGGTGACGTAAAACCCCAAGGGCAACTGTAAGCGTGCATGCGTGTTTGTCGCGTGTGTGCCCCCTGTGCCTGCAGCACCTGTTCCCTCGGCACAGTGGCCTCAACACTTGCACTGAGGGGTGAAGTGCGGCTGTTGGGGGGAAAGGGCGCACTTGAACAGGGCACCTATTCAAGAAAACTTGGAACACTCTCTCCGTTTCCCTTCATCCACCTCTTCTAATCCCTCCCAATCACATTTCAGAATATCCTTCGTATTACATCCCAGTAAAATCAGCAGGAGGTTTGCTCGAGCTCTGTGCACGTTGGGAAAGTTGCACATACAACCTAAGGCTGGTAATAAAACAGCTCCAGGTTTGCTGGGGATTAGAACAGTGCCGCTGAACAGTCTGTTAAGATGTAAAGTGCATTAAAGACAACAGCAGCAGAATTGAAGTTGAAGAATGAAAACAGAAACATAACTGAGTTAATGACGTGACTAACTTTTTGCCCTATCAGTTTATTCAAAAACACACAACGACTTGAAAACACTTTTATGATGCATGTTTTCAATAAATCATTTTGATGAATTTATGATTGCTTTTTGGTGGAACATATAGTTGAAAATGTCAGGATGAAATTCAGATTGGAAAACAGAATTTTTTTTTTTACTATTTCATGGTTGCACCACATGACAAACTGATAAAGCTGAAGATTTTCTTTTTTTAATGAATACAAAGAGCACATTTCTAAGAACTCGAAAAGATTGTGAGGACTCTCATACATCATTGACCCAACACCAGAGCAAGTGACTGCTTTAATTCTTGCTCATAAAAAAACTGAGCGCAAAACACTGAGATAAAAAGGGAACACTGAAAACGATCTATTCCGAGTCGTAAACTTCCTGTGCACTTCACACATTGTGTGCTGTGGTGCTAATGATAATTCAGTGTGTAATGAGTGGTTTTGTATGTGCGCTCGAAGAGGTCAATGGCACGCTCACACGAATGCCACCCTCAGTCATGAATCATGGGCCTCAGAGACTGTCGAAATGAAAAAATGTGAGCGCTTAAGCTGGAATGAAACCAAACAAAGAAGATGGATGATAATAACCCAATTCACAATGCAAAAACTGAACAGCTCTAATGACTGCTATCAAGCTTGAGACCTTTAGTCATGTAGACAGTGAGAAAATTGAGTTTTTGCTTCAAAGAACAATCCTTGTCTAATAAGCCAGAGTTATTGGTGGAAAAAGCAGATGGCTATCCTATCCACATCTTACCTTTCCTTCACTAAAGGACATCGTCTCCACTGGTAAATCCTCTTTTCACCTCCTTTCTCTCCCGGGTTTTTTTAAAACGCTCTCACCCTTAGGGACTTCACTCACTTCTTTCTCTTTTTCCAGTCCACAAACCTTGAAGGATAACAAAAGACAGCGCAATGGCTATTTGAATTTGAAACAGGGGGACTACGACAAAAACCGTGTCTCACAGCGAGGCGGCAGACGGACCGGTGCTGAAGAGCCAGCCATTCATGAAAGTTCACTCATATGTTGAGAAAGGAAGATGAAAAATACTATTCTGACACTGTGCGACCCACTTAGTTGGTGGAATACGAACAGCTGTTGAATGGGTGTAAGTTCAAACACCTGGATGATACGGAAAGTAAAACAAACACACATAAACACAAATAAACACCCATCAACCATACCTAAGCAAACAAACACTCTTACATTCAAGGTATCTATCAAGAACTGCTGTGTGGTTATTTGGAAACTAAAAGTGCTCTTGATGTTTCATCATAGGGTTTTCAGATCAGTGTGTGGGTTCTAAAAGCACAAGAACATAGGCTTCCTAAAGAATGGCTCTTTGTGGAACTTAAATAGGTCCTGCTTTGAAAACTGACTGTAAAATCCTTTTGGTTGTAATCGGAACCTTTATTTTTAAGAGAGCAGCTTTAAATGTCAGTTCATGAGAAACAGGGCGAATGAGGAAAGAACAATGACACCTTGATACGTTTCATTTAACGGCTACCGTTCAGAGTTTTTACAGTTGGTTTTGGTCAGAACTGCATTTCTCAATAATGTGTTTTTGAAACACTTCAGACAGTCTTCTTGCAAAATTCATGAAATCTTTTGTGACTCATAGAAAATGAGTGTACACATTCACAAAACTGTTAAATGCATCTTCACAAGTAGCACAACAATCTGATATCTATTTGTACTTAAGTTCCATATTATGGAATTTTAAATATCTAAAAGCAAAAGGCAAAAGAAAAGAAAAAAAGGCAGGCCAACAAGGCCTACCACATGATTTCACTTCTAGCTGACAGCATTTTGCTATGTCAATTTCATTATCATCATCAATTCAAAAAAGCCCATCTTTGAAATGTCATGTAAATATGACTTTCTAGGACAGATCAGGCATGCCAGGGGCTTCTTCTAGGTATAGCATGGCATTCAGAATGATACAGATGCATTACGTTTCCATACTGATACCAGTCACTTGCATATGTTGTATGGATATGTGCAGACACCTGTTTTTGTTTTACAATATCAGAGCTACATTTTTATAGTGGAATTACCATATGCAAGAAAGTAAGGCATGCTGAAGCATAACATTTGTGTTTTTTTTTTATATTGCAGTGCATGCAACACAATAAAGAGCTGTCATTCTTGTTTAATGAAAGGCTTGTGGTTTCTGTTAAAATAAGATCTTGTAATGCTCAGTGTTTTGATGGGCGTGAATGTTAGGTTATAGCAGAATGAGTTAATTTGTTTAGATAAAGTGCATTTGAGATTAATTGCTGTCAAGTTGGAAAAGATAACAGTGTGAAGAGTTTGGATAAAGCACACTCAGTTTTGAGAAATGCACTTAACCACTAATAAAAGACTGTACAATGCAGTTTACCTGAGATCTGTAATATAGAGATATATAACTCAGAAATCAATCTAATTGTAATATTGATAAAAAGGAAAAAAAAGTGATGTTGTCAAAACAAATATCTTTAAGACTAACCTCAACTGCTGTAAAATGCGAACAACTGTTAATTATTCAGTTCTGTTCCACCATCCGTACAGCTTCAGCGCAACCCTGAATTTCATGGTCAAAATCAAGTCAGAACAACGACCAGCAACTCTCTAAATCATCTCTAAATATAAAGACGCGTTTCTTTAATTACATAAGCGTAATATCTCATTAAAGAAGAGTCATAACACGCCTGAACAATATTCTATGACTAATTACTTAGTGTAGAAATCAGAAAGCGCAATTCAGGGGCGCGCACAAAACCAAACCCATCATCGCAACACTGAGATGGAGAGGAAAAACGCGTAACAACTACTACAATCCAGAACAGAAGCTTGTAATTTGGAAAACCAGCACACTTACCGATAACAACCGCGGGAAACGGTGAGCCCGGTTCTCAGTAAATGACTCGCCTCCTCGGGACTATAATCCAGAATGACTGAGAGGAGAAGAGAGGAGCGGAGAGGAGGGGTCCGCTTGAAATCTACTCCTCTCTATCGCACCTGTCTCTTTGCAGATCTGATCCCTGATCTGACATCCTTAAGACAACTGTGTCCAAACCCCCAACAACTAACCCCCGCCCCAACGTACACAACGACACCTGTCCCCGGGTAAAAAACACAGCGCGACAAAGCTCGTTTATGCTGCGAGTGAACAAATGGCATTCCCGGCTTGGTCCTGCAGCCGTTGTAGACCCCTTCGGACAGCCATCCAGTATCCAAGAAGTCGTTTGGAATAAGCGGGGATAAACTGCCTTGTGTCAAGCAAATGATGGAAAAAACAGTCCACGCCAGCGCAACCAGCTGTGCCTAATGAAAACGTGTCTGTCTGGGCTGGAAACACTTGCTTTATTTATCACCTACCGCTACAATAGTTAGTCAGTGCTGCTGCGCCAGTAGAATGTACACGCTCCTGAACGCGTGGACAAAAAGGCACGTTCGTTTGTTTGGAGCGCGCGTCGCTGCCTCCGATTTGAGTCCAGCCTCTGGAATCCGTTAAAGGAAACTCTTATTGTCCGGCAGAAATGTAATATTTCCAACAATCCCCGGCGCGTAGCCCGCGGCGTTTGGTCTGTGAGAGAAAGATCACGCGTTTGCTATCTCAGCGCTGTTGTAAGTCTGTCACCCACAGCTATTCAAACGCAAGTCAATGCCAAAACCTGACGCAGAATAGAGCTGCGGACTGGAGCGGAATTAATTTGTTGTTAATCATTTGGGGTTAGGAAATAAATCAGACACACTTGGATGAGGGGATTAGTCTTGGCATCGAAGCGCAAGTGGCGATGGAAGTGAATTTAATTTGGAGACCGAAAGAGTGAGCATGAAAAGCATCAAACTAAAGACATCTTTTCACTGCAGCTGCAGTTTAAAATGTAAGCTACAGATCTAAAATATGAATAAAGAAGCACTGAATAGTAAATAATTACAATTACATTACAGGCTAAAAGAGAAATGAGAATATTCGGCGACTCTGAATAAGTTTAAAGTTAGAAACGTACTATTTTATGCAATTATGCAAACCAAAGCGCAGTCCTTTAATTTTAAAGGCGCCTTTAAATCAAACTTGTTCTTTTTTGTTTTGTACATATGTGCTATCATAATATTTAATCAAAACTTTAACTTTCTGTCTTCCTTGCGATGACGTTTCTTCTCTGATGACGTGTGCACTGCCAACAGACAAGACAGAGCAGGTTACTTCTAGTATGAAACAAGGTCTCAGCTTTAAAATGTAATTAAAAATATATATATATATTAAAACAATAAATACCGTTTTATGGCTCTTTAATGTGTCATGACAGATCACTGTATTGTGTTATTATAGACCAATTAACTCCTGAACCGATGGTCTTTTCTTATTTACTTAAAGCATGAAATAAACATGAATGAACATCAGAACGTATTTTATTTCAACCGCGGAAATACGTCAATATGCAATTTTTCAAGTTTAATAACAAAGTTATTCTGCCCTCCTGTCTATTTGTCAGACAAAATGGCAGATTCTGCGTTATGATTGGTCATATCACCTGTCAATCAAGCTGTTTGCAAAGGGTCAGTTTTAGATTCCCTTTTTTTCTTGTTCAAGAAGCAACGGCTTTTATAATACAAAGCAGCAATAGAAATGTCTTTTTAGCACTTGAGGCCTGCCATATTTTCATATTTTAGTACAGCTTTATGCTGCATTTTCTTTACACTGAATTGGAATCAAGTACGTCTAAAGATGGCTTAAAATCTCTCAAGGTTATACTTTGCTTTCTGTTATGTGCATATCATATAAAAGCGACAAAATGATAAACAGCCTGTATCAAAATCCACTCAATTAAAACACTCCAATATATTACTCAGATCCATACATTTAATTCTCAACTGAAGATTTAAAAAAAAGTATTTTAAAAATGTGTATACAGGTAAGATTTAATGAGACAGTTAAGGAAGGGTAATAATAATAATCTCTCCTCCTATCTCTTCTTCTTGTCCTCATTCCTCTATCTGTGATCATAGTCCTCCAAGTTATCGTAAGGAGTCTAGACAACAATAGATGAGTCGTCTCAGTGGAAACAACAAAGAGTTATTCAAGAGTTGGTGACTTCATAAGCTGAAGACGCCTTGGGCAGGTACATGAGTGACAAATCGACTGACTTTATGAGGCGTATAATAAACACGCCAGAAAAAGTCCCTCCTAATGAACCAGTGAGCATTTCCTCAACATGACTCAAACTAATTATGTTTACGCATAGAAAAAATCTAGGTGTGTGGTATGTGTATCATGCATGATTTAGAGTAATTAGACGGCACAAGAACCATTGTGACAATTCAGGCCCTTGCACACAAAGTCAATATGATTTGCTTCTATCACAGTTAGGGTAATTGAGTTGGCTGAGCCCCAATGGTTCAAAATTACCCAGTACGATTTTCCTTATTGTGATCTTTTAATGAAAAGTATCAAATTAGGCCAAAGAAACTTTGAGGGAAACATCTCTCTTTTTTCGCTTCTCTACATTTGATCTGAAGTAAAGCTCTCGCAAGAGAGCGATACGGAACTGACAACAAATAAATAAACAAAAGAAAAGCACAGTTTTGTTCTTCCTGGCTTTCATCCCACACTGCCGCTCTGAAACGGAGCATTTGCTTCAAACCCGGGCCACAAAACCGTGTTGGGAACACGAAACCAGGCAGTTTATCAGAGACAAAGAACTTTGAAGAGCAACATTTTTTAGCTCGTACTCCTGCCAGAGAAGCAACCAAAGATCACCCTGAATCAGCGTAGTCGTGCTTAGTAGTGATGCTAAAATAACGTTCCTGTCTTCCGCTCCCGGCCAATGCTGGTTGCCAGGTGTATATACGGCGATCGGGTGAGATAAGAACAGTGAGGTCACCATTACACCACAGTATGAGGTGCAATGTGATATCTCTGGGTAATGACATATATCGTAGCTCAGGGGCAGCATTGCATGTGATCAAGCACAATCAAATTACTTGCAGTCACAAGCCAACCATCATGTCTCCATTTCCTTGTGATTTGATTGCAGGTCCTGATAGCAAACGGCGAATAGCCGAGCAGTTTATTCCATGTTCGTATCCATTATTATCCACTTTTATAATGGGATGGGATACTTCAGTTTCAGCCCATTGCATCAAATACACAGTGGCTTTACAGTAGCTTTGCTTTTGTTCTTGCAGTAACAAGATTTCACTCCATAATTCCATATCGTAAAGCACCATATAGATCATTGTGCTGGCTTGAAACCAAACAGCCTAATGGTCTGCACATTCTCAATCATATAGCTGCCTAAAAGCTCCAAAACATGAGCAGAAATCCATGTAACAAGTGCCAAACGCAACAATAAGCTAAGCCCTAGGTGACTTTTGTCAGCCACCCAAATCCAAGCCTCTTTCTTTACTGTTTCCGCCGTAATCGCAAGCACATGTACAAATCGAATCAACAGCCATTATTACTTGCGTCTCAATAAACATACTCTCCATGGAGTCTTGACTCAACGTTCGTGAATGCAAATGCAATTACAAGTCATTTGAACTTGGTGGATGTCCAGTGCTGATAAAAATGGAGCTGGTTTGGACCAGTCTAATAATCTATTGTTCAGAAAAGGGAGTTTGGTAGCTGGGTCAGTGACATTGTGCTTTGTCTTATCTATTAATGTATTAGGAAATACATTAAAAATGCAATTTATACATACGACTAAAGCACGCCTCTTATATGAAAAGCGTGTTTTTAATTTCCCTATTAAAATTAATTTGGATTTTTTTTTATGGATGGCATAAAATCAAAAACGTGAGTAATACAACAGTGATGTCATAATGAAGAAAAAGACCTCATTAAAAGAATGAAATCTCTGGAAAAAAAAAAAAAAACTTTGTCTGGCATAACAAAACTGTTTCAGTGCTTATTAAAATTGGAAAAACTTTTGTCTGTTAAATTAAAGTCATCTGGTTTAATGAACTTGAATAAACATGCAGGGAGGAAATCATTAAACAGGAAATTATATCAGGGAGGACTCCTGCGGACCATCATGACTATGCGCCAAGGTCAGTATGACTATTAAAATATCAGATAATTTAAACCTTTTATGATAAAGCAAGATTAATTCTGGTTGTAAAAGTGTCATGTAGAGTGACGCCCCAATAAGCTTAATATTTATGAATATACAGTACCAGTCAAAAGTTTTTGAACAGTACGATTTTGGATGTTTTTAAAGAAGTCTCTTCTGCTCACCAAGCCTGCATTTATTTGATGCTGATCTTTGGATCTTTCTATTCATCAAAGAATCCTGAAGAAAAATGTACTGAAATGTTTTAAATATTGAAAATATTAATAACAAAAAATGTTTTTTGAACAGCAAATCAGCATATTAGAAAATTTCTAAAGGGTCATGTGACATGTAAGACTGGAGTAATGATGCTAAAAATTTAGCTATAGATCACAGTAATAAATTATATTTTAAAATATATTCAAATAGAAAACAGTTATTTTAAATAGTAAAAACATTTAACATTTTTACAGTTTTTCCTGTACTTTGGATCAAATAAATATAGACTTGTGAGCAGAAACATGAAAAATCTTACTGTTCAAAAACTTTTGACTAGTAGTGTATAGTAAACAAGTAAAAATAAGATTTAAAAATCCAGTTTAAAACATGTGGCAAGTTCTCATAAATGTACATTATGTGTTCATGGTCTCTTTCTTTCTATATAAATAATCTTAAAATTACCTTGAAAAAAGTACATTCCTAAGAACTCACCCCATGTTTTTTTTTATTGATTTTACTTTTTATTATTGTAGCTGATTTCTTATTATTGTCATTGTGTAAAATGTTAGAAAAGAGAAGATAAAGCAATAGAAAAGAGACTCACGTCTCTTTTCTCAGTGGTCTATGAGCCACAGTCGAAGGCCTTGTTTGGTAAGGCAGCTGCGGTCTGTGATGAGGTCGTCACGGCGTCTAACTGCGAGCAGATTAGAGATCTCACCTCACCCAGAGTGCTGAACACAGAGCGGCCACTGACCCGCCAGCAACCCACACCTGACATGATCCCAGAGCAATAAACACAAGCTGGTGTGAGTGTCAGAGACATTAAAAGCCTCTGGAAAGAAGAAAGTGTACAGAAAAGTGGGTTCATTTATTTATCTTTGACGGCCTGCTGAATGATAGGCCTATCAGCCTACTCTGTCTGAAAATACACGATGGGTTCCTGTAACCCTTTGGCTTTCGTTGTGTTGCCCTGGAGACAACGGTTTTCGTTTCACCTCTCTATAAATGTTCGGATGAGTTTGGTAAAATGCTTCTAAAAATGTCAGCCCAGGAGCAGAGGGGTGTATTTCTAGCCATCTCGCATGTTTGCTGCCCACTCAGGGACGGTTTGATGAGTTCTCCGTGATTGTGTAATGGAACCCTGTTAACTGCACAGGACATTTTAAAGATGCCGGAGTTTTGAGCAACACTGGACTCATTCCAAAAAACACAGCGAAAGCATTCCAGAGAACTTCATGGAACGACGATGAAATGTAAACAATGGAATCATAACAGATACTCTATGTTGATGAATTACACCGGTTTGTCAGAGTGATAAATTCACAGCGTTTGTCGCACAAGTCATCTGAGGTTTATTTAAAGTTCGTTTCTTAATGTATGGCGACAAAGTGTTTTAGATTAATGAGCAATGTCAGTCTATGTAAAGTGATTAAATGAATGAAGCATTTAATTTAAGCAGTGCCTTTGAAAAGTAAGAAGTCTCTTATGCTCATCAAGGCTGCATTTATTTGATCAAAAAAATGTAAAAAAAAACGTAAAAAAAAATAATAATAATTTATTCCTATGATGCAAAGCTGAATTTTCAGCATCTGTATTTTTTTCTCTGTAGTTTTTCCCCCTATTTTAATGTACTTTAAAATATAATTTATTCCTATTATGCAAAGCTGAATTTTCAGCATCATTACTGAAAAAAAACTGCAATATTGTGAAATATTATTGCAATTTAATATACTGGTTTTCTATTTTAATGTACTTTAAAATATAATTTATTCCTGTGATGCAATGCTGAATTTTCTGCATCATTACTCTAATCTTCAGTGTCACATAATCCTTCAGAAATCATTCTAATATGCTGATTTGTTATTAATGTTGGAAACAGTTGTGATGCTTTACATTTTTTTGGAATCTGTGATGCATTTTTAAGGATTTTTTAATGATTGAATAGTTAAAACAAACATAATTTATTTAAAATAAAAATATTTTCTAAGTCTTTACTATCACTTTGTATCAACTTACCACATCCTTGCTGAATAAAAGTTTTTTTTTTTTTATTTAAAGAAAGAAAAACAAATTGTTGATCCCAAAGTTTTGAACAGTACTGTATATTGTTACAAAAGATTTCTATTTAAAATAAAGGCTGTACTTTTGAACTTATTCATCAAAGAATCCTGAAAAATGTATCACAGGTTCCAGAAAAATAAAAACCATCACAACTGTTTCCAACATTGATAATAAATCAGCATATTAGAATCATTTCTGAAGGATCGTGACACTGAAGTCTAGACTAACGATGCTGAAAATTCAGCTTTGCATCACAGAAATAAATTATATTTTAAAGTATATTAAAACAGAAAACCATTGTTTTAAATTTCAATAATATTTCACAATATTACTGTTTTTTCTGTATTTAGTTTTTTGTTCAAATAAACTATATATATATATTGTATTCCACAAAAGATCCAGAAATTGCAGTACATATTTTTTTTAAAAAATGAAATATATAATCTGTTCATCCACAAAAGGCTTTAGCCCTAAAGAATTTCCTTCAGCATTCTACCCACTGCAATCACAGCAAAACTGAATTCTGTGCAAAGATAAAGTTGATTAAAGTTAATCATAATCATAGCCAGCAGCTTTCTTCTTCACAAACTGGAGTCAAAAATATGAAAACAGACACAAGATATTTTTTAATCTTTTTTCTCATTATTTTTTTATCTAGCATATAAACGTTGTTAGGTTACTGTCTCATGTTACTTGTGCTCCCATTGTGCCAAACTTAAAAGTTTTGCCTTATCTTAGTGTGAATCTGAATTTGGCTGTTTAAAGAGCTGAATTATTTATGCAGATGTGTGAGGGTGTACAAAGAAGACAGAATGATTTAAAAATTTTAAATTATACACAGACACACAGAGACATCACTAAACGGGGCAGATGTGGCAGGTAAATTATTTTTTACTGCTGATGCAAGGCTAAGTCTTCGAAGTTATATTACATCCACGTGAAATATGTTTCAGTCCAATTCCTGTATCCGTCTGGCCAAGGTCACACACTAATATGTTATTAAATGATAAATGGTCTCAGGGCAGAAGTTTGTGTATCATATTTCATCATTGTCATGATTTGTTTCTCTAACCTCTATGTTACTGATACCAAATGTAGCCGGCACATACATGATTCCAGACATAAGATGTGAGATAAAAAGATAGAGCGATGACATCTCATGCCAGAACCAGATGGCGGAGAGTTCAAGGGTTACAGTACAGCACTCGTGACATTCATGCTGATATCTGGAAAGATTATCCATAAAAGAGTCAAACCAGAATGTATGTTAGCAGTCTATGCACTGCATTAGGAGCAAAATTTAATTCTGTGCAAAGATAATGTTGATTAAAGCTGCATGTAATCATAGCCAACAGCTTTCCTATTCACAAGCTGGAGTTGAAAATACGATGGAAACAAATAAGCATGATAATAAACACCATTCAGGCAACGACAATGAATTACTGTTACTATTCTTAACAAAATAAAATCATTTTAAAGCCATAGTTCACCCAAAAATGAAAATTTACTCACCCTCAAGCCATTTGAGATGTAGATGGGTTGTTTGTTTTCCATCGGAACACATTTGGAGGAATTTAGTATCTCATCGCTTGCTCACTAACGGGTCCTCTGCAGTGAATGGGTGCCGTCAGAGTTCAAACGTCTCAATAATCGACCAGTAATCCACGCGTTGGTTTCGGCTGAAATATGAGTTCACCGTCCAAAATATAGCTTTCTCCAGTGAAAGAGTCATCTTATCTGAATCAGGAGAAAAATATGCACATATCAAGTACTGTTTGTAAGCATAAACCGTTTTAAACAAATATGACGGTGGAAAAGTTCACAAACTTAAATTGGTAGACTCATGTGGTTTACTTTTGGAACATTATGAGGTTTTTATCAGCTGTTTAGACTCTCATTCTGACGGCACCCATTCACTGCAGAGCATCCGTTGGTCAGTGAGTCATGTAATGTTAAATTTCTTCAAATCTGTTTCAATTAAGGAACAAACTTTGGTATATGTTCAGCAAATTGTTATTTTTGGTTGAACTATTTCTTTAATTAGGTTATGAGGTGATGTACAGTACGCAAACGTGCACCACAGCACATGATTGATCAGATCATTTGCGATCATACAGCATAAGAGTTTGCCAATATTGGCAACATGGCAGGAATAACCCTATATCCTTAGGCGCTGCATCCATTTCGCCTCCTGTCCCCGAATCTTCAATTACCCAATATCCAGGTCAATTTGGACAACAATAAATCGACCCAGCAAAGCTAAATGTGAGCAAAGCAGGACCATATGACACCGCTGGCCTCGGGCCATAGCTGGTCTTGGGAAAAAATGCTCAGGACCACTCAAGAAAAATACACAAAACAATAACCGTGACAAATGCAACGTGCAACATTCCAGCTTGGTTGGTTTCCATGAACAGATCTATCTCTTTCCACAAGCACTCTGTTTGCTTGTTTAGCAGTGTGGCAGACACAGTAAGGACTAAACACATACTTCTGATGTTTTTTTCCCCTCCACAGTGGGACTGCAGCACAGATTTCTTTAATGGCAAAGAGATGCAGACCTCAGATGACAGTGAGGATATGAAACACTCTGTAATGAAGTGCAAACACATATTTTGTGGCTGTGGTAAGGAAGGAAGATTTTTAGCAGTGATACTAATTACAGCATGTAGTAAAAGAAAGTTAACAAACATCACACCACATTAATCAAATATCAAAGTGCCGTCTTGTTAGAAGTTGCACTGCTAAGAAAAAAACATAAAAATAACCTTTTTTTTTTTTTTTTAATGATAGCTACTCAAATATCCACTTAAAGGAGAAGTCCACTTCCAAAATAAAGATTCACATATAATGTAATTACCCCCTTGTCATCCAAGATGTTCATGTCTTTCTTTCTCGGTCGTAAAGAAATTATAAAATAATTTTCTACATTTTTCTCCATATAATGGACTGGTATGGTGCCCCGATTTTGAACTTCCAAAAAGCAGTTTAAATGTGGCTTCAAAGGATCCCAAATGCGGTTGTAAACATTCTCAGCTGAGGAAGAAGGGTCTTATCTAGCGAAACAATCAGTAATTTTCATAAAAAAACACAATTTAAATACTTTTTCTCAAACGCTTATCTTGCTTTTCTCTCCATGAACTCTGTGTATTCTGACTCAAGAAAGTTATGTAGAAAAACTTCAAAAATCATTTCAAAATCATCCTACATCACTGCAGAAGTTCCGACCCAGTCTTTTCAAAGTGAACATGCAAAGAAGATCAAACACCCTTAACAAAAAAAAAAAAAAAGGTAAAACAGCGATATAGGACGATTTTAAGAGGTTGAGGGAGAACATGAGATGGGAGTTTCTCAACATACCCTAACTGTCATGAACCAGAACAAAAACAGTCCAAACAGAGTAGGACAAGACGAGTGTTTGTCATTAAAAAGTATATAAATTGCATTGTTTAAAATAAAAATAACCGATCGTTTCGCTAGGTAAGACCCTTCTTTCTCAGCTGGGATTGTTTACAACCACATTTAGGATCGTTTGAATCCGCATTTAAACTGCATTTTGGAAGTTCAATATCGGGGCACCATATCAGTCCACTGTATGAAGAAAAATGCTGAAATGTTTCCCTCAAAAAACATAATTTCTTTACAACTGAAGAAAGAAAGACATGAACATCTTGGACGACAAGGGGGTGAGTACATTATTTGTAAATTGTTGTTCTGGAAGTGGATTTCTCCTTTAAATCATTATTGTTGTCAGGAACGGAGCTTCATCTATAGACCAGAGCTGAAGTAAATACAGCACTAAAAAACTGGAATGTTAAATAAACTATCGGTTTATTACATTTTCTACGTGTTTTATGCACATTTGTTACCCTGGACTACAAAACTAGTCATAGCACGGGTATATTTGTAGCAATAGTCAACAATACATTGCTTGGGTCAAAATTATCGATTTTTCTTTTATGCCAAAATCATTAGGATATTAAGTAAAGATCATGTTCCATCAAGATATTTTGTAATTTCATACCATAAATATATCAAAACTTACATTTTGATTAGTAATATGCATTGCTAAGAACTTAATTTGGACAACTTAAAAGGTGATTTTCTCAATTTTTTTTTTTTTGCACCCTCAGATTCCATATTTTCAAATAGTTTTATCTCGGCCAAATATTGTCCTAAAAAATTTACTTTATGACTGGTTTTGTGGTCCAGGGTCACATTTGTCAGATCTAGTCTATTGATGAAACTCTTTATTTATGTCCCAGATTGATTTATCATGGAAATGCCCTTCCTGATTGCAATAACATTGCTTGAAGTAGCTTTGGGAGTAGGTATCAGTTAAAAAGGTGTTTTAACGTTATTGTTAGCAGATCGTTTCGGTTTGGCGTACCACACACTATAAAAGCAGTTTCTTTCACATTTATGTCAGTTGATTAGCCATTTGAATGAGCGCGTCTCAGTGCATTGAGAATGTAGTGAGTGTCCCCTAGTGGTCAGATGTGAAATCTGCACTGCATCTCCCCCTAGCAAGCCTCGGGCAAACTGTCATACAAACTCAGGAGACAAAGGATGACATAGCTATGGTAAAAACAATCACGTCTCCTGAAGCAACCAATGATACATGTCTTACTTTCGTCCAGTCTACCTTTGGAGTGTGCTGAAATAAAGACGTACAATAACAAACTTGCACTAGGTTTTACTGGCGATAAACAAAGAGCTAACTTAGAATGTGCATAAACTGGAAACCTGAATTTGTTGTACAAAAACGTCAGCTTAATGTTGATTCACATAATAATAGTGTGCTAAATGGCATTATGATGATTAACAGAAAAAATAACATTGCCTCATTTATAGTTTTCGTAACAATAAAAAAATATTCAGGTTACAACCCTGGTGAAAAAAACAGCATATGCTGGTAGCCATGTTTTGATGCTGGGATGCTGGTTAGGTAGGTTTTGGTGCTGGTTTAAGCTGGTCCTTTGCTGGTTTATACTGGTCATGTGATCATAAACCAGCAAAGGACCAGCATAAACCAACTAAGGACCAGCATAGACCAGCAAAGGACCATCTTAAACCAGCATCAAAACATACCTACCAGCATATGCTGGTTTTTTCACCAGGGAATGAGGCACTTACAGTTGTTTTTACCCTTACGAAATTTAAATATGGTTTTACTACAAATAAAACCAAAATAATATGGTTACTATACTTAAACCATGGAAACTACAAATTAACCATGGTTTTGGTACCCTAACCATAGTTTAACCATTTGTAGTAAAACTGTGGTTTTACAAATGGTAATCAATATGCCAAAAACATGGTTACTACGCTTTTACTATAATAAAACCACGGTTAATTTTCGTGGAGGATTTAAAACAGTAATGTGAATATATTATAATTTTATACTTACATTAATTCTTCAGCTAGAACTTGTTTGTTATGAGCTACACGGTTATTGGTGTTACGTTGTCGTGGTAACAAACGTTTGAAAGCGATTTGTCCACATTAAAATGGTTAAACACAACTGTTTACATTTTGTGGCAATACAGTATTTTAACGTTAACAGCTTGACTCTATTCACTCCCATTGTAAATGCACGACTGTTACCAATTGAAGTACAAGTCTACATTTATTTTTGTGGTACGTTTTGCCACATGTTGTAGATTTAGTTTTAGATTAACTTGAATAATGTTCCATGTATTTAGCATATCACATCTACAGCCGGTCTCAAACTATTAAAGCATTTGAATAAGCAAATTGGCACTGTGTGAATAATCCAGGACTGTTGAAACAAGGTTTTGTGTGCATATCCACATACATGTGTGTGTTTAACAGAAGGCCTTAAATCCCATCTGGCAGTATTAATGCTTCTTGACTGTAGCTGTTGCCGATAGTCTGGGTCATGCCAAAGCTCACAGGGCAGTAATTAAAACGAGGCAGATAATTGGAGTTTTTTTTGTTACAGATAATAACAGAACCCATCTGTTGCTCCAGAAATCCTCTGCGACTCTATTGTCTCTGTACGCCCAACACGCATACACTCTTGTACTGGTTTGTTTTCCATAGGAAGATTCAAATCAAGAGTCTTGAGACCGGTTTGGCATTAGCTGATGAATCTGAGGAGAAGACAACATAGATGAAACGCAGTACATGATGAATAAACAAAACACGGCCGACGGCAACAGAGCGCTACCCGTCACCCTCACACATCAGAATGTTTCTCGCTGTGCCTTGAATTATAAATGCCTCATCATTGATTGTTGGGACTTAATGTCTGTGCCACAAGAGTTGAGGATCACAATTTAATATGCAGGTCAGCTGCTACTATCGTTTTACGATTCTTGAGGATGTTTATAGCCCAAGGATTCTGGGAAACTCAGCCCAGCTCAGCCTGTAAAATATATCACCATATAAATGTGATGCTCCTGAGTGCAGTTACAAGAAAAAAGATTTACAACAACTAATAATTCCTCATTTCAAATTCATATTTAATATGAATATTAAATATTAAAATACAAAACAGATGTAATAAATGTGAATGTAAATAAATGTATTCAAATATTTCAAATGTATTATGCATTTAGCATACAAATGTGTCAGCATGTTACTTGAATACAGATTTACAATAATTATCAATTCATATTGTCAAGATCAAATATGAATACATTTAAACAAATAATTGATATAAAATAAATATATCTGCATATAAGTGTGATCTTCCTGTTTCACATAATAAGAAAATCAATTTACAATAATTATCAGTTCATAATGTCATGTTTAGAATTAAATACATTAAATATTAATTAAAAATCTATTAAAAGTAAATAAATGTAAATGTACTGTGGCATAAATGCGACTTTCCAGTGTGATGTTAGATTTACAGTAACCTGATAATGATAATAATATTTTACAATAATTATCAATTGATATAAATGTATTAACCAACATATTTACACACATGTAATACAAAAAAAGTATATTTTGCTATATAAATGTGATGTTCCTGTGCGCTGTTACAAGAAAAGACAATTATAATAATTATCAGTTCATAAGTTCAAGATTAATTATGAATACATATATTTAAATATAAATGCATGAAATGTATTTAAACATTAATAAATCCTCTAAAAAAAATAATTAATATATCTAAATGTAAATGTGATCTTTCCGTTTCATATTATAAGAAAACAGATTTACAATAATCATCAATTCATAATGTCACGTTCAGAATTAAATGCATCAAATATTAATTTGAAAATATGAATAATTGTCTAATTATTAAAATGTATTAAAAGTAAATTTCCAGTGTGATGTTAGGTTTACAGTAACTTAATAATGATGATAATAATAATGCACAATAATTATCAATTGATATAAATGTATTAACCAACATACATATACAAAAAATAAATATATTGCTGTATAAATATGAAAAGAATTACAATAGTGATCTATTCATATTGTCAAGTTCAATATTAAATATGAATACACATATTTAATAAATATATATTTTTTTTCTTATTATTTAATTTTTCTTTGTATTTTATTATTTCTATTTTCAATTGTTTGTAGCACTCTGGGTTCTAGAAAAGTGCATTATAAAATGTATTCTTCTTCTTCATATTATTATTAAATGCATGAAATGTATTCAAATACAAATAATACAATAACAAATAATTAATATAAAATAAATATAATTGAATGTAAATGTGATGTTCCTGTTCCATATTATAAGAAAACAGACTTACAATAATCAATTCAGTGCCACATTTAGTTTTAAGTACAAATATATAATATATAATTTGAAAACATGAATAATTGCCTAAATAAATGTAAGTAAATAAATGTAAATGTAATGTAAAAATCATATTTAAAACATTACATGTTAACTGTGACATAAGTGTGACTTTCCAGTGTGATGTTAGCTTTACAGTAACTTGATAATGATAATAATGATAGTTTACAATAATTATCAATTAGTTGATATAAATGTATCATATAAATATTTAAAGAGTTTATTTGCAAAAACAGGTTCCTTTTTATTTATTTTCAGAAATCATGTTTTGTTTTGTTTTTTATCCTACATTCCAAGTAATATCAATAAAACGGCAGTTAGGTTGTTTTGATTAAGTAATAATAATAACTAATAAAAACTTAACAACAAATACAGGTAAAATTAAAGTTAATTGAAAGTGTTTTTATATATATTATAGTTTTTTGGCAAAAGCAGATAACTCCACATTTCAAGTTTCAGTTACAAAAAACAAACAAACAAACAAAAAACACTCGTTTAATCTTAGCAAACTAATTAGCTAACAATGTAGAAGCCTGACAATCTTTGTTGTTGTGATCATAGACTGTATAGTTCCCTTACCATTGTAGCGTACTGCTTTAGCAAGGTTCTGTGAAAAAGTTTCAGCTTTTTTTCTCCTGACCTGAATACAGCATGCTGATTCGCTAAAGTGGACTTATCGGCTTCTGTTCACAAACAACAAAGGCGCTTATAGGCCTCTGCAGTAAAACGTGAACGCGCGATGCCTTGAAAGTGGACAATACCAGCTTTTTTGACAAAACGTGTTTAGTGTTTAGATAGCGTTATGTGTAAAGAATAATGCAGGGCACTCTGCACTTTTTTTTTTTTTTTTGAAATGGCGTTTATCGGTTTTTGCAAATAAACTCTTCATATATATAATATATTGCTATATAAATGTGATGTTCCTGTGTGCTGTTACAAGAAGAGACAATTACAAAAATTATCAATTCATAATTTTATTTTTCTAAGATCTCTCTTTTTTTATTATTAATTCTGGAAAAGGAAAAAGACATATTTAAAACTAAAAACAACAACATTAGAATAATGCATAAAAGGATAGAACAGTAACACCCCAAATGACTCTTGCTCCCGATCCATTAAGATAAAAAAACAGATTCTCAAACCTCAAGATTAAGCTTCTCAAACAATGTTATACAGTACATACATCTGATAGTTTTAAAAAGACATTTCTATAACTTACTTTCTTTAAACAAGAAAAAAAAAAACAATCTTAATAAAAAGAGTTGAATCTGAATGTGTCGGGATGGAGCCTCTGGGTAACTCCAGCCCCACCCCAACCCAACATCCTACCCTTTTGTATGCACACACAGAGCATCCTTACATCCAGTCTGCTGGCTCCAAGTCAGTATTGCTTCGGCCCTCCAAACACTTGTGTCGTACAGGGGGTAAACACGCACCAACAGTCCACACAAAAACTACATCAACAGCAGCCTGCATTGTGTGAGACCTGGCTCGGTCTGAACAGCCAAAGTCCGCCGCCTCCTCCTTCGATCAACATCTGAGCGCTGACAAATGGCAGTGGGCGGCCATCGGAACTCCAACACCTGTCATCTTTGGTTAGAATGGAGAATGAACAAGCCCCTTTGTGTCCAACCACAAATTAAATACATGATGAAACGCAGAATCAGATTTGTTGGAATTAGGTTTCAGATATTATGTACAAACCAGTGTTTTTAAAATACAGAATCGCTGTGCTTTGTGCATTAATGGGAGTTGGTTTAACCAGAGCACATACTACTAGACCAAGTGGAGTGGATAAAGGTTAACCAAGTTAAAAAAAAAAAAAAGGAAAAAAAAGAACAGGATTTAGAGATGAAACTAAATCTTGTGCCTTAAAATCAATACTCATGCACCAAAAACCTACCCTGACAACATACTTAAGTTAATCAATCTAATTAAAACAAATTGTTGTGTGGAATCCTGAATGACTGTGCAGCCTACGGTGTTAAAAGGGCAAGAACGAATCACGGCAGAAAGAGGAAGCGATGTCTTATCTCGCTAAAGAATGGCTCTGTAGACTTTGATGCATCAGAAAACAACAAAAGACTGCAGGGTTTGGCCCTTTAATTTCATTGAGCCATTCAATTGAGATCTATAGCAGCAAATTCCCTTGAAAATTCACAGTTGAAAAGCTTACTTTGAAAGAAAGAAACCTCTGAATGCTTCTCAATTCACCGCTAGTGTTATTCAAAGCTTTCACAATCTTTCTAAACAACCTGCACTCTAAAAAAAATGCCAGGTTCACCCCGTTGGGTCACTTTATTGGGTTATTTTTACCCAGGTGCTGGGTTATTTTTTTCTACCCAACCGCCGGGTTGAGTCTGTCTCTGACGAAACAACTCAGCTGCTGAGTTACAGTTAGTCAGACCGCGGGCTTTTTAAGTCCTCTACAGGAGAGAGCGGTTCTCATCGCCGCCGATTTGCACTTCTTCAGCGAAATAAAGGTTTGTATACATTTTATTTAATTTATAAAGTCTTTAGTGAGCTATAAATTGTATTATTTTACGGAACGCAACATAAGGACGAGATGTCAGTCAGCTGCGTCAGCAGCGGTTGTTTCGCAGGATGTACACGCCTTTTTGCCTTGCATAAAATAAATGGATTTTATTTGTTATTGTACCAAGTTTAATCCTAAAAAATATTCTCAAATGCAAGTACTCTTTGTTTATGGGCAGTTTTTGGAGTCAGTCATGCCATTTTTCAGCTACGAGTGAAATGCGAGGCCACAGTCTGAAGTTCAGTTAACCCGGCGAACAGCAGCCCTTCACCGGCTCAGATTTCGGCGACACAACGGCATGAGAATTAGCGCTATTTCGGTAAAAACAATTACAGATAACGGTTGAAAACACTAAAATTAAAATTCTACTTTTAAATGTTACATTTCATGTCTAAAATGCTTGTTAAATGAGTTTAAATGTATGCAGTATCGTAAACTATGCTGTATTCACCCAAATTAAATCAATTTGTCTTGTATTTTGTCCATGTGTTCTTGCTTAATAATAAATGTTCATCTATTGATTATTGCTGTTGCCTCTAGTAAGTCTGTGTGCGTTTTTATAAGATTCAGTCCATTTTAAACCAGCAATATAATAATTTTTAAACAATAGTTGACTTAAAATAACCCAGCATGTTTGGTAAAAACATTTAACCCAACCCAGCATGTGTTCTGTCCAATATTTACCCAGCGCTGGGTTACCAAATAACCCAAGTTGGGTTGTTTTTAACCCAGCATTTATTAGAGTGAAAACTTTAAGAGTCATAGTTGCATCCAGACAAACTCCCTTTGAAGGCAAGCAGCTTGACTAGAGAGGACTAAAATAGATTTTAGATGACCTCACTCTTGTGCCTTTATTGCTAGTGATAGTCTTTAAACCTACCCGCAGCTCAAAACATTACTTAGTGGATTAAACCATGTGTCATTAACTAGCAATCTGATGTTGAAAGAAAAAGGGAAATTCTTTATTATCATTAGGAGGAGCTTTTGAATGATGTGCTATGCTTTGAAATGATTTGCTTAAACATAACAATCACTGAAAAGACAGAGTAATATGCACGATTATAGCTTGAGCTCCAATTTGAATGCCAACAAGAGAGGAGTAACATTTCCAAACATACTTGACGTCAGGCTAAAAACAAGAAAAACTGGTTGCGAGTTGTGTGTCATCGCCACAGGGTTCAGAAGTGATTTCTGTCTTTAACTCCGACTGCTACCTGTGTTGTGTGCATGATTTGTTCTTACACAATTAAACCATTTATTAACCCAAAACCCATTCAAAAGGTTAAACGACTGGAGAATGAATGTGGAAATGCTATGATGAAGATCTGGCTTTAGGAAAGTCCCGACAAGATAATGAACGCTTGATCTTTCTACTGGCCCAACATGATGTATGTATCTGGACGTGAATATACTCTGTATCGTGTCATCCCAAGTGGTGGTTTCTTTGAAATATGATGATGAGCGAGCGGCCCTCCTAGTTTCATTTCACCTCAGGGTGCTATGGACACCCTCACATGCTGAGAAGGAAAAGAAAGCAATAGCAGAGAGAAAAAAAAAATAGACTGGGAACAAGGATTTGAGCTTTCCCTGCCTGGAGCGGTGTAGATCATCAGGTGTCATCTCATCCCAAGCTCTGCTTTTACATAAAGGCAAAAACTCATCGGAAGGGAACGTCGGTGCATAGAGGTCAGCATCCCGCAGGGCGTATGAGAAAACGGACCCACACATCTGCGCACAAGAGCCATCCAGAAAAAGCCAAATAGTTAGACGAATGTGTAGGATGCTTCAAAACTCAATCCAGAAGTCCTCCACCAAACAACCGGTTTATTCCATCCTGCAGGGTCAGCAAGGCTAGGAAATTTGCCAGGATCTGAGATGGAGTTATTTTAGGTTGCCTGATGAGAAGTGGGAAGTGAAGACCTCTCAGGCTGAGGCATCACGGGAGCAAGTCAGAGATGCAAACCACTCAACTGACAAATGAATGCTCAGATATGGAGAGTAACCATCAGGCTGGAGGTACAGGACGGCTGGCTTATTTCCTTCGGACTGAAACCGGCATCTCAATTCGTCCAGAGAAATTCCACTTCCATCCCCCAGAGTTGCCATAGGCACACACGCACGCTCATATGTACAAGGAGATGACAAACAGAGGGAGAAAAAAAGAAAACACTTAAAACAAATCTGAGCAGCTGTGTATCCGTCAAGCTGCTTCGATAGTAACGTTGTCCATACAAAATGGCAGCCTTCAATAAGTTACTGACACATTCATCTCGCTCTCGCTCGGACTGGGAGATGGTGGGATGACAAGAGGAGGAGGAAACGGAGGACAGCTTAGGCGTGTTGTGCGGCCAATTCCTGCCCGATGAAACGACGCAGGCGTTCCAGGTATTGGCTGTACAGTTCGATGTCGTTGTGTCCGGCTCCCTCCACCCACAGTGGCTCCACGGCTTTGGGGCAGCGCTCGTACAGGGCCAGCCCGTGGGAAAAATCTATCACTTCGTCCTCCGTCCCATGGATGATCAACACTGGAGATGTGATTTTAGACACTTTCTCAATGCTGAAACACACAAATGAACACAAGGTGTTAGAAGAAAAACAACTTCCCCAATACACACAGAGGAAAAAAAAGAACTTATTTAAGAGATTGAAAAGCTCATTTCACACTTGACATACAGTCGAGGTTAAAAGTTCACATACACTTTGCAGAATCTGCAAAATGTTAGTTATTTTACCAAAACAAGAGGGATTATACAAAAATGCATGTTATTTTTTTTATTTAGTACTGACCTGAATATTTTACATAAAAGATGTTTACATACTGAAATTATAAAAATTAACCCTTTCAAAAGTTTACATACGCTTGATACTTAATACTGTGTTGTTACCTGAATCCACAGCTGTTTTTTTTTTTTTTTTGTTTAGTGCTAGTTGTTTATGATTCCCTTGTTTGTCCTGAACAGTTAAACTGTCCACTGTTCTTCAGAAAAAATCCTTCAGATCCCACAAATTCTTTGGTTTTTCAGCATTTTTGTGTATTTAAACCCTTTCCAACAATGACTATGATTTTGAGATCCATCGTTTCACACTGAGGACAACTGAGGGACTCATATGCAACTATTACAGAAGGTTAAAATCGGGGTAAATTTAACTTATTTTGTCTTCTGGGAAATATTAAAGTATCTTCTGTAGCTTCTGAAGGGCAGTACTAAATGAAAGCATCCTTCTAGAGCATCAGTGAGCATTTGAACTTTCTGTAATAGTTGCATACGAGTCCCTCAGTTGTCATCAGTGTGAAAATACACAAAAATGATGAAAAACCATAGAATTTATGGACCTGAAGTATTTTTTCTGAAGAACAGCAGACAGTTTAACTGTTCAGGACAAACAAGGGACTCATGAACAACTATCACTTTCGGTTAAATCATGAACATTTTAAAGATTCAGCAAGGTATTTGTAAACTTTTGACCTCAACTGTATATGATCAATGAAACTCCACAATTAATTTCAGCTCCGACAAATTTCACAGTAGCCTGATATCAGCTCAGACTGTAATAGGCTTTTCTAACTTATTAGTTGTATTTAATTGTACATTTCTGATGATGTTATCAAATTGTGATGTTTTAATTTTGTCCCGGATATTTTAAATGTAATAAAAATTAACACTTTTATTCAGCAAGGACCCATTTAAAGTGATCAAAAGTGGCAGTAAAAACATTTATAATGATACAAATTTTAGATAAACGCTGTTCTATTCAAAGAATGGAGAAAAAAAATCTATCACAGTTTCCACAAAAATAAGCACCACAACTGTTTTCAACATTGATAAATCAAAAGAAAGGTCTCTTAAGCAGCAAATCAGCATATTAGAATGATTTCTGAAGGATCATGTGAGACTCATGACTGGAGTAATGGCTGATAAATTCACAGGAATAAATTTATTATTTTAAATGTCATAATATTTCACAATATTACAGTTTTTTCTCAAATTCAGATCAGTCAGCACCAAAAAATAAAAATAAGTACATACTCACTATAAACTTTCGAACAGTACATACAAACACTTAGAAATAATAACAACAATTACAAATTGTTATGTAGCCAACTATATTTTGAATATTCAAGTGTGGTGCATGTGTTGTACACATGTGGTGTATACATGTGTGTATGTGTCAGTGCCAGCACACAAAACAGCTGCATGCTAACTACACAGCACTTGTGCGAGAACAGTGGTGGTTTTGACTAAATCTGTATGGCAACCATGTGTTCTGCTACACTGGCACTGAGTGACACCACCCACCGAGTGTAGCCAACCTCCCTCTTAGCTCCACAACACTGCTGTCACAGCCAACATGCAACAATGACAATGATTGTAATGAAACTTGAAGAATAAAAAGTCTAATTCCCTTCAATCAAGAACTAAAGGTCTAATTCTAAGACTGAAAATTGTTTTGCATCTATAAATTTCAATGTGTGATAGCCAGACGCATTTTGTGTCAAAACAAGAAGCTCAGTATAATCTCCGGAAGCAATCCACATCACAGCACACTCGGTTTGCTCTCGCCAAAACCAAAACCCAGTGAATCGCTCATAAATAGCAGCAATCTGTGCTGGCCATGACAAGGCAAATCATCAGCTCATAAACAAACCGCAATGATGATGCTCTGTCAAACCTCCAGCATAACAGTAACGGCAGACAAACAATTGAGGGCAAATAGGAACCCAACGTTTTTTGGTACTCACTTGGGAAATGCGTCAAAGCAGTAAGTCTTCTTAGTGTCGGGGAAGGCCACCCTCATGCCGGAGGTGAGAGGGGAGTGCAGAATCACAGCTGCACACTCGTATCGTGATGCCAGGTCGACCGTGGGCACCGTGCCAATGCTCTGTCCATACAAGATAATATTCTCTGGGCTGATGCCATATCTGTTTGAAAGAGAGGGATCAAATGCCAATTAAATGTCATATACTGAACAAATAACTCTCTCATGTCAACGTGATTTACAGCCTATTCACACCAAAACCAGTATGAATTGCAGATTGCTGGTTGCTGTATGAATTTTCATCAGCCTTTGAAAAAAAAAGAAAAAGAAAAAAAAAAGTACATTCCTGAATTAAAGAAAATTGCGATTCTGGTTTGTATTTCACTTAATGGTTTCTCACTGATCTCACAGGCATAGTTCATCCAAAAATATAAATTACCCCATGATTTATTTCCTCTCAAACCTAGGTGTATATGACTTTTTTCTTTCAGACGAATACAATCAGAGTTGTATTAAAAAATGCCCTGGCTCCACCGAGCTTTATAATGGCAGTGAATGGGTGTTGAGATTTTGAAATCCAATAAAGTGTGTCCATCCATCATAAAAAGTACTTCGCACAGTTCCAGGGGTTAATAAAGGCCTTCTGAAGTAAAGCTATGCATTTGTGTAGGAAAAATATCCATATTTTAAACTTTCTCATATTTTAAACCATAATCTCTGTCGTAGTGCGTACATGAGAGAGTAGCGTTCCAGCAGATGACACAAGACGCAGGTGAACGCGGTGATGAACATGGAGGCACAGTGGAGAGAGCAAAACAAAACACCAGTTATGAATTATAAGTTTAAAACCTTTTTTCCCCTTTGCTGTAAAGAAAACTGGGTTCTTTATTGGACTTCAAAATCTCAACAGCCATTCGCTGCCATTATAATGCTTGGAAGAGCTAGGCAGTTTTAAGATAACTCTGATTGTATTTGTTTGAAAGAAGAATGTCATATACATCTAGGACAGCTTGAATGTGAGTAAATCATGGGGTGATTTTCATTTTTTGGGTGAACTATTCCTTTAAGAAATCTTTTAGCACTTTTAAGATTGGCTTATGTAGGCTAAAAGCAAAAAATGTTCAACCAAAGTTATCTAGATTATACATTAATATGTAGCACTGTAAACCTTGAACTCTTACAGTCATGCAGATGTTTTGGTTGTGCCCTGGTATTGATTTTGCGTCTCACCTTGAGCGTAGAGCCTGCCACGCTGCGTCAATGTCTGCATATAAATTCTTTTCCGAGGGCTTCCCTGTACTGACCCCGTAGCCGGAGTAATCATAGGAGAATATGTTACAGTTGATGCGAGTGCCAAGGCCGATATAGAAGCTGCTCATCTGGCCTAGATCCACTGCATTACCGTGGGAGAACAGGACAGTGAATCTGTGGAGAAAGACAGACAAAAAGGATGATGGGATTCGTAGTACAAATTCACCCTCTAGTATGTTCATTACACCATTTCAAGGTCTGACTCAACATCTAAGTCAAGATGGATCCACACAGTGACTTAATAACCTATAATTTCACTCGCTGAATCACTGGGCATGTAGGCGCATTTGCAGTAAGCCTGAGCTCTATGTGCCACAGGGAATGGTTTCACAACTAACACAGGGGTGTGTGTGTGTGTGTAGAATCATGTAATACCAGAGTATTCAAATACTCCAACGGCAAAAAAAAACTGTCTATGTATTTATTACATTTTAATATTTTCACTATTTCATTTATTATTTTAATATATTTTAGTTTTCCTTTTAATTGTGGTTTCAGTAATTTAAGATTTGTTGTTGTTATTCTTGCTATTCTATTTAGCTGAAATTTTATTTTAGTTTTAGTATTTTTAGTACTTCAACTTACACTACCAAAAAGTTTCAGAACGGTAAGATTTTAAATGTTTTTAAACAAGTCTCTTCTGCTCACCAAGCCTGCATTTATTTGATCCAAAATACAGCAAAAGCAGTAATATTGTGAAATATTTTTTACTATTTAAAATAACTGCTTTCTATTTTGAAAATATTTTAAGATGTAATTTATTCCTGTGATCAAAGCTACATTTTCAGCTTCATTACCCCAGTCTTCAGTGTCACATGATCCTTCAGAAATCATTCTAATATGCTGATTTGCTGTTCAAGAAACATTTGTATTAATATTATTATCATCATCAATATTTAAAACAGGTGACTACATTTTTTCCAAGGATCAGCATTTAGCTAAAATAAAAAGCTTTTGTAACATTATACACTACATCATTCTAAAGCTTCGAGCCAGTGTCATTTATTACTTTTATTTAGCAAGTATGTTTTAAATTGATCAAAAATGATAATGAAGACATTTATAATGAAATAGATTTCTATTTCAGATAAATGCTGTTCTTCTGAACTTTCTACTCATCAAAAAAACCTGAGAAAAATTCTACTCAGCTGTTATCAACATAAATGCTTTTTGAGCAGCAAATCAGAATATTAAAATGATTTCTGAAGGATCATGTGACTGGAGTAATGATGCAAAAAATTCAGCTTTGAAATCACAGGAATAAATTACATTTTAAAATATATTCAAATAGAAAACAGTTATTTTAAATAGTAAAAATGTTTTAAAAATTTATTGTTTTTGCTGTACCATGTACAATGCAGGCTTGGTGAGCAGAGGAGCAAAAGAGACTTCTTTAATAAACATTAACAACTTTTGACTGGTAGTGCATTTTTACAACAACAGTACTCATCCTATAAAAATTACCCTTAAAGAGGAAATAAAGCAACAATAGAGCAAGTAAGAATAACAGTCAGAATAACGTGGCGCGTGATAAAGAAAGAATGTGTCCAGGAAGGAGTGGCTTCTGAGTAAAGATAGCAGACAAACTCAGAGAGGGAAGCAGGAAATGGGACAAAGAGAATGGAAAAATAATGAAGGAATGTAAATGACCCATGGGGGAAAACGGGGGTCCATCAGAGGAAACAAATGACATTTTGAGTTCAACATATATTGTTGAACCTCCAATCATAAGTCATCCAAAAATGCATCCATCTTACCTGGCAGAGGGGGCACAGCGGATATACATGCAGCCCACTCTGTTCCCCCTACTAGATCGAGTCAGGAACACTTCCGTGGCATCCAGTTCCCGTTGGGAATACTGGAATTCCGCCCGCTCTGTGAGGTGGAGCTTCCAGCGCCCCTCCCCTGTGACATTCCCTCCCCCTACCGAACTCCCACCACCACCTCCTCCCCGGGACCGGAGGCCTGACGTCCCCGTGGGTCCGGCAGGCACCTGCCCGGCCTCCAGATCGGGCAAGAGGGCATAGGTAGGTTCAGGGGGCAGGAAGGCAAGCTTGGCAGCGATACGGCTGGGGCAGGGGGGGCAACAGAACAGGCAGCACAGCTCACTCACAGAAAGGCCATTCATTGTCAGCTGCAAAAGAGATGACAGGAGACTGTGGTCAAAACATAATCAACACAAAAGACTTCACGCAGTTTTCTACTCACATTAACTTAGTTTCAACTGGGCTGTGCGGTATGTATATTATATTTGTAGTAATAACAATAAATTCAATTCTTATATTAATAATATGTCTATTAAATTGTACTATTATTGTTAAATGACACCACTGGTCATGTGATCTCAACATGGTGGCACCCACGAGTGGGCGACCCTCAAATGTACAAAGTAATTATTTAAAAAGACAAGAATAAACACAAATATAATTAAAAAAATAAGCTTTGTCTTTCTATCTTTCTTTTTTAGATATTTCTCCTGCAAAATTCTCTACGAATGCTTAAACAGGTAAAAAGCTCCGACAGTAAACAAATGGTTAATAAGTAATACCCAGGTAGAATTAACTCAGGCATCCAGTAAACCTATCTCCCAGCTATACTGTCCTCCCAGCTTAAAACTGATAGTCTATCCGCTACTTGACACTGTATAGACTACAAAAATATAAATAATATATAGTCTGATATTGCCGGTTTAAGAGGCTCCAATAAAATATCCACCAGTGGTCACATCAGTCCAAACAGTCCCGCTTATCGCTAACTCAACATTTACACCTCATCTACGCCTCCAAACGAACAACATATTGTTAACAAACACATGAATGTATATACTTGTCCACATACGTGTCGTTCTCTTTTCCACAGCCTGCCAAAGCCGGATTTCTTTATATTTTCACACCTCTGTCGCTAAGTAGCTAGCTCGTAGTGAGGGGGTAGGGGGGAGTTAGCCAGCTAGCCAGTGAGCTACGACTCCTCTCAGATAAGAAATAAAGACCCGAACGGCGCTGAAGACATGTCTCATCTGCAAATAAAAAGCTGAGCCCTGCAGGAATAAAACTCGATTTCTGATTTGTCGTTCCGAGGTGATTCCCGGCTACCGTCCTGGCATGTAATAATCTGCTGGTATAGGCTAATAGAGCTGTGTGTTTTTTTCCACTCCAGTCAAAGATGTTTGTTAGCTTTCCCACTCTTCATTGCGTTGTACTGCTACGGCTTGAAGTAGGAGGCGCTGTAGAGATGGGGAATAGTATGTAAACATGATTAAAACATGTTGGGCTGAAGGCTAAAACGATGACTAAAATGTTATTTTCAAACATGATATTCTATAACAACGCAGTATGCTTAAATTACATTTAAATATTACTGTTTAAAAACGTATAATAATCTCTCTCTCTCTCTCTAATATATATATATATATATATATATATATATATATAATACATAAAAGACTAAAATCATATCATATATATATATATATATATATATATATATATATATATATATATATATATATATACACTGTATTTTTACAAAAAGCACATTGTGTCAAGCATCTGCAAACTTATTAAGCAAAATATTTATGGGAAGGTTAATGGGAAATTTGTATGAGTAGTATACGGATTTGAAAAGAAAATGTTTTATTGTATTCTTATAAAATAATTTTAAAATACATATTTGAACGCACACTGTCGAGAGGCGTGTAACCAATCAGAGGGTCCGCTAAGTCACACGTGACTCGACGAGTCGTCAGTGCGGAAATCATGCAAAGTGGATTACAGTCCTTTCGTTAAAACGTCTTTGCTCTTTACTGTACCCGCATCCGGAAATTACGCTGACGGGACATCGAGGGAGGGGCATCCCAGGGACTTCTGTCAGATTTGCTGGCGTTGCGATGTAAAATCTTCCAGACAGCTGATGATTACACTCGCAAGGGACATCTACCAAATACTTTTATTTAAATGAAGTTGTGTATGTGCATTGTATACCAAATCATTTAACGTTACTTTCAAATCAGACAATCCACTATTTTTTAAAAATGGGCCGCAGTGTATATATATATATATATATATATATAAATAGGAAAAAACTAAAATATAAAAAGACACATAACTACTCTTACTACTACTTAAAATATGGACAACTTTATAAAGTTCCATGGCTTTGTTCATAACGTTTCTCACCAATAAATAGTCTTTAATAAAAAAAAGTGAAAAAGAATATATAAAATCTTAATGTATATAGTCTATTAAAAATGCTTGTGTGGTTTGTGTAGCTTGTTTTCACTTTTTTTTTCAACGAACGTGAAAGCCAATCAAATCACTTCACACTTAAGACTTCAAAATACCAAGGAAAATTTAGATCACTAGTGAGAAATGGTGGAGATGCTTTGTCTTTGCGGAGAAGTGATTATCTTTCCGGCCCTTCCAGGCAACGTGTGAACTGTTTTATAAGGAACTGGATTAAAAAACAAGAAAAACACTCCTTCCTTTTTCCTTGCACTCATTTAATAAGCCTACAAAGGTGAAGAATATACAATGGAAATATGTGGTAACATTCAATCTCACAGATAAATGTCAACCCATTTAAGCCCATAGACTAAAAACCACAGACAGTAGCCAGCTGTGACGAAAGACAAACTGTCTGTGGTTAAACAGGATGAGGTGGGCAGCTGCCGATGTGGCAGTAATAAGGATGATTCATATACAGACAAAAGAGACTTTCTCTGCTTACAGATCTTGTTTACAAGTAAAGGTTCAGCAAAACACTACACTTATAAAAAGTAAAGATTTCTTATTGGCATATCAAACCATTACAATTGATTACAGTGTTTATAGTAATATTTCCACATTTCATATGACAATGTTTTTTAATTTGTCCAGAATGTAGTTCAAAGTCAAAATGTGGATTTCTCACAAATACACAACCTTTTACTTCATGAGACATTAACTGATGGACTGAAGTTATTAGGACTCTCATCCTGACGGCACCCATTCACCTTTTAATGAGCAAATGATGTAAGGCTAAATTTATCCAAATCTAAAGTTCTAAAGAAGAAACAAACTCACCTACATTTCAGATGGCCTGAGGCTGAGTACATATTCAGCAAACTTTCTGTTTTGGGCAAACTATTCCTTTTTCACCCTTGGAACATTAATTTTGTTCTTCATATATGGAACGTTATTTTCCTACTATAAAGCATTATAGTAGGAAAATGTTTTTAAGATGATTAAAATATTCTTCAAAATATTCTTTATTTTAAAGAGTATCTTTAGTTATTAAAGGGTTAGTTCACTTCCAGAATAAAATTTCTGAAAAATGTACTCACCTTCATTTCATCCAAGATGTTCATGTCTTTCTTTCTTCAGTTGAAATGAAATTAAGGATTTTAAGGAAAACATTCCAGGATTTTTCTCCATATATTGGACTTCAGTGGTGGCCACTGGGTTGAAGGTCCAAATTGCAGTTTCAATGCAGCTTCAAAGGACTCTACAGAATCCCAGCTGAGGAATAAGGGTCTCGTCTAGCGAAACGATCTGTCATTTTCTAAAAAAATAAAAACGTACATACTTTTTTATCCACAAATGCTCATCTTGCACTAGGTTGACTTCACTACGTAGTCATGTTGGAAAGGTCATGTGTGATGTAGGTAGAAGTACCGACCCTTTACAAAGCAAGCATTCAAAGAAAGTCAAACGCCCTTTACAAAAAAAACATCGGATGATTTTGAAGTTGGAGGAGAAAATGAGATGAGTTTTTCGCCCTACCTTTTTGAACCAAAGTACACAGACAAAGAACTAACCACACATAACCTTTCCAACATGATTACGTAATGCGTTGTAGACGCGCATCACAGAGTTAATGCAAGACGAGCATTTGTGGTTAAAAAGTACATACTTTTTTCTTTTTTCATTTCACTATACAAGACCCTTATTCCTAGGCTGGGATTGTTTAGAGCCCTTTGAAGCTGCATTGAAATTGCAGTTTGGACCTTCAACCTGTTGATCCCCATTGAAGTCCACAATATGGAGAAAAATCCTGGATCCTTCGACTGAAGAAAGACAGACATGAACATCTTGGATGACATGGGTGCGAGTAAATGATCAGGAAAGTTTTATTCTAGAAGTAAACTAATCCTTCAACCTTCTGGATCCAAGGCTGCTTTTTGTCCAAGACTATTTAAAAGTTGTCCAATCTAAGATGACATGTACCTCTGGTACTTCTGTCTAATATAAACAAGCTCAAAAAGTCTTCAGTTTAATGTTGTTCACTGCTTTAGATAGTCAGATACATGCACAAAAGACAAGAACCACACAAGACATTGTGTAAATTTAAAATAAACTTTGTGATTTTATTGGTTTTATACTTACTCATACACATCATACAATCCTAAATTTAAAAAGAAAACAAAAAGGTATCTGGTGGTGTCTCTGGGGGACTGGGCACGCTGGTAAATTAATTCATGAACGCTGGTTAAACGTACTGCCGAACACGCCTGAGCTGAAACTCACGTCACCCATTCGAATGTTCTGATGAACTACTGGGAAAAATGAATCTCAACAACCCTAAAATCAAGGCAATTCTTCTTCAGTTACGTGTAAGGAAGAAGTCACTTCTCTGTTTTGCTCAATAACATGCAATCACGGCGGTTAATCATTGCTAGCATAGAAGGGATAACGGTCTGATAAGACACTGAAGGCAACATTAGAGGCGACCAACTGGCTTATAAACCTACTGGAGCTTCATAGTCAAGCGGTTGACTACATTCACAGTATTTGTGCCCAACCACACTACGTCGAGTCCAGCATTCCCATACACTGACATGGCCTTCACCCATCTGTATCCCAACACTCAGACCCAAGAAAGGTAGGATTATCCTTCAGCAGACAGAAAGCGTGAGATCCAAACCCTCATTAAAAGGCTGTCAGGATGCCGGCTCAACCAAGCATGGCGTGTACACATGCCAGCTCGCTGAGCCACTTACACCTGCCTTTCACAAAAGCCTTCTTGAGCTGGCAGCCCCACTGAGGATAATGCTGCCATCACAGACGGTGCTAATTAAAGCTCAGGTTATTTCCTTAATAAAGCAGCAAGGTCATTACCAGGACTTCAAATCGGATACATCCATCAAGTTGCTTTCAACAAGTCAAGGGACTGTTTATGAATCATGGAAAAATGTGCGAGACGTTATGAGGGAAGATTGCTGGACAACATTAAGGATAAAAACACAAAATGGTTGTTTCAGCCCTTTTACAAAACAAAAAATTAAAAACACAACCAGCACAAAGACACAGAATTCACTCAAAGGATGACAGAGAACACCACGTCGCACCGTTCTTCTTACATATGGGTAGTTAATAAACACTACATACACACAAAGCGAATTTTTTCCTGCATAACCTTTCCTGTTCTGTCTAAACATTCTATTTTAGAATGGCAGCCACATTGTATTTACATCAGATCCTGTTCATTTAGAAAGCAGGCTCCATTTGCCCATGCAATGGGGCGTTTTATTTTACATTCGCGCTGCAGTGTTATAGCAAACTCTGCATTTGGCCTAATGTTTGTGCGAGCATGCAATGTTTATCTGCTGGGGAAGTGTGTGTACATCTTCCACCATGACATGTTTTTGGAACGGAAAGGCGTCGCCTAATTAACAACATTAGTAGCCGGTTCCATTAGCATCATTCATTGGTCTGCTGGTGGTTAACGAACACGTTGCTCTCGAAGCTTGGCGACTCTGAGGGCAAAAGTTCATCGCTGGCGTGCGTTAGCAATAACGGGCCTGATAGCTTCCGTACAGCACCGAGGATCCTACACTAACTGCACTTTTGTTGCATTTGTGCGACTGAAAGTCGATCTTGTGCTTTGATTCTGAAAAGCCCAATCATATAATTCTTAAAAATGCATATGTAAATATCATTAAGGGATCACCTACTGTTTTTTTGGACACATGCTTCCAATCCTCCAGTACCAACCAACCAAATGATAATACAAAATAAATAGAATGCAATCACACAATTCAAGCTACGTACAATATATTAATATAGATCTTCTGATGCCATACACTCATTAAAACAGAAAAGAAAAGAAAAAAAAATATCTCAGTCACTCGCTTATGTCAAGGCTCTTGCTACACCCCTTTCCCGCCCCCCTTCGAACCCCGTCCGATAACTATTCATGCACCCAACATTAGCATGATAAGTCAATATATAAAAGAGAAATATTTTTTAAATGCACAGGCTGGGATTTGACATGTCGGGATAATTAATCAGAATAGAGAAACAAAAGAATAACACAGTTAAAGAATTTTACATGGGTAAATGTGGGAGTAGTCATTAAAATCTATATTCTTCAACATCAAGTTCCCACCAAGCTCGATGACCCCGCCCACCCTTTCCAAATCAAGACTCCTGAACCCACATCTCAAGGATCCTATAAAAAAATAATGTTAATATCCTAACAAAAATCAATGCCAGGGTAAAAACTAAAGAGTCCACCCTCCCCACCCCGGTGCACATGGATGCCCAGCTGACAACCAATCCCTCTTCTCCCTGGCTCTCTAGAAAAAAAAAAAAAAAAAGAAAACGACACACTCGCACACCTCTCTCAACATGTCACACATTCACTCACACACACACCTCTACACCGCCCTTCTGGGAGAGACAGGGAGATGATAGTTTAGGGAGTCGCCAAGCAGGGGCTGTACCCTACAACCCCACCCACCTTATCCTACAATGAAGAAATGAACCCAGTTTAGAATGGTGTTATTCAGCGCCACGGTTCCAAAACTTGCAGGTCAAACAAATTTTTGCTCATTTAGCCGTCAGTCCTCATAACTTTTGAATTTTCTCAGCTACCACGATGGGGTTCTCCTTGCGGATGCGGGCGGCGGCGGCTCCTCGGTAGTCGTAGGGACAGTCATGTTTGTCAGAATAACGGTGGATAGCGCAAAACAGGTTACCGCAGCGACAGTCAAAGCCTATAGACATAAAGGAAAGTCAATTCAGTCTTTCAATCGGCCATGTATTTCAAATGAATACCAATTTTATCATTGAGATCTCTAAAGAACAGGAAGGATACCAGCAGGACCATGTGAAATACAGCACTAACCTGCAGTATGTCATCTGACTACAGATAGAAAATGACAAATGAACTAAAATCAACTGATTTGTAGTTTATTGAACTTCGGTAGTAAAAAGAATACAGTGAAAACATATCGTACAACAGTTTAACTTTTCTATTTATGTATATTTATGTATTTTAAAATAAAGATCTCCAGTCTTCAATATCACAGGATCCTTCAGAAATCATTCTAATATGCTGAATTGGTGATCAAGAATTTTTTTTATATTATCAATATGTCTGCATGCATGCAAGCAAGTGTTTGTATGTGTGAACATATGCAATGGAATCAAGCCTGCATAAAAAAGTGAATATTTAAGCTGCAATACTAAAACTAGAAAGAGATCGTCTGCTGACTTTAACTAAACAGGAAAACAAATAGCTGTATTTTGTAAAGTGCTCAAAGATAAGTGCGGCCCAGCCGTCATTCTGAAAACAAAAAGCTCTTTCCTTGGTTCTTACCCGTGAGGCCAACTTTTTTCCTACAAGTGAAGCATCGATTCTTCTTTTTGTTCTTGTCAGGAGTCTGATCTCCGTCTGATGAAGCCTGTGCAGCTTCCCCTACTGGCCCTGTGATTAAAGATGTGGTCAGCCTTTGACAGATCATTTTTAAAACACAATGAACTTCCAAGCTTCTGAGGCTACGTGATACTCTGACACACTGATAAATGATTTAATGAATCATCAGTATTCATATCTTCCCATGAAGAGAACTGAAAGAAGGGCTTTAACTTGAATAGGGTTGTTGAATAGGGTTTGTTCAAGTTTGTTTCTTATTTTTATATTATTATGGTGTTTAATTATCGACCATATATGAACAAGATCAAATATATCAGAATCAAAACTGCAGAATTATAATACTACATAAAACTTCTACAAAAACTAGCCTTTTTTATTTATTTTCTTGGACATTCCATGCCTTACTAAATAATAGGGGTGTGACGAGACACTTATCCCACAAGACGAGACGAGAAACGAGACGGGGTTCACGAGAACAAGACGAGACAAGATCTTTAAACTTTTCTTAAGAAATCCTCACTGATGAAACATATAGGGAAAATATTCTTTTATTCAACTGAAAAAGACAAAATGCAAAAAATGTAGGTGCATTTTGAACTTCATGAAACTAAACTTCCATTTTAAGGAATTATATGCAGTAATAAACAACATTTAAACAAGAGCTTCACGATTCTGGATAAATTGTGAATCAGTCGTTTTTAATAAATTGGAGACCACGATTCTGGAGAGAAAAAAAAAAGATTAGAAAACTAAACAAAATAATGTAATTTACTAGTGGTTCTGACAAACTGTTCATTGCTTAAGTCTTTTAAAAACATATATTCATTTAAACAAAATAAAAATAAAAACATTCAATGAAGGAGTCAGTGTCTCACTTCATTAAGACTTGTTTGACTATTGAAATCTGAATGAATGATTCAATGACATACTTTTTTTTCTTTCTGCGTTCACATTTACCCCGACCCTCTGATTCATTAACATGGGCAGTGACAAAACGTGCTTCTCACGCTCCACTGACACTCGCAATGTGAAAAAGTCCTAAACATAGCTAAATCGTTCAGGAATAAGATCGCGTGGGTGTTTGAATCGAGATCTCAACATTTTAAAATAATTAGGAAGACTATTTTATGGTTTTAGTTAGGGATGCACCGAAATTCTGGCAGCCCAAAATTATTGGCCGAAAAAGGCATTTTTGGTTTTTGATAATTTTAAAAAAAAATTAATAAAAATCAGTTAAATCTGATTCTATTGCACAGAACTGAAAAAAAAAAAATATACTGATATTTAATATTAATATATTTTCTATCAAACTGTAGTACTTTCTTTTCAACAAAAGTGTGGTTAATTTACTGGCATGTATTTGTTAAATTCAGTATGATAAATAATAAAATAATAAATAATTAGAACTAGACTATTTTATGATTTTAGTTTTGGCCACTTATAATTATTGGCTGAAAAATGGCATTTTTGGTTTCTCATCATTTAAAAAAAATATATAAATAACTAAAAATCAGTTAAATCTGATTCTTTTGCACAGAACTGAAAAAAATATATAGTGATATTTAATATAAATATATTTTCCATCCAATTGTATTCTTTTACTTTCAATAAAAGTGTGGTTATTTTATTGCCATGTATTTTTTAAAATCGTTATAATAAATTGAGTGAAATTTTAAAAAAATACTACAAAATTATTTTATATTATTTTTTATATTTTTTAACAATATAACAAATAATTAGGAAGAGTATTTTATGGTTTTAGTTAGGGATGCACCGAAATTTTGGCAGCCGAAAATTATTGGCCAAAAATGGCATTTTTGATTTTTGATAATTACATTTTTTTTTTTTTATAAAAATCAGTTATATCTGATTCTTTTGCACAGAACTGAAAAATATACATATATTGACATTTAATATCAATACATTTTCCATTGTTTTACTGTCAATAAATGTTTGGTTATTTTATTGGCATGTATTTCACGCCATATTTCATTCAGTATCATACATTGTTGAGTTTAATTAAAAAGTCTTACAAAATTATTTTATATTATTTAATAAAACAATAAATTATTAAAAAGCATTACCGGTTTTGGTTTTCAGCAAAGTATATCCAGAATTTTCTGTTTTGGCCTAGAATTTTCATTTCGGTTCATCCCTACACTTTTAGAAATAAAGAGATGAAAACTGTCACTGAGACAGTCCCTTGTTGTATCTTAAGGGTCCATATTGGTACCTTAAAAGTACAAATTAGTACCTAAAGAGTACATATTAGTACATAAAAAGTATCAAGTGACAGCTTTTGTATCCTATTTCTAAGAGTGCAGTTTTAGTTAACTATAACCCTATTTTGTACATTGTGCATATCGAGGGATGAGAACCAGAAAGGCGTAAGTGACACTTCACTAACTTTACAGGAGGGCTAAAACTAAAATTTACCATAGTTTGATGACTTTGTGTACTGATGTCAGTCGTTCATAATAAAAATTTGTACACTCATGGATAACAGTATACTTTTGCCAGTAGAAAGAGCTCATCAAGAGCTTTCATTTGACATTTATCTCACTTACGCCCTTCTGGTTCTCACCCCTTGATATATGAGACACAGCAGACCTGTGCTTTTAGATGAACCCTCCTCCTCTTCTTCCTCCACTTCTGCTCTGTCTGAATCAGTGGTTGCCGTGTCCTGGGAGATGCTCATAGCCGTCATCTGCTGGGTTACTGGGCTGGGCGAACTACTGCATACACACAATTCAACCAAATTCATGGGTTATTTGTTATAATTCCTTCCTATACCATCATAAGCAGCTTGTGCTCATTACGAGATTACCACTGAGCAACAGACTGTAGTTTATACCAACTGAAGCATGAACAGTCTCAGATTTATAAAGTCCTTCTTACCTAGACGTGCGCTCTTCAGGCGGGGTAACGGCTTCCGTAGCGGGTACAGGGGTGGACTCCACCGTTACCGCAGAGGCACCTGGGGAACCTACAGGAGATGTGGCAGCTGAAAGAAACAGGAACCTAAGCATTAACTTCAAAACTTAGGTGAACGGATTTCTAATGCAATATGAGCATGTGACATACTCCTACCTACCTTTCTCACCCGGGGGACTGTTTCGCCCCCCTCCTTGTTGTCTCTGCAGATGTTCCTTGTAGCAAACAGAACACATTCCATTGGTGCGAGGGTTACCATAGAAACCGCATCCCATAGTGCAAAGCATTGGCACCTGCGTCTGATTTGTCTCCTGAGCCATGCTGTTTGAGAAGGGGGGTAAGGGGGACGGGAGAGGGCGATCCTAAAAATGGGGTTTAAGAATTAGTATTTCATAAGCAGAATTTGACCTGACCTGACATAAAAGGAAATATCATCTAAAAATTTTATTCGTCAATATGTATTTAACACAATGTCATTCCTGAGCTGTATGATATTATATTTTTCTTCTATGAAACTGAAAAATTAACTTCAGATAGATCTTTTCAATTAAACCTTGAATCCATTGACAATCAAGCTCTAAAAAGGCCTATAAAAGACCATAAAAGTTATACAACTCATATGCGATATTACAAGTCTTCTTACAAGCCACGTGACAGCTTTGTATGAATCCAGCATATGAGTCATATTAGACATCTGCGGTGCTTTTTTGTCCTTTCTGTGCCTTGACAGCCCATGGTCACTGTGAACTGTTGTTGTATGGAAAAAAATTGTGTGAAAACTATTTTTGTGTTCCACAGAAGAAACAAACAGCACACGGGTTTGGAATGACATTAGGGTGAATAAATAATGACACAATTTTCATTGTTGAGCAATTTATTTGACTTTAAGTTGTCCTTGTTGCACTGTAACTACACAAAACAAGTACAGATCAATAGTATTACCAACATGTAACTGCTATAGAATTAGGGTTAGTTGCTTACAATCATGCATAATTTACTGTTAGTACTATAAACACATGTAACTGTAACAAGGACATTTAAAATAGTGTTACTAATCATTTCTTTAATAAATCACATTTGTTTATTTTTAAAGAAGTCTCTTTTGCTCACCAAGCCTGCATTTATTTGCTCCAGAGTATGGCAAAATCAGTACAATTTTGAAATATTTGTACTATTAAAAATACCTGCTTTCTATTTGAATGTATTTTAAAACGCAATTATTCCTGTAATTACAAAGCTGAATTTTTAGCATCATTACTCCAGTGACATCATCCTTCAGAAATAATTCAAATATTTTGATTAGTTGAAAAAAGCCGAGTAGAATTTTTTCAGGTTTCTGTGATGAACAAAAAGCTCAAAAGGACAGCATTTATCGGATCAATTTAAAGCACACTTGTATTAATTTCTATAATTACTTTACCAAAAAAAAAAAAATGACTCCAAGCTTTGAATGGTATAGTGTGTGATGTTACAAAAGTATTTTATTTCAGATAAATGCTGATCTTTCTATTCATCAAAGAATCCTGAAAAATGCACTCAACTGTTTTAAATATCGATAATTAATAATAATAATAAAAATGTTTCTTGAACAGCATATCAGAATGATTTCTGAAGGATCATTTGACACTGACTGGAGTAATGATGCTGAAAATTTAGCTTTGATCACATGAATAAATTACAATTTAAAATATATTCAAACAGAAAGCAGTTATTTTAAATAGTAAAAATATTTCACAGTATTACTGCTTTTGCTGTATTCTCGATCAAATAAATGCAGGCTTGGTGAGCAGAAGAGACTCCTTTAAAAAAAACAAAAATCTTACTGTTCAAAAACTCTTGACTGCTGAAAAGTTTTTAAAAAATTGTTCATTTACTCTTGACATGGCTATATAAATAAAAGATTTGTATACACTAAATATGAATATGAAAAAAAGACTCGATGTTTATCAATGAAACTATTTAATGTTGTTGGATTGCCGTTGCACTGAGCAAAAACCCAACTTTTAACGGTTTGACTTACTTGTTGGTGACCCTGCTAGAGGCTTACAATATACTGCACGAAAACAAAAGTTCCTTTGTTTGTTCGCGTTTTGTTTCCCAAACAAGCAAAGAATGGTCCAGGTTACTGAAACCTAAACAGCCTGCTGATCAAATGACGATTTACAATCTGGCAACAGTTGCGCTTCAGTTCGAACAAAAAACAGCGAGTACGTGTTTAATGCTGAAATAGAAGTTTACCTAACTATCTGCAAGACCGATTACCAAGCAAACGTGGAATAAATAAGGTTATTTTGGAGCACGTCCAGGAAAAATCAGCTGAGAGCGGCTCCGCAATTAGAAAAACATTTTTGTCTTTGACCCGAGGATCGCGACAAACAACAAATCGACTTGGTGTCAGCGTTCAAACGACACCTAAAGCGAATATTTTCCTTCAGAAGTCGTTATTATTACCTATAGATGAACGTGTTAAAATCGCTGACCGGATTAAAGTCATTTTGTTTGTGATATTCAACTAGCCAGGCTAAAGCGCTAGCTCCGCTAACGGCTAGCTGACGTGATGGCACGCACACAAAACGGACAGCTGGGAGCTCGAGACCGTCCCACGAACACTTGCGGTGGCTTAAAACCCCATTTAGCTCGAATATTTACCCGTATTTCCGTGTGATTGAGGAGAAATCGACGACCTTGATCCACAGAAATCTGACAGAGTAGGTTCCTGCTATGCGCGTGCGGCCTGCTTCTCTCAACGTCATCCGAAACAACGGGCGTGACGTCACCCGTAGCGCAACAATTCATTTTTTGGCCATCATCGAAACCTCATCATACTTCCCTCTAGTTCAATCCGGTCTACACCAACAATGCTGCCAAGTATTTATGTAACATGCAGTTTTGGTTTTATTGCTTGTTTTGAGACGACCGTTGGATTAAAAACGCCACAGTTTTATTATTTTTCACAGTTTGGATAAAAATGCTGATGTATTAGGGAAGGCAAAATAGTCATGTGAAATTTATTTTCATTTGTGTGTGCTTTCATTTTCAAGTTCAGTGTCAAAGCTTCGTACTTCTGCTCCATTCTCTGTGAATTATTCATTTAGCTTCATCCACATGTTGCTGTAATATTATATTCACAGTATATGTATTATCTTGTTTTTGCTACGTTAAATCTTTTCTTTTTCACTGCATAAATCATAACTGTCATAAATCAATACTGTCACCAGCCAGAAAAAAAAAGAAGAAAAAAAAAACTTTAAAACTTTATTTTTTTAAGTATACAATACAGTAAACACTGTGAATGATATATGAACAAATCAGAATATAGATAGGAATAAATCTAAAAACTAGCCAAAAAAGATTTCTGGCTCAGAGAATGAGTAATAAACTCAATTTGATAAAAACAACCTTTAAATATATGTATTATAATTGAAATTTACAGATGCAAATAGATAAAATGTAAAATCATAATAAAAAAAATAAACACTTAAAAGTGTATTTTAAATGTTTCTTTTCAGTAGTCTGAAAGAAAACATATTATGGAGGCACACTAACCAAAAACCAACCAAACTGACCAGTGCATGAAAAACACAATGGTTTGTCTGTTGTCTTGCCCAGAGCTGGGTAGTATCTGATTACATGTAGTCACATCAGATTCCAAAAATTAAGTACTTGTAATCAGATTAAATTACTTTTTAAAATACTCATAATCAGACTACAGTTACTTTTTTATGGATTGCATGATTACATATTATTTACACAATAGCAATAAATTATTCATAATTTATTGATTCACCATAATGCCTCTTTTTCATCTTTTGAATGTTCCTTTCTAAAATAGCCTACCACTTATATACATTCAGAAAGTCGTCCAGTTTTGTGGAAATTCACACAAAGATCCGTTATTATTTAGGTAGCGACACATCATTTGACCACTGGATTTACAAAAATCATTTCAGATTTCAGATCAACTACTGACGAACACATTGATTTTTATTTGAATGATCACTCTGTAGGTTATTTTACCATGTATTTCTGTGTCTTTGGAAGGCTTTTGTCTTTCAAACGCATTATAATACACAAATTCACAACTTTTTAGTCATCTGATGCTCTTTCACCAAATATATTTGGTGAAGAACAATTGAAATTTAAAAATATATATTTTAATAATTATAACATCATGGTTATGGTCCCATGACATGCAGATAAACAAATAATACATGTGACCCTGGACCACAAAACCATTCATAAGTGTCAATTTTTCAAAACTGAGCTTTATACATCATGAAAGCTGAATAAATAAGCTTTCCATCGATGTATGGTTTGTTAGGATAGGACAATATTTGGCTGAAATACAACTATTTCAGTATATGTAATCTGAGGGTGCAAAAAATTCAAAATATTGAGAAAATCTCCTTTAAAGTTTTCCAAATTAAGTTCTTTGCAATGCATATTACTAATCAAAAATTAAGTTTTGATATATTTACAGTAGGAAATTTACAAAATATCTTCATTGAACATGATCTTTACTTAATTTCCTAATGATTTTTGGCATAAAAGAAAAATCTATAATTTTGACCCATACAATGTATACAAATATACCCCAGCGACTTAAGACTGGTTTTGTGGTCCAGGGTCACGTATTTTATTTTCATGTTAAGCTTTTTTATTTTGATTGATTTTTCAATTATTTATTTTAATTTTACACTTTTGTTATTTAATTAATTGTTAGTTTTTCATTAAACTCATAAAACCCCTGCAGTTACTTCACAAACTCCAGTTTTGGAAACCTTAAAGTAATATAATGTTTAATGCACTTCATGTTGTTAATAACAACATATGGCATATATTTTCTTACTCTTCATATTTTTATATCAATATGGTATAAGTTTATCCTATTTACACCAATCTGATAAATTAGTTGGGTCAAAAGGAATCTAAAAGTAATCAAAAGGTAGGTTTTGTCATGTAATTTGGAATCGGTGACAGATTACAATTTGTAAGTAATCTACCCAGCTCTGGTCTTGCCTTACTACCAAGAGCAGAACAGATATACTCATAAAGGGCACTTGCTTCTGTGATTTTGCATACATATAACCTTAAATATGCTGAATTGGTTCATTTTAAAATATTACTTCTCTTTAGAGTATTTAATTTGTGCCCAGGAAGCAAAAACAAATAGTTACAAAAGTAAAAAACTTTCTTTTTTCCATTTATTTTGCATTTCAGTTAATCAGCTCTTTTGCAGGAGGTATGATATGAAAATCATGAATTAAAAAAAAAAAAACAGAGACTATGGAGTATGGTTTGCTTTTATTCAAAAAAGTATGTATACACGTATTCAGTATTTAAGTACAGTACCACTAAGGTTTGAATGCTATACAGCAGTATATCACCTGCGGAAATGTTCATACTCTGCCCCCAAGTGGTTTCAATGCTTGGTTTAGAATACTGACATTGATAAAATTATAATTTGCCATTTAATATTCATTATACTACATTTTCAACAATTTAGTGTAAGTCTAAAGGCTGCATTTAACACTAGTTACAATTTTAAAATGGAAATAGTTACAAGAAACAACAAACAGGACCATATATTAACCTAATTCATCAAACACCAGATTTATTTAAGTTGATTTTCAATCAGCTTTCTCTGTTATCTGAGGTGCAAAAGGCCCAACCAGCCAATTGAGAGGAGTGTTATGGAGAAGGTACTCCACGACTCCATCCAAGGACTGTCGTACCTGTTAAAGGATGAAAATATACATTAAGCACTTTCTGAATTTTACACACATTTTAGCACAAAATAGAATAGAGCTCAACAATTGGTATGTACAAAACTGCATACACTTAAATTAACTATACCTGGCCGATCTGCTGCCGTGTCTGCTCTAAGAGAACGGGCGTGAGTGTTTTGGTGTTGCTCAGTGATGCCTGGAGTTCTCCAGCTGTATGTCGGGCATTCAGAAGCTGTTCCTGCACAGTGCCTGGGAGACCCTGTACACTGGACACAACCCCTGAACATGCCGACTTCAGCTGATCACTCAAACCCCTTACCATTGACAGAGCTCTCGACTCCAGCTCCTGAGGAGACATGCATTTGTTTACACAGAAAAAAATGTCTTATAGTATGAGGTAAGATATTTACTCATAGACATATTTTGAATCGCATTATAAGTAAAATACAAACTATACCTCTTCCTTGTCTTTTGCTGCATCTACCTCTGTTGCTTTTTCCTGCAGTTCTTTGGGCTGCCCTTCCTTCCATTCTTTCCATCTCTGTAGTAACTGCTCCGGAGCGCCCCCTAGCTGCTTATTGGCACTGGCTAGGGTAACCCGGGCACTTTCAAGCAGGTCCAAAGTGCTGGTCATTTGAGTCACAGCTGTATGGGTAGTGTCTCTGGCCTTGCGAGCCCTAATGAGAGACTGCTCAAGTGCCCTTTCCCGAACTTTGGCAGACAGTTTACCCAGGCGGACAAAATAGCTGGGTCTACTGGTTACTATGAATCCTTCTTCCTCACCTGGTCTTGGTTCAGCCAGTGCAGCTGTAGGTGGAACACACAACACTGATGTCAACACCTTACATACATACATATCAAAAGTATGCGTTGTGCTGTTGTAAACGTGCATCAAAGACTGACAGGGAATAGAAGAAATGGTTGAATAAAGTCTTGTAGCTTCATAAAATTAAGGTTGACCCACTGATGTTACATGGACTATTTTAACAATGTCCTTGCTACCTTTCTGGGCCTTAAATATGGTAGTTGCGTTGCTGTCTATGCAGGGTCAGAAAGCTCTCGGATTTCATCAAAAATATCTTAATTTGTCTTCTAAAAATGAACAAAGGTCTTACAGATTTGGAACGGCATGAGGGTGAGTAATTAATGACAGAATTTTCATTTTTGGGCGAACTATCCCTTTAAATAATTAAATTACTGGGTATGAAGTGCAATTACACTCACCAAGCTCTTTTTCGCTGATTGGAAGGTTCTGATCCACCCAGTCTTCAGAGTGGGTGAGGGCCTTATCTACACCATTACTGACCATCTGGCCTACACGGGTTCCCATGACCGTGTTTATGCCATCAGCCACAGCCATACGAGTCTTTTCCACACCACCCATCACAGCCCCCACCACAGCATCCTTTGCTCCTGTTACTGACTGGTACACCATGCCCACTGTGTCAGATACCAGCTGCAATGGAGATACAATACTGATTCATATAGCAATTCAAACTCTTCAATTTGCATGCAGAACATTTCAGTCTAGGCTTTACCTTGTCTGCTGGTTGATGTAAAATTGGAAGGTTTTCTTCCACCTTCTCCAGCCCTTTAATAGCATATTCATTTACCATTGCAACTGCACAAGAGAAAGAACACAAAAACAACTGTTTGTATTTAAAAAACAGCAGAAACAACACCAAAGACAAGGTATAAATAACACAAACTACATCTAAGATTAAAATTCTTACTCTGAGGTTCCAGCCGGTCTAGTATGGGTTTGGAACCTGTTGAAGCAGCAGCGCCCAATGTGCGCACCCCACTCTCTGCAACCTCCATTACTCCTTTTAGGAGTGGCACGTTGTCTTTCGTAGAGCTGTAGGCATTGTACACCGCATCACATGCTGAACTCACCAGCGGCAGGTTGCTCACTTGGGATACAACACTCTGAAACACAAATATGAAAGTTTTTTGCCTTTTTATTTCTTATTTTAACAATTTACAATCACGATTTGGTCAGTTACCCAGATGCTTGTCCATACTGGCGATACTCGGATATAAACAACAGCACGGATTGCACGTTTAAAGTACTACTGAATACGTTGTTCTGCTCATTTATGCTGTCTAAACCACTGAAAAAATGTGTGGAAGCTGCTAAATCATATAGAGAAGGCCTTAGTAAGCAAGAAAGGGCACAATATTTTGACACACCAAAGTTAATAGCTGGTAAAGATTTGTACAAGCAGTATTAATCAAGATATTATCCTAATATTTCACCTACCTGACCATAAATGATAAGAACAAACATGAATGTTGTCAAAAAATGTTACCCTGGAAATCCTGGAAATGCCTTTTGTTTCTCAGACAGTTTTTTTCACTCTTCTCCTTGATTTGTTATAACTTTTGGCAGTCTACAGTACTCCAAATGTTTTTCCTGGTCTGACTGATTAGTACAGCCCAAAACATGACAATAACTGACCATTTTCAGCAGCAATATGGCCAACTGATGACACATCGTGAAAAGACTCTAAAAAGTTGTTGAAAATAAACAGAGCCTTTGTTGTGTAACTGTGTAACTTACCTGTTGCTCCTGAGTAGCCTGTGATGCCTCTGTGTCCATCTCTGGTGTCTTCCCGTTATCTGCCATTCTGTGAAAGATGTGGTATTAATCAGAAAAACTGAACAAGAACCATTTACTTCTCTGGTAATCACACACCCAGAGTCACAATTAAAGGGATAGTGCACCCAATAACGAAAATTCTGTTATCATTTACTCACCCTCACGTTGTTTCAAACCTGTTTTCATTTCTTTTTTATGGTGGTAACTAGAGTTGATGGTAGCCATTGGTGTTCCATAGTATTTTTATCCATTTCATAGAAATCAATGGCTACCATCAACTGTTTGGCTACCACATTCATCAAAATATCTTCACACCTGTTTGGTACGAGGTAAGTAAACAATGACAGAATTTTCAGTTGTGGGTGAACTCTCTTTAAAACTCACAAACTGTTCAGAAGTAAATTAAATGACTAAAAGGTGAACGAATTCTAAACTATAGAAAACAATTTGTTAATATAATATAATCTTTACAATATTATAATATAAAGTTTTACACGTTCTGTGAGTAACATAAGTATCGTAATATCACACAAAAATCTAATTTGTGACATTTATAATGTTTGGATAACTTTTAAAAAAACAACTTTTGTTCACAAATGAATCATACATCTGCTACACGTCTAAGTGGGCGTTAGTATAGTATGCTCGTCATCATTATTTTTCGTAATGACAAATCAAGAGCGTTGAATAGAGGAAAGGGCGTGAACTTTCACCCACTTCCTGAAGAATTTTATTGTTGCGCCATTCCGTGTGGAATCCCACAGCCAGAGGAGACCGAAACGATACACAACTAATTTTAACAGTCGCCTATAATCTTACAATAGACATATCCTCATGCTGTAAGTTAGTTATCTTTATTGAAAGCTTTTTGTTTCTGAGGCGCGGCTTGTTTGAGTGCGCTTGAACAAACTTTAAGCCCACTGGAGACAAAACGTAACTCTCGCTAGCACTTTGAGAGTAACTCTACTGACATCACATTAACATTACATTAATTCGATGAAAAGGCGAATGTTACTTGTCATCCCACACAATACAGTCATTTTCCCATTCTCTCAGACAGCTGTCACATGAACTGACCTGTTATTGATTCGATGTCCCGCGCTGACCCGCGTGCAGTAGATGTATGAATGTGTAATGCTGTCTAGTCAAGAGCCTGTTTCAACTTGACGCAATAAATGTGCAAAGTTAGGCGGAGTTCTCTAAAACAAACCAATCAGCCTTTCTAGAACCTCTTATTGTGAAACCCTCAATTATTGGTGACTACTTTAGCATATTTTACATGATTATTATTTTCTTAGACCCTTAGGTTTCTCATCTGCATTAATTGTGAGACACAAAAGTCTAAATATTTTTTCATTGTTTTTAAAAACTGAGTATTACTGTAAGATACCTCCAGTATGTAATTGTATTAAATGAGAACACACACAATATAATCTAATATACCATAAATAGTGTGTCCTGTTAACAAGCTACTTATTCTCATAGTATTTTGGACCTTTATACCAGATTTATCAGGGTGCTGATAAAAATTCTGGCAGTTTACCAGTCATTGGTCCATACTCCAGCCCCGTCCCTCCATGTCAGCAGCGGTTACAACTCTGATGAAAACCAAACAAGATAAGATATGGAATCCCATTACGATTTAAAAGCAGCCTCAACACTTTTATTAATCATGAGATAATGGTGATGTGTAATGCAGTGGTGACGTGTACATTTGTGAAAGCAGCCACCAGTCTGCGAGTACTATTGACTTGAGTAAAGAAAATCGCAATGTTATTTCAATATTATGTACTATTGTAGATTTTATTACTATTTTACTACCAGTCAAAAGTTTTTCAACAGTAAGATTTTTAATGATTTATATGATCCAAAATACAGCAAAATCAGTAATATTGTGAAATAAAATAACTGCTTTCTATTTGAATATATTTTAAAATGTAATTTATTCCTGTGATCAAAGCAAAATTTTCAGCATCATTACTCCAGTCTTCAGTGTCACATGATTCTTCAAATCATACTAATATGCTGTTCAAGAAACATTTTTTATTATACTTATTATTATCAATATTTAAAACAGTTGAGGACATTTTTTAGGATTCTTTGATGAATAGAAAGATCCAAAGATTTTTTTTTTTTTTGGAAGAAATTATAGAAATTGATACTAATACTAATTAATACTAATTTAGCAGGGGTGCTTTAAATTGATCAAAAGTGACATTTATAGATAAAGACATTTATAATAATGCAAAATATTTCTATTTTAGATAAATGCTGTTCTACTGAACTTTCTATTCATCAAAGAAACCTAAAAAAAAATTCTGCTCAGCAGTTTTTAACATAATAATAATAATAATAATACATGTTTTTTGAGCAGCAAATCAGAATATTAGAATGATTTCTGAAGGATCATGTGACTGGAGTAATGATGCTAAAAATTCACAAATTACATTTTAATTACATTTTAAAACATAATCATTAGTAGTAAAGTAGTAAGAATATTTCAGAATTGTGCTGTTTTTGCTATACTTTGGATCAAATAAATGCAGGCTTGGTAAGCAGATGACAAAAAAATAGAAATCTTACTGTTCAAAAACAGTAGTGTATTGTAATTTATGTTCCAGTAATTTTCTAATAACCTTATGTCAGTCTTATTTTATTTTATATTATTGTTTGAAAATATATATCTCAATATAGCATTAGTACTTAGTGTCTAGGCAACATTTCAATTTTTTTATTTTTATTTATTTATTTATTTTTTTTCAGTTTTCTCATCAAATATTTATATTTACTTAATTTCAAATACCAAAACTAATTTTTATTAACCCTTTACAATAATGTTCCATTTGTTAACTATATTACTTAATGTGACTAAAAATAAAAAACACCACTAAAGCTTTTTTTATTAATCTTAGTTAACGTTAATTTCAGTATTTCGCATTATCCAATTTGCAGTAGTTTGTTTTAGTTCAAATTAACACCGAAACAGATAACAGACGAGAATTACAAAACAAAATCATCTAAATGAATGAATGAATTATACCTGTCATTTTCTTAATATGGCATTTTTAGTATGATGCAAGCAAAGTCAATTTCAGTCAACGTCCACGGTACTTTCAGAGAGTCTCCATTTAATTCATGAAAAGTTATATTCGAATTACAAAACATCATAATGATAATAATTTATTCACTGACTCTCTGCAAATAGACAATTCTTTGGTAGTGAAGAAATATTCAAAATAACAAATGGAGAAATTTCACAAGTGCTGAATAAATTTGAATTAAGACAAATCAAAATACAAACACTGCTGCCCTACTACTGTTAAACGCTACATTTTTACCTTGTTGAAAACTGTTAGTGTCATCAAAGTCTTGCGTGTTCAAATGTAACAAAAATAAGTGTCTTAATTAGTGTGAGAGAACAAAAGGCAAAAATGGGGCAAGTTTGGCACATTCTGTAGTACGTCTGTTGATATGTTACCAGGAGTCTAACTAATGATTATTACATACCAGAACAAACTGATGGGAATTACGTAGAGAAAGAACATGATTAAGGCAAACATTTCATAAGCCTGGTGTTAATATGCCTCAGTGTAAAAATTTGTTGTGGAAAACGTGTAAAACAGAGGTAACATATCTCAAATGCTCAGGAAAACATCTTGTAGGGTGACAGGAGTGCAATGTGAGTGAATTATTGTGCTGGTTGATGGAAATGACTTGTCTGACTTGTTTTAATGCTCACTTTACAATCATATTTCACAGCTTTTTTGTTACATTTTCTCTTTTAGTTAACAAAATCTTTTTAAAACTTCCAAAATCCTTTTTTCATAGATATCATGGATATTTCTTCATCTCATACAAAAACATACGTATAAAAAGAAAACAAAGAAAAGTATATTATTAATATAGCATTGCTTTAAGACAGAAGAAAGGGAAGCTACAAAAAAGTGGACCAAGCGCTCTTTTTAGTACACAGCTATTGACTCCGCCCACTCTATAGCAAGTGCACCGTTTCAATGAGGAAGGCAGCCCAATCCAAGTTTCCGAATGGAAACCCATCCTATCTGTGCGGTGTGCCCACACCTTAAAGACACAACATGGATCCAATCGTGAAAGGGAACACCACAGACTTGATAAAACCAAGCAGGAACCAATCAGAATGCTTATTTTCGGCATTCGTCACACAGCTCACAATATGAGAAACACAGAAATAGAGATAAAATGCTTAGAATAAGCAGAAAACAAATAAAGGCAGCATTAGGAAACCTTGTTTCATTATAGATACCTAAAGGTTGTAATATTTAAAAGCAACCATTTTGCCCTTAAAGATAGAAATTAAATGCAATTCTATGGATTCTCAGTGAGCCTAAGCATTTTAAGTGTAGGGATGCAGTCCACCTTGTCCACACAGTGCACAAGTGAACAGGAGAAAGACACGTTGATGACGACGATGACGACGACATCACAGCTACTGCAGATCATCTTCAATACTGACGCAAGAGTTCCATCATTACCGCTGATCAAGGCAACATGGCTGTCGTTTGATTTCTCTTCCCACAGCTTTTTTTCATTCCCCTCTTATTTGGCTGGGAAGAGATGTGCTCTTATGCAAATACTGATGAGGAGCAGGAAGCTTTCCTGCATGTGTGCAAAATATCCAGCAATAGGGAGGTTGGGATGTGTCTCTTTACTTGTGGGCTAGATGGGGAGGCGGAGGCACATGCTAATATTTGACATATGGCAGAATGTGTGTGAGATGCCAAAATTAGTTCTGAAATGTTTTTGAAGTCAATAAACTCCCCTTGGAATAGCCCATTTTCGAGTACTCCACCTGCTGTAGTCTTTTTACAAAGCTTGGTCCATAAAAAGGTCAGGGGTCACAGTGTGACCTTGCTGAGTCTGAGGGACAGACTGGAGCGTTGCTGCGTGCGCGGTAGTGTGGAGCTGCAGCGGCTGCGCAGCTGAACCGGCCGCCCCTCGGAACCACGCAGACGCAACAGGAAGTCAAAGTTCGCAGATGTGCTCATGGCGTAAAACACGTTGGCGTTGTCAGGGATGACCAATTCTAGAGAAAGAGGAACAAAGATTGTGAATGTGATGTTTGACAGATGATACATTCCAGCAGCAAGATTTCAAAACTGTGGCAGATATACAGGTTTTGATGTCGTACCTCTTTCCTCAGAGATGACTTGCACCAACTCGTAGTCGGCAGCCTGCTCATCCTCCAGGTTGTGTTTGGCCATTGCTCGAGAGATCACCGCTGGAGTTTTGTCCTGACTGGTCAGCTGCATAAAGAAACAATGACACATTTTACATCAGAAAGACTTCTCTCTATAAATTTAGTGTTATAGGAACAGGAATTTTTGTTTAAAAAAAAAAAAAAAAAAAAAAAAAAAACTCTAAATATGATGATCCTTTTGTATTTTCATATTTCCTTTATGTTTTCATATTTAAAAAGCAACTTATTATGGGTAAGAAAAACAGTGTTACATTATTTAAAAAAATAATTGGCTGTTATGTTGTCATTGTACTAAAGCCAAAATAAATAATTAAAATATTATTGGAAAATAATTATTTTTATTTATGTTGTATGTACCTGAAGAGGAACATTTTAAAATTCAGTTTATTTGAAAAAAAAAACACACTAATATTAATAATAATTAGTTTAATAATAATTTAATAATTCTTCTTATTAATAATAACAATAATGATTAACTATTAGTGCTGTCAAACGATTAATCATGATTAATCACATCCAAAAGAAATATGTATTGTTTACATAATATATTATTTGATTTATATTCATATTATTTATATTATAAATAAATGTTTTTAATATATAACTAACATTTTCTTACATATATACACATATATATCAATTCATATAATTCATGCTATATAAATTTTTTTAATACAAAAACAACATTTTCCTTAAATATTTACATGCATGTGTCTGTATTTATATATGCATAATAAATATACACAGTATAAACATTTATTATGTAAACAAAACATTTTGGATGCGATTAATCATGATTAATCGTTTGACAGCACTATTAACAATTGAATTTAAATGATTTCTACAACTTAGTGTGTACACTGCAAGGAGGGACAGACAAACACCATATGAATCAGATAAAATCAGAATAAAACTACAAAATTATAAGCAGATTTGCTTTAATTTCTTTCTGATAAAATCTGTAGCTGTTAACAGAATAAAATAAATCACAATTCATCTCAGGATATTTAACCAGTCCCAATTTGTTTTTTAGTTACGCTAATTAATATTAATAATTCATATTTTTTTTAATCAAATACAATATAAGACAGCTCTTAAACGGTTTTTATTTTTATATTTTGCATTTTTATTTTAATTTTAGTTAAAGTTTTGGTAATTTTGTTGTGCATTTTGTCATTTTTAGTAGTTTCTAAAGTATAAATTTATACTAAATTAATATGAGAAATGTTAGCTTTGGCAACTAGCTGAAATAAAATTTATTTCAGATTTTATTTTATTATTTCAAGAAAAGAAAATGTTTTTTTTTTAATGGTTTTGATTTTATGATTTTAATGTTAGTTAAAGTTTTGGTAATTTTGTTGTTTATTTTATCATTTTTAGTAGTGTCTAAAGTATAAATCTATATATTTTTAAATTTCTATAAATTTTAATTTAATTTTTAGTTTATAAATTAAATTAAATTATATATATATATATATATATATATATTTATAGATATATATTATTTTAAGCAAAGAAAATGTTTTATTTATTTATTTTTTTATTTTTTTAATGTTTTTTTTTATTTTTGTTTTTTTCAGTTTAATTTACCATAATAACCCTTGTAGGTAATCTATCAGTGAATTATACACACTCATAAAAGTAGATAAAATAATATTCAAGTCCTCACTAACCATGATACTCTTGTAGAGGTTTCCGTTTCCTTGTTCAAGGCTTACTCGGATGATGCATGCATCCTGAGCTTGTGTGTTATAGGCAGGCGGAAAACCGGGTGATGTTGGGGACATGGGCGTCAGCGAGATCGAGCGCCGGTGCATGCAGGGGGGCCCGGACAGGGTCGGGGAGGCCAGAGATGTGGAAGTGCTGGCTGTAGAAGAGGACGTGTCCATGGAGTGCAATGAGGTGCAGGAGGAAGAATCGGACAGCTACGGTAACCAAAACAGATGTGCATTTAATACATTATATTAATACAACAGTATATCAAAAATTTTGTGATGATTTAAAATGTTTGTACCTTCTTCAGATGAGTGTCTACAGAGTGTGTGGGTGTCATGCCTTCACTCTCTGAGGGACTAGAGTCACTGGAAGACACACTGACCGAGTCCATGCTCTCCCCAGAGCTGCCAATAGGTGGCGATCGAGGACTTTCTCTCACAGGAGAACTTGTGTTCGTGGCATCGGTTCCTAAGAAGAGTCTAATGAGATTGGAAAGACAAAAACAGATATTAAACAAATTATTAGAATTTGTCTTCCTCTTTAAATATGCATCACGATTCCAAATTTAGGTTTAACTTTATGGAGTATTGGCATAAATGACCTCAAAGCTAGCACAAATCTGTAATTTTAATTTAATGGGATCTTAAGAATAAAATATGATCGATTCAGACATGGTTTTAGGTCACTCACAGGCTTAATCTTTTCACCATACTCTTGCGGGGTTTTGGTGACGTTGGGCTGTTGTCTCCCAATCCTTCAACTTCACAAGACAGCGCATAGCTGCAGGAAAATATGGGATAAATATTATTTTTGAGACTTACACTATATTCAAATGGGGGAAAAGGCATGTAAGGTGACAAATGTGTGTACCTCTCCTCTTCTGAGTACTGAGGCTGACTTTTAAACCAGCGCAGAAATGCGGGATCAGGGGTCAGACAGTAACTATTGCACGCAGACTGCAGGAGCTTAATCTGAGCGATCACTTCAAACTCCTGCAAAGAGAGATTTTGTTCAACATTCCCACAGATCTGAATGCCTATAACCACGAGATTCAACAGATGTTTTGACTACAATAAAGACCAAATAATAAGGAATGTTGTACTTACTCTGCGCCGCTTTTCAAAATTAATCAGTCCTCCCTGTGAAGCACAAAAAGGACTTTAGCACAGATTCTCAGATCATTTTACTCATAAAAAGGTTTGATTAAAGTTTAGTGAAACAATCCAGGGTCAAATAAACCTTGGTAATGAATACCTCATCGGTCTGGGAATGTTAGGTCAATAATAACATCAGAGATAATTCTTTATGAGGTTTTCTTTTTCGTCTTGTGCATCTGACTCACCTCAACTTGGTCAGGCAGTGCTGTATCAAGCATGGTCAGATCTGTGAGAAATGTACCCAGGTATGGGATCGTCCCCTGCATGGCACCCTGGAGACAAAAAAATATATTTATATTTTTGTTAGCATTAAGGTAACATGACACTTTTTTAACACAATGTTTAACTCTTGTTGCAAGAGCACATACAGTGTCAGTGCCTTGCGAAAGCATTCATATCCCTTCATTTTTTTCACATTTTTGTTGCAGCCTTATATTAAACTGCTTTAAATGACCTTTCATATATATCAATCTACATTCCATACACAATAATGACAAAGCACAAAACAGGTTTGTAACAACTGCAAATTTATAAGAAATAAAAAACTGATTCCATTGCATAAGTATTCATACCATTTTCTGGGACACTTGAAATTTAGCTCAGAAGCATTCAAATTGCTTGTAGATGTAATTACACTTCAAGTGGAGTTAACCTGTGGCAAATTCATTTAAATGAGTATGATTTGGAAAGGCACACACCTCTCCATACACCATAATGACAAAGCAAAAAACAGGTTTTAACAACTTTGCAAATTTATTCAAAATAAAACACTGAAGTAAGTATTTGGTATTTGGTATTTGGTTGAAGCACCGAGTCTTTTCGGGTATAGGCAATACGGTGGGATATGACAAGTTTTGCACATCTGCTTTTGGCAATTATCTGCCATTCTTCTGCCAGTTGTCTACAAGCCACTCTTGCTGTGTGCTTAGGGTCATTGTCCTGTTGTAAGGTGAACCTTCTGTCCAGTCTGAGGTTCTAAAAGCTCTGGACTGGGTTTTCATTAAGGCTATCTTTATATTAAACTGTGTTGAGCTTTTCTTTTACTCTGACGAGTCCTGCAGTCCCTGCCACTGAAAAACAATCCAAAAAAACAAAAAGCATCAGGTCTGCTCCAGCACACTTTACTTTTGGGATGGTGCTCTACAGGTGATGTACAGACCAGAGATTCTGCTTTTTCACTATCTGAGAGTTCTTTAGATGTTTTGGTGCAAATTCCAAGTCAGTTTTCATGTGCCTTCAATGACAAAAGGATTGAGTTTGGCCACATTGCCATTAAGCTCAGATCGGTGGAGTGTTGCAGTGATGTTTGTTCTTCTGTAAGATTCTCACATCTTCATATATGATCATGGACCTTGACTAGAGTGACCATCTGCTTCTTTATCACCAGTTTAACCAAGACTCTTCTCCATCAGTTGCTCAGTTTGGCCAGGAGGCCTTGCTTCTGTGAACTTTCAGTGCAGCAGAATTGTTTTCTGAATTCTTCCCCAGATCTGTGCCTTGACACAATCCTGTCTCTGAGCTCTACAGGCAGTTCTTTTGATCTCAGTGCTTGGTTTTTGCTCTGATATGCATTTTCAGCTGTTAGACCTTTTATCGAAAGGTGTGTGCCTTTCCAAATCATACTCATTCAAATGAATTTGCTACAGTTTAACTCCACTTGCAGTGTAGTAACATTTACAAGTGACAAGAATGCGTCCGGGCTAAATTTAAAGTGTCCCAGAAATAAAGTATGAAAAAAATGGAATCATCTCAGTATTTTATTTCTAATAAATTTGCAAAGTTGTTACAAACCTCTTTTGTGGTTTGTCATTATTGTGTATGGAGTGTAGATTGGTGTGTAAAATTGTAAATTTAAAGCAGTTTAATATAAGGCTGCAACATAACAAAACATGAAAAAATGAAGGAGTATGAATACTTTCGCAAGGCTTATACTGATATTAGTTTTTTTTTTACTATCTCACCATGTCTTTCTGTAACTGCAGTCTCTTTTGGGATCTTTTCTGGTGATCTTTGGCACAGCTGTCCAGACTGGCAAATTTTGAGGTGCCCTCCTGTAAAGATCAGAGAGATATCATTAGTCTTTGCAGGCTCAGGAGGAATTGGCAGAATTGTTTCCATTTTCTGGACTTTTCTGTGCTAAATAGGGTTAGATAGAGTTCTACAATCTTATTGTACTTGAAAACATCATCAAATTAGCCTAAACTATAATAAGCAAATTTTCAAAATACAAAGACAGCAGGACAATAACTTTTTTTTTTTTTTTAATTTTTCATTCTATTTGGGCCTATTTATTAGCTGAACGCTATCTTAAATGTCTCTGTGCAAAGATAACACAAAATAACTCAGAAAGAGAGATGTGTGCGTGAGCTCACCCTCATTAGCAGTTCCCTGCTTGTAAGGTAATTATTCTGGTCCGAGAAAATATCAGAAAGCTCCTCAAACATCTGCATGCTATCTCTAATGTAGCAGAGTGGAACAAAAACAATCTCAGAGCATGAACATTTTAAATATCATTAAAAAAAAATTATTATACACAACCTTTCAAAAGTTTGATTTTTATGTTCTTGAAAGACAGCATTTATTTGATAAAAATACAGAAACAACAGTAATATTGTGAAATATTATTACAATATTAAAATAACAGTTTTAACGTTTTTAATTGCAATTTATTCCTGTGATGCAAAGCTAAATTTTTATCAGCCATTACTACAGTCTTCAATGTCAAATGACCCTTTAGAAATCGTTTTAATATGCTGATTTGATGCTCAAAAACATTTCATATTATTATCAATTACAGCCTAATTGATAATATAGTGTCTTTTCATAAACAGAAAGCCTGAAAGCTTGAAGAACAGCCTTTTTTAACATTTTAAATTTCTTTATTGTCATTTCTGATCAACTGAATGCATCCATGCTGAATAAAAATACATATTTCTAAAAGGATAAGTTCACTTCCAAAACAAACATTTCCTGGTCATTTACTCACTCCTGTGTCATCCAAGACGTTCATGTCTTTCTGTCTTCAGTCGCAAAGAAATTATGGTTCTTAAGGAAAACATTCCAGGATTTTTCTCTATATAGTGGACTTTAATGGGAGCCAACAGGTTAAAGGTCCAAATTGCAGTTTCAATGCAGCTTCAAAGGGCTCTACATAATCCCAAGGAATAAGGGTTTTATCTAGTGAAACGATCAATCATTTACTAAAATAAATAATTATATACTTTTTAACTAGAAATGCTCATCTTGTACTAGCTCTGAGATCCACATGCGTGTCCTCACGCATTATGTAATAACATTGGAAAGGTCACACTAGGTTAGTTATTCATCTGTGTACTTCGGTTCAAAAAGGTAGAGACGAAAAACTCCATCTTATTTTCTCCTCCAACTTTAAGATTGTCCGACATCATAGTTTTACCTTTTTTTGAAGGGCGTATGACTTTCTCTGCACATTCGCTTTGTAAACACAGGGTTGGTACTTTCACCTTTCCAACATGATTACGTAACGCGTGAAGTCGAGCTAGTGCAAGATGAGCATTTGTGGTTAAAAATTATAAAAATTTGTATTGTTTTAAAAAACGACTGATCGCTTCGCTAGATAAGACCCTGATTCCTCGGCTGGGATTGTGCCAGTCCTTTGAAACTGCACTGAAATCGCAATTTGGACCTTTAACCCGTTGGCCACCATTGAAATCCACTATATGGAGAAACATCCTGGAATGTTTTCCTTAAAAACCTTAATTTCTTTGCGACTGAAAACAGAAAGACATCAACATCTTTTATCACAATGGGGGTGAGTAAATTATCAGGAATTTTTTATTCTGGTATTGAACCTATTCTTAAATAAATAATAGTAATAATAATAATAGTGATCCCAAAGTTTGGATGGTAGTCTATATCCTTACAGAGAAGCAACCATAACATAACAGGTAAATACAACCAATATTAATAAAAGGACATGAATAATTTTACCAGTCTGCATATTGTTTAGAAATCAAGAAGTGACTGATAAACTTGTTTATCGGCAGAACTTACTTGGAAACAGAAGCCCACACTCTCTTCAGTCTGTAGATGGGGTTGGACTGCAGCGCCGATACTATGGCTCTCAGAGACGAGAAGTTCTTACGAATGCGACATTCCTGAAAACATGTTAATCCATGTTTACACATTTTCATTTACAAATGGAACTAATGAGACTTTATCAGAAATCTTTGCGAGGTTGAAAGTCATTATTATGTCTACTTTGGTTTATCTAGATCTCATCTAAAACAGTTATGTCTTACAATGACACAGATTAGGTGTCACTCTTTACCCAAATCCTCTGAGAAAATTCCAGATCAACAACAGGCTTTATCTTTGCCAGGAAATCTAAAGTATTGCTAGAAAATCACCCAACACTCAAGTGGTGCGGATTGATTTAGTTCAAATAAGCCTGAGGTCGACAAGTTTAAAACGTGAACAAATCGTAAGTCATGTTGAAAGGTTTGAGCATGGGTACCTGTGCAATGTCGATCCAGCGCTGAATGATGCGAGCACGCAAATGTGGGCGCATATGTCGCTGACGGAGGATGGTGCAGACCACACATGCCGTTACCGCATTAAACTGGGTGATGGTGGCGCGGATGGTAGGCGCACTTTGTTTGCCATCCTTTTTATCTCGCTGAGACCAGATAGCACCCAAACAGTGATGAGGAACCACCTTCTTAAACAACAGCTGTGGAAAGACGAAAATATTTTATAGCTTGAGCCAAAGAATGTGCAAAATAATACTTAATGTACTGATTTAATCTAGGTTTCTCTCTCTCACCGCATCCATATAAGTCAGCTGCTCTGCTACAAGGTCAACCTCGAAGGAGAAGAAGTCCTCCTGCAAATCGATCTCTACTTCCTCATCTTCCCCAATGCAGAAAGGGTTGGTGTACTGAAAGCCTCCTGCAACAGATGAACAGCAGGTGTTTTTGTATGCATAGGAAGACAGAACAAACATGAATGGACAAGAAGTTAGATAGGATGGATAAAATTGTTAACAGTAACCGGATGAGACTTACCTTCAGTCTCATTCTCTAGGCTGGCCTGGACACGCAATTGTTCTAGCAGACTCTGAGCCCGGCGCATTGGCTCTGAGCCTGGCATGGCCTTCTGCAGGAAACCCAGCACACGATGCAAGCTCGGATATGATGGAGGTTCCTGGAAGTCCTCTGGACACTGATCCAACCAGGCTCTTAGAATAGAGGCCAAAGCACTGAAAAAAAAAAAAAAAACACATCGATGCTTGTATAAACCAGAAAAAAGCAGATGGCGCAAACCAGAGGAAATCTCTCATAGTACAATGTAGCAGCAATGCTGTGATTCATGCAGCAACCAAACACAATCATTTATCAGTTCCCTTTTATTTCTAATTGCTTTCAAAATCACACACAGGCATGCATATAATACCACAGAGTTTGACCTCTATTTTTAAACTTCCATGGAAATGAAACAACAAACATGTGAGCTGCATGGAAGTCAACACAGATACAGCGCCACAGATAACCACAATGATGACAAAACTCACGTTCTCACAGCGCCTCTGCTCTCACCAGTCCGACACTGATTGCGGTCTCCTTCACAATCCTCAAAACAACCATACCTGAGAAAAAACAGAGGAACAACCTGTTAGCATGCTTACAAATGTGACCCTGGACCACAAAACCAGTCTTAAGTAGCACGAGTATGTTTGTAGCAACAGCCAACAATACATTGTATGGGACAAAATTAAAAATTTTTAATGCCAAAAATCTTTAGGATATTAAGTAAAGATCATGTTCCATGAAGATGGAAATATATCAAAACTTAATTTTTGATTGGTGATATACATTGCTGAGAACTTCATTTGGAGAACTTTAAAGGCAATTTTCTCAATATTTTGATTTTTTTGCACCCTCAGATTTTAGATTTTTTAATAGTCTTGTTTCGGCCAAACATTGTCCAATCCTAACAAACCATATGGAAAGCTTATTTAAACTCATTTTCACAAAATTGACCCTTATAACTGGTTCACAAATGGTAAAAGTAGTAACCACGAATAAGGACAATTAAATAAAACAAGCAATATAAAATATAAAACATCAGGTATGAAAATAAAATAATAAAATAATTTTTAGTAATGCAATAATACTTAGACGCATTTAAATTTTAAGTACAACGCACAGATCCAAGTTCCCACATTTTCAGATAAATCAATCACAATGATTTTTCCATTATAAACCATTAAATATCAGTTATGGAAATAAAATAAATAATGTTTTTAGATGCATCAGATTGACCATAGACATTTCCATGACCTTTAATTTATTTCCATTACTTTTCTAGGCCTGGAAATGACACTTTTGAAATTCCCTGGTATTTCCATGTCTTCCAAGAGTATGGGATCCCTTTAGATCTCATATTTTGACCCACATTTTTTGCTTAACCTGTTTACATTCACACAACTTAACTGACTGTTCACCTTAAAGGTGACATCAGTGCCTATTTTCCACAAGTTGTTATGATTCCTTAGGGTCTTCATGAAATGTCTACAAAAGGTTAAAATTCCTCAAAGGTTATATAAAACAACAGAATTTTTACCTTGTCAAAAAAACTGGTCTGTTCACAGCGACCCGTTTCGATGCATAGCTCTTTAAATGCTAATGAGCTACTGCTCACTCCGCCCCTCTTTTCTGTTTTTTTGTGTATTTGGTGGCACGTTACCATCAAAAACAAAACTAATCCAATGCGTCCTCAGTGGCTCTGATGTCGGCAGAAAATGAAGACTCTTATGTTCACTTTTACATCCAAATACAAAACACCTGCATTGCTTACGAGACATTGTTGTCGCTACAGCTGCTCGAGCGTGGAGAAAATAGCTGACAGTGTACAACTGGCTAAGGAAATATGCTAATATGGGACGGTCCATCAGTGTTCGTAAACGGAGCCTGAGCAGTATGACATCATACTACTCAGAAAATCAAAAACAGCCTAGGTTTTTTAGGCATTAAAAAAAAAAAAAAAAGAAGAAGTGAATGGATTTTTACCATTGTAGGGTGGTTGTGTCCACATACTGCTAAGACACATTTATATGCAAACACAATGTAAAAGTGAATTTTGCATCCAATGTCCCCTTTAATACCAAGATGGGCTTTTGTACAAAATGCAACTTCCTTCACTAAGCATACATGCCAACATAAACATTCAAAACAGCCAGTCAAGACAATCAAAAACATGCACACAAGAGCACACACCTGTCCAACAGCAACTCCAGTACACTCTGTGTAGTAGCAAAGGCCCTATACGTGGAGAGGAAGATGCTGGTGTAGGTCAGGTCATTATCACCAAACGCTGTGAGGAGTGTCTCTACCAAGCGCTCCAGTGTCCCCGCCCGGATACTCCTGATCTTACACGTCTCCAACTGGCTGACTGTGTGACCTGGGGGCAAGCGGTCACCCTCCGCCTGAGAGAGAGCAAAAGAGAGTACATTGAGGGAATTATAAAAGGAGGTAAATTTTTAAACATGCATTCAAGTAACGTGCAGAGTGAGAAAAGCAGAAATGCAGAAATAAACAGGGGAAGAAAAAGAAATAGACCTTGGAACTGCAAGCACGCTACAACAGGAAACTCTACAATCTGCTTTTAATCAGAGCAACCCTCCTCCTCCCTTTCTGAGACACGCTGAAGGTCGGCAGACTTCTTAAAAAATGCTTCATTAGTTGAAAAAAAAAATATGGTTCACACAAAAAAATAAGGGTTTTGAAAGTAGGCCACAAAAAGGTGAATGTCAATGAAACAGCAAGAATACTAAATCTGAGTTGCAGTTGCAGTCGCTAAAACTAGGTCAAACATTAAGCACCATGACCTCTCTACAAACAGACCTCTCTAAGACACATGCTTTCTTTTAATTGCACTGTCAATCAAATTCTGTGTTTAAATTTTTATAGCATGATTACTGTAAAGCGAACTTGAATGTCACATTTATGAAATGAAAACTGTGTTTTCACACATTTAATGTAGAAACAGCTGCGATACAACAAACGAAAGCCCTATGGAAATCACATCAGCTCATAAGTGCTTTGTTTTCTGATGTTGATTCAGAAGGGTGTTGACAATATGGAAAAAGTTATTCAAGGTTAAAGCAACAGATTATACTATATTCACTGCTGCAATTCGGAACGGAGCCATAACAGCATGCCTTCATAAAATAACAATGTTGTATAAACCTTGAAACTCATGCAGCAAATTTTTGGTTGAAAAGTGCAACAGAGAACAGAGTTTAATATTTTCCTGTTACTAAAACACATGATAAGTAGTGATAACATTTAGGAAAACGTTTTTGTTTATACAATAAAAGCCAATGGGGTTCAAAACAACAAGATTGAGAAATTTTTTTTGTGTATATGAAAGTAAGTCATACATGATTGACATTTGGAAAGACATAAATGTGATTAAACAGTGACAGAACTTTCATTTTTGGGTGAACTAACCCATTAACCAAGCTTTAACATTTACCAAACAACACTATATAAAGTTTTATGTGTTTTCTTGCGACCATCCATGAAGACTAATGACCAGAACACTATAAGAACCCCACAACTAAATACATCCGTAAACCATAAAAAGCTTTACAAGGTCACCCTTAATATGCCCTACTGTCTGGCCGGCCCAGCATGGGCAGCCGAAGTGTTTCTTTAAGTAAGAGTGGAAGTGCATTCAGATCAAAGGCCTCCTCTCACCCCCAGCCATCTTGCGCCTTTGTTAGCCGCCTGCTGGATTTGGACCCTCTTTAGCGTCACGTTGTATATCGCTCCTTCCTCGACCTCCTCTCCCCAGTCCTGCACAGAGCTCTGTAGAGGGAGAAAACAATCAGTGTTACTTCATTTGAAATTTCATGGCGTAAAACTGTGGAACAATATGTCTCAGTTTGGTATAAACAGGAACTCCTGCTTTAAATTTTAGTATCAAAAGACACACATGATAGAGGTGAGTGGAGGAGAGAAAATGATAACTCATTTGGAAGAAGGAGACAGAGAGAGGGGGAGAGACAAGAAATGAGATCAGAGCTGGCATGGAGTTTTAAAAATCAGCCTAAGAGCTTTTACAGATTGTTAACAGTGAAGGATTTCTCTATCCAGCCTTGGAGTTCAAGAACCTAACTTAGAGAAATCTGTAAACATACACACATGCATAAGCTTTCTCGGACAGATGCACGCACATATACAAACAGTATAATGGGATGACTAATATTGAGTGTCTGGATGAGTGGAGCCTTTCAGGCTAGCTTAAAGTTCATATTAAACTGTCAGACCGAGAATATCAGTAAATTCTGCCTACTTCAGTCAATAATAAATAAAAAAAAGTAGACCCTACACAGTCTTTCATATCCAAAATAAATCTGACTACAACCTCCATCTATAACCTCCATTAAATTCACGAGGAAATGGAAGTAGTGGAAAATATTTTCTTCCACATTGTGACGTATAACCGAGTGAAATGGGTTATTAAAAGTAAGCGGGACTCGGTTCTATCCATCGGTTGTTAATTGGATAGCAGCAGACCTGAATGCAAACTTGCAGTCTATTGTAAAGATGACATTTGTTGTTAAAAACTAAAGTGAAATGAAAAAAAAAAAAAACACATGTTGACAGTAAGATAAATAACATTTATAAAACGCCAGCTTTAAAGACAAGTCGCATTTTTAGAGTGCAAATAAATTTGAAAAATAACATTTTTAACAAAAAAAAAAATACTTACACTTAAGACATATGAAGACTAGCCTGAAAACTAGGATTAATATTTTATGCTATATCAGAAGACATTTTTGACTTAAGTAAAGGTGGTTATTTTTTTATTGTATTTATTTATATTATTTAATTATATTGATTTTATTTATTTATTTTGTTTTGCTTAATTTAATTTCTGTGCATACTTCAGGGACTGTGGGAAGACTTTAAATGAATAGATGTTTAGATGTTTAATAAACTGTTGCCTTCATGCACACAAAAAAATGTACCTAAAGGAATTTGTGAAATCACTAATGATGTCACCAGACTTTTTTCCAAAAAGATTCCATAAGCCTGAAAAAGGTCTGGCTTCACTGTGGCATCATGGACCTGTCCCTGAATTCTGTGAAAGTCAGAAGTTTATATTTCTATGTGAATTCATCCAAAGCCATGCTATATGGGCCATTCTACAGAATTGGACCAAACTGCTGTCCCACATTTAAAAAGCATTTAAGTATTCAAATATTAGATGTTCACTAAGATCCTTCTATTATCTATTGAAATCCACAATAATGTTTAAAATATTAATAAGCTTAATATATATAAAATCATCATTTATTGTGTACTGTCAATTGGGAGGTGGCTGCCCCGAACCCTAATCCCTAAATTTCAACTTATGAAAATGATATTGAAATTTTTTTTTTTTTTTTCCATTGTTGTTTTTAAAAGTATCTTCTTGAGTTAAAAAAAAAATATATTATATATATATATATATATATATTATATTTTCTTTGTAAATTATGAAACTTATGAAAAAAAAAAGTGTCCCACATTTTCATGTCATTACTGAAACAGTGTATGTTTTAGTCCATTAGCTGAGATTGATTTTAACTACACCTCTACATTTATGATCAGGAAATATTAATGTGTTCCTCTTTCATACCTACAAAGTGTGAGTAAATAGACCCCAACATTTTGATACATTTTCAAAAGTCTGAAAAATCTGTGTGTAACTTTAAGGAACGTCACTACCGAACACCTTTTTTCTGCAATTAAGCACACTTCTTTGGGAGTTATTCTATAACATTTAGTTTTTATATGTGTACCACAGTTTAGAACTGTGCTAGCTAACCTAGTGCTGGGAAAATAAACAAATTTTAGTACAGTTATACAATGTTTTTGTATTTTACTATGTTTTAGTAACGTTTTAGTATGCAGGTTAAAATTCTGTAATGATGTAGTCACTACCAAAACATTACTGTCATACTGAAAATGTGAAGTCACTATCGAAACATGGGATGTTTTGTTAAAAATGAAGTATACTGAATTATCAACTAAGATGTTATGATAGTTTTTAGTTCAATGTATATACTAATGAATCCTTTAAAATCAGTATGATCAACTTTTTGCCTTTTACAAAAAAACTGGACTCAAAAATACAACAAATCTCATAAATTACACTTGAAATATTGTTAAAAATATAATTGTTATTGATTTACCTCTAAAAAAAAACTGTATAAAAGAGCCAAAAAATACATTTACAATGTAGATGCAAACAAAATCTTAATTGATCAATACAACCCTTCTAATTAAATGATATATTATTGTGTTTCGGTAGTGACAAATATTTCAAAACTTTATGAGAATTAACTGCACAATTACTAGTGTACCTTGCATATTATACAATTTGCATACATACAAGATGTTTCCGACCAATTCTGTAGAATTTTTTCTTAAACATTTATTTATATGGGTGTGTGTATATGTATTTCTACAATGCCTAATAGTACACATCTGTACATTACTTTCAAAGCCATCAACCCTGACATTACAAACACCTCCCTACTGAGCTTTTTCACTATCGCAGCACATCCAGACTACGTCTGCAGTTTTCTGCGCCTGAAAGAGTAACTGTCCCTGGAAATGAAGTGGATCAGTCTGTCTGTATTTCCCGGGCCGTTTCCTGTACAGTGCTTTCAGAGAAAAACTCAGCTGGATGAGTCATACAGGCCGCACTCAAAAACAATGGTAGGAGGTCTGCACACCCGCTGCCCGGACCCTGCCGTGTCCACAATCTATGCACTGTGCTGCCCCTTTGTACTGGAAGAAATGTTTTCCAAAGCGGCTTTTAAAGCCTGCTCAGCGATCCAGCGGCACAGGCAGATATTAGAGAGGGTGGGGCTACGCATGAGGAAACAAAATAATTTTTCTCTGAAATAAAAAAGTAGAGTTCTAGTACTGTGGCCACAGGCGATCAAATTAGATGGGAGCTCTTTGAGGTTAGGTTTATTAGCTTTAATTTAACTAGTTAATTTTATTCCGTTTAATTCTACTGACTTTTTCTTATTTTTTTATTACTTAATTGCTGTTTGCTGTTGTTAAACTATTATTATTATTATTATTAAAGAGTAAAGCCAATTCAGTTGGCATCTGTCTAATACGTAAATATAATATTTGTAATATATATTCAAACTATGAGACTTTATGTGGTCAGATAACTTAAACACTATATTTTTAACAAATAATGAAAGCCCTAAAGAAACATGACAACGAATGGACTTAGAAAGCTGTGGGACGGCTGAGGACTCTGTTTAGGTCCCTAAAATCCTGTAAACAAACAATGAAAGGATGCTGCCCATGTTATCATCCCAAACAGAGAGGTTTTGTTACCCCCTACAGCCAGCACACAAAAACAACACAACCCCAAAGTCCATGAGAAACAATCCCTCACCGATAACAACAATAACAAGTGGGTTTAAGCCCATCTGTCCGCTTTGTTTTCGTCCGCAGCCTGGAGGCTGTTCATCATAAAAGTAGAAGTATTTCTAGAGTAGAGAAACTAACGGGAACCGCCGCCTACGTGGAGACTTTCAGATCCAAAGTCAGCGCGCGAATCACAAACAGACGAGTGCGACATATTACCGCAGTAAAAATGTAATTTAACAACGTTATTTATTTTCCCCACGACCCCCTTCCCTCCCCTCCCAAACTCTTCTTTATCCTCCACTCCAAGCTCTGTTTCCCCCCTCCCTCTCCTGTCTTTCCCTAGCTCAAAGCCGCAAAATCAACAGTGTGCAGGGGGCAAACGAACCGCAACTTCTTACCATTTTAGCTTTCCAAGCGAATTTCATGGTGAGGGCCTCTCTCATCGTCCGGTAGCGGCATTAGAACACAGCCCAAGTCCAGCGAGAAAGGGTAAAATGTTTTCAAGTATAGCACGCAGAGCTATCCTGTGTGAATTGTCCTCCTCCAGCGCGCGCGCACACACATACAGCCCGTCACGGATCTCTGGAGTCTCAAGCTGCTCCCCTCGCGCTCCCTCCCTCTGGTTCTGCAGTCCACCCCCGCTTAGTGAATGACACAACTCCGCCCACTGCACTCTCTTTCTCCCTTCCTCCTGCTTTAGTAGTTTGCTTTCTATTCCCTTTATTTTGGAATGCTGCGTACATTTTTTAAATAACTTTTGTACACCGTCATAGATCAGCACTGAACATCAACATTAGCACTGAGGAAAGTTTTAAAAAGCAAGAGAACGGACAGTGCAGGCGAATATAAAAAGTCTATCATCTACTGACCCTCATATGACTCCAGAATTGTATTGTGTTTGAAAAGTAGATGTTTAGCAGAATGTTCAGGCTGTTTTCTTTTTTATAGACAGTGTAAGTGGATGGAAGGTAGCTGTCAAATAGTAAGTAGGCCTAGTAGCTGTAGGTTGTATAGTAAGGTAAAACTAGATTTTAGGTAAACAATTATTTTTTAACATTTTTTTTTTCTGAATTTCTTTCTTTCTTTCTACCTCATAATTTTTAATTAAAATAATTCTCCAATCATTTAGTCCCCAAACTACATTACCAGTCAAAAGTTTTTGAACAGTATGATTTTTAATATTTTTTAAAGAAGACTCTTCTGCTCACCAAGCCTGAATTTATTTGATCCAAAGTACAGCAAAAACAGTAAAATTCTGAAATATTTTTACTATTTAAAATAGCTTTTTTCTATTTAAATATATTTTATTATATATATTAAATATATATTTTAAAATGTAATTTATTCCTGTGATTTCAAAGCTGAATTTTTAGCATCATTACTCCAGTCACATGATCCTTCAGAAATCATTATAACATTCTGATTTCATGCTTAAGTTAAAAACAGCTGAGTAGAATATTTTAGGCTTCTTTGATGAAACAGCATTTATCTGAAATAGAAATCTTTTGTAACATTATAAATGTCTTTATCATCACTTTTGATCAGTTTAAAGCATCCTTGCTAAATAAAAAGTATTAATTTCTATAATTTCTGTCCCCGAAGAAAAAAAAAAATACTGACTCCAAGCTTTTGAATGGTAGTATATAATGTTACAAAAGGTTTTTATCAAAGACAAATGCTGATCTTTGGATCTTTATATTCATTAAAGAATCCTGAACTCTGACCTCCTTAACTGTTTTAAAAATAATAATAATAATAATAAATGTTTCTTAAACAGCAATACAAAATTTTAGTATAATTTCTGAAGGAATGTGACACTGAAGACTGAAGTAATGATGCTGAAAATTTAACTTTAATCAAAGGAATAAATTACATTTTAAAATATATTCAAACAGAAAACGGTTATTTTAAATATTAAAAATATTTCACAATATTACTGTTTTTGCTGTGTTTTGGATCAAACAAATGCAAGCATGGTGAGCAGAAGAGTCTTCTTTAAAAAACAATTCAAATCTTACTGTTCAAAAACTTTTGACTGATTGTGTTTCACTTGGATCTACATCGCAATAAAGAAGAAATGACCTGTTGCTACTTCCATTACGTCGTAACTTAAAATGGCTCAAGATGGAAAGATCCTGATTTGATTAGATGATTGAACTCAAAGAGACAATGTGAGGAAGGCTGACGCTGTAGTTGATTGTCTGCGTGAAGGGATTTTCCATCATGTCCCTTATGTGCAGGACGTCTGGCTTTTCATTTGTTTAAACCCAGTGGAGACAAGGTTGAAATTAGCAGGTGTCATTTGGCCATTCATTCACACACACACACACACACACACACACACACACACACTCAGGCTTTCATACGCCCAGCTACACGTAGGCTTCCTAGAGGACAATTAAGACGCCATAGAGAATCAGTGTGATTGTTCATGCAGCCACACTGGGAAGCACAAAAGAAAGCAGCTCAATGGTTTCTGCCCTTCACTTCCAACTTAACAAGGCCAGCAGCGTTGAGATCATAAACCTCAAGGGCTAGTTTTATGAAGACAGATTCAAAGAGTACTCCCTCAAACTAAACACATTTTACAGGCAATGTTGCTCAATCACAAACATTTAAAGTGTATATATAGACTTTGTAAATATAGTACATACATAAAATAGTATTTCCATTCAGCAGAGCAACTAAAAGAATTGCACGGGAGAAAGTGCTATTGTTAGTACTTTACAAAAATTAACATTAGTTAATCCATTAACTAAAATTAATTAGCAATGAGCAATACATTTGCTATAGTATTAGTATTAATCTTTGTTAAATTGTTAGTTAAATACAGCTAACATAAATAACTTTTGATTTTAATAATGGATTAGTAAATGCTGAAATTAACATTTGTTGATTAATAATCGCTTTTAAAGTATTTTTCATTGTTCATGTTAACTACTGTATTTAACTAGTGTTAACAAATTGAACCTTATTGTGCTTTTGAAAGGGGGGTTTAACCTTGGGGTCTTTCCCAACCCAATTAGGGTACTATATACTCCTCTAGAATAGACCCAAGTGCAAGTAGTAAAACTTTAACAGAAATTTATTAATAAATTATAGTGTTGCCACGATACCAAAATTTTGACTTAGATGCGATACCTGACTAAAATATCACAATACTACTACTGAACCGATACTACGAAAAAAACATAGAACAACAGGAAAAGTAATTGAATAACAGACGATCCAAATGGAGATCATAATTATTTTATCTATTAAAACAAAGCATTTCATCCCCCCTTTAAAATAAATAAATAAAAAATAAATAATTTCATGATATAGTAATTTTATTTCACAACAACAATTTATATCATGACATAGTCATTTTTGTTATTTTATCTTTGTTATTAATAATTAAGAACCTAGATGCAAGTAACAAACTAAAGGACAACTACAATAAAACAAAGACACAAATTAAAGTAAATAAAGAGGGCCCTATGAAAATTTATCAAAAAGCATGTCTAATTAATTGAAATCATGAAACGTGCAGAATTTAACAGCAATTTATTAAATGTTTAACAAAAATTACGTTGTAAGGACCTATGAAATATGTTTTATTATTTTTCTCAATTCATTACATTTTAATAATCAAAAGCATTTCTAATAAATTTATAAAGGATAATTAGATTTGATGAAGAATTAATTTATTATAGACTGTTTATTGCTTTTGTTCAGAAATACTGTGATGTGCATTTACAGTTTTCTGGTAAATAAATTCTGGTAAATGTTTTTTCTGGTAAATATTCCTTAAATATTGTTTTAATAATATTTTTATTAGTAGTAGTAGTACTACTATCTTTACATTAAGTAATATATTAATAGATTTATGACTGTCAAGTTAAACAGAACTTTTATTTTGACGGGTTGCTGTAAAAACCTTTAGGGTCTTCATTATATGACGATAGTTTTCCGCAAAAGAAACGGTAAAATGTAGTTATATATTGAAGCGGCAGAGGCTGAAAACACCGCGAGCGTCATGTGTATGTGTGTAGTAAACAAAAAACACAGACACGCAGAAATACAGCTCTTATTAAAATACATTCGCGATACTTTTTAAGTACCGGTATATTGTGCAACACTAATAAATTGTATACATTTTTTAATTTGTTCACAGGTTGCCAGGTTGCTATATTTCCCGCATATTTTATGCATCCTGGTACTGTTGTGAATGTGCGGCGAAGACTGACACAGAAGAAAAGAAATTGTTGAATAAAGTCTTTTTTTTTGTTTTCTTTGTGCACGAAAGTATTCTCGTAGCTTCATACCATTACTGTTGAACTACTGATGTCACATATTATTTTAACAATGTCCTTACTTTCTGGGCCTTGAACGTGTGAGTTGCTGTTTATGCAGGGTCAGAAAGCTCTCGGATTTCATCAGAAACATCTCTATTTGCGTTCCAAAGATGAACAAAGGTCTTACGGGTTTGGAACGACATGAGGGTGAGTAATTAACAACAGACTTTTAATTTTGGGGTGAACTATTCCTTTAAAATGTCAATTATAATAATAATAAATAAAACATTTGGCACTTTTTAAAGGTTGCTTCTGAAGGCACTTTTCAAATTAAAACCCAAATGTTATTGAGTCTAGTCCAAGAGCAAATAATTTTCAATCTAGAATTTCCAGTGCCATGGAATTTAGTCAAGGGCTATGGTTAATCCCCGTGGTTAATATCCTAGACTGTGGTTAATATTCTAGAAACCAGGACCAAGATTGTATTAGTAAAAGTGCGTGCGAGTAACCACAGGAGAGCCCTGACAACCTATCACATGACTCCCTCAAACCAAACTACTTCACCCTCAACGTCACGCCTACAGTCACAACAAATTCAATAAGTGTGTTTGACATACAGAGGAGTGATCTGGTCAGAAAAGGCCGGTCAGGGAGGGCAGTGGGGCTCCAGAGAGGGAAACCCTCATTCTCTGGGATCCGCTCCAGTTCCCAGGCCGTTCTGACTCTGGGTGTCCTCTGCTCGGCTGCTCCTTGGGGGCTCTGGGAAGCGTGGAGACGCAGTGGGAGAGGTCATGACCTCTTGGTCCCCCTCAAGGGACAGCTGTTTGCTTTCAAAAGGGAGTGATGTCATTGCAGTGCACGACAACAAGGTTTGACAAATGGCAGGCGCTTGGGCTGGACCCAGCTGACGTACACACACACACGCACAAACACACACCTCTGATCTCACAGCTATAGCCCTAGGGAATAGATAGAGATAGTGTGTATCTTTACGCACAACCACCACTGCAGCAGTAGTGATGCCAATCACTAAAGGAAACATATTGTATCTTTTGATTACATTCAAGGTGTGGGAACTAAATCTATATTGATTGACCACTAATCTGCAAAAATACAAACTGTTTAAGGAATAGTAATTTGGTCTTCATTTAAGAATTTTGTCCCTTAAAAAATAATTATTCCCTTTTGTTTTGTTCCAAACCCATACAATTTTTGTTCATGGAACAGAAATGAGCATGCAGAAGTATTATTTAGTGTATAATTAGAATACATAAAATGCAAGCCATAAAATAAACCTGATCTGGACTAGCTATTTATTTAAAAATAAATATATCAAACACAGTAAATAATTTGACACGGTTTTGGGATTCACCGTTTTTTCATTCTTCTATGGAAACCCTTATCTGCCACTGAATAAAAAACAAAAAAGCTAATTGTGACCTTGTCTTCTTAGAATTTGCATAATACAAACTCATTGCGAGTTACAGTCAGAATTGTGAGATATAAACTCACGATTCTGACTTTTTTTTGTCAGAATTGTGTAAAATAAACTCGCAAATTATAAAGTCAGAAAAAAAGAAAAAAGAGAAAAAATTCTCGCAAAGAGTTCATATCATGCAATTCTGAGGGAAAAAAATCAGAATTGTGAGTTATTATGTCAGAATTGTGAGATACAAACACACAATTCTGAGAAAATATCAGTCTTTTTCCCCCTCAGAACTGGACTATATAACTTACAATTGCAAGAAAAACACTCAGAATTGCGAGATACAAACACAATTCTGACACAAAAAGTCAGAATTGTGAGTTTATATCTTGCAATTCTGACTTTATACCTCAAAAAGAGTCGCAGAAAAAAGTCAGAATTACAAGTTTATATCTCGCCATTCTGACTTTATTTCTCACAATTTCAAGTTTTTATCACGTAATTCTGAGAAAAAAAAAATCATAATTTGTGAGTTAGGTCAGAATTGTGAGATACAAAGACACAATTCTGAGAAAATATAATTTTTTCCCCCTTAGAACTGGACTAAATAACTCACAGCTGCAAGTTTATATCTCACAATTCTGAGTATAAAAAGTCAGAATACCGAGATATAAATTCACAATTGCAAGAAAAAAAGTCAGAATTATGAGATACAAACACACAATTCTGAGAAAAAGTCAGAATTGTGAGTTTATATCTTGCAGTTCTGACTTTATTTGTAGCAATTGTGAGTTCATAACTTGCAATTTCGAGTTTCTATATGAAATCAGGAAAAAAGTCACAACAAATATGAGGAACAAAGTCAGAATTACAAGTTTATATCTCACAATTCGGACTTTATTTCTCACAATTTCGAGTTCATATCACTCAATTCTGAGAAAAAAATCTGAATTGCTAGTTAAGTTGAAATTGTGAGATACTGGACTTTATAACTCACAATTGCAAGTTTATATCTCAAAATTCTGAGAAAAAAGTCAGAATTGCAAGATATAAATTCACAACTGTGAGAAAAAAAATCAGAATTGCGAGATATAAACTCGCAAATGCAAGAAAAAAGTCAGCATTGCGAGATACAAACATGCAATTCTGAGTTTTTATATTGCAATTCTGACTTCATAACTCACAATTTTATATAAAGTTTATATCTTGCAATTCTGAGAATTTTGAGAAAAATCCTACAGTTTTAAGACAATGAAAGTGAGTAAATGATGACAGAAATTTTACTTTTGAGTGCTATCCCTACAGACATCTACAGAGCTAAGTATTTAATTTGTTGAGTGTTTTTCTGGTGTTTAGTTTCAGGTGGGGAGACATTGGGGGTGGGCTTAGGAAACAGGCTTAGTGGGAATCTTAGGGAGCGTGTTTAGACCCCTAGAGAGGCTGAGGATATCTGTCCTGTTGACACCAATAGAGACATACTGAATCTAAACCTCCCTAGAGTACAATCGCAGTCTCCAGTCAGTCTCTCCTCCTGCGGTGGACTCACACACACACAAATACACGTAAACACACATACGCACAGGGCCTGTGAAGCTATGGAGCACATCGACATGAGTAACGAGAGTGCTGTTATTGCACCACTGTGGGGGGAAAAACACACATTCCAGGAAATCTCCCACTTCCTGCCTGCAGCCTCCCAACTCTGTGTGCCTGTCGTCATTGTACCTGACCGGCGGGCCAGCTATCATGTCTACGCCGCCAAAGGCGCTCGCAAAAAACCTGAGGGGATAACGAAAATGTGGGTCTAGTCCGTTCTGCATATGTCTGGGAGATTTTGGGCTGCTGTGTTGCATGAGCGTCACCAGAAGAGTTATAAGCTAAGCTGACGCAGACAGACAGAGATGGAGCTAGAGGGCGCTGGGAGGGAACCTTCAATGATGGTGTATCTGTCTGTGTTATGACGTGCCAGGCAACACAAGTTCTTCCTGGAAGTTATTTGCAGAAGTGCTGTCTGATAAAAAGTTCAATATTATCTTTAATCTGTGAGTCACAGAGTCATTCTCAAGAATCTATGGTCCCTTGTTGCCCAGACACGGCATGATATTTTTCAATATGCTGTTTGCTTTCATTTTAAATCAACTTGACAAGAAATCAACACAGTCTAACGCAACCGAACAGTTTGAGTCAAACGTTTGGAGTCAGCAAAGTCAGTTTTTGATGTTTGATCCGCTTATTTGATCAAAAATAAAGAAACAAATTTTTTTCTAACCATATTTCATAAATTAATTGTATTCTGAAGCACAGTATAATAAACTAGATATTCTAATTTCTCTAATTTTCACTGAGATTGCAAAATGGTGGGCCGCTTTAAAGTGACTAAGACCCTGCAGGTTGTCCAGATGAACGCCAAAGGAATGAGACTTTCAGCCACTGCAAGAGAAGCCATATTAATCTCTGATTTCCCAAATAGAAATTACATTGAGAATCAATGGTGAATTGGTTCAACACTGCAGCTGGAATTGCTTGCCAGTTCAGTGCTGAACAGGGTAAGGACTGGTCTAACCCATGTTTAAGAGAAGTTGGACTGAAAGCGCACTCTGGCAGGTGTAACCCTCCAAAATTAGGGGTTCAAGCACATAGCGCTGCCGCTGAAACCCTATTTTTATTGTTAGAGTGGCCAAGGATCAGCAATCTCCACATAAAACTGATCGAGCAGACCAAACCGTAAGTTGTAGAGACTTGTAACTTGGAGGGATGGTAGTACTCACACCATCTACAACGTCACCAAGGCTCACCCAAATCAGCCTGACGAGGGCGATACAGTGATCAAAAGTACGAAATCGCTCATAACTCCTAAATAGTTAGTCGCAGATTTTGCACTTTTTAAAAAAAAAACCTACTTTTGTAAACTAATCCTAGGTTTTTCACCTGGTCAGAACCAAAACAGTGTAGGAAGGTTCTCTGGAGAGTGAATATCAATAATTATACAAAAAAATTTGAACTTTCGACCCTCTGTGGCAAAGGGACACCAAAACGTTTCTCCTTTAACTAAAATGGCTATAATTTTTGAACGGAATTAAATATCTTTACCAAACTTACAATGTGTATGTAAGAGCTGAAACTGAGGTCACATTAAAAAAGTCCTGGAGCTTGGCCATTTGGTGGTGCTATAAGAGGAAAAAAATCTAAAAATTACCATAACTACACAACCATTTGTCCTGTCGTGTACCAAAAACGGTACACACGTTCAGGACATTGGTGTATCTCAAAAAACATGGCTGACATTGGCCGATGAACTTTGAGCACCTATTAGACAAGCTTAACGGAGGTCGATCGTAACAAAACTCTGTGGGCCTGATTGACTCATGGCCACTGGGGGCGATTTTTCAAGGCGGAAATGACTATATATTGCCCCTTTTTTTACATATACGCACAATATTCATATCATACGACAGACTCCCTCTTTCCAAATGACTTTGCCTCTAGAACTACTGGTGTCAATTGTTAAATGATTGAGAAAATGTAAAAAAAAAAAAACACTTTTGCAAACTAGTCCTAGGTTTTTCGCTCAATCTGGAAAAAACACTGCAGTGCAATTCTCAATTATTAAAATTATTGAATTATTGAAATTTACCCTTTGGGAAAGTATAACAGGGTTGTTTACAAAAGGGGCCTGTCCAAATATACCCCAAAGCCTATAAAGCCTAAACGAAAACTCAAAGCTTCCCAAAACCTGGTGTGCACATGCGACAGGTGATTCTAAATAAGCATACAAAGTTTTAGGGAGATCGGACCACAGCTGGTGCTATAACTGTCATAAATGTTTAAAAAAAACATCATATTTCTCTGGCAAATGACCTGATTTGCCAAAAATGCTTTTTAAATCATTGATTTAGGTGGTTACACACATGCTAAATAATATGTAATGTTTTTTTCATATGTGCTTAAATGCCTTAAAGAAACCCCGGTAACTGCTGTTTGCAGCTATATTTTTAGTTGTACAGTTGAAGTTGTACTTCTGTGCTACAGTAGTTGCTGTTCTCTATTTTGAACACTGTGTTTTCCACAAAATGATGTTTTTTGTTTAAATTCTATGGTTATTTTGTAAAACATTTTAGTAGAACAGTGGTATACCTATATAGCTCATATCGCTTCATTTTGAGTTATGAAGATATATTTCAGAAAAGAAAATGTAAGTATTTATAGATTGCTCTCTAGTTTTGGTCTCCACTGTAACTGAATGTTGTGAATTAAGTGTTCAGTGCATAAAATGCAGTATGCTAGCATAAACAAAACAAACCATTTTTGTTCATTTCTCTATTTTAATTAATTTCTCGGTTTCCCCTTTTCTGAGTGAGCTGCTTTCTTTTCCGCCTTATCAACACCACTTAATATATTACTGTAATCAACCGAGAGAGATGAATGAAGAACTGAAAGTTCTTAAGTAGCTCCTGGGGTTTTCAGATGAAAGAAAACTAAAACAAAACAAAGACGAGAGCAGCATCTTTCCCACCGAGCACCACCAGAAGCACAGACTAAATATGCCACAGTGGAAACTCTGTCATTGTGAAATATGTGGTCAAAACATCTGTTAGCATCAAATGGCTGAAACTATTAAGGACTCTCACAGAAACACAGTTCCCAGAACTGCGAGAGAAGGAATGAAGGAAAGAAGGAGAGAAAGTTTGACTGTTTATATACCTCAATACCTTTGTACATGCCCAGTAGAGGGCAGAGTGACACGATTCTGCTCAAAGTCTGCAACGTCAGCACAGAACAGAATGAACAATAACTTTACGGCTAAGAGTTTTATTGTTAAGAGTTATGATCTGCTCCAAATGGCAGTTTGAGTGTTTTACACTGAAACCAGGAAATATGTCACTCTCTCTTTTGTTAGTTATTCACTATCAACCTTAAATTTACCTCAGTGTTTTTCTAGATTTTATGTGAAGCAACTGGGTCATCTGGTTATTAATTAGTAGCAATTCACCAATAAAAAAATACAACACAACATGTTGTGCATACAGAACCATACTCAGCTAGAAATCAAAGATCCCTGAAATGAAAAAAAAAACAAAATCCGCTTTTTCCAGAGGTCTGTCCTATGTTTAGAGTATCATAATAACAGAACCTGACAGGAACTGTGGCAGACTGATTACACAGTCAGCATTAAGATTATTATAATCATTCAAATCTGGGTTTAATACTCTCAGTGATTGGTCAAAAACAGGGAAGGTTCCTTTGATTACTAATACGGTGGCCAGTTGTTTGCGGTGAGTCAGTAGGTGTTGTTAATCTTCCCCTCTGACCTGGAGCTAATAAGCTTTAATTAGCCAGTGTGGTAAGTCTGGTTTGGACCCCCATGTTAGCAAAACCATCTGTCACCATAATCATAAACAGATGGATGGATGGAAGGATGACTGGATAGATAGATAGTCTGTCTGTGATTCTGCTGAATCCGTCTGTTAGGAGTGTTTGCTGATCAGATAAATAACTTCCGACAGTTAAATAACTTCTTCACTGGGCCTGATCCTGTCTGCTTGAATTTCAACCCTTCCATCCATCCCTTCTTTTTCTGACAGAGGGGGCAGTAAGCCAGGCCACATGACAGGGATCAGGCCAGCCACTGGGGGAGAAAGAGGGAATGAATGGTGGGCTGTAGGAGGGAGGAGGGAGCTGTTGTTTTTTTTGCTGTGTGAGGCTAAAGAGGACTGTGTGTGTGTTTGAGTAACTGCTGCAGTGACCTGAGTGGCTCCACACCTGTCATCTACCACGGGTAAGATGATTCACAGACCTCCCAGAATAAGAGTTTACCGGCACACACACTCAAGTACAATCTCTTTACAGTACCTCTAATACACACACTTGCCATTCCTCGCACACTTGTTTTCTCCATTATGCCAGATACACACTGGTCTACCTTGTAAAACCTCTCGCTCTATACATGTGGGGTATGAATTTTCTGCCCTAGTTGAGTGACTTGCCATATTTGGACTTCAGCCTGAGGCTTCATATTTTCAGAGTGTGACACCAGTCATATTAGCAGCTTTAATAACTTCCATTATCATACACTCATTGAACCAAAGTCCACCGTGGAAGTTCAATACTCCAGTCACGCAGACTGACATATCTATGGAGAATGCCATCCATTTATAATGCTACTACAATATCTAAAGAGCATGCACTATTAGGAAATTTATCTATCTATCTATCTATCTATCTATCTACCTATCCATCTATCTATGCAACTGTTCAAAAGTTTTGGGTTAGTATGTTTTTTTAAATTAATACTTAACTTTTTATACACCAGATAATGTTCTTTTGAACTTTCTATTAATCAAAGAATACTGAAAAAAATGTATCATGGTTTTAACAAAATATTAATCAGCGCAACTGTTTTCAATCATGATCATAGAAATGTTTCTTGAACATCAAATCAACATATTAGAATTAGGGGTCAACCTATATGCGTTTTTCAAGTAGGTCGATAACTGATATTTCAAACCGATATACATGCCTGGTGTAATATTTAAAATTAATGTCAAAATAACAAGAATAACAAGGGCTCTGACAAAAACTTTTTTAAAAATGCTTTTAAATTATTTTATTGGCATATCGGTTTTGAAAATGACCGATAACCATAAAAATGCTTAATATCAGCACAGATAGTTGGATATTTATGGTGTAAAAATGAAAATGAATGGCAAAATTAAGAATAATAAGTGCTTTGACAAAAAGCTTTCTTTAAATGCTGTTAAATTATTTTATCGGCAAGTTGGTTTCGAAAATACACAATACGATAACCATAAAAGTGCATAATATCGGCAGAGGTAATTATATATTTTTGGTGTAAAAATTTAAATCAATGTCTAAATTAAGAATAACATGGGTTCTTGATAAAACTTTCTTTAAACGCTTTTAAATGATTTTATCAACAAATTGTTTTTGAAAATTACTGATACCGATAACCATAAAAACGCTTAATATTGGCAAAGATAATCAGATATTTTTGGTGTAAAATAAATATTAATGTCAAAATTAAAAATAACAAGGCTCTGACAAAAACTTTTTTAAATGCATTTAAACCATTTTATCAGCAAATCGGTTTTGAAAATGACAGATACCGATAACAATAAAAATGCTTAATATCGGCACAGATAATCAGATATTGTTGGTGTAAAAATTAAAATTAATGTCAAAATTAAGAATAACAAGGGCTCTGACAAAAACCTTCTTTAAATGCATTGAAATGATTTTATCAGCAAATCATTTTTTGAAAATGACTGATACCGATAACCATAAAAATGCTTAAATGAAAATGAATGTCAAAAATAAGAATAACATAGGCTCTGACAAAAACTTTCTTTAAATATTTTAAAATGATATTATCTGCAAATCGGTTTTGAAAATGACTGATACCGATAACCATAAAAAAGCTTAATATTGGTGTTGATAATTGGCCAGGCCAAAAAAAACGGTCGACCCCATGTGGCACTGAAGATTTTTTTTCTTTTAACGCCAAACTTTTGAACGGTAGTGTAGACATATTTGCTTGAAATATATGCAAGATATTTTTAGACAATTTTAAATAAGAAGATTTTGCAATGTAGAATAAGTAACAAAATTACAAAGAACTACTAAGCAGCACCAGTACACCATCCTTATCATTATGCTTTGATTTATGCATTTTTGGTCACTTTTTTGGCAGAGACAGCAGGGAAGGGACATGAAATGATCCAAATGGGAGAGGTAACGTGTCTCCTATGTAAGCACCACATCTGTCTGCATATACACTAACCATAAGGCCACAACTCTGACCCCTCTTTTACAGTGTTTCATTCATGACTACAGCACTTGTGTAAGCTCTAGTAGGTCTTGTGCTTTCTTGTTAACAGTTTTGAAACTGTCACTGAATTACTGAATCAGATTCTCCATCACAACGCGTGACTCACTGAACACAAGCAAGGAAACACCGGCTAGCAACCAACCATCAATGTCACTTTTAACATACGTCCACACAGACATTTTATTGCAAAAAGAGAAGTGATGCAGAAACAGAGAACGCTTAGTTTGCGATTCCTATATTCAGCATAATTCAAGACACGCGCTTTGCGGTCTGCGCAAAGCTTCCTCAAATGTGCAATGGCACTGACCGATATTGACTTCTGCATGAGTGAATGTCAGCAACAGGACTGTGCCATATAGGCTGAATATATGAGTGCAATGACCCCAGTCCTTGATCACTTGACTACAAAGGTTGTGCTGATGCTTTGCTGCGTCAGGCAGAAAATCAGCAGCTCTATCAGCATTTATGACCTGACCCATCTTATTTGAACTTTGCCCACCATCTTCAACATTAAAGCCACAAAAACAAAGCAATCAACAACCATGAAGGCCCCATCAAACTTTAACAACCAGGTTTTGTAACTGTAGCGAAGCAGTGGTTACGGATATGTGAGTACAGCAAAGCTGTAAAAGGCTTTAAGTGATATAAAAGTGAAAGCTGAAGCGTTATGCAACCTTCTCTTGTCTCTGAATGAGCAGATGAAGGGGTTTCCAGTTTGAAGCAGTTGTGGAAGTGAAGTGAATTTTTTCCAACATAACTTGAGAGGGAATGAGAATGTCATGGCTGAGGTGAAGGGTGGCCGGGGTTCCCACATGGCATAATTGAGAAATGAGAGTTTCAGGGCTGTGGGACGATTGTGGTAGACAAAGTCATTTTGTGTTGGTTTTTTATGTATGTGCGCGTATCTGAGGGTTTGGTATTTAATTGAATGTGTTTGAATGGATGTGAGCGAGTGCATGTGTGTGTGCGAACTATGTTGAATATGTGTGTGGACTGGACTTCATGGGTGAGCGTAGGGTGAAGTGACGAGGGAGCTCTCTATAGCCTCACTGTCAGAGGAACAATATGCTGTCAGAGAAACAATACTCGGAAACTCTCCAGTGTGAGAGGAAGAGACTTGAGTCAGGATGTTGGATAAGGATGGATCTCTCTCTTTCTCTCTCTCTCTCTATCTCACTATGTGTTATTTTCCAGAAGCATTACATACCACCAGCAAAAATTTAGGGCATGCATGTTTCAAACATAAACAGACAAAAATAAATAGTGCCAAAGTATACATTTAGTTTATATACAGTTCTAAAAAAAATGTATATATATGATTCTGATGATAGTGGAAAAGTTCACACATATACCTTTGTAAATTGAAGTCATACTTAACATGAGCTGTCAAACACTCACACACATACTCAGCATCCATCATTTATGACTCCACCTTACTGCCCTGATCTGTGCTCCTCCTCCAGCGAGAATATGTTATGATGCTGAGTCTCTTTCTGTATAATACAGTGACACTGTTTTCCTGAATTGAAACACACTGTTCTGGTCAGAGCTGGTCAGACAGACAGAGTCATCGGCGGTCAGCTCCAGTGTGTGATTGTTGAAAAAGTGCTGACAGAGAGATCTTTTCCCGCTCTAAAACCCCCACACAACATTATCACCACCACCACATACACACAAAAATGAGAAACCTACACACACATCATATCCTCTTAACAAATTCTGCTGGCCAATGAATATGTGGCCAGCAAATCTTGGGGCTTTCTTGAGAAACACATTCATTGTTGTTTTTCCTTTTGACCTCTGATTCAGCTTCCCTGAATGGATTGGCTCACGTTCAAAAGTGTTAATGTAGGGCATTTTTCTTTAAGTAATTCTGGGTAACACAAATAGGTTTAGTGCCATTAGATATGAACAAGGAGGTCAACACACAAACACACAGACACAAACTTACATTCACAAAACATGTTCCTCTCACTTACGTTTATCGGGATTTAAAGTTTAATTTTAAATATGGACGGTTTGTCTGAGGATATTTTATTCACTACAGTTTACATTAAGAACGTAGAAATAAAATTATGTGCTATTCCGAGGAACACTATTACTGAATCTATACAGAGCCGACCCTCGAATGAATGACTCTATGAGTCGGTTCAAGTGAACCAAATCCATACTGCGCGACAAGTGGCAATCCATTTCCAATGAACGATTCTTATGAGTCGGTTCTTTTTAGTGAACCAAATCCTTACAGTGCGACCGGTGCAGTTTGAATCCCGACAAAACAACTCTATAAATCAGTTCTTTTTAGTAAATCAAAAACATAAAACGCCACCAGCGTGGTGTGATTGTCGAAATGACTCTTATAAATCATGAAACAAACACATACAGACTACAATTTACTAATAGATAGATAGATAGATAGATAGATAATATATAGAAAAATACATATAAAAATATAGAAATATGCATATAGGCTTAAAATGCTAACAGTATGCTTTTTAACCGTTAGTATACAATCTGAAAAAAAAAAACATAAAACTAAGACCGCCAGTAGAATAAAATAATACATCTCATGTATCATGTCTAGTCTTTAGAAAGCAGAATGACTCTTATGAGCCATTTCAAGTGAACCAAATCCATACCGCGCAACAAGCAATCCATTTCCAATGAACGATTCTTATGAGTCGGTTCTTTTTAGTGAACCAAATCCTTACAGCGCGACTGGAGCAGTTCGATTCCCGACTGAACAACTCTCATAAATCAGTACTTTTTAGAATCAAAAACATAAAATGCCACCAGCGTAATGTGACTCCCGAAAAAAAATGACCATTATAAATCATTTTTAGTGAATTAAACAAACCAACTAGCTGTACTATGATGTAGTGTACGGTTTGTATAGGCTACTTAAACCAGACTGGTTACTGAATGATTGTCCGTATGACAAGTTTTACACATTGTGTAATTAGTCAGAATTATTTAAGTTAATGATTTAATGATTTAAATATGTTAGTTGTTGCACAGACCCATTTGTTTAGTACTGTTATTTAATAGGGTAGTTTAGGTGCATTTCTTGGCCAATTTCTGCATTGCATTAACTTCCAACACTAAGTCTAGGTATAACTATTGCAATGTGAAATGGAAGTTTCAAACTTCTGCTTGAGTACATTCCATTCCTTATGCACGCTTACAACTTCATGCATACTAAAAACCAACACAATTTTAATCCGAATCAATTTACAGTTCATTTAAACTGTGCATTCCTGTTCTCATCACCTTACATCTCTGAAAAACCCCAAACAACAGAGCATAACTGCATTCACATGCTGAAGGCAAACCACTGCATGAACACCAGCTACAATGAAACACATCACAGCAGTCTTCCATACAAATGTAAGTGACCTACCCAGCAACGAGGGCTGCTCTCTGGCGACCGTGGTTGGTACCTCTGCAGGGCCACCCCTCCCTCTCCATCTAGGTCCAGAAAGTGTGGGACAGGCGGCCAGGGGAGCAGCGATGCCAGCGGATAGTGTGAAATCATGATGCCGGTACAGGTTGCCCACACATGCTCAGGGTTGTAGAGACCCGATGCTCCTGTGATAGCAGGCCTGTGTGTTTACGTATCTGTCTGTCTCAGGAGGGCATTTTCACTTGCGGTTTTCCAGAGCGTGCCCTTTTGTCCGTTCGTGTGAAGTGGAAACAGTCTGACAAATCTGTGTTTTGAAGTCCACAATTGCTGTTTCCAGACACATTCAAACAGTCTCTATCTCTCTCTCACTCTCTCTCTCGACCTCAGTCTGATTCGAGAAGAGGCTGGCAGCTTCTCTGCTCTGGCCACATGAGTGATTAAAGTCTATTGTTTTTTTTCTCCCTCTCACTGAAGTGAAGGAGGGGTGAGTGATAAGCCCTGCCCCTGCACTAATACCAAGAGTGTGTAGAAAGAAGGAGAGAAAGACAGGAAAAGAAAGAAAAGGGGGGTTAAATGGGGTTCTATGTTGAAGGAGGGAAACTGAGAGGAGGTTTAAACAAAAGAGTGATATTTTAGCACAATTCTATTTCTTTTGCATATTATCTTTTAAACTATAAACAGAAATTGTTATATGTGACCCTGGACCACAAAACCAGTCATAAGGGTCTATTTAAAAAAAAAAAAAAAAAATTAATTTTTAAACTTTATATATCACCTGAAAGCTGAATACAGGCTTTCCATCGATGTATGGATTGTTAGGATAGGACAATATTTGGCCGAGATATGACTATTTGAATATATGGAATCTGAGGGTGCAAAAAAATATTGAGAAAATCACCTTTAAAGTTGTCCAAATGAAGCTCTTACTAACGCATATTACTAATCAAAAATTAAGTCTTTAAATATTTACAGTAGGAATTTTACAAAGTATCTTCATGAAACATGATATTTACTTAATTTCCTAATGATTTTTGGCATGAAAGAAAAATCAATAATTGTGACCCATACAATGTATTTTTGGCTATTGCTACAAATAAAACCCAGCGACTTAAGGCTGTTTTTTTGGTCCAGGGTCACATATATCCTGTATATACAGAAAGTCTTTTTTATTTCAAAAGCTTCTCAAGCAGGCAGTAAAACTCTAGGGGGTCTAAGAATTGAAAGAGGACCTGATAGAGTCATCATCTGTCCTCTCAGTTAGGCAGTAGCTGTTAGTAATGAAACTTTCCTGTTAACCAATAATTCAGCAGTGTGGCCTTTGTTACCAGGACCAAATACAAGGTTTAACCTGAAGCATGTGATAGAAAGGATAAGACTGAGGTGAAGCAAACATATTTAAAAAATACTTATTGGCTGATATATATTTGAATGGGATGTGGAGTCTAGACGCAGAGGATGCTGGGTATAGCTGAGGGTATATCGGTGGGACACAAACAGCATTTATGGTGGTAGTTCTGTGGAAAGACTGGTCAGCCATGAGTGATTTAGTGGCTTACCAATACACACTCGTGTATGCTTACACATACAGTACTTGGGACAGTTAATAAGACACAGAGTTTAGAAGCTCTAACTTCCGAATGTTGCAAAAATGCCTTCAACAGAAATGTGAATCAGTAACATAAAATAACAAAACAGCAAGATCCGGAGGAGGTTAAGCACTAAGTTTAGAACTTTTCACAGAATACAGAGTGTGTACACACACAGTGATCTCACTTTATGGAAGGTTCTGGGTAAAGTATAACTTTAAATCTATGGAAAGATTCCATGACATGCTATCATTTCCATGGACAATAATTTTGACTAGTGCCTTAGGTTGTTTAAAAAAAGAAGAAATTGTGTTTAAAGTAATGCAATTACAGTGGAGGTCGATGGGGAAAGAAAGAGTTTAGAGATTCCAGAGAGTTTACAGGTGACATATCATGAAAATCGGACTTTTTCAGATTCGGTCAAATCGGGTCCTCAGTGCATCCTCAGTGCATCTACCAACCTAGAAAATGTTTAAAAAAAAAAAAGAAAGAAAAAAAAGGACAACCCAGTAACTTTGTTTTGGTAAGCCTTTTTCTGCAAGCTTGTTAAAAAATGAGCACATCTGATTTTGCTCCCCCCCCGTGATTTAAAAAGGGGATCTTATTATAATATTACCGTCCCTTAATCTGCATGTTAGCAATAAGACATGAAAGAGAATTTAGTTTAGTACTCACATGCCATGTGACAGCCACTTTCTGTGTGTTCACTTCAGATGTGCTCTAAAAACCATATATCAGAAGTTTAAATTAATATAGCTTTAAAATGAATGATTTTAGTGCAAAAGACATGGCAATCAAAACCAAACAGATGTTGTTTAGCAGAGTATCTGAGGTATGAGCTGTAAAGGCACAGCCCTATTGTGGAAAAGGAGGCAGGGAACAGCAGCATCATTTGCATTTAAAGAGACATACACGATAAGAGCGTGTTTTTGTTTCCACTCAAAATAGGCATTTTCAAAATGATATAATAAATGATCTGTGAAATGTTTTGAGCTGGAACTTCACAGACACATTCTGGGGACATCTGAGACCTATATTACATATTGTAAAAAGGGGCATAATATAGGTCTCCTTTACAGTTTGTATATTATTATATAAAATGTGTTGCCTGTGTATGATAGCAGTCAAAATTAGTTTTCCAGTACAAAATTGTGAAATGTAAAATTCTGGTAGTGGTCAGACTACTGCTCCAGGCAGATAAACTAAATGAACTAAAATTCAGTCCAATGCTAATAATATGATAAAATACTAATAATTTATAAAAAATAATGCTCATTGGTTCATAATTTTAAATACTATAAAAATTTTGCAATATGAAAATGGACATTCATTTTTAGATTTGTCAAAGATTACATTTATCAGTGTAGCTCAATGTTTTTAAAGAAGAACTTTAAGTGAGCAAACTTCAGTCAACGTCAGATGACGGCAAAGGTAATCTAGATGTAAAAACAAGGGAAATAAGCGTGGCAATTAAAAATCCAGTCTCGACTTACGCAGACACATAAAACAAACTCTAAATCTCTCATCCGCTAACTGATATGGTAATATATTGTGCATTCCTAGATTTTATTACACTTGTCTCATGTTAACACATGTAAGTCTTAACTCTGTACTTTTGAAAATGTTTTAAACATTTATTCCAATGCATTGGCTTCTTCCACAGAAGCATTGTAAGCAACCCTTAACATTTTGCACCCCAAAATGAGATGTTTTGACTGTGGGTATTTGTGCCCCAAGCTTAATATACGCTCTCTCACACATGCTCACATTCAAAAGTGAAGATTAGAGAATAAATCAGCCAATTAAATGAGAATGCCATTGATTTTCTCTTTCATATCCTCAGGCCCCTCATCTATTGTTAAATATTTAAGAGGATTTTATTGTGAAGCACAGAATGAGGGACCTCAATCCCCCCTCTAAACCCCTCCCCTTGAATCCCCCTCTCTCTCCTCGTTTCCTTTCTCTGTTGTTCATTCCAGCTTCTTCTGCCCCCATGGCAGAGCTCAACACACATCTGAACTGTTTTGAAATGTCTCTGCTTCCCTTCGCAGATTCCCTCCGCTCGTACATTTTGATCTCTACAGTTTGCTGACATAGCCTGAGTGCGGTCTGCTGAAGTTTACACAGCTGGCACAACCTTTCGGCTTTTACATGTATACTCAGACGCACACTTAAACAAGTGATATCACCCAAATTATATTCCTTATTTCATACCACAGCTGGTAACACATGAACACAAAGACTATGTTAAGTATGAAGCACTATTCACATATCAGCAGAGCAACATCATGTTTACTGCATATAAAACAAATACAAACACTTTGTAAATCGTGTTTTTTTTGTATAGCTGTTGATTTTTTTTTTTTCAACAAAAAGTGCTGATGAGAGCATCCAGGTGGAACATACTCTGCATATAACTCTCTCATAATTCAGGATTTAACTGTCTGAGGATAAAGTTCACCATGAGTACATAACTGTAAGAAATTCCAATTAGGTGTGTGTCAGATACCCTAAAAAGAGACTTTTAATGTATAATAATATGGCTTTAAACAAAATATTGCTTTCTTGCAAAGTTCTTTAGAAAAAAAAAAAGAATCTTAAGATCAAGACATGCTACAAAAACAAAGTGACAGAGTTCAAATTCCTGTTGTCATCTACCATCTAGTGGACATTAAAGAAGTTGCATACAATTCACAGCAACTGCCCAAAAAGATTCGCAATGTTGCCAGATGCAAGAACAAACCCCAGGAGAGAAGTGATCCTTTTTAAATGTCATTGACAGCCATACTTAGCCCTAAATAAACATGGTATTACATAGGCAGGGGAGAAAGGAGAATCTGTGATTATGAAATAAGTTGGATTTGTAGTTGTGCTGCTCAGGACTGGATTAAAAACACATGGGGTCCTGGGTTTATAGCAAACCCAATGGCCCCCTTCAAAATAGCTTGGTGCCAAGTTTTCTATCTTGACAAAACTTTCTATTTTGACAGAGTGTTTTCGTATTTAATACTGTAAAGCTGCTTTGACACAATCTGTATTGTTAAAAGTGCTATATAAATAAAGGTGACTTGACTTGACTCGACTCTCCTCAAGTGACTCGCCTGCATGTTAAAATCGTGTTCAACATGCAGGCGTGTGATATTGTAATACAAGCAATGAGTTAGTAAATGTAAATAGACATATTTTCACAAACAATGCCACCAACATATATGTACAGAGACAGAGAAGAAACAGGTGAAATTATGGAGAGTGCAGTGGAGGAGAGGGCTGACCTTCTTTTGTAAGGTAAACCCAACTTATTTTCAAAATATTTTGGAATGTATTAATCTTTACAGTCTATAATAATAAAGAGTATACTGTCACAGTGTTTAGTTGTTGTGCCCTAGACTGTCCACATGATGGCACTCTCCACTTCCACTGTACATGCTATGAACTCAATTTCCCACAGTCCTTTGCCCGTACTGATTATCATCAGCTGTAGGTCATTGACTTATTAGTTCATCACTAGAGGGTATGCATTGATGTCACTTTCCCGCCGGGACACGCCCCCTCAGCCGGACTGAGTGGCAAAAAAGTTTTATTAGGGAAGATGCGAAAACGCAGGTAAAACAAACGATAATCAGTTTAAACTAAAGGTTGCTGATATATAACATTGATATAAGTGATCACCGGGGTTTAGACCAACCTATTTTGTATTTACAAAATGAGTTCACAGGCAAATTTGCTTTATTTTTATTCCCCGACATCAAAATCAATATCAATATGCATAAATATGCACTGACCACTGGATATTTGTTAAGTTGTTAGGAACATTATATCAAGTTCAGCAACCTTTAGTTTAAACTGATTATCGTTTGTTTTACTCACGTTTTCGCATCTTCCCTATTAAATTCATTCATGCTGAAGGCTCTTTTGCCACTCAGTCGGGCTGAGGGGACGTGTCCCGGCGGGAAAGGGACGTCAATGCATACCCTCTGTTTATTCCATGCTCACTTTGTCTTTTGTTGCTGCAGTATTGTACCTGTTACGTTGTGTTTCTGTCACCCTGTCCTTGGATTACTTTTTGCCTTGGATTACTTTAAAACTGCACTTGGATCTATTTTGTTCTCCCGGAATCTTTCCGTGACAAATACTAACAGTAGATAGATGGTTTATAGATGGCTATTTGTCTTGCAAGAGTTGGCGACACTGCATTTAATGTCATGTCACTCTATACAAGGTTTATCTAAAGATCTGCATATGTTGTTGTGTTTGGGCTTGTTGGAATCGAGAACACCTACTCTAGCTAAATGTATGTAATCTGCTACAAACCAAACACCACCCAAAAGATGTATGCAGTTTGAATGTACTTGGTATTGTTTGGTCTTTACCTGAAACAGTTGTGCTTCTTGTCCTTTTTACTTTTTCAGCCATAAAACAAAAACTCTATCCCTTACATCCCTATTTTTACTTATTTTTATTTTTATTTGTGACCCTGGACCACAAAACCAGTCAAAGGGTCTTTTTTTCTTATTTATACATCATCTGAAATCTGAATAAATAAGCTGTTTGTTTGGATAGGACAATATTTGGTTGATGTACAACTATTTGAAAATCCAGAATCTGAGGGTGCAAAAACTAAATAAATAAATAAAAATATTGAGAAAATTGCCTTTAAAGTTGTCCAAATGAAGTTCTTAGCAATGCATATTACTAATCAAAAAATACGTTCTGATATATTTACGGTAGGAAATTTACAAAATATGTTCATGGAACATGATCTTCACTTAATATCCTAATGATTTTTGCCATGAAAGAAAAATCTTGATATCTTATTTCTTAAACTACCTGAAATATGCCTACGCCTTTACTGGCAGTATTTCAAACAGTGATGCACCTACCCTATTTTTTTTATTTGTATTGTTAGTGACTAATTAAATATATTCATTAAAATGTTATTAAACTGAACCACTGAAACAATATCACTTTGTCATGGTACTTCACTACAATTAGCTTTCACACGTCAACACTGACTTAACATTGTTTCAGTGGTTGCTTGTTATCTGGGAGTTGTGTAGCCTACCTAAAACATCACATTTCTAAAATGAAGTTCAGACTGTTTTTATGTGGGTTATTTCTTACTAAACTTTTACAATCATGCTGTGGCTTGAATAGTTTATGAAAAAAACAAAAAAAAAAACAAGGCCACACCTCCTGTGTATAAGACAGAACATCGGGAGGAGAGAAAGTCAGTGCCCCATGACTAAAAATGGAGTATTTTTATATTTTTCTGATGCTCTTCGCCATTATCTTTAAGTCTTATGCGCTCATACGACCCAGTAATGGCCTTCGTGACTGTCGTGTAAATTCAACTTTAACAGCACTAGAGGTGCTCCCAGGTGGAGGCTGGGATAACCTGCGAAACATAGACATGGGACGGGTGATGAACCTGAGCTATTCCCAGTGCCAGACTACAGAAGATGGACTTTATCTCATCCCAGATGAAGTCTTTGTGATTCCACGGAAAACTAGTGGAGTGGAAACTTACTCTGAGACCATCATGTCATGGCTGGAACAGAAAAGCTCCACATCAGGATCAATCAATGCAGACATTTCCTTTCCTTCTGTTCTAAATGGAAAATTCTCTGAAGAAAATAAGCGCATCAAAACGCACCAAGTGAGAGAAAATTCTGTAACAACACGAGTTCAGGTAAGTCAAACAATAGAAAAATGAAACCAGTGCAATATATATATATATATATATATATATACATTTTTCAACAACATTTATATGTAGGCAATAAGGTAAAAAAGGCTGTGCTGTGTTGTGAATAAGTCGTATCATGAATAAGGCTGAAGGGCATTGTTAGGCATAATGCAAAGTGGTTACTACCCAATACAAAGGTAAAACCAAAGATTTATGTATTGATATGTTTTTTTTAAGTAAATTCACTAAATGCTATTGTTCTGCAAAAAATAAAAAATAAAAAAATAAAAGTTCCTGTGAACAGCAATTGGGAAGATAATGTTCCTAGGTGTAACATACCTCATATTAAGGAGTGAAATGAAACAAATAAAAACTGTTCTCCTCCACTGTATTCAAGCGGTCATATTGCCATTCCCTGCTGGTAGATAGAGGTAGATGCCACATTCATTAGCTCCAAACACGTCGATGCATCCGCCATTTTGTAACACTGAATATGCTATCACTCACAATAAAAACCAATGAGTTTTCAAGATGCCACAACATTGCACAGCCTCTGGTTGTAAAAAACAAAACAAAACAAACAATTTAATGTAAATTCCATATATCAAGATAAGAAGTAGAAGAAAGAAGTGTCGAGTCATAAGTCCGCAGCAAAGAAGGCAGATCGTATGGATATACAGTAGTCAACATTTGAAGTGGATCAAAAGCTTTCATCAAAGTTGTCCTAAAACCAAAACAATACCCGTTCTTGTCTTAGGACAACTTTGATGAACTTTTTTGATTCACTTCAAATGATCCCAAATGCGGCTGTAAACGATTTCAGCCAAGGAAGAAGGGTCTTATCTAGCGAAACGATCGGTTATTTTCATTAAAAAATACAATTTAAAAAATACTTTTTAATCTCAAATGCTCGTCTTGTCTTTCTCTGCCTGAACTCTGTGTATTCTGGTTCAAGACAGTTATGTTGAAAAACTCTTTCTCTTTCAAAAATTATTTCAAAATCATCCTAAATCGCTGCAGAAGTACTGACCCAGTCTTTGCAAAGTGAACATGCAAAGAAGATGAAACACCTTTAACAAAAAAGGTAAAACACTGTCAGAAAGTTATCCTAGGTTATCTTTGGCAAGACCATAACAACTACCGTCTTTGAACCTCTCTCACTGTACAACATAGGAACAGCGTTTAGGTGATGATCACAGAAATTGCCACAATGGTTGACATGAACACAGTATTAAATATTTACACTCTTGCCAGTGTTTTTTTTTTTTTTTTTCAGTTTTTATGACTTTGTTTGGATCTTTTGCTTTAAAATGTCATTATAGCCTTTTATTTTTTTATTATTTCTATTTTTCAGGTGCGCAACCATCTGTACACAGTGAATGCATATCCTGACTTTACTCTGGACTCCCGCTTTGCTCAGCAGATTGGGAAAATCGCAGATGCTATTGAAAACAACCAAACACGTCAAGCAACTTATCTATCAGAGAAACTCATTCTTGATTATGGTACCCACGTCATCACAAGCGTTGATGCTGGTGCCATTTTGGTGCAAGAGGACTATTTAAAAAAGTCTTATGTCGCTGACAGTCACTCAGACACATATTCTGTCTCTGAATCAGCAGGTGTTGAATTTTTAAACAAGGTTAACTTTAACTATGGAAGCAAGGATTCCAAGCAAACCTCTGAAACCTTCAATTACCAGCAAAACACTACATATTCTTTAGTTAAGAGCCACGGTGGGGCTTTATTCTATCAAGGAATCACTCTGCAGAAGTGGCAAGAGAGCACACAAAATAATCTGGTGGCTATTGACCGTTCTGGTCTGCCACTGCACTATTTTCTCAATCCATCAACATTTCCTGATCTGCCAATTCCCACTTTACATAAACTTGCCTTTTCAGTCCAACAGGCTGCAGCGCGTTACTACAACATAAACACCATTCCAGGATGTGTAGATCCAAATTCCCCAAATTTTAATTTTCAGGCCAATGTTAATGATTCATCCTGCAAGGGTCCAGTCACCAATCTGACCTTTGGTGGACTTTACCAAAAATGCACTCCATTGTCGCCAGATGGAAATATCCTCTGTGATAAATTTGAGCAAAAAAATCCTGACACTGGTGACTATACGTGTCGTCAACTGTACACGGCTTCTCTGATACACTCGGAGAAAGTAGAGCAGGGTTACAATCAGTATGAGTGCCATGAGGAAGATCATTCATGCTGGTTAATTTTGAGATGTAAGGAAAATGTATGTGTTAATGCTTACTATGTCCGTCGTGCAAAAGTGGACACTTACTGGTGTTCGACAAATCAGAAAGTCCATGAATATTCTGGTTACCTCTTTGGAGGTCTATTTGGACCATCTTTGCAGAACCCACAGACCAAATCTCATGACTGTCCTCCAAATTACTTTGCACAAATATTTTTGACTAATGATATGAGAATTTGTCTGAGCAATGACTATGAGGCAGGAACTACATCTTCTGTGGCTTTTGGGGGTTTTTTCAGCTGCCAATATGGCAACCATCTTGCAAGTTACCAGTACCGTTGTCCACCTGAGTACAGCCAACACCTTGCTGCTATTATAGATGGTTGTCAAGTACTGTATTGTGTCAAATCAGGTGAGTTTACTGGTGGCCAGTTAAAACCTATTCACCTCCCACCATTCACAAGACCACCTCTGGTCAACATGATGGTGACAAACACTGTAGCTGTGATGACAGAAGGTGATCGGGCCTGGCTGAGGGTTGGAGAAACAAAAAAATGGAGACTAGCAAAGCCTGGTGAATTTAATCAAATGGTTCGAATGTTTGATGCGTCATCTATCCAGATGTCAGGAGGTGAAAAGGCTGGTGTTGCCTGTGGTGTAATTACTTTTATCGCAGTTGTGGTGGCAGGAATTGTCATCTTAGTGAAACAGAGAAGGAAATTTTCTCACTTCAGGTCAAGAAGGGGGTATGAAGAGATTCACTGTGACGGCCAAAGCGGTGCAGAAAGTCAGAGAGAGCAACAGAGTGCAAATGAAAACCCCACTCAACCTCTGTTGCCTTAGTTATGTCAGAGTACATTAAGATTTGTTAATTATTTTAAAAGTTCAATCTTGATCAGCTTTGTAATCACATTTCACAATGATTAGCATTTGGTGATAGGGAATATATTTATGTGGTGCTGGGTACAGGGGTGCTATTTAAAACTGTTTCACAGCTTGTGTGAATTATTATATTGTTAAATATTATTCCAAAACCTGTGTTTTAATGAGAATATAGGCCAATGTGTAATAATAGGAGTTCACTTTGTGCTTGTGTTTTCATTTTTGAAACTGGTTTCAAGAGTGGTCTTTTTTTTTTATGTCATGTGAGTCAGGACTATTACACTATCATGTTACACTATCTATATGAGCCTTTTTTTATTGTTATTTTCAGACTCAATAAAATTACCTATTTCTGTGTTAAAGTGGCCAGTTAAACTGTTGTTTTTTAATAGCTATTCTGTAAATGCACTGGGATGATATTATTTTCATATGAATTATATTTAGTATTACAGTTATAAGACGGGTTAAAAACAAACAAGCTGCTAAAAAAAGCTATCTGTATTCAGGCCTAGATTTACACAAAGAAAATCAATTTTATTATATATTAACAATTAATATATTAAATATTTTATAACTTAGTTATTTATGGAATAATTATTTATGGAAAAAATATTCCATAATAATTTATTGTGGTAATATATTCCAATTAAATAAACATAAGTAATGTTTCATATATTTAAAAAATACGTGACAATATATTTACTTATATATTAGTCAGAATGTATGTCATTTTATATTAAATAATTTTCATAATATATAGATGTTTTGTTTCACAGGTGTAATGTTTGAAAGATCTACTGAATAATGCGGTCTTGATGGCAAATCGTGATAACAAATACATATAAAAGAAAAAGTATGTCTTTCATTGCTCTCATAATAAAACATTAGTCTTAAACCACCAGGTGTACAGTATAATGGGACATTGTGAATATTTCACAAGAACCAGCCTGTTTGGTTTGTGTATGTGCAAAATGCTTTGTCTTCCCACCTGAATGCTGAATGATCTCTAGTGGCCAGATAACGTTGAGTTATGCATATAACAGCTGTTCCCTGGAGGAGGGAAACGAGGAACAGTACATGACTATGGGATATCGCGCTCTTGCGGCGCCTGCTGAAGACACCTATATTCACGCCTGAAAAGCCAATGGCACATGACAACGTGGGCGGGGCTACCTGCCCACAGCATATAAATGCAGTCACATGTGTTATTCCCTTCATTCAGCCCAGCTCTTCACTGAGCCCAGAGGTGTTGTACCTCGTTTCCCTCCTTCCGGGAACAGTTGTTATATGCATAACTCAACGTTCCCACATGAAATCCCCTGTCCTTTTCTGAGTCAGAGATTTGACAGGGCGGGCAGCTTGAACAAAAGCGCACTTCCATCAGGTGTATACGCTGCGTCCGGATGCAAAAACACCCGACACAATATTTGATGCACAAGGAATGCACCGACAGCGCATGAAAATAACCAATGTGCATCTCTGATGCCAGTACCAACCACCAGGCAGCATCCTTAGATTCAAGGATTCTAAAGGCTCAAACAAAGGTTCACGCATAACCTGTAGACCTAAGCCATACATAAAGTAGTAGGCAACCCCCTCAACGGAGACCTCTGCCCCTGGTGGCCGTATACATCGGACAAATCCACCGATATAAGCCAATAATGAAGATGTCTTGCAGAGGGCATGACAGGCAACATATAATACCTTACAGTAAGTGCTTGTTCAACCGTTGTGAATCTAAGTTAGGGTGGAAAACCCCTTTTTTCTTTAGGTGGAGGAATAAATGGTTTATAAAAACTTTCCCTCCCTCTTCCCCTGAATTGCCACCTTGCTGAGGAGTGCATGGTTTTTCTCTGTCAGCCTTGGGGATGCCCCCTTGGAAACCTGAGTTGCAATTACTTCTCCAAACTGGGGGAGCGTGCGAAAGGAAGCGCTGATAACCCCATTGGAATCATGTGAAGAACCCATGGTATTAGGGTGCGTGACCGCCACTGCTTGAGGCCGACAGGGAGGATTAGAACCCTAGCATCACGTAGGGAACTCCCCTTTTTTTTTGCAAACATTGCTGGATATTGCATATCACTGCATTTAACATTACCTCCTCTATTGGCACATGGCCCGATTATGAGTTCAGTTGTTTCCGTGTATAGTGATTGTTTTGACAAATCAACAGACAAGACTTTATTTGATGAACACACACTTTCCTTTATTGACAACATCTCTAAAACAGAACCCGCTATCTTGCAGGATCTTTACAACAGGCAGGTTCCCATCCCTGCTACTGGAGTGGAACGCAGCATGCAAGCTTCTCTGTATCAGAGGAGGGTCAAGCCACTCCACTGACAAACTTTGCTGCCGCTCTCCAATACAGACCCATGCAAGGGACCTTAATCACCTCACTTCCATCCACCGCCTCAGAGAGAGCGGTGAGGGGAGGCGCGATATGAAAATATATCATCAGAGCATTCCTCTTCCACATCAAGCAGGGTGTCACGGGGTGAGGGTGATAAAGGACTCAGATGCAGAGTTAGAAATAGTAAAGTTTATTTCTTGTTGCCTCAAAACACAAAGTAACACAAACAATAGTAAACCGCCGTAGACTAGGCGGAGATTCCAGAGCTGGCCGGCAGCGACAAAGCACCAAATGACCCAAACGATAGTTAACCGCTGCTAGGAGAAGCGGAGATTCCAGAGCTAGCCGGCAGCGAAAAAACACAAAGTAACATAAACAATATTTAACTGCTTGCTTAGGAAAAACAGAGATTCCAGAGTTGGTCCAAGCGGCTGGAACTGCGCTAAGAATCCTGCAGCACAAGAGAACAGAGGATCAGACTGCAGCGTGAGAGTGACACAAATCACAGGTAAGGACAAAACAATCTACTCACAGCGAGGAAAGGAAAAGTGGGGACATATAAAGGCGTGGGGAAATAAGCCACAGGTGGTAGCGAGTCAGCTCGTGATCTGCGCAATCCCGCCGCACCATCAGCGCTGATTGCCCAGACCACAAGCTGCCGAACAACACAAACAGCGAGAGGAGCAGGGAAGGCACCCTGAACCGTGACACAGGGGAACTTTATCGTGTAACACTCCATAGCCATCCCCAACAATGGCGAGAGCCACATAAGGATAAGCCCTGGAAGACTGGAGCGAATTGTGTTTGGACGCTGGCCCACCAAGCACGTGCTACACACCGCTTGAGCGCAGAACGATAGAACTAATGGGACTGTACACACACCCACCTAGTTTGGAGAAAGCCAACCTAGCGTGGACAGCTCCCAAACTCACCGTGCTTGTGACCATAAACACCCAAATGCCATTGGACAGGGTTAAGATCTTATGCTCAAACATTTCTCAGGAAAAAGTTTATTAGCCAATAAACTAAACTTGAGCTCAAAACTTCTCCTTTATTGCCTTATCAACAAGAGTTACCACCGTGAGTTTTCTTGTGATTGTAGCATGATGGCATTCTAACAGAGTGGTGAAGATCTGAAGAATGAAAGGCCTTTCAGGCGTCAATACAGGTGTCTTCAGCAGGCAGCGCAAGAGCATGATATCCCATAGGCATGTGTTATACCGAGTGAACCGACTGAATGGGAACATTAATTTCAGCAAGGCCATAATGTTTTGCCTTTCTATTACCCACCATACCTTTAAGCTGTATCTCAGACAAAATGCAACACCACCATGCTCCAGCAGATGGATCCAGCAGTCTCCTAATATTACAAAACGGAGGAAGAACTACTTTACCTCTATTTACATTAAAATGTACACCATAATGTACTTTTCACAGAATACAGAGTGTGTAGCCTACATACACAGTGATCTCATTTTATGGAATGTTCTGGGTAAAGCATAACTTGTGTGATTTTAAAAGAAACTGTTGAAGAAAATGTTAAAAAAGGCAACTTGCAGTAAGACTTTTGAGTTGTCTCGACAATTCTTTTTATAGTTCTTCTAAGTAACAATACTGCCTTTTAGCCAAACTAAATTATTTTGTTCATGCAATTATGATTGTCTTGTTAATAAAGATGTTCTTGTCACAACAACTGAAACAACATTTTTTGTTGTTGAGTCAATTTATTATTTTCTGTTTCCTGGTGGGAAAAAAAGTCACCACATTATCGTCTATTTACAAATGACAAACATGGACATAATGCAATGTTCTAAAAACCATAATGGACAACTTAGTCTAATATGTAGACAACATTCTCTTTGTTTGTAAAACATCTTTCAAGACTAAAATATCCAGCATACAGATTTAAGTGGGTGAACAATCCTCAAGAACGCTGGAAATCAACAAATGTAAAAAAGATGAGTTCTTTACATCACAGCACAACAAACAATTAGCAATAATGACAAAAAAAACAACAAAACGTTTAAATGAAGCCATAACAGTAACTGCATAATTTATTCATGCTGCAGTGCATGCTGGGAACTCACAAAGCCTCAACATTTCAGCGATATGAAATTCTTTGTTCAGACAACTGTGTTTGACTAGTTGGAACAACATTTGGGGTAATTCTGTTGGTCTGACAAGGGTTTTTATGTAGTTTCAAGAAAATAACATTTCTTAGTATTTGAGACTCAAAAGGTTTTGTAAACTGGAAAATAATGCAGTTACATTTTTTTACAGTGCACAGACTTGCATTGTAAACAACTCTTTAACATTTTGCACCACAAAATGAGGTGCTTTGACTGTGGATATTTGTGCCCCAAGCTCAATATACAGTCTCTCTCACACATGCTCACATTCAAAAGCAAAGATTAGAGAATAAATCAGCCAATTAAATCAGAATAGGTTTTCTCATTTATATCCTCAGGCTCCTCATCTATTGTTAAATATTTAAGAGGACGTTATTGTGGATCACAGAATGAGGGACCTGAAGGCCCCCTCTATAAACCTTGTGAATTCCTCTCTCTCCCTCTCTGTTCTTCTTTCCTTCTTGTTTCCTTTCTCTGTTGTTCATTCCAGCTTCTTTTGTCCCCATGGCAGAGCTCAACAGCCATCTGAACTGTTTTGAAATTTCTCTGTTTCCTTTGCAGATTCTCTCCACTGGTAAATTTTGATCTCTACAGTTTGCTGACATAGCCTGAGTGCGGTCTGCTGAGGTTTACACAATCAGCATAATCTTTCAGCTTTCAGATGCACACTTAAACAAGTATCACTCAAGTTATGTTCCTTATTTCATACCACAGTTTGCAACACAATAAAAACAACGACTAGATTAAGTACCACTATTCACACTTCAGCAGAGAAACATCATGTTTTCTTCATGTTTTTCAATATAGCTGTTTTTTTTCCAACAGAAAGTGCTGATGAGGCCATCCAGGCGGAACATCCTTAGCATCTCGTGAATCACGGGATTTAACTTTCTAAACGTAAAGTTAACAAGGACTAGTATGAGTATATAACTGTAGAAAAATTCCAAGTAAGTGCATGTCAAACGCCCTTTAAAAGACTTTTAATGTGACACGCTTTTTTTAAACAAATGAATGATCAGTGTTCAAACTTCTACTGCCATCTTCTACCATTTAGTGGACATTAGAGGAACTGCATGCAATTTACAGCAACTACCCATAAGTATGCACCACGGTGCCAGATGCCGAAACATTCGTGAAGCATGTTAATGTGATAAACTACACTTACAGGAGGTACTTTGAGATCTTTAGTTAACCTAGTTTCTTTTGTTGATTATTTGTAAGGCTCTGAATCTTCTTCAAAGATGTGAACGTTTGGAAATCAAACTAGTTTTTCTGGAAGTGAACTACTCCTTTAAGCACTCATTTTGCCTTGTAAACATGTTTCCTGCTGTACTGATAAATAACTGTGCACTCTGACTATGGGAAATGACAGAGCAACCTCTGAGCGACTGAAGTCTGCTCACACTGCATCTGAGATAGACACTATGGGCAATGCCTCCTGCATGACCATTGTCTGAAGCAAATGTCAAAACAATACAATATTACTGGCCAACGACAGCCTGTGACGTCACTATTGGCGCGACCCTGAGTACAAATGGACACTAGCCCTGAATCACACCAATAGCACTCAACATCCTCTTGTGTGTCTTCAGGAGCTGTTTGTTTGCAGCGTGCATCTGAGTGATTATTACGGAATCTTCCCAGGCAAAATATTTCAAGAAGTGCGTGCCTCCAAATCAGAGATATCTGACACCTAGGGACACGCACGACTTCTGAGTCATGTGCTAGGGCAAGGATCATGTGCTCTCAAACCACGAAAAGGGAGAAGAAAGATCTGAGGGAAGTGATTCAGGGAAAGTGATTCCCATCTGCTCAGGAGAAATAATAATACCCCCCACCTATCTTATGAAATAAGTTCAGACCATTCTCCTAGTATCAACAAGAAATATTTTATTTGCAACAAGGGTCCTTAGGGGAGACCACAGTAAAAGTACATTTCTGGCTGAGTTAAATTTTTCTTCTCAGTTTTTAGTATTCATTTAAAATGAGACAAATCTGCTATTATTTTAATCGTCAATCTATTATTTATCAGTTTAGATCGTTTATTAATGCTTGGCAAGTCAGGAGAAGACACTAACCACTCGCATATTCCAGTCGCGCTGATGGGGAAGGTTGTAACCCTATACCGCTATATTAAACTGTGCTATTCTATGACATTAGCGATGAAATTTTCACTATTTACTTTTATGGATTTTAAAAAGAAACCACAAGAAACAGGTGAATAAAGACTGACAATCGATGTTTAATGTTGAGAAATTATTATTTTAAGAAATGTAAAGCATTTCAGAACGTTTATGTGTCTCTATTCTATGAGAGCTGTGTGTGGAGGGAGGGAAGTGTTTTTTTGTTTTTTTTTTGAATGTCTAGATGTGTTTCATCTGTTTGCGCACATTGTTTTGAAGTATACTGTATAGCTGTGTTTTGCTATCAGGGCCGTCCCACGCATAGTTACGATGTGTTTATTTTATTTGAAAAAGTTAAAAGTTTTATTTGAAACAAATTAAGAGCTTAATTAACATTGCTTTATATTATGTTAAATAAATATAATTTAATGAAATGAATATTTGTTACGTGGAATGAGAGGCGAGAGGCGAGCGGATCCATATGCGAGCTTTATTGTAGGGACGAGACAGATACGTGGTCGTACAGGCAGGGTCGAGACGGGAGCAGACAGGTAAATAGGAGTGTCGAAGGTTAGACGAGAGAATAGTCCTTAAACAAGCGAAAATCCAAAGGCAGGCGGCGATCAGTCGAAAACGGGGAGCCAGGCGAGGGAAACAAAACAAAACACAGGGGACTAGGAACTCGGAGCAGGAACTAGGAATACAACAATATAATCACAATACGACAATTCAACAATCCGTGACATCAACTGGGGAAGTCCGGGCTTTATAGGAAGCCTGATTGGTCACGAGGGCTGACGCAATCAGTGCGGTGGAGGATGGGAGATGCAGTCCGAAGTGCAACGTAACAGTCAGAGTGAAGTGGAAAGATGAGAGTGACATCTGGTGGTGAGCAGTCCGTAGGGCACCGACCAGATTCGTGACAATATTAAACATCAATTTGTAAATGCACCAGGGTTTTTTGTTTTTTTTTTTACAAGCAGAGATAGATTTTGGCGTGCATAATATTATACGCAATTTTTGGCGTTTATATGATAAGCAGTTTTGACGTGCACATGATATGCAGTGTCTTGGCGTACATATAATACGCACCTAATCCTAACAATTGCTTATCATATTCACGCAAAGTCCATTTCTTCGTATAAATGGAACGCCAAATAGAAACAGAAACTCGTGTTAGGCCTATTGATACGCACTTTCATGAGATCGTGTTGACACATGTTCAAGTCCAAGACATAAACTGTGTTTAAGTGAATACTCTTCAAGCTGGCCACTTTGACATATTTTTGTGTGTATGTGATCGTTTGGACGCACACTCGAAGCCCAAAGTGTAATTTGCGCACACACAGTTCAGCTGGGGGAACAGCGTCTCTTACATGGATTATTGTGATTTCAACGTTTTATCAAACATGTTAGCAATTTATCAACAGTAAAGACAGCACTTTACAACAGTCGCCGATGTTCTGACGTTAAGTTACAATTTTACGGAGGAATGAATAAGGTAAAGGTATGAAGGTAAAGAAATTGAAAGAATAATTTTACCTCATATCTTCTTTTTTATGATCCTTGGAAGCTAACATCGAAATCAACAATATAATTTGCTTAATATCACAGCCACATTACTGTAGGCAGACGTTTGATTGTTTAGTTCTGTCCTCTATCATCATCTCAGTTAAAAACAGGGCTTTCATATTGCGTACTCTGTAGCTCCTCCGCGTGAGCGTGATCTCGCCACTGAATTGCATAGCAAAAAAGCATCATAGACAAATGTCCTAATATTACTGCATATAAACAGCTGGCGACTCTGGAGAGATAGAATTGGCAGCATAATGTATATAGCAATAATAAATGCATGTATTTTCTTAAAATCTCCAGTACCGATAGCAGAACCGTTAACGACAGAGCTTATCGATACTACGGTCTTTCATAATTTAGCACCGGGGCCGATTTAATACCGGGTTTCGGTGGAGATTCCTAACAATATTAAACTAGAAAGTTATATAAGTTTGAAGTGTTTACTCTGGGGCTAAATTCAATGGTGAAAACTGGGTTGAAAGTTTACTTTCCTCGCTTAAATGTGTTGCAGTACTTTTGGATTCACCTATTTAAGTTGCCCAGTGAAAATGAATTTCATCGTTTCTAGATCTCTAGTTAAGTACGTGTTTTCCTCAAAGGATGAGTAGTCACAATTGTTTTGTAACAAAATTCATTTAACCAGATGAGGTTAGACCTTTTTTGGGCTTGTTGTGAAGGAAAGTTAAAAACTAAAGTTGCTTGTATATATTTTGAACTTTTATCATATGTGTTCAAACTAACTAATCAGCATTATGACATAAACCCACATGTAAATAGAAAAGACACCTATTTTGAAAAAAACTGCTGATATAACAACTTATCTCTTAATATCTGATCTCAAACCATTGTTGGTTTAAGATGCCTTTTTTCTATATAAAAATATAGTCTAGAGTCTGTTTATATATAAAAAATACAATATTCTTTTTCTCATTTAAGAAATAACTGACTAAACTTGTACAATTGTATCTTAGCCTGAAAGTGAAAATAAAAATTTCCAAGGCCACACCTCCTGTGAGAAAGATATTTAAGGCTAAAATTTTTGAGTAGAGAATCTGAGATCTGAGATCATGGAGTCATTATACACTTTTCTGATGCTCTTTGTTGCTGTCTGCAAGTCTAATGCGCTCATCCGACCCAGTAATGGCCTTCGTGAATGTCGCATAAACTCAAGTTTAACAGCACTAGAGGTGCTCCCAGGGGGAGGCTGGGATAACCTGCGCAACATAGATGTGGGACGGGTGATGAACCTGAGCTATTCCCAATGTCAGACAACAGAGGATGGCATTTATCTAATTCCAGATGAAGTTTTTGTCATTCCACGGAAAACGAGTGGACTGGAAACTTACTCTGAGACCATCATGTCATGGCTGGAACAGAAAAGCTCCACATCAAGATCCATCAATGCAGATGTTTCCTTCCCTTCTGTGCTAAATGGAAAATTCTCTGAAGAAAATACACGGATGAAAACACACCAAGTGAAAGAGAATTCCGTAACAACACGAGTTCAGGTAAGTCAGAAAAGTGGGAAAGTAAAAGCTTCATAGTTTTTTAAAAAGATTTATTTTTTGCATTTTTGCCTTCATTAGGATAGGACAGTATTTAGACAGGAAGCGAAGTGAGAGAGAGAAAGATATATATATATATATATATATATATAAGCAATATCACATAAGTAGACGTCAGATATGGATGCATATTGGCACAGCTGTGATTCGGCCGTAGTCCAAAATTCCAAAACGTCACTTTAGAACTAGCAACGAAGGAATGTTGAGTTGCTACATTGAAAGCTTATAGTATCGCTGTATTAAAAGCCATGTGTTATGTTTAGTATTGGGAGAGAGATTAACTGAGAGATGCTGATTACCTACAAGACATTTTTTCAGTTGGAAATAAATATCTAAATTTACTAGGAAAAGGATTTAATTTTAGATGTATTAGTTTTTATCTTTCTTTTTCTTAGGTGCGTAACCATCTGTACACAGTGAATGCATATCCTGACTTTACTCTGGACTCCCGCTTTGCTCAGCAGATTGCGGAAATCGCAGACGCTTTTGAGAACAATCAAACACGCCTAGCAACTTATCTATCAGAGAAACTCATTCTTGATTATGGCACCCACGTCATCACAAGTGTCGATGCCGGAGCCATTCTGGTGCAAGAGGACTATATAAAAAGATCTTATGTCTCTAACAGTCAGTCAGACAAGTCTTCTGTCTCTGCATCAGCAGGCATTAACTTTTTTAACAAGGTTAATTTTAACTTTAGTAGCAAGGAGTCCCAGGAAACTACAGATACTTACCAGCAAAACATTACATATTCTTTAGTTCAGAGCCACGGTGGGGCTTTATTCTATCAAGGAATCACTCTGCAGAAGTGGCATGAGAGCACACAAAATAATCTGGTGGCTATTGATCGTTCTGGAGTGCCAATTCACTATTTCCTCAATCCATCAATGTTTCCTGATCTTCCCGTTCCAACTTTACATAAACTTGCCTTTTCAGTCCAACAGGCTGCAGCACGATACTACAACATAAACACCATTCCAGGATGTGTAGATCCAAATTCCCCAAATTTTAACTTCCAAGCCAATGTGAATGGCAAATCATGTGAGGGGCCAGTCACTAATCTGACCTTTGGTGGAGTTTACCAAAAATGCACTCCGTTGTGGCCAGATGGAAATGTCCTCTGTGATGAGCTTGCGCAAAAAAATCCAAATACTGGTGACTATACGTGCCGTCAACCGTACACTAGCTTTTTGTTAGTTTCAGAGACAGTAGAGCGGGTTTACAGTAATAATGAATGTCATAAGAAATGTCATTCATGCTGGGTTTTTTTGGATTGTTGTAAACCTGTATGTGAAAATTTTTACTTTGTTCGTCATGCAATAATTGACACTTACTGGTGCTCCACAAATCAGCCAGTCCCTCAGTACTCTGGATATCTTTTTGGAGGTCTGTTTGGACCATCTTTAGAAAACCCAGTAACCAAATCTCATGACTGTCCTCCAAATTACTTCGCACAAACCTTTTTGACTCATGGTATGAGGATTTGTCTGAGCAATGACTATGAGGCAGGAACAGTGTCTTCTGTGCCATTTGGGGGTTTCTTTAGCTGTAAAACTGGCAACCCTCTTGCAAGTTACCAGTACCGTTGTCCGCCTCAGTACAGCCAACACCTTGCTGCCATTAGCGATGGCTGTCAGATATTGTACTGTGTCCAGTCAGGTGAGTTTACTGGAGGCCAGTTAAAACCTATTCACCTCCCACCATTCACAAGACCACCACTGTTCAACATGATGGCGACAAACACTGTAGCTGTGATGACAGAAGGTGATCTGACCTGGATAAAGATTGGAGAAACAAAAAAATGGAGAGTGGCAAAGCCTGGTGAATTCAATCAAATGATTCGAATGTTTGATGCGTCATCTATCCAGATGTCGGGAGGTGAAAAGGCTGGTGTTGCCTGTGGTGTAATTACTTTTATTGCAGTTGTGGTGGCAGGAATTGTCATCTTAGTGAAACGAAAAAGCAGATTTTCTCACTTCAGGTCAAGAAGGGGGTATGAAGAGATTCACTATGACGGCCAAAGTGGTGTAGAAAGTCAGAGAGAGCAACAGAGTGCAAATGAAAACCCCACTCAACCTCTGTTGCCTTAGTTGTCAGAGTACATTAAGATTTGTTAATTATTCTCAAAGTTAAATCTTAATCAGCTTTGTAATCACATTTCACAATGTGTAGCATTTGCATTATTGATCCTGTTTTTTAGTAAGAATATAGGTCTATCTGTAATTATATGTGTTCAGCAACAAATGTAAGGCAGGTTGTGAATGATAAGGATTTATTTTTTTTGCAAACTCTGTGTTTTGCTTCAAGCGACATTTGTGTTGCTTGTGCATTTGTGTAAATGTATTCCTTATTAATTTATAATAATTGATTTATTGAATCATTTTATTATTTCATTTAATCATTTATAATGACCATTTAAAGCAATTTGCATACTCATTTTACTGATTTATTCATTGATTAGTCATTTATATTATTGTTTTATTATTATTTTTCCATTGTTTAGTCTTTTGATGTGTGGTTTCAAGGGATAAAAGAATGTCTCCATTTCAAGGTTTTTAACATCAAGGGATGATGTTGTAAAGCATAATTTCCCACTGCTGTTGCTTGTGGTATAATAACACTTGTAGGATTTGTGCTGGTCAGATGAAGTCACATGCACAACTAAGACTGCTCAATAAACTCCTTTATCATCATTACTTTGTCTCCTGCTTCTACTGTTCACTACTCAGTTAACGTTTTGGCTGATAAAAGACTGTAAATAAAGTTTTGGGTATCAGACAAAACACTTGTTTTGGGTACCAGACAGGACTTGCTGTTAACGGGTTTTGGGTATTAAACAACTTTGCTGGCTAGCTGTTCTGTTACCAGACAAAACGTCCTGGCTGGGATGGATCTGATATTTCTGGCATGATCTAACAGTTTCAAATAAACAAACTATCCGTATTCAGGCCTAGTGTCTGAAGTCTCTTTTTAATAATGTGGTCTTAATGCCAAATAGTGAGAACTACAACAGCGTGTTTTAGTGCCACATTAAAACAAACAAACAAAAAAATTCTAAGATTACGAAATTATTTTGAAAAAAATAAAAGAGTCAATAAGAGAATAAACTCGAAAATATTTTGAGAATAAAGTCAAAATTATGAGAATAAATTCAAAATATTTTAAGAATAAAGTAAAAAAAAAGATGGGTGTTATGCTTGGTTAACAGATGACACTGACATTAGTTTACTTTGCACATTGCTCCAGTTAATGATCAACGAACATGATCTTTAAAGGTGTAAAATGCATTTACTTATATTTGAGAATCAACATATTTCATGAACAAAATTTCAACGAGGGGGCCTTTAATCGGTCCGTGCCCAGGGCACCGGCGCTGCACCATAATCCATCCTTGCATGGTAATTATAGACTCTATAGTGGCAGTAAACACTGTAAACAGCAACCGTTTGTGTATCTGTGCTTAATGCGCATCTGGTAATTGAAAATCATTTTAGAAGGCTCTTGGCTCTTGGGGGCCCAAGTCGTCGCCAACCTTTGCCTAATGGAAAGCCCGCCCCTGCTCACAACGCTGCTTTATCACGCATTACAGGCAAGATGAAATGAAAATGACATTTAACATTTTTTGAAGAAATCCTTCAGAGAAACAGTGATATAAAATTTATTTTGAAATGTGCTTTAATCTACTCATCACCTTACTCATCACCTTAATTTTAACTGCGTTTGTAGTCGGCGCCATATTACTAGCCACTAGCCAGACCGGTAAACAAACACAAACCAGAAGGGCCAGGCACGTGCCTCCAATGAAACCGCCTGTATCATCAGTTTGCGTTAACGACCATCAGCCTGCGCCATCTAGTTTCATGACAGAACTTGGCATTTTGCTGACGTAGCCTGAGTGCGGTCTGCTGAAGTTTACACAGCTGGCACAACCTTTCGGCTTTTGCATATACACTCAGATGCACACTTATTATTCCTTATTATAAGCAACACAAGAAACACATCAACTACGTTAAGTATCAAGCAATATTCACACTTCAACAGATCAACATTATGTTTACTGCATATAAAACAACTATGAACACATTTTGAGTCGTGTTTTTCAGTAAAGCTGTTTTTAAACAAAAAGTACTGATGAGGGCATCCAGGCGGAACATGGGCATCTCCTAAATCATATTCTCTCCGAGGATAAAGTTCACCAGGACTAGTTTGAGTATAACTGTATAAAAATTCCAGGTAAATCTGAAATACCGTTTAAAAGACCTCAAATGTGAAATAATATGGCTTATATTACAATATTTGTTTCTAGCAAAACTCTTATGCAAAACAAATCATAAATCGCACAACCAAGACATGCTACAAAAACGAACGGTCAGTGTTCAAACTCCTGTCACGAATCTGGTCAATGTTCCGCGGTCCGCTCACCACCAGATGTCACTCTCACCCTATCACACACTGACTGTTGCTTTACACCCCGGACTACATTATCCATCAGCCACTGCTCCCATCACCTGCGCCCAATCAGAGACAGTATAAAAGCCCCGGTCTTCCTGTTACACTTCGCCGAGTATTGAACTGTGTTTAGCATTCATATAAAGCGTTTCCTGGTTATCCTGTTTCTTGTTTTCCTGTCTTGTGACCTAGCCTCGTTATTTTCGTTTAGTCTGTCTCGCCGCCTGCCTTTGTTACTCTTGCCTGTCTGACCATTCTCCTGCCTCGCCCATTGCATTACGTACGCCGCTGATCGACCCTCGCCTGTTTATGGACTTTTCTTCGTCTCGCTGTCTAAACACCTGTTTGCCATTGTTTGACCCTGCCTGCCTTTCGACCATGTCTTTGCCTCGTTGTATCAATAAAAGTCTGCAAATGGATCTGCCCGCTTCCCGTCTCCCCGTTACAACTCCTCCTGTCAATCTTTTTTTTTTTTTTCAGGGCTGAAGCTACTCTGCAAGATAGTGGCCCTGCAGGATCAATGTTCCCCACCCCAGCTTTAGTGTATGTTTAAATTGGGTAATCATGGAATTAGATAACAAAATGTCAAACCAAGTTTAAAAACCATTTATAATTTATTGTATATTTTGTATTGCATTACACACATTCATGCTGGAGGTACTCAGCTATGTTACTTTAACATAGTTACCTAAATGTACTAATTTTTATACTGATGACAGTCACCTTGGACATATTGACACCCATTATCTTGCTTATTTGTAACTAAGTACATGTCAAACAAGGTACTGAATCTCCTTCAAAGATTTTATGTCATGATCCTTGTGAACATTTGAAATTCAAACTAGTTTTTCTTCTTAAGCACCCATTGTGCCTTGTAAACACTTCCTGGTAAAATGATAAATACCTGTGCACTCTGACTGGGAAATTACATATCAACCTCTCAGTAAATGGAGTTCTTGCATACACATTTTCACATATATATTTACTTATATTTACTAATATATATATATATATATATATATATAAGAAAATAAAAATAGAAATGTAGATTTATGAATAATTCTATAAAAGTTTCAACCATTTCTCTTGAATTTCCTGTTGTGTGTAAGGCTGTTTGCTTTTGTCACAGATAGTGTTTGAAGGATCTGACGATCCTCAAATGCAAACTGTGTGTGTTTTGCCTCAGAGCAACCATGCATTTGTGTTGTGTTTTGCTTTCTTCATTTATTCTTCATTCATTTATTCATTTATAATCATTAATCATTTCATCATTATATTATTCCATTTAATCATATAATCATTTATAATAATCATTATATTCATTTATATATTCATTTTTTTTTTATTCATTAATTGATGAGTCATTTATATTATATTATAGTTGTTTTTTATATATATTTTCCATTGTTGTTTAGTCTTATGACTGTGTAGCTTCAAGGGCTATTTGTCTTCATGAATAAGAGATACAAGGGAATGTTTATGGAAACTCAAGGTTTATGGGATGTTGTTGTGAATCAGTTCGGTATAACAATACTTGTTGGATTTGTGTTCTCCAGACGAAGTCTGAGCATTGAGACATACGCAACTAAGACTATTCAATAAACTCTGCTCCTTTTTACCAGACTTCGTCTCCTGCTTTTGCTCTTCACTTTCATTGGCTTTTTCCTCAGTCAACTTCTTGGCTGATAGAAGACTGTTAATAGAGGTTTGGGTATTTTGGGTACCAGACAAGACTTCCTGTTAATAGGGTTTGGGTATTAGACCTCTCTGCTGACGAGTTGTTCTGATACTGGGCAAACTGATATTTTCTGACGGGATCTGGCGTCTGGGGGTGGATCTTAATTGTCTAGGCATGGAGACAGTGATCTAACATTTTGGCGTTGTCGGCAGGATGGAATAACACAGTGCTGTTATCTCCATAAGAGCGGAGTCAGGGTTGTTGTTTCTCGCATGACCAGACGGTGGAATGTCCCAGACCACTGGGCTTCTGAGTCCGGGCCACGAGTGAGGACGGGGACGACTCTCGCAGGCGTCTTCTCCTGGCTTAACTACTGCAATGCAGAGTGAGTGTGTTCTGTTTGGTATTCCATGGAAATTCGGTACGTACCGTGTGTTGGTAGCTATGCTACTGGGTCAGATGATATCATTTCTACAGTTATGGAGTGGTCAGATGTTAAGCTAGATGAAATAATTAACAACAATTGGAAGAGCATTTTAAGATCAGTAAACAGAAGCAGTAACACATGATTAATAGTTGCTAAACATACAACTACAGTGCTGAAAGGTGTTCTCATTTTAACCTAAGGACAACAGAAAAACTGAAGGGGTTAAACAGGGTTGTCAAAAAATGTTGAAAATGTTTTAAAAGTTTTTAAAGATATTTGTCAGATCAAACAGACGCTAACGAAATTGCTGTGAAAGTAAAGAGAATCTGGGCAAAAAAAGGGACAAGTTTGAACAAAAGCTTGAGGATGTTTGTCTTTGCACGTGGGAAGCACATCACTAACAGTAGGGCAAATAACTCTGAAATTTGGAAATTTAATGGGTTTAGATTTGATTCAACACCTTACTGGTGTATCAGTCACGTCTAGGTGCTGTGAGATGCTAGGACACATCTGATTTGTGGAACTATTCAATGCTGAGATTCTTTTGAGGATGTAACTACAGGGGTAGTTGGATTGCAGCTCATCTGCAAACTGCAGTTTTCTTCAGTTTGTTAAATTCAGGGCTCAATGACTGAACTCCTGAAGCTGGAATAGTTTTTGAGGAACTGACACAAGTAGCATCCACACTAGATACTGTATATCAGATACAGTGGCAGAGATTTTGCATTGGTTACATGACATCTATGCTAACCCAAGAACGGGACAATCGGAATAACTATCACTGAGGGGTATTAGTCTCCACAACTCATACCATGACTCAAGGCCTTTGCCTTGTTTATACAGTTCAGACAGTCTTTTTGCTTTGCAAAGCGAGTCTTTGTAATGTTTGATGTTAACTATTTGCTTTATGCATTGCATTGCATTATTAAGTAATGAGCGTCAGGACATGTGACAAGTGGTCCACGATGCTAAAATTGCCAAACATCATTTTTGGGAAATCTAGTTCATTTCATCTGAATTAATTCCAGATGGTCAAGATGGTGCAGAGCTCTTTAAGAAATTGTTTTAAGGGTAGAAAACATTTAGACAGTTTGGAACTCCAACAGTACTGGAGCTACTGCAGCACAGTACTACAACATAAACACCATTCCAGGATGTGTAGATCCAAATTCCCCAAATTTTAATTTTCAGGCCAATGTTAATGATTCATCCTGCAAGGATCCAGTGACCAATCTGACCTTTGGTGGAGTTTACCAAAAATGTACTCTATTGTCGCCAGATGGAAATGTCCTTTGTCATAATTTTGCGCAAAAAAATCCAGACACTGGTGACTATACGTGCCGTCAACTGTACACGGCTTCTCTGATACACTCTGAGAAAGTAGAGCAGGGTTACAATCAGTATGAGTGCCATAAGGAATGTCATCCATGCTGGTTAATTTTTGAGTGTTGTGACAATGTATGTGTTAATGCTTACTATCTCCGTCATGCAAAAGTGGACACTTACTGGTGTTCGACAAATCAGAAAGTCCATGAATATTCTGGTTACCTCTTTGGAGGTCTGTTTAGATCATCTTTGCAGAACCCACAGACCAAATCTCATGACTGTCCTCCAAATTACTTTGCACAAATATTTTTGACTAATAATATGAGAATTGGTCTGAGCAATGACTATGAGGCAGGAACTGCATCTTCTGTGGCTTTTTTTCAGCTGCCGATCTGGCAACCCTCTTGCAAGTTACCAGTACCGTTGTCCACCTGAGTACAGCCAACACCTTGCTGCTATTATAGATGGTTGTCAAGTACTGTATTGTGTCAAATCAGGTGAGTTTACTGGTGGCCAGTTAAAACCTATTCACCTCCCACTATTCACAAGACCACCACTGGTCAACATGATGGTGACAAACACTGTAGCTGTGATGACAGAAGGTGATCGGGCCTGGCTGAGGCTTGGAGAAACAAAAAAATGGAGACTAGCAAAGCCTGGTGAATTTAATCAAATAGTTCAATGTTTGATGCGTCATCTATCCAGATGTCAGGAGGTAAAAGGGCTGGTGTGGCCTGTGGTGTAATTACTTTTATCGCAGTTGTGGTGGCAGGAATTGTCATCTTAGTGAAACAGAGAAGGAAATTTTCTCACTTCAGGTCAAGAAGGGGGTATGAAGAGATTCACTATGACGGCCAAAGCGGTGTAGAAAGTCAGAGAGCAACAGAGTGCAAATGAAAACCCCACTCAACCTCTGTTGCCTTAGTTATATAAGAGTACATTAAGAATTGTTAATTATTTTAAAAGTTCAATCTTGATCAGCTTTGTAATCACATTTCACAATGATTAGCATGTGGTGCTGGGTACAAGGGTTGCTATTTAAAACTGTTTCACAGCTTGTATGAATTATTATATTTTTAAATATTATTTCAAAACCTGTGTTTTAATGAGAATATAGGCCAATGTGTAATAATAGGAGTTCACTTTGTGCTTGTGTTTTCATTTTTGAAACTGGTTTCGAGAGTGGTCTTTTTTTATGTCATGTGAGTCAGGACTATTACACTATCATGTTACACTATCTATATGAGCCTTTTTTTATTGTTAATTTCAGACTCAATAAAATTACCTATTTCTGTGTTAAAGTGGCCATTACTGTTTTTTAATAGCTATTCTGTAAATGCACTGGGATGATATTCTTTTCATATGAATTATATTTACTATTACAGTTATAAGACGGGTTAAAAACAAACAAGCTGCTAAAAAAAGCTATCTGTATTCAGGCCTAGACTTACACAAAGAAAATCAATTTTATCAAATATTAACAATTAACATATTAAATATTATTTATGGAAAATATTCCAGAATACATTTATTGTGCTAATATATTTCAATTAAATAAACATAAGCAATGTTTCATATATTTAAAAAATAGGTGACAATATATTTACTTATATATTAGTCAGAATGTATGTCATTTTATATTAAATAATTTTCATAATATATAGATGTTTTGTTTCACAGGTGTAATGTTTGAAAGATCTACTGAATAATGCGGTCTTGATGGCAAATCGTGATAACAAATACATATAAAAGAAAAAGTATGTCTTTCACTGCTCTCATAATAAAACATTAGTCTTAAACCACCAGGTGTACAGTATAATGGGACATTGTGAATATTTTACAAGAACCAGCCTGTTTGGTTTGTGTATGTGCAAAATGCTTTGTCTTCCCACCTGAATGCTGAATGATCTCTAGAGGCCAGATAACGTTGAGTTATGCATATAACAACATGGGCGGGGCTACCTGCCCACAGCATATAAATGCAGTCACATGCGTCATTCCCTTCATTCAGCCCAGCTCTTCACTGAGCCCAGAGGTGTTGTACCTCGTTTCCCTCCTTCTGGGAACAGTTGTTATATGCATAACTCAATGTTCCCGCATGAAATCCCCTGTCCTCTTCTGAGTCAGAGATTTGACAGGGCGGGCAGCTTGAACAAAAGCGCACTCCCATCAGGTGTATATGCTGCATTTGGATGCAACAACACCCGACACAATATTTGATGCACAAGGAATGCACCGACAGTGCATGAAAATAACCAATGTGCATCTCTGATGCCAGTACCAACCACCGGGCAGCATCCTTAGACTCAAGGATTCTAAAGACTCGAACAAAGGTTCACACATAACCTGTAGACCTAAGCCATACATAAAGTCAAGTCACCATTATTTATATACCGCTTAACAATAAACAATTGTGACAAAGCAGCTGTACAGTGTTAAATAGGAAATATTGCATCTATAATGCAAATACGCAACAGTAAACACTCAAATTTCAGGTAAAGACAGTTCATCATTGGATTCAATGATGTCATCATCTAGCTCAGTTCAGTTCAAATAGTATACAATATCGTTTGAAGAAGAAGTATCCCCAACTAAGCAAGCCGGAGGTGACAGCGGCAAGGAACCAAAACTCCATCGGTGACAGAATGGCCGTCTAGGTGACGAGGTCTTCACTGGGGATCCGTCTCTGGGGCTCATCTAGTCGATGTGGTCTCCGCTGACATTCAGTGCTGTAGAGGTCGTCTCTAGGTGCTAATCCACCATCTGGGCTGGGTATGGACTGGATCCAGGGGACTGCAGTGACCATCTGATCTGGATACGGGCTGGATCTGGTGGTTAAAGTGACCTCGCAATAAGAAAGAAACAGACTAACATCAGCGTAGATGCCATTCTTCTTACGATGCACTGAGTACATCAGGTGTTATGGGAAGTGTTCCCAGTTCCAGTTGACCTAGTTAATGCAGCCTAACAATCCTTTAACGGATTTGAATTACAGAAATATGTTGATGTGTTATGTGTAAGCCAGGTTAAAGAGATGGGTCTTTAATCTAGATTTAAACTGACGGAGTGTGTCTGCTTCCTGAACAGTGTTGGGTAGATTGTTCCAGAAATTGGGCGCTAAATAAGAAAATGATCTGCCTAAATAAGAAAATGATCTGATTTTGATATTCTAGGTATTATCAAATTGCCAGAGTTTTGAGAACGCAGCGGACGTGAGGGACTATAATGTGATAAGAGCTCGCTCAGGTACTGAGGAGCTAAACCATTCAGGGCTTTATAAGTAATTAGCAAGATTTTAAAATCTATACGATGTTTAATAGGGAGCCAGTGCAGTGTTGACAGAACCAGGCTAATATGATCATACTTTCTGGTTCGAGTAAGAACTCTAGCTGCTGCATTTTGGACCAGCTGGAGTTTGTTTATTAAGCGAGCAGAACAACCACCCACTAAAGCATTACAATAATCTAACCTTTTTTTGATCAAGGTGTTTTTATTTAGTTTTACAAGCTGTAGTTTACAGTATAACATAAGTTCAACAGAACTAAAACCCATCCGCCCCCCACAAATACCAGACAAACAATGTTCACAGTATGAAATACATAGTTCAATATACAGAGCTCACATATCCAGATAACCAAAAATCAATAAGTAAAATACAATAATAAAAATGAAGATCACTGAGGGCAACAATAGGGGTTCACATTGCTATATTCTCTGCCTCCATATCTTCAACAAACATAAAAAAAGGCTGCCATATGTTATAAAATTTTCTAGTAGACCCCCTGACTGTGTATCTGATCTTCTCCAACTTGATATAATACATGATTTCCCTAACCCAGTGACTATATGTTGGAAGTACTGGGTCTTTCCATTTCAATAATATCAGTCTCCTAGCTAGGAGAGAGCAGAAAGCCACCATTATTCTTTCCCACATCTCCAGATGGGAGTCTATCTGAGTTACGCCAAAAAGTGCAATGAATGGACACGGTGCAAGCCTTTTTGCAAAGATCTTAGAAAAAGTCTCAAAGATGGACTGCCAAAAAACGCAAAGCTTTGGACATGTCCAGAACATGTGTAGGAGAGTGGCTGGATCTTGCCCGCATCTATCACAAGTGGGGTCTATATCAGCATTGATCTTAGAAAGTTTAACTTTAGACCAATGCAGACGATGTACAATTTTAAACTGAATGACAGCATGCCTAAGACAGATGGAAGATGAAAAAATTCCCTGTATTATTTTGTGCCAAGTGTCGTCTGTGATTTGCTCATTTAAATCCGTCTCCCATTTATTTTTGAGAAGGTTCAAAGGCATCAAGTTATGAGAATATAGTATTTAGTATATTGTGCTAATAGTTCGCTTTCTGACTAGTTTACAGTCAAAAATCGAATCCAACAGGCCAGTTGGAGGACGTAAGGGAGAACATATAAAGTTTGAGAATACAAAATTCCGAAGTTGCAAGTATCGATAAAAATGTGATTTGGGAATGTGATATTTTTGTACCAACTGCTCAAAGGAGACAATGCTGCCGTCGATATATAAATCAGACAGCGATACCATACCACTTCTGGACCACATATCGAAGACCCCATCTATTAATGATGGGACAAACATATGATTCAGTGCAATTGGGGCAGCCTGAGAAAGATCTGTAAGTGCAAAGGATATTCTGAATTGGTTCCAGATCTTGATTGAGTGCAAAACCACAGGGTTAGAGGTTAGTTAGAAATGGGCCGAGTAAATGGCAACTTAGAACACAGTAAGGCTTTTAAGGAAGTGGAATTTACAGATGCCCCCTCCAGATTTAGCCATTCAGTGTCAGTGTTATCATTATTGTTATCCATCCAGTATAACAGTACTCGAATGTTAACCGCCCAATAGTAATACAAGAAATTAGGGAGTGCCATTCCTCCCATTGAGCGGGGTCTCTGAAGTACACTTCTTTTTATCCGGGGCGGTTTTCTGTTCCAAATGAAACTTGATATCTGATTATTTAATTTCGTAAAAAAAGACTTAGTTAAAAAGATGGGAAGGCATTGAAATATATATAAAAACTTGGCCAATATATTCATTTTTACTGTATTAATTCTTCCACCCAGAGAGAGAGGTAAGGGATCCCATCGATCGATATCCTGATTTAAATTTGATAACGGGCTGATAGTTAGCAGCATAAAGATCTTTATGCTTATCTGTAACCCATATGCCGAGGTATTTGAATTTTTTGGGGCTAATTTTAAAGGGGAGTGAATTTAAGGAAGTCTTATCATTACTAGTGCCAACAGGCATCAGCTCACATTGACCTTGTAGCCGGATAGTTTGCCAAATTCTTTTAGTAGGACCATTAGTTTAGGAAGACTCAAAAGGGGTTGTGATATATATATTAGCATGTCGTCCGCATAGAGCGAGACTTTGTGCTCCTTCCCTGCTCGGTGAATTCCTCTGATATCATTATTTTGCCTCAGAGTTAAAGCTAGTGGTTCCATTGCAACCGCAAAAAGAAGCAGTGACATGGGGCATCCCTGTCTTGTACCACGTTTAAGCTCGAAGAAAGGGGACAAATTATTATTAGTACGAACAGCAGCTATTGGAGAAGTATATAAAAGTCTGATCCATGATATGAATTTATTACCAAATCCAACCCTCTCCAGCGTGCTGAAGAGATAGCCCCACTCCACCCGGTCGAAAGCCTTTTCAGCGTCAAGTGAGAGGACGACCTCCGGTACGCCAGGTGGAGAGGGGCTATAAAGGATATTAAAAAGGCGTCTGACATTGAAAAAAGAGTAATGATTCTTAATAAAGCCTGTTTGGTCTGGTGATATAATGGAAGGAAGAACACCTTCTAGTCAGCGTGCCAGAACCTTGGCAAGGAGAGAAATTGGGCAAAATGAATTGCACTCCAGAGGGCTTTTTCCCTTTTTGAGAATTACAGAGATTACTGCTTGGCGCATGGTCAGAGGTAAGGTCTTAAGTGAAAGTGATTCTTCAAAAACTGACATTAGTAAAGGGGCAAGTTGGTCTGAGAATTTTTTGAAGAATTCTGTCGGATATCCGTCTGGCCCTGGGGACTTGCCGCTTTGCATAGATCCAATTGCGGATATTATTTCCAGGGCCGAGAAGTCTTTCTCCAATGAATCAGCTATATTTGGGTCTACGGATGGAACATGTAGGGATCTTAAAAAATTCTCCAACACAGAGGGTGTAGTTGGACGTTCTGATGTGTATAACACTTGATAGAAATTTTGAAAACAGGAGTTAATTTTGAGGCTATCCATACATTTTGAACCTTGTTCATCATTGATTGCAGGTATAGTCTGATTGGCAGTTCTTTGTCGTAGCTGATGTGCGAGAATGCGTCCAATTTTTTCCCCATGTTCATAGCATCCATGTCTAGATTTGGAGAGGAGATATTCCGCCTGTTGCGTTGTTAGGATATCAAATTCGGTCTGCAAAAACAGACTTTTTTCATTATGTCAGGAGATGGTTGATGGCTATATAACATATCTAGTTTCAGTATTTGATCTGTTAGTTCTTTAAGACGCACTGTATTTATTTTTTTCCTATTTGCACAATAAGAAATGATTTGGCCTCGTAGATAAGCTTTTAAAGATTCCCATATAATTGAATAAGACATTCCTGGAGTTTGATTAGTGTCAAGGAAAAATTGTATTTCAGATGAAATGAAGTTGGTAAAAGACTCTTCTGATAAGAGAAGAGGATTAAGCCTCCAAGGGCGGTAACTATTTTGTGTATTAGGAATACTGATTTTCATGGTTAGCGGACCATGATCTGAAATGACTATGGCATCATAATCACACTTAGTTACAGAAGATAAAAGTCTTTTATCCAGGAAAAAGGTATCTATACGAGAACAGCTCTTATGCACTGGGGAAAAAAAGGAGTATGCTCTAGCAGTGGGATTACGAAACCGCCATACGTCCACTACACCATATGTTTTAAGAAAAAGCTGGATTGTGTGTGCCAATTTAGACAAAGGCGTCTTTTTGGAGGAACTGCGATCTAAGGTAGGGGAAAGTACACAATTTATATCGCCACCAAGTATAAGATGGTGTGATGCCATGTTTGGTAGACAAGAAAAAAAATTTGAAAAGAATTCTGGATTGTCCCAGTTTGGTGCATAGATATTGGCCAGAATGACCGGAAATGAAAAAAGTTGCCCTGTCACAATAATATATTGCCCTGCAGAATCACAATCAACATTAGTCATTGTAAATGGAATATTTTTATCAATGAGGATGGCTGCCCCCCTAGTCTTTGTGTGGAAATGAGAATGATAAACTTGTCCTGACCATCCTCTTTTTATTCGGAACAGGTCCGTTGTGCGCAAATGTGTCTCCTGAAGAAACGCAATATCGGTCTTAAGTTGTTTTAAGTGTGTAAATACCTTTTTTCTCTTAATTGGATGGTTAAGTGACTTCACGTTCCAGCTCATAAAGTTCACTGATGAGAATCCATCCGGCGTTCTAGTAGAATTAGGATCAGTCATATCTTACTGAGTAAGAGGTTTAGCACACTTGGAATCTACATCTGGCTGAGCAAATAGAAAGGAAAAAAGATATACATAAAATAAATCCAAGAGATAAACAAGTCTGGTATAATCCCACCCTCCCCCACCCCACCTAGTGCCTAGAGAAACGAGGCAAACATGGTACCCCTCAAGAACAAATCCACACATATGTGTTTGTGTTGGAGAACTCTATATAGAGCCACCTGTTCAGGCTCCCGTCGAACGATTCACGAAAACTAAGCGCATTGTCATTGTAGTATTACAACATCTGCTATGTATTCAAGTAAGAGGAAAAAAAAAAAAAAAAAAAAAAAAAAAAACGGACATTTTGGCGACTTTTATGGAGCAGCTTAAACCTGACCTCGGTGACAGCGAAACGGCTCTGGCTTTGGCGACTCTTGTAGTATAATCCGGGAAGATAGCAATTGACTCTCCATTGTGACACGAAGAGTGGAGCACGGGTGCGCGCTCGGTTCAGTACCTCAACACAGTCTTGGTAGTAGTGAAGTTTGGCTACTATCAGCTTCTTGGTTTGGCCCGCCGGGTTTCCGGGTTTGGAGCCAGACTTCTGTGTGAGCGATCAATGAGCACGTCCTTGTCCAGCTGCAGCGCCTCTCGCAGCAGCTTTGAGACCGATGTCGTTGAGTTTGATCCAGGCGTCTCAGGCACCCCCAGTATTCTGATGTTACACCGCCGCGCTCTTCCCTCCATGTCCTCGCATTTGTCTCGGAGCTCCGCCACCTCCGTCTTCAGGGAGTTTACCGTGTTCCGCAAAGTCACCCCCTCGTCTGACCATGCTGACAATCCAGTCTCCATGTCTCGGACTGTGGTTTTTACTTGGTCGATCTCAGAATGTTATTTTTAACTTCTGCTTTTAATGCCTGTAACTCATTCTTAAGTAGGGCTGGGCGATATGGCTGAAAAACTGTATCACGATATCAGCGTTTCATATCGGTCGATATCGATAATTATTGATATTTTTTATTACCCATTTAAAATAAGGAACAGGAGAAAAATATATTACATTTCAACATTTTTATTTTAAACTTAACTTTCCTCTGATCATAATCCCCTCAGTTATTAAGACAGAAATATCAACAACCATGGAAAACTCAAATAATTAAAATGTAAACATAATTCTAAAGTCACAATGAACACTTAACAATTATCGCTTAACATTTAAGGTGCAAAATGAAAGAAAATGTAAGAAATGCTTAATAAAGTGTAATAAAATAGTGCAAAGTGTTAAATATAAACAGAGAAATATGCCACTGCCTCCGTTATATTCTTTGTCATAAGGCACTGATGCAGAGTACCTCTCCATGGTGGTCTGCTGCTTGTGTCAGGGATCGAAATTAACTTTTTTACTTGGTAGCACTGGTGTTCCCAACTTCAAACAGTTAGGAGCACCATTAAATACAACTACACAACCTATAGCCTAGATATGTTATGTAGTCTAATTTGCGCACATTGGGGAGTCGCTCTCTAAACGTGGGGTATTAAAATTGCTTTTGAATGCGCGCGCGCGTTTTACTTTCGGTTTCGTTTTGACGATGGCGCGAAACTCTCGGCGGTGCTGAGCGTGCATTCTACAATACAAGACATTAATTTAACAAACCAATCTGAAAGTGGGGGACTTTTGAAAAGTGTGTCCCCAGTGGAAATTACGCCCCTGCGTAAGTGAAACTCTGAAGCCGAGCTATCATTTGATGTGAATGTATGCCGCGTTGTACAGTATATTGAGACGGAGGCGCCAGAATTGCGTCTGACAGAATGTGTGCTGTAGCACGAAATATAGTATATTTCTTCAAAAGCAAATTGTGGAGACATTTTAATTTCCACAATCAAAAATCGTCATATCACACACCGCTAATTGCAATGCAGTTTGTACAAATCAGAAACAGAGTTTAGTTGAGAGAGAGAAAAAAAAAAGTCCGGTTCCGAGTTTCAGCGGAGCGCAGTGACAGGGAGTGATTGACGGCTAATATCTGAAATCTGCATTAAAGTTAAGAATGTACAGATCGAGTTAAATTAGTTGTGTAATGTGGGAGAAAACGGCGAAACTGTCACTGTATCAGCTCACAGCAGTCTGGGCAGTAGTTCAGCTAGCGAAAGTTTTGTAAAGAAATTAAAACATGTCGCACCACAACAATTTTTGGCACTCGCACAAATGCTTCCAAATATATTTTGAGGTCGCGCAGAATAAATTTTGGGAGCATATGCGACCAAAACGGTCGCAATTTCGAGCCCTGCGGCTGTGCTCCAAAGGGTGAGCGCGGCTAAGGTGGTACATCAAGTTCGTGGTATTACCAGTCTTGGCGGGGACGACGGTCTTGCATAATTTGCAGACGACATTGGTCTGACTACGGTCAGACTTGTAATATTCAAAAAACTGCCATACTGGCGAGCTGACTTTTCCTCTTTTATTTACAATTTCCTCGCTCGCTGCGGCACTCATTTTCTGCTTATGAAGAGGAATCCAGCAGACCAATACGAGACAACGATATGGCGCAACCAAACTTGATACTGTTACAAACTTGATACTGGCTGTTAGCTTGTCATTCCCTACGTTGATAGGTTACTATAGAGCGCGTGCCTTTGTTAATGCAACCAAACTTGTTTCGCAACCTCTGTTTTCTTCCGACGAAGAATAAAAAATATCGAACGTTTTATCGAACACGTGTCTATCGCGATACATATCGTTATCGTTTTATCGTCCAGCCCTATTCTTAAGGAAGTCAAAGTCGTCGGCAAGTGCGTTTTTCATTTCTGATTTTATCCAAGCCGAAATTTCAGTTTTCAGCGAGAGAAGAATCTCCGACTTCAGGGACTTGGCGTCCATCTCTGGTTTAGCGTTAGCTGACCGCAGCTGTGGTGGAGATGCTCTTGCCGCGGTGTTAGTAGCAGTGTGGCTCCCGGCGGTGTTAGGCCTCGTATTTGCTGCTCCAGTATATTGAAATTTATGCAGATTCATCGCCATTCACTCAAATGTAGACTTTCTCTCAGCTTCGGAGATGTTTTCAGAGCAGATTAGTCAATGTTTTAATGCACTGTGCGCTTATTAATTTAAAATAAAAAAGAAGTTCAACGGGAGCTCAAACAAACACTTCTCACTCCATCGCCAGCTCACAGCGCCCCCCACAATAATCTAACCTTGAGGTCATAAACGCATGAACTTACATTTTAGCATTTGACATTGAGAGCATAGGTCGTAATTTAGATATATTTTTGAGATGGAAAAAAGCAGTTTTGCAAATGCTAGAGATGTGGTTTCCGAAGGAAAGATTGCTATCAATAGCACACCTAGGTTCCTAACTGATGACAAAGAATTGACAGAACAGCCTTCAAGTATTAGACAGTGTTTTAGGCTATTACACACAGAGGTTTTAGGTCCAATAATTAACACCTCTGTTTTTTTCAGAATTTAGCAGTAAGAAATTACTTGTCATCCAGTTTTTTATCTCAACTACACAATCCGTGAGTTTTTCAAATTGGTATGTTTCGCCAGGCCACGAAGAAATATGATCAGATGACAAGAGCAGATCACTTGTAACTCTAATAAGAGCAGTCTCAGTACTGTGATACGGTCTAAAACCTGACTGGAAATCCTCGCAGATATCATTTTTCTGTAGGAAGAGGATAATTGTGAGGTTACTACCTTTTCTAATATCTTTAACAGAAAAGGGAGATTCAAGATTGGTCTGTAATTAATTAATTAGTTGGGGTCAAGTTGAGGTTTTTTAATGAGAGGCTTAATAGCAGCTAGTTTGAAGCTTTTGGGGACATATCCTAATGACAGTGAAGAATTAATAATATTCAGAAGAGGACCTGGAAGCAAGTCTTTTAGTAGCCTAGATGGAATAGGGTCTACCATACAAGTTGCTGATTTAGATGATTAGATGATTAGATGATTAACAAGTTTATACAATTCTTCCTCTCCTATAGTAGAGAATGAGTGGAATTGTTCCCCAGGAGATCTATAGCGCACTATCTGATGCGATACTGTAATTGACGGCTGCATGGTAACAATTTCGTCTCTAATAGTATCGATCTTTGAAGTAAAGCAGTTCACAAAGTCATTGCTGCTATGCTGAGGGGCACAGTCAACGCCTGTTGGTTCTTTATTTTTTGTTAACTTAGCCACTGTATTGAAAAAATACCTAGGGTTATGTTTGTTTTCTTCTAAAAGTCGAAAAGTAATCAGATCTTGCAGTTTTTAACGCAATTCTATAGGATAAGGTACATTCACACCAGGCAGTACGAAAAACCTCTAGTTTGGTTTTCCTCCAGCTGCGCTCCATTTTCCGGGCTGCTCTCTTTAGGGTGCGAGTGTCCTCATTATACCACGGGGTCGGACTGTTTTCCTTAATCTTTCTTAGGCGCAAAGGAGCACCTAGAGTCAACAGTTTCTGTTACATCATCAAGTTTTTCTGAGCTTTTGGACATGCTGAGGAATTCAGATAAGTCAGGAAGATTACTCAGAAAGCAGTCTTTTGTAGTAGAAGTGATGGTTCTACCATACTTGTAATAAGGAGTTGAATTGACAGTTTTCGTTATTTGGAGTATACAAGAGACTAGATAATGATCTGAGATATCATCACTTTGCTGCAGAATTTCAATGATATTAACATCAATTCCATGTGACAGTATTAAGTCTAGAGTATGATTTCGAGTGGGTCCTGACACGTGTTGTCTAACTCCAATAGAGTTTAGAATGTCTATAAATGCTGCTCCCAGTGCATCATTTTCATTATCAACACGGATGTTAAAGTCACCCACTATTAAGACCTTATCTGTAGCCAACACTAGTTCAGATAGAAAATCAGCGAATTCTATAATAAAGTCTGTATGGTGCCCTGGTGGCCTGTATACAGTAGCAAGTACAAACGTCATGGGGATTTATCATTAACACTTGTTTTTTTTGGATAATGTTATAAGAAGCACCATTACTTCAAACGAGTTATACTTGAAGCCCGCTCTCTGAGAAACACTGAAAATATTGCTATAAATTGTAGAAACACCTCTCCCTTACCTTTTAGACGTGGCTCATGTTTATAACAGTAATCACGAGGGGTAGACTCGTTTAAGGTAATGTAATCATCTGGTTTAAGCCAGGTTTCTGTCAAACAGAGCACATCAAGGTTATGATCAATGATCATATCATTTACAAAAAGCGCTTTTGTAGAAAGGGACCATTAAAACCATTACGCATATGCAATATATCCATAAAACATGGAAACCCAACAAGACATAAAATGTGAAATAATATGACTTCTGTTTGTCACTATTATTTGTCTCTAGCAAAAATAAATGACATGATCACAAAAAAGATCGGTCAGTGTTCAGACTCCTGCTGTCATCTACTACCACCTAGTGTACATTAGAGGAATTGCATAGTTTACAAAAATTAATGTGCCAGATGCCAAAACAAGCAGTTATTTGTGTATAGAAACGAATAAAGTATGTTCTACATGATTTTCATCAGCGTTTTCACAATATCCCATCTTCTTTGCTCTGAGAGTGCATCTATCAGATGGTTGCCATGTGATCAGCCGAATAGCTTGCTACTACTCAAATACTGTTGGCTTAATAAACAATTAGATTCATGAAATTAAACAATCATTCATGGATGACCGTGAAAAGCACATTTCTGCATAAAAAAGGTTTTTCTGTCATCCACTAGGTGTAAGTAGTATTTATAAAGTATAACTTGTTGCATGTTCAAAATGTGCAATCATGGAGTTATAACAAAATATCAAACCAAGTTGCATTTATAATTTATTGTGTTATTATTTCAAAAGATGTTACCTAAACAATTGTTCTTCTTCAAAGACTTTGTTATGATCCTCATGAACTTTTGTAAATCTAGTTTTTCCTCTTGAGCACAGATAAATCTGGTGAACTGATAACCTGTGCACTCTGACAATAGAAGAAAATACATAGCAGCCTCTCAGTGATTGAATTCTTGCACGCACATTTTCAGTTATCTTTACAAATAAAATAAAATTGGGGCAATAAAAAAAAAAAAAAAAAGATAGAGGATTATGAAGAATCCCATAAAAGTTTTGATAATTTCTCTTCAGTTTCCTGTTGTCTGTGAGGCTCTTTGTGTGCTTGTGTCACACAGGGCCGTCCTTAGAGCAGTGAAACTGGTACAGCCACACCTGTCCCGTGCTTGAAGGTGTGTTACTGTAAACTAAGAGAGGTTTGCTCCCAGCAGGAATCTCTCAGCTTGTTTCTGTACCTTTTAATGAGAGTTTGGACAGTGGTTCATACGTGAAGACCATTAATGAAGCACAGAACAGATGTATGGCACTAAATGCTACACTATAATAAAAACTTCATATGATAAAATCTCTCTCTCTCTCTCTCTTTCAAACTTCCTTATAATTTACAGCTGACAACACAAGACAATTAAAAAAAAAAAAAAATCTGATCTTTGATATTTGCACAATGTGCAGGACTTTGGAGAGTCCCAACTAAATGACACTACAAATTTCACTCTATACTCTGCACTGCCTACATTCAGTAGTGAAAAATGGGTTTAAAGTTTCTGAAATACTTGTGTTGGAATACTTTTTGGGTTTAGCTATTTGAGTTACTCAGTGAAAATGAATTTCATGGTTTCTAGATAGTTAGGTATTTGTTTTCCACAAAGGATGAATGTAAGTTACAATAGGTTGTTTGCACATGACGTCATTGCTGTGGCGCGAAATGCAGCTGGAGGGCAGGAAGTGATATTTCTCCATAGGAATCACTAGCAGAAACTCAAAAATGCCTATGTTTTGTGTTGTTTATGGATGCTCAAATCGGTCAGACCGAGAAACCACAAAATATCTTTTATCATGTATGAAAATCTGCTGTTCATAAGGGCGGAAAGGCAAGAAATTGACTGATAAGCGCAGGAAAAGTGGCTTGTAAACCTCCGTCTGTGGTCAGGAGGAGAGTCGGATAATGCTTGTGTGTGCAAATGGTTAAGAAAAGATATAATAATACGTTAAGATATTAATAAAGAAATATATAAATATATACAGGGTGAGACAGTGAGAATTCACCTAATGCTAAACACCACACCTAGACACAATGTAAGATATTATATTTGGAATTCCGAGAGTGTCATTGATTATAACGGAACATTGTGAGATTGAAATAAATTGAAGTGAGTGACAGCTTTTTTAAAAGTTTCGCTTTACGTGCTGCTAACAGGACCAATAGCCACAAAACCCTGCACATTCAGCGAACTTTCAGGAGTGACTGAAAAAGCAGAACGGATGAGATGGAGGAATGTCTGTTGTTATGAGAACGATCGTTTCTTTTTGATATTTTCCTGCATTGCACTGTGTTGCTTCTGTTCTCTCTTTTTTTCTCATAGGTTGAATGACGCTGGGATGCTGGCGTGTTGTTGGTCGCTCGATTAAGGCAGGGTCTTTTTTAAGGAATCTGGTTGCAAGCAGCCGGCGAGCTCATTGTTGGTGCGAACGTGTTCGAGTTCGGAGCTCCTGGATTCATAGCTTTTATTCCTTGCTAAAGTTATAGCACCCCTCGTGAAACAGAGCAAAGGGGTGTCCTGCCTTTTTCTTTTGTGCAAATCTGTTGGGCTTTGTTTTTGGTTAGGCAGTTAGGTAAACTGGCTGTATTTTATTTTTTTCCAATGTAATTAGGTTACTTAGTTTCTCTTTTTTCCTTTCTAGGTTCCTTTTGTTTGTTATGTTGGCCTGTGGCCACCCCGAAGAGATGCTCTCTATGTTTCACGTCTAATCTCTAATAAACATCACAATTTTGTATTTAACTGGTGTGCTTGTTTGGTCCCTGACCGGAGTGATTTGGGAATCCAGCACCACAACCGTTCTCTTTATTCCTTTAACGTACCCTAGACGCAGGGTACTATGTTGATACTGTATGACAGTCACCTTGAACTTTACTAAGGCCTATATATGTCAAAAAATGTTTTGAATCTTCTTCAAAGACTTTGTTATGATCCTTGTTATGATGTCATGAACTTTTGTAAATCAAAGTAGTTTTTCCTCTTGAGCACAGATAAATCTGGTGAACTGATAACCTGTGCACTCTGACAATAGAAAAAAATACATAGCAGCCTCTCAGTGATTGAATTCTTGCACGCACATTTTCAGTTATCTTTACAAATAAAAAATAAAATTGGGGCAGTAAAAAAAAAAAAAAAAGATAGAGGATTATGAAGAATCCCATAAAAGTTTTGATAATTTCTCTTCAGTTTCCTGTTGTCTGTGAGGCTCTTTGTGTGCTTGTGTCACACAGGGCCGTCCTTAGAGCGCTGAAACTGGTACAGCCACACCTGTCCCGTGCTTGAAGGTGTGCTACTGTAAACTAAGAGAGGTTTGATCCCAGCAGGAATCTCTCAGCTTGTTTCTGTACCTTTTAATGAGAGTTTGGACAGTGGTTCATACATGAAGACCATTAATGAAGCACAGAACAGATGTATGGCACTAAATGCTACACTATAATAAAAACTTCATATGATAAAATCTCTCTCTCTCTCTCTCTCTCTCTCTCTCAAACTTCCTTATAAGCTGACAACACAAGATAATTAAAAAAAAAATCCTTGATATTTGTGCAATGTGCAGGACTTTGGAGAGTCCCAACTAAATGAAACTACAAAGTTCACTCTATACTATGCACTGCCTACATTCAATAGTGAAAAATGGGTTTAAAGTTTCTGAAATACTTGTGTTGGAATACTTTTTGGGTTTAGCTATTTGAGTTGCTCAGTGAAAATAAATTTCATGGTTTCTAGATAGTTAGGTATTTGTTTTCCACAAAGGATGAATGTAAGTTGTTACAATTATTTTGGAACAAAATACATTTTAACAGATGTGGACAGACCTTTTTTTTTTTTTTTTTTTGTGAAGGCTTATTGTAATAGAATATAAAAACTAATGTTTCTAGTTTAAGTTTTTGTTACTTCTAATTTTAGGTTAAAAGTAATTAAACATAATTTGTGTTTAAACTACTTAATCAGTGTTATTACATAAACCCACATGTAAATAGTTAAAAAGGAAATAAGCTATGATCTGGACTGCAGAAAAAAGGTGCAAATCCCCTCTAAAACTGGGACAGCATCTAAGACCAGCAAACCAACCATTGTTGGTTTAAGATGTTGTCTTTTTTTGCAGTTAGTGAAATGATCAGATCTGTGTTGTCTATATATAAAAATAATATTCTTAAAATTGCCAAACATGTGCAATGTTTTTTATGTGGGAAATTTCTAAGCCTGTAGCTTGAACATGAAAAGAAAATTTTCCAAGGCCACACCCCCCTGTCAGTAAGATATAAAGCAAAACTTCATGAGGGGAGAAGCAATTTAGATCATGGAGTCATTATACACTGTCCTGGTGCTCTTCTTCGTTGTCTGTAAGTCTAACGCGCTCATCCGACCCAGTAATGGCCTTCGTGAATGTCGCATAAACTCAAGTTTAACAGCACTAGAGGTGCTCCCAGGTGGAGGCTGGGACAACCTGCGCAATATAGACGTGGGACGGGTGATGAACCTGAGCTATTCCCAATGTCAGACCACAGAGGATGGCATTTATCTCATCCCAGATGAAGTTTTTGTCATTCCACGGAAAACAAGCGGAGTGGAAACTCACTCTGAGACCATCATGTCATGGCTGGAACAGAAAAGCTGCACATCAGGATCAATCAATGCAGATATTTCCTATCCTTCTGTGCTAAATGGAAAATTCTCTGAAGAAAATACGCGCATGAAAACACACCAAGTGAGAACGAATTCCGTAACAACACGAGTTCAGGTAAGTCAGAAAAGTGTCAAAGTAAAAGTAAAAAAAAAAAACATTTACATTTCTATACTTAAATTGTTCGCTTTTAATGTTTTAATATGTAGCGATTATTAACTTCTTAAGGGTATATAAGATATATAAAAAATATAAAAAAGGTTTGTTACCAATTTGTCAAACAGAGCGCAGTCACAGAGAGTATGCAATATGCGCACACAAGCAACGTTTATCCACTAGCTCCACGCTCACTTTCAGCGTTTTAAATCTGGTTATTTTTATGTTTGCTTCATCCCCTTTGAATGTGTCTGTTCAAATATTTGTTCTGAATCCACTACTGTTAAGTGGAACACATACACTACCAGTCAAAAGTTTTTTGTGTTTTTTTAAAGAAGTCTTTTCTGCTCACCAAGCCTGCATTTATTTGATCCAAAATAAACAGTAAACAGTAAATTAAAAAGAAATACTGTTTAAAAACTGTTGACCTTTAGTGTAAGATATGAAATAAAAAGCAGATATCTAAATTACCAGGAAATTATTTAAATTTCTATTTAGTTGTAATTATTTTGTCTTCTCTTCTATATATTCTCAGGTGCGTAACCATCTGTACACAGTGAATGCATATCCTGACTTTACTCTGGACTCCCGCTTTGCTCAGCAGATTGTGGAAATCGCAGATGCTGTTGAGAACAACCAAACACGCCTAGCAACTTATCTGTCGGAGAAACTCATACTTGATTATGGCACCCACGTCATCACAAGCATCGATGCCGGTGCCATTCTGGTGCAAGAGGACTATATAAAAAGATCTTATGTCTCTAACAGTGAATCAGACAAGTCTTCAGTTTCTGCATCAGCAGGCAATAACTTTTTTAACAAAGTTAACTTTAACTTTGGTAGCAAGGAGTCCCAGGAAACCTCAGATACCATCACGTACCAACAAAACATTACGCATTCTTTAGTTCAGAGCCACGGTGGGGCTTTATTCTATCAAGGAATCACTCTGCAGAAGTGGCAAGAGAGCACACAAAATAATCTAGTGGCTATTGATCGTTCTGGAGTGCCAATTCACTATTTCCTCAATCCATCTATATTTCCAGATCTTCCAGTTCCAACTTTACATAAACTTGCCTTTTCAGTCCAACAGGCTGCAGCGCGTTACTACAACATAAACACAATTCCAGGATGTGTAGATCCAAAGTCCCCAAATTTTAACTTTCAGGCTAATGTTAATGACTCATCCTGCAAGGGTCCAGTGACCAATTTGACCTTTAGTGGCATTTATCAAAAATGTACTCCAGTGTTTGGAGACGGAAATGTCATCTGTGATGAGCTTGCGCAAAAAAATCTGGATACTGGTGACTATACGTGCCGTCAACCGTACACGGCTTCTTTATTACACTCTGAGACAGTAGAGCAGGGTTACAATCAATATGAGTGCCATAAGGAATGTCATTCATGCTGGTTAATTTTTGATTGTTGTGACAATGTATGTGGAAATGCCTACTACGTCCGTCGTGCTAAAATTGACACTTACTGGTGTTCCACAAATCAGACAGTCCCTGAGTACTCTGGATATCTTTTTGGAGGTCTATTCGGCCCATCTTTGCAGAACCCACAGACCAAATCTTATGACTGTCCTCCAAATTACTTTGCACAAACATTTTTGACTAACGGTATGAGGATTTGTCTGAGCAATGACTATGAGGCAGGAACAGTGTCTTCTGTGCCATTTGGGGGTTTCTTTAGCTGCCAATCTGGCAACCATCTTGCAAGGGACCAATATCGCTGTCCGCCTCAGTACAGCCAACACCTTGCTGCCATTAGCGATGGCTGTCAGATATTGTACTGTGTCCAATCAGGTGAGTTTACTGGTGGCCAGTTAAAACCTATTCACCTCCCACCATTCACAAGACCACCACTGTTCAACATGATGGTGACAAACACTGTAGCCGTGATGACAGAAGGTGATCGGGCCTGGCTGAGGGTTGGAGAAACAAAAAAATGGAGACTAGCAAAGCCTGGTGAATTTAATCAAATAGTCGGAACGTTTCAGGCATCTTCTATTCCTCCAATGTCAGGAGGTGAAAAGGCTGGTGTGGCCTGTGGTGTAATGACTTTTATCGCAGTTGTGGTGGCAGGAATTGTCATCTTAGTGAAACGGAGAAGGAAATTTTCTCACTTTAGGTCAAGAAGGGGGTATGAAGAGATTCACTCTGATGGCCAAAGTGGTGTAGAAAGTCAGAGAGAGCAACAGAGTGCAAATGAAAACCCCACTCAACCTCTGTTGCCTTAGTTATGTCAGATAGTTACTGTAAGTTTTCTTAAAGTTAAATCTTGATAAGCTTTGTAATTACATTTTTAGCATTAGGTGATAGGGAATATATTTATCTGGTGTTGGGTATAAGGGCTGCTATTTACAACTGCTTCACAGCTTGTGCGAAAGATGAACAGTGTTTTGTATTTTTATGTATACATTATTCCAACAGCATTAGGCTACTGATCCTGTGTTTTAATGAGAATATAGGTCTTTCTGTAATTATATATGTACTATATGTGTGTTCAGCGTTCTGTACATTCTGTACATTTTTAAAACTGGTTTTGAGAGTGGCCTTTCATGACTTAACAAGTCATGTGAGTCAAGTCTAGTTACATTGTTTTTGTATTTACCATTTTTTATTGTCATTTTTTTATTTTCAATAAAAATCCATATTACTTTTCATGGGTATGGTGGTGTTTTCAATTGTGAATTACCAAAAAAAAAAAGTATATAGTATTACAATTAGAAGACAAACTGGTGAAAAAACTACCTGTATTTAGGCCTAGTGTCTCAAGTCTCTTCTAAATCATGTGGTCTTGATGGCACATAGTGATAACAAATGCACATACACACAAAAATAAAGTATTTCCTTCATTCCTTTCATAGTATAAACGTGTCTCAGAGACTTGAGCCACTGGGTGTATAATGTAAAATAATGTTTGTGAATGTGTGCTGGGTACTGAATGTGTGTTACGTTGGAAACACAACCTAAAATATAAAACCTAAATAAACAGCTTTTCAGGACATTACTTACACATAAACAGCTATTTTCATCAAGTTAGATTAGAACAAGAAAGAGAGACACAAAAAAGAGACACAAAAAGTTTTCACAATGCATCAGTCAGCCATATTGGCCACTGAACTGAATGGAACTCACAATTTTGCTGATTATTGTTGCAGAAAATGGTAAATTATTGTCATGTTTTGGGCTGTACTAATCGGTTGTACTGGGAAAAAAACATTTGGAGTACTATAGACTGCTAAAAGTTAGAACAAATCAAGGAGAAGAGTGCAAAAGACAACATTAGTGTTTGTTCTTATTTCCGGTCAGACAGGTGAAATATTAGGCTTATATCTTAATTACTGCTCGTACGTATCTTTACCACATATTAACTTTGGTTGGTCAAAATATCGCACTTTTCCCTGCTTGCTAAGTCCTTCTCTATATGATTTAGCAGCTTCCACACGTTTTTTCTGTGGTTTAGGCAGCATAAATTAGCAGAAAAACATATTCAGTAGTACATTAACCATGCAATCCAGGCTGTTGTTTACATCCGAGTATCCGGGTAACTGACCAAATTTTAAGTACCAATGTAAACCATCAGAAAAAATTTAAATGGTTTCCACTACAAATACCATTACAAACATTTCAAACCATCAACTTTTAACCATTAAAACCATTTGGTTTCCTGTAGAGTGTTTTGGGACATATTCCTTTAGGATTTAGTGGTTTTAACAAGCAACAAATAGAAGACAACAAATTATCAGTAGAGAACAGGGACATTTAGTTTCCATTAAAACCGATAAAATTTCTATTATAACCAGTAAAACCATTACAGCTTCTGTGACGGTTTCGAGTTTGTTTGTTTTTTTTTTCAGCAGGGGTATACAAGAGCATAAACCAGCATGTTTGGTTTGCGTATGTGTAAGTTAAAATATGCGTTGTAATCCCACCTGAATGCTGATTTAAATGTCTCAGATGCCAGAAAACATTCCACATTCCAGTAAGGCCGGAGATAGGAGTAATGTTTTGGGTCTTCGTTACCCATCATAACTTTGAACTTCACCTCACAGACGAACTGCAACACCACCACTCTCCAGCAGATGACAGTGTCTCCTAATATTACAGCACTGAGGAACAACTACTGCATTTTTACCTTAGGAAACAGATTGCGTTGAACATTCACATTTGAATATACACCATGTGCGCCACCGAAATAATATGCTAATACATCTACTGTATAGTTGTGTCATGCTATGACTGAATGTATCTCACATTTTACTTATTTCTCAGTAGTAAAATTAATAAAACTATGTACCAAGACGTTTAAGAGAAACTATCACTGATGATATGCTGCTCTTTTTGTTCTGCCTCAACAATGTCACTAAATTTCTCAGTAAATTAAACTAATGGTTTAATCTACCAACACTGACATAGCACAGACTTAAGACATTTAGCACAGGCCGCTTTGTGTAAACATCATTTATTTACTAATTGATCATAAACATGACATTGGCAGCACATTTTGAAACAGCAAGCTTATTTATGGTCAGTGTTTTTAAATTGTTTGGTGTGCCATGTTTTTGGTTGCCAAATGCAGTAGCTGACCAATTTAGCCATAACACATACACATCTCTTTTGCACTGAATGGAGTTTTAAAACACATCTAGTGACAGTTTAGCACAGAAACAGCAATAGGCTGTTTAACCATCCAAGCACACAAAGGTCGCTGATAAACCAAAATGAATCTGAAGCTATTTTGTTAGCTTATACAGACATTAGACACAAATATTATTGATCAGTCAGTTTTATTGAATCAGCCCACCACCAGCACCATGCCATCTTTAGACATCAAAGAAGGTAATGAAATCAACAGTCAAAGAACAGGAGCCAGCCTGCCGAGTGGAAAAATACAAGGGTGTTTGGAAAAATGAGGGTGTTTGCATCCAGCCATTTCAAATTATGACAGCTAACATAATGCCCAGTAGAATCATGAACTTTTTTTTTAAGATACATGAGCCTCATGGAATATTCTGGAAGGAATTAGTGACAATATGATGGTCACAATAACACAAAAACACCTTTGGTCTCACAAACACTTTGAACTGAGTACAGCTGCTCTTATTCATTCAAAAATCACATACTTAATGACCAGTGAATGATGTGTCAAAAGTCACGTTTTAAGACAATTTAACTGTTTCAGATAGAGTTTTAAATCCAATACAACTGAATTATGTAAAAACGGGGCAGATCTGAACAACCTCCCCACCAAAGTATGTAACTAATGATCTTAACTGATGGCTCATTAATTGATGGATACGTATTAGATATTTAAAAGTGATTTTGTGATGCTATTAAAACAATAATATAATTTCCTTCCTGATAATATACAGTAGAAATGTGGACAGGCTGTAGGATTCTATGTATTCAGTACTCTGCGCATAAACTGTATCTGTTTTTATATTACAGTATAAAAGAAACTTTAAAATAAAGATTTGTCTGTCATCTGTTCATTCACTAGCAAACCCAAATCTAACTCCCATATGTCTATGTTCCTCCGTCTAGTCCTTCCACAGTGTCTTCATCCTTCAAACACTTTGAAGTGTCCACAGGGGACAGCTTGGTCCCTCAATGTCTCTGGAAGCCATGATGAAATAAATAAAGTGGAAATAAAAAGAGCTTGTGTGTCTTTGTGCAAAATCAACCAGCCAGCCAATGGTGTTTAAGCATCCCAGCCAGCTGTCATGCTATTGGCCGAAGTGTCGCCAAGGAGGAGGAGACTGCTGGACATTGAGGAGTGAGCTGTCTATGAGTCAGTGTGTTTTGTCATTCAGTTGTGTAGTTAGAGAGCACGCCGAGTACTCAGAATTCGTCTCGCGAGGCTCGGGATGCAGGCGGCGGTGTGTCCCCGGTGACGCTGTTTTGAGCGACAGAGTGAATTTGTCCCTGCTGGGCAGTTTTTTTAGCATACTGTCTGTCCCAGTCTGTGCTGATGGCCTCGTCATCCCAAATAGTGGAGGTCTCTGTGTCACTGAAGTAACCCGGCTCGCCCGTATAGTGTGTTGGGTACAAGAGCAGCGGTTCAACAGAGAAAGCACGCAGATCTCTAGGATCAAAGTGAGACATGTATGCCGCACTGGGAGAGAGACAGACAAAGAGCAAAACTGAGAGGCAATGCTAATTTTCAACAGCCATTACTTCAACACATCCTTGCTGAAAAAAAAGTATATATATAAAATGTTTAGTATATTTAGTATGATTTAATTATCCTATAATTGATTTAGCGAGGTAATCAACATGAAAACATTGCATTATTTGCTACACCTTACCCTAATACAACAGTAAATTCACACACTTGAGATATACAATGACTCTTTCTTTTTCTCTCTCACACACACACCACAAACACACAGAAAGTGAAGTATATTTGTACAGTAATCCATCTGTCTTATACCAATAGCCCTTCCCCCAAAACCCATCAATGGGAATTTTGTCCCTTGAATGTTGAGAACAGGAAGAACTGGCCCTTCCCAAAATTCCTCAAAGTAGGGAGAGGGACCTAGAGAATGCAAGACAACAGAGGAGAAGGACCACAGGGTACTGAGGGTGTTGGGCGAGAGAGAGAGGGGCCAGTAAAGGCGACACATGCTGGGGGTACAGCTAGTGCCGAGCAGGCCTCCCACTAGAGGGAACTGGGTAGAAAGGCAGTCATTGTGTGACCCAGCAGGGACACCATACTTTTTTTTTCCACTCTTGAACAATATAGCACTGTGTCTGTCCTACTCAGCAGTACAGCACTAATGTGTACCTCTGTGTAAAAGCTTCTGAAAAATATCTAGCCATACATCCATCTATATCAATTGATTGATCCATCTATCCATCCATTCTTCCATCTATTTATCCAACAATCTATCCATACATCCATCCATTTTTCTATATATCCATTGACCTACCCAACATCTATCTAATCCATCTATCCATCTTTCGATCAATCCATCATCCATCGATTGACCTACCTATCCATCCATTGATCTGTGCATCCATCCATTGATATATCAATGAATCCATCCATCCATTGATCTACCTATCCATCAATCAATCCATCCATCCATGAATGCATCAATCCATCTGTATATTCTTCCAATGATCTATCAATCCATCCATCCATCCATCCAACGATCTATCCATGAATCCATCCATTCACTGATCTACCTATCCATCAATCAATCAATCCATCCATCCTTGGATGCATCAATCCATCTGTATATTCTTCCAATGATCTATCAATCCATCCATCCATCCATCCATCCAACGATCTATCCATGAATCCATCCATTCGCTGATCTACCTATCCATCAATCAATCCATCCATTCATGGATGCATCAATCCATCTGTATATTCTTCCAATGGTCTATCAATCCATTCACCCATCCATCCATCCATCCAACGATCTATCCATGAATCCATCCATTCGCTGATCTACCTATCCATCAATCAATCCATCCATTCATGGATGCATCAATCCATCTGTATATTCTTCCAATGATCTAGTAGTCCATCCATTTATCCATCCATCCATCCACCTATTCAACAATCTATACATGAATCCATCCATCCATCTATCCATCCAATCTATCTATCTATCTATCTATCTATCTATCTATCTATCTATCTATCTATCTGTCGATGCATCCATCCATCTATCTATCTATCTATCGATGCATTGTTTTATCTATCCATCCATCCATCCATCCATCTCTCTGTGCATTCACCCATCAATCTATCCATCTATCGATTGATCTATTCATCCATCAATATATGCATCCATTGATCCATCCATCAATCTATCTATTCATGCATCCATCCATGTATCTTTCTGTCTGTCTACCTATCTATTATTCATCGATGCGATGATCTATCTATCCATCATTTTATCCATGCATTCATCCATACATTCATCCATCAATCTATCCATGCATCCATCCATTGATATATCTGTCCATCAATCTGTCCATCCATGCATCACGCTTACTTTGGGTGTTTGTTGAACATGACTGGCAGGAACTCATCCACGGGGAGCATCTTGCTGAAAGGCTGAGCTGCAAGGAGTTTCTTGGCGCCCTGCTGTGAAAGGGCATAACCTAGAGTCCAATATGAGTAATCAGCCTCCACCAGATTATTCACACCCTCTACAGACACCTCCGGCTGAGCTACTTGCATCCGCTTACGGCCCACATATCTATGGAGAGAGAAGAAGAAAGACAGAGATGTAGAAAGAGAAATATCAATTATGGGTTAGAAACCCATCTTATCATGTGCATGTTATTAGCTGGTGTTGTTCTTACATGAGGTCCCAGCTCAGCTGAGCTTTTTCAACATCTTCCATGATGGTCTGTAACCTCCTTTTAAATCGAGGCTCAAACCTTACATCATCCTCCAACACCAGCACATGCTGCAGACCCCTCTCCACTACCTATCACAGACACACATACAATGTACACAGAAAATGATTTGTCTGTTGAAAAATTGTTGCTCGTCTAGCTGAGATTAACTGGACAGTTATATTACACTATACTGTACGTTTGGCTTATAGAAACAGTGAAAAGACTAACAGAGGCCAAAAATAAAGACACAGGGTGCTCAGTGTGTCCCCCTTTTCTGTGTACATACTGTATATACAGAACTTACTACCAATACTGTCCACTTACTTCGTTTTAAAGTATGTGAGTGTATCTGTACCTGTTTCCAGATGAAGTGGTGGCTGAGGAAACAGCCGATCTCTCCACGCGTCAACACCCTACCAGAGTATGGATCTTTATATTCCGGCATCATTTCTATACCTAGAGCTTGAAGCTGAGATGTATTCAGAGCCCTGACAGGGAATATAAAAGGTCAGATCAACAGTTCGAATTACTTTCACTTAATTTGTTCTACCACATTTCAAAATACCCAAACATTAACATGATGACCTACTTCCCATCTACAGCATCCACTAGTGTGGCCTCAAGTCCCAGCACCGCCATTGTGTTCAACATTCGTTCCCTCCGGTCCACTCTCCGCTTCAGATTAATCAGAAAGATCTGAGTGGAAAAGAGAGGAGAGAGTCTGAGGAATGAAGCAGGGCAAAATAAGAAAATGTCACTTCAGAGAAGCTTAAATCAGCTGAAGTTTCGCTGGAGAATAACTATCGTGAGTGTCCAGTCAAGCAAGACATTCCAGAGATTCTGCTCTCTCACCTCGTCAAAACCCATCTTGTCCTGGGGTTTGGGTGGAGTAAAGAGAAACTCAGAGGGTTTTATGTTATGATCAACTGTAAAAAAAGACATTTTAGTCACATTAAACTGACATCTGACAATTATACAATGGAACATAACAAACTGTAAATAAAACGTGCAATTAATGAAGGCTGAAAATATAAAGTGTAAAAGAGTTAAAGTGCTGGAAAAAGGGTGGTTTATTAGGGGGAGTGGCCATGGGTGTGCTACTTATGGGCATGTGTGTTTGCCTATATTGTAGGGACTAGGCAACAGTCCCCAAGAAGAAAATGGGTTGATAAACATACTCTGTTGTTCCAAAGTTTAGGGTCAGTAAGATTTTTTTAAAGGGAACCACAGGCATTTAGACATGTATGGCTTAATATAACATAAATGATATCTCTTACTATTACAGAAGGTTTAAATGCTCACTGATACATCAAAAGGAAACAATGCATTAAGAGCCGGGGGGTGAAAACTTTTGTAATTTAAAGATCAAGGAAAATGTAACTTATTTTGTCTTCTGGGAAACATGTAAGTATCTTCTGTAGCTTCTGAAGGGCAACACTAAATTAAAAAAATATGATATTGATATTTAGGCAAAATAAGAAAAATGCATGCATCTTCATTCTGTTCAAAAGTTTACACCCCGGCTCTTAATGCATTGTTTTTCCTTCTGGAGCATCAGTGAGTGTTTGAACCTTCTGTAAAAGTTACATATGAGTCCCTCAGTTGTTGAAGATGAATCTCAAAATCATAAAGTCATTGTTAGAAACGGTTCAAATACACAAAAATGCTGAAAAACCAAATAATTTGTGGGACCTGAAGGATTTTTCTGAAGAGCAGCGGGCAGTTTAGTTGTTCAGGACAAACAAGGGACTCATGAACATCTATCACTAAACAAAAAAATACAGCTGTGAATCATTCAGGTAACAACACAGTATTAAGAATCAAGCGTATGTAAACTTTTGAACAGGTAATTTTTTATAAATTATTAAAACTATTATTTTCTCTTGTAGACTATATGTAAACGTCTTTTATGTGAAATATCTTATTCAGGACAGTACTAAATAAAAAAAAACATGCATTTTATTTTGGGAAAACAATTAACATTTTGCAGATTCTGCAAAGTGTATGTAAACTTTTGACCTCAATTGTCTACAACGTTACAAAAGATTTCCATTTCAAATAAACGCAGTTCTTTTGAATTTTCTATTTAAAGAATCCTGAAAAAGAATCATGGTTTCCACATGTTACACAGCACAACTGTTTTCAACACTGTTAATAAAAAAACTGTTTTTGAGCACTGTATCAATCAATATTAGAAGGATCATGTGACACTGACTAGAGTAATGCCTTCTAAAATTCAGCTTTGCCATCACAGGAATAAACTACATTTTAAAATGCATAAAAATAGAAAAGTTCTTTTAAACTGTAATTTTCTGATCAAATAAATGCAGCTTTGCAAAACATTAAAGTCTTCTTTAAAATGCATTTAAAAATCAAAATATCTTTTAAACTGTTGTGAATGAATGTTTATAATGTGTATATAATATATCCATGTTTAATGTGTATATAACGTGTGTGTGAATGATAATACTCACTCATGGCCTCAGTGACGGTGTGTGTGAAACTTTCCTCCTCATCTTCCACACTCTGCTGGGCCTTCAGAGGTACAGGCAGAAAACCGTAATGTTCTCTGTTACACACGTACATCTGTACGCCTATACAGAAACAAACAACAGCATAAAACAGACACTTCATAAAATGCATCTGCACGCAAACAATGTATCTCTCACATAATTCTATGTACCCTATGTATTCAGCCCACCCATTACAACGAGAAACATAAGTGTTACATCATCAGTGTGTTTGTGTGGTTTAGTGCTGTCATGGTTTGTATTCATGGGTGTGTTAGGAGTCATGGTTTGTCGGCTTTGTGTTAGCTGTGTGTGCGTATGTGATTTACTGTAAATCTGCATGCTCTCTCTCATAAACATTATTTCTTTAATGGAACATTCACAAACACCCAAAAAGGCCATAAAAATGCCCAGCTGGAGCTGGTTACATTCGCCACAAGATAATCAAACATTAAAGCTGTTAACTAACACAAACCCTGCTCAGCAGCATATACTGAGCTGGACAGTTGGAGGTGCAGTGATTTATGTGTTAGTTTCTGATCCGTGTCTGTTCTGGGTCTCAAAAACTGAAGAAGGCTACTCTTAACTGTTTTCATCTGTTTGCTCTGAAAACATTCTGTGCTTAAAAGCACACATTTCCAAAACAACTCAAACAGTTAAATAATAAAATAGCAACACTTGCAGTGTAGAACACATTTTAAATATTAATTTACACAACAACAACCAAAAAAGTCACTTCACATAAACGTGTGCATTTAGCAGAATAATACATAAATAGAATAAATTATACTTTAAAAGTGTCTGCTAAATGAATAAATGCAATGTAAAATATACTACTGTTTGTTCATAATGCATTCATATTATCATTTTTGATATTTAAATTAAAATTATATCATTTAACCTAGTTCAATAAATGCCAGTTGTTCATTGTACCTAATCCATTAACAACCTTGAATTATAGTGAATTACACCTTACTTTAAGCTGTTATTTATAAAATATTATATAATCCATATAACCATATAAATCAGAAGAATACACATCATTTTTAATAGACTGTTGTTAGAGCAATCCAATGGAGATCTCTCACCAGCTTGTCGTGCAGAGAAAGCAAAGACCATGATATCATCAAACGCCCAGCTGTAGTCAGGATGAGGTGGGTGGAAAGCCATGTCAAGTGTGGCGCTACGCCTCAGATCCAACAGGAAGGTGGAGTGCACCATTGGAACCGAGAAACAGCCCAAACGCTTCCACTCACGGATAGGCTGGTAGTCTGGGGTGCGCTTGTAATATCCCTGAGAAAATGACAGAGACATTAGGCTATTGAAGCGTTGCTGCATTGGTCATAATTACAATTTAATTCTAAATGTTGAACGTACAAATTAGTTTGGATGCATTTTAAAGAACAGCAATGAATCTTGCCTTAAAGGGATAGTGCAATTATCATTTACTCGCCCTCATTTTATTCCAAACCTTTATGACTTATCTTCTATTGCAAAGTCACAAAAGAGGATATTTTGAACAATGTCAGTAACCAAAAAAGTTTTGGTGACCACTGAGTTCCACTGTATAGAGAGTTTGCACTTACGTTACGGTTTGGTCAGTTACTCAGATGCGCGGCCATATTGGCGATACTCAGATGTAAACAACAGCATGGATTGCACGGTTAATGTACTACTGAATACGTTCAGTGCCGCTCATATGGCCAATTGATGACGCATCGTGAAAACACTCTATAGAAAAAAAATCTCAAAATGTTCCACAGGTGAAAGAAAGTCATACAAGATTGGTAGTATGCAATAGTGTTCTAAAATGAGGAAGCAAAAGTGTTTGTTTTTTTTGTTTTAATCAAATGTAAATTCATGTCCCAGTGACATTTTCTTGGTTAAATAAACATTACTTACACTATCAGAAAAAAAAAACATCTATTCTATATTTTTACATCAACAGTGTCATCAATATTCTATTTATTAAAGCCAACATTTATTCTAAAATAATACCTGAAGGTAGTAACAATTTTAAAAAATATATTTATTTGTGAACTTATGTTCATCTATTTTTTTAATAATTAACTTTTAACTATTTTTGAATTTTTCGGATCATCAGTCATCAAAGCTTGATAAATATTGGTCACAGACACAGAGATTTACGTTAAATTTCACCAAGCTGATTACTCACTAAAACTCCTACAGATCATGTTTTCAGATCATTTTAAGTCTTATTTTGACGTAACAAAATGCTTATATCTAAGAGTGTGAGCTGTTTTCTTACTTTTTAAATTAGCCTTCCCATTAACACTATTACATTGTTAATTCAGACTGATTTGCGAACAAACTCAAAAGGCAGAATTTATAGTGTAAACCAATCACAGCCAATCATAACCAGTCATATTCAATCATATCTCAATGGAGGCATTGCCTCCTGTTTTGTGACTTTTCCCCATTAATTTTCAATTACCCCCACCGAACTCACCGCATGCTTTAGGGGGTCTGTTAAAACTCAGTGGGGTCAGGGGAGGCGATAGAGACCCGGAGTCCCGCTGTTACTTTACCTGCTGGTGTCGCTGTTGGACAATGTTTCTTTAGAAAAAGTCATTTATACACTTTTTAATGTTATATTTTGTAACATTGGTGTTGTTTTATTTTTGTACTAGGAATTTTTTTCTCATCCAATATTTTGAGGAGGCACTGCCTCCCTTGCCTCCTCGGAGGAAAAGCTTCCTGAGGATTGAAAAACTAGAGGGTGAGTAAATGATGACAGAATTTGTATTTGTGGGTGAACTATCCCTTTAATATATTGCTCTTTGAGCCTGTTTCTGAGGTAAATACAGTTTACCTGAGGTGTGATGCCACACCAGAAGTTTGAGTAAAGGGATCGGGAATCCAACATGGGTGCTACCAGTGTGAAATTCTCTGCCATCATGAGATCCAGCACCCGTGGGTTGGTCAGGAGGTTATCACTGTCGACAAACTGAGAGAAAAAGAGAAAAATATAGTTGTAGTTACGCATCAAGTATCACATGATGAATACAGTTGGAGTAACAGTACTTGCGTTTTCTTTTTTTAACATGGTGTAACAAATGCAACACAAGTCAATTATGACAAGAAAAGCAGCATGACCTCACCAGTATATAATCAGCCCAGCGCTCTCGTGCAGCCTTCAGTGCCGCCTGCCTGAGCTTCATTACATGATTGAAACGAGAAGGAGCCCAGTGTTTCGGCCCCCACTCATCCGTGTATGATCTTATACATGAAAAAAAAAGATGCGTAATTTTGGAACAGGATGACAAAATAATTAGAGAATTCACATAATTTTTTAATCCCTGTTCTGGAAATCATTAGATTTGGATAGGAAAGACATTAGTAGACTGTTTCAAATTCCTGACTTAAACAGCCATTAGATCTAATCGACTCTGAAACCTCTTCTGAAACAAGATGTTTTCAACCAACCGTGGCTCCTCCATGGGCCTCCACTCAACATAATGGTATCTGCTCTGCCTGTTCTTCAGCCATTCCCTTAGCATGGCTGTGGTGTTGTCCACATTATGGTCCGTTGCAGCCCTTGAAGAAACGACAGGAGAATTTACTTCGTTTTAACATAAACCCGACTATCTCCAAAAACAGCTGCTCATCAGAAGCAGTGAAAGAGCGATGCGTCCCTCAGGCAAGGGTGGAAAAGTGAACAATGTGTTTCGAGTCAGTGTTTCCTTCTTCTAGAACTGTGGCAGAGCTCGATAAAACTATTAAAATTCACATGAAGATGTCAAAAGTGCTATCTGACAGTGTTAGCAAGCAACTAGTGCTGGATTCCCAAGGCTGATAAATTCCTCGGGCACGGTTATGGGCTTGCAAGGAAGTGAGGAACTTAACAACAGCTTGCCAACAGCAGCTTGTGAGAGGTAAAAGACTTATTGTCTAAGTTTAATGTTAGCATTTCAAGAGCCTAGCATATGTTAATAGCAACTCAAAGGTAAAGCGCAGATTCATAAACATAATACTATACTATGCCTTACAAAAACATTATGCAAAGCAACACAACAAATTAATGTTTGGACTAAATTAAAACCAAAATCGAGTAGATTATATACCAATTCAATGCAAAGACGCGATATCCCGTGTTCTACGCAAGTTGAAAACTGTAAACGTCTACTTTGACACCTCAGCGATTAATCTAGAGCGATGACGCGATGAGAATATTCGCTTCGCGTTTGGTGTGCACACAGCAACGGTGTGACAACAGTAAATTTTCCCAGCACTACTACTCTGTGGCTTGTGGAGATTGCATGTAAACACTGACACAAGGACACAAACACACACAGTGTCCTCAGTTAAATCAGGGCCGTTTGGCTTTGCCAGTGGAAACCTCCACTGCACAGTGACTCTGCAGTGAAACCATGAGGGAAAGAACCAACAAATATTGACATCACCTCAGTCGTCACATTCACATTTCCTCACCCCACCTTTACCAGAAATAAAATTCAACTGGTGCATATATTCATATTTATAGAGCATTGCAGGATGTTTTGCAGCAGCAGGATGACACTTAAGGCAATGGGAAAAAATAATTCGGACTTCATTTAACCTAATGTGCAGACAAGAGCAAAAACAGTTAAATGAGTCATAATGATAATAAAAAAATACAAAAAGCCTGTTCATAACCAGCCTTTTTTTCTTGTTTTCAAATACTAATTATACATCCCTTAAGCAGTACAGGCCCAAATTTAGTTAAGAAGCTAAGTACTTAATAAACTTTACTAAATCTACTGAGCTTTATGCTTTTAAACAAGAAAAACATCTGTTTACAAAATATTCTCTTTAGGAAAAGTCTATTGACATCCTTTAAGAACCAAAAAACAAGGCAAAACATGAATATATTCTCTGAGGAAAAGTCTATTTTGTGTTATGTTTTTTTAAAGAATATTTAGATACTTTTAACAAGACAAATATTAATTTAAAAATGTTTGTTTGTTTATTTTTAGGGATTTTCTTTTCCTTTTTGACTTCAAAATCTACGCCCATGTCTGCCTTGAACATCTGCAGTGAATAATACTATAAACACAAAAATACACATATAACTCCCACAAACAAACATTGTCAGACAACAGATAACAGTGTATGCCGTGTGTGCGTCTAAGTAAACTCATATTATTATGCGCTCTTCGTCTTTAAAAAACAAATGATAAACCAGCTATTCGCCATCACAACTGCTATTTTGTCACTCACACAAACACAGACTATTACTTAAGCAAGACAGTCTCGCTCTTAACATATGCCGACAAAGAGCCCTGAAACTACAGGCTAAGGTGATGTGTGTTCCATTTCCGGTCTCTGGTGTTTCTAGCCAAATTAACATATTTTCCAGGCCGATAATATAATGTTAAACCTGCGCACATTTTATATTTAGTTATATTGAAAAAGTAATTTTTTTACCCCGTTTTAACATGGATTTCTATGGAAACCGGAACACGAAAGGACCCAAACAGAAGTTAGAATGCTTCATGGCGTCGCTCATCGGTTACTCAGGAAATAACAGCAAAGAGAACAGACAATGTCAAGCTTGATAAGCAGTCTGGTTCTTTATCACTGGTTTGAAACACCTGACACACAGGTAATGACAGTGTCAAAAAGATCACTGGTTTCAGGCACACACCACTTTTCTGATGACTTCAGCCAATGTAAGTGTGCCACAGTTGTTTTAAAGGAAAACAGGCCTTCGAGCTGCAATAATTTTTCCAAAACAGCTGTGAAACATCCTTTAAATCAGACTGAACAATGAAGCAGAAAACCAAAAGAGCGCATGCATGTGCATTTTATTATATGAGGATAAATACACGTGTATTCGGTTTTCTTTGCATGCAAATCTTATACTTGTGCTCAATTCTCTGTTTATTCTAAGTCTGTATTTATATGAATAAATAAATATGTTGTGGTTTCGTCACACTGCTGCAACCGATATAAACATCTGGAATACACGGACACGCTGCATCTCTTCAAATGACTCTCTAATGATTGCGCGTGTTCTTTCTCCAGCCCTCCTGGGGAGAGACCCACCGTGACAAAGAAACTGCACATATACACATAGTGAAGTATGCAAGTGTCCCTGGTGAGAATGATGATTTATTATTTATGCATGACTTCATGCTACATTACTATATGTTTGCATTATGTCTGACTGTAAATGGGGAACGAGTAACAGTGTCTGGGTCATATTTCTCCCAAAATCAACACAAAAAGACTACATTTTGCAAGGAGAAGAAAAATGTTATGTTAGAAATATAAAATATATTTTAGTATATAACATATTATATTTGACAACTCTGCTCAGAATTATTCTTAACTGTGATTCTCATTGCTCTTTGTTAATAATAAATAATATAAATTATTTGTATTCAATTTATTAAAAGTGCAAAACAACAAATACTATAATGATTCACAAATTCATTATAAAAAAACTGCATTACAGATATGGGAATTGGGGAATACAAATGTGCTAATAATCAAATCTCATAAAACTAATGTCAATAATAATAACTTTAAAAAAATAGTTCTCCAAAAGACATCAGTTTTCTTTATACATTTTTTTCCTTACATAATTATAATAATAAAAAATATGCAGACATGCTTTTTGATTCACCCAAATGTAAGCAAATTTGTGCTGATGTGAGTGTATTTCTGCCTGTTTAAAGTCTTTGAGGCTGTGTCTTAGCTGTGGCCGCAGGGGGCAACACTCATATTCATGACCAGACAAGTAAACAGCCTGAGGAATTCGAACCTGCCAGCATATGAATGACTCAAACTTCTGGTTTTTAAAGGTTCAGTCAGTCATATATCCAGACAGACACATTCTCATCACCTTTCACTCTCACCTCTCGATCCCTAACAAATTTCCACACCCAGGGGCAAAAACAGACTGCTCACACTAACCACGTTACATACACTTTCTAAATAGGCTCTGTATTCTTCAATATTCTTTAGGTGCTTTTCCCAATCTGTATATTAATATATATTCATTTCTAATGTTTGGGAAACAAATCCTCAAATCCTCAGTCCAAGCTGCAATTAATCTGATATTTTACTGTTAAAGGAAACCTATTATGACCCTTCTTATAATATGTAATATAAGTCTCAGAATGTGTCAGTGAAGTTTCAGCTCAAAATACCCCAAAGATAATTTATTATATAATTATATTATATAATGCATGTCTCTTTAAATGCAGATGAGCTGCTGCTCCCCGCCCCCTTTTCCAGAGCAGGGCTGTGTCTTTACAGCTAGTACCTCAGATACTCTGCTAAAAAAATCTGTTTGGTTTTGATTTTCTTGTCTATCACGCTGAAATCATGTGTTTTAAACTATATTAGTTTAAACTTCTGATAAAGGGTTTTCAGAACGCACACATCCGAAGCACGCTCACAGACAGCAGTTCTCACATGACATGTGAGTACTAAACTAAGTTCTCTTTCATGTTTCACTGCACTTAAACTGTCAAATACACACAGGTTTATGTTAAAAACACAAATGAGATACAAAAACTGTCAGTTTTGTCTGTAAAGGTACACAGCTAGGAAAGAAATCACGTTTATATTAGATCTGTGTGGCAGCAGCATAATATACAGTAAATAAATCAATAAATCCACTGCTTTCTTGTCTCCTCTGAGGCTGGAACTCCAAATAGCGTTCTTTCCTCATCTGTGCAGCCAACGACAGAACAGTTAGCATGCTTTGCTTAAACTTCTGCCATGGCGTTAGAACTGGTACACAGCTGTTGCTTGGGAAAACTAAATGGCAGCGCTGTGGGTGAAAACGTAGATTAAGGGGCGGTAATATTATATTAAGAGCCCCTATCTACATCACAGTGGAAGCGAAACCTGAGTGGCTCATTTTTTCACATGCTTGCTGAAAGTTACTGGGTTTTCCTTTTCACGTTTTCTGAGCAGGACCTGATTACTGTACTTAAACATGGAAAAGGTCAGATTTTCATGATATGTATCACTTGCAGTAATCTGTAAGTGGACCTCATGTTAAAGGTGATTAAAAGTGTTAGGGATGTGTATGTGTGTGTTCGTGGCAGTATATTTAGCTCTAGGTTTTGTATGTGTGCGCTCCTGCTGAGCTTGGAGGAAGCAGGACTTTGCTTATAAAAACCTGATTTTCTCTTACCGCCCTTTTGAAGTTTATTGTAAGTCTCGAGCTCATTATCTGACTGCCTGAGGCTCACTCTCTCTTTTTGTCTCTCTGTTTCTCCTCCATATGTCCTTACTGGCAGCATCTGGATACCACATGCTACTCACCGCTAAACACGCACATCTTATACTTCCTCCACCTGCATAGTACAGCCATCAGAGATAAAAAGGACTATCCCCAAATAAAAGAAGCAATTTAGATTTTAGAAACACAGATGACAAAATTTTTTTAGTGTTTAAAGCTGCTCTGACAACACTGAAATAAACTTCCTTCTAGGCTGATTACCCATTCCAACTGTAACAATGGCTCTGTCGTATTAAGATGAGCATGTGAGTTTATAATGAGAGAGAACGGTCTTGTAATAACTAAGAACTGTGTCCTCATAACATAAATTTGAAAAGGCATCTTGATCCTCTATTCTGGCCTTTCATCCACACTGAAGCTGTGCTTTTGTCCAGCGAAAACTGAGCTTTTTAAAAATGTGAAAAAATATTGAATGGAATTGAAACAAAAGTTGCCAACTCTCAATGAAATTGTCCATTAGTTTAAACATAACCAGGGTACATACACGTGTATGTGTGTGTTTGCTTTGCAGTGGCTCTGCCCCCATTCATGGCTGACGTGGCTGCTTGGCTCTGTAGACTGAGGAGGGGGCAAAGGGGCTCGTGAAACCTCTGCTGTGCTCAAATTCCTCCAGCAACCCTCTGTCAACACAGCTCCGCCATGTCACACACACACAAACACAACTAGAGTGTGATGCCAATTCATCCCCCCTCATGACATTCAAAACATCTTTTTTACAAGTACATAATCACATTGACATTAAAGGTACCAATGCATTTCATTTGATACAGCTGCACGCTAGATCCATCCAGAACATTTTAGCTTAATCTGCTTTTAAATGACTCAGTGTTCTCCTAAACATGTTTTGGAGTTACAAATCCGATAAAAGCAACAAAAGCAGTCAAATTAGTTGTATATACACATCTGTAAAGACAGAAATGCTTTTCTCAGAGTGCATACAGGATAACCCACGATTCCCATGGTCTCACCTGATACACTGACAAAGTTCATTAAACATTCACATGACACTCACTTCATCTTCCTCAGAATATAAACACATCTGTAAAACACTGTGACATGTATGTGACGTGTGTTTATTCACAGAACAAGAGCAAGATGAATAGACAGTGGAAAAAAAAATGAGAAAGGGGTGTGAGAGAAAAAGATTGAAACAGTGAGAGGTAGACAGATAGATTGATTGCTTGCAGTGCAGTGCAGACAATGTAAGTCATCCCAGTGGTTTACCAGAAGGATGAAACCAGCAGAGAGCAATAAAACTGCATTTCCCTTCCAACAACATAAACCTCTGTCACCTTGAAATACCTCAATATATGTCCCTGCGGATTTGCTTGCTTCATGGTTCATCTTTTGTCAATTGTGCCATTTGGGACAACCTAAAACAACTGTGTCGGTCTGCAACGGTGCGTCTGTGACGGTGACAAAAATCCCAAAAAGTTCTATATAACAGCTGGATAAAATTATGCAATAGCATTGCAAATATGTCATTAGCAGCTGCGTTGGAAGCAGAACATTTTGAGCCAACGACGCAATGAAAACGCTGCAATGTTTTTGTTTAATGCTGTTTATGTATGAATGTATGCGTGTATGTGTGTATACATTATAGATTATTTATGTATTGATTTATTTTGCAAAATAATGCTAAAAATCTGGTGTCAGTGTTTTTTTTTTATAGAAAGTAACTGAATTAGCATATTAAAATGATTTCTGAAGGATCATGTAACACTAAAGACTAAGGTAAACGCAGCGGAAAATTTCGTCACAGGAATAAATTACATTTTAAAATATATTAAAACATACAACAGTTGTTATAAATTGTACATATAGCTGTAAGCAGCAATTATTGGGGTTCAGGCACTTTAAGGCATTTACGCACATATGAAAAAAGACATTATTTTGCAAGCCTGTAACCACCTAAATCAATTATTTAAAAAAAAAAACACATTTGGCAAATCCAGGTAATTTACCATAGAAATATTATGTTTTTAACGTCTATGACTGTTATAGCGCCAGATGTGGTCCGATCCCCTTAAAACGTTGTATGCTTTATAGGATTTTGGGTAAATTTGAACAGGCCCCTTTTCTAAACAACCCTGTTATAGCTTTCCAAAGGGTAAATTTCAACATTTTGTTTTTATAATTATTGGCCTAGAGAGTCCAGAGAGTTGTTTTTTTCCAGATTGAGCAAAAAATAAATAAATTTTGCTGTAGTGTGTCAGTAAAAAAATATCGGTTTACATTTCCAAACATTCTGTTTGCCATTAATTGTAATAATCTAGTGAGATTTTTGTTTGCACAAGGAGTCTGACAACAGCCAGTGCTCCACACAGACATCTGATCTCACCATCATCCAGTCTGTCTCTGGAATGACATGAAGAAACAGAAAAACTGAGACAGACTAAATCCAGAAGAACTGTTTCAACATCTCCAAGATGTTTCAAGTAACCTACCTGCAAAGCGACCTGAAAAACTCTGCACAAGTGCACCTAGGGCAAAAGCTACTTTAAACGCAAAGGATGGTCACATCAAATGCTTATTTATTTTAGTTAATAGAAGTTCATTGATAAAGAAAATCTATTTATGACATTGTTTTTGACAGCATCCTCATTTTATGTGCCTAACTGCCTAAACATTTGAACAGTACTGTAGCTTTGTAGGTGTAGGTCTCTTAAAGCATCTCGGAGATGTTGCCACAGTTCTTCTGGATTTAGTCTGTCTCCGTTTTTTCTGTTTCTTAAGACAGACTGGATTGAATGATGGAGAGATCAGATCTCTGTTTGCACAAAGAGTCTGACAACAGCCTGTGCTCCATACAAAAATCTCACTGGATTATTATAATTAATGGCAAAATGAATGTTTAGAAATGTAAACTGATATTTCCTACTGACACACTACAGCAACAGACTGACTTTAACTGACTTTAAACCATTTTTTAGCTGATGAAAATACTAGTGGCCTAGTTTTTTTAACATCTTCTCAATCATTTAACAAACAATTTGATTGACAGCAGTGGTTCTAGAAGCAAAGTCATCTGGAATGAGTTCTATCTGTTAAACTGTTGCAATCGATATCGCCCCACAGTAGCCGATTTCTTTCAAATTTCTTTCAGACTTTTGGGGCCGTGAGTCGAAAAGGCCGAACAGGACAAATGGTTGTGCAGTTATAGCCATTTATATGTTTTTTTCCAACTTATAGCGCCAATCTTTCTGCTCCGATTTGGTTTCCAAAGACGTAAGACACTTTTAGGAGTCATTAGCGATGTTGTACTTTTGATCACTGTAGCGCCCCCGTCAGCACAATTGGGGTAAGCCTTTGTCACGTTGTAGGTGGTGCGAGTACTACCATCCCTCCAAGTTTCAAGTCTCTACAAACTACAGTTTGGTCTGCATGATCAGTTTTACGCGGAAATTGCTGATCAGGGACCATTCTAATGATTACAAGAGGAATATAATAATATTTCACAACATCACAGTTTTTACTATTTTTGATCAAATGAATGGAGTCTTGGTAAACATAACAAAGATCTTTTCTCATATCATCAAAGATGCTTTTTAGGCCTAGATTGTGTAGTTATGCGTAGTTACGGCCTTTACTAGCAGGTTCTAATAGGGTTGTGCTAACAAGCGAATCTTGACACCTTAGTCTGACCTACTAAGTTTAAATAAGAGTTTGAACCTTGACACAGTCTCTTATGTTGTTACAAGGTTTTTTAACCATGCCATTTTTACATAACAGCATTGTACAGATTATTTGGTCACCTGCCCTGACCCAAAACACTGCACACCAATAAACTACTATTCCAGCTCGAATCTAGACACCCATGACTAAAGTCAGCAATCGTCCTGCCGTCTGGACTTTTGCGCACTATTGTTCCTCTACACTTGGGTTTTGGGTGAATGGGATGGACAATTGAGGTAACCGTTGTTGGAAAGAGCAGAAACTTGTTCTGGACATATTAAAAAGAACAAGAGTAAAGGAGAACTGCAAAAATCTCCAAGTTAGGCTATAAACCCCACCGAACACTGAGCCAGGGTTTTAGTTACAGCAAAGCTCATGCAAGCCTATAAACACAAACACACTCACAGCTGTAATGGCATACATATAATTATTTACAGATCTGACCTTCAGATCAATACCCAACATATTTCTATTCTTTTATCAGGTCCTTTATTATAGCTATTCACCATGCTATGTTTAACTCGCCAAAATGCCCAGCATTCCTCAACAACACCATCATAACTGCTGGAACGAACACCTGAGTCTGAAGGAAAACTGCTTGCATCGGTTGTCAGAAAAATCACATCATACCAATAAGGTAGTAAACCAATAAAGTTAGTAATTCTGACTGGAAGTTGAACAGTCATGCCTAACATGACTTAGGCACCATTAGCTTGAACACCGTTTTGCTAATTACAGGACTGTGCCTTCAGGGAACAAGACGCTGGATTCACACTTTTCAGTTTTTATTACTTAAGACTGCCTGAGACATTAATCAAGATGCTGTCAGAGGAGATGTTAACTCTGTCTCTCGTTATAGCAGTAACAATTCTCTTCAGCAGTACAGTAGCTTAACTCATGCCAAAAAGCCAAACAATCACAGAAACTCTAACTGAAACCAAAGTCCTTTTAAACAGTGATAAAATGGAAGCAGAGACAGATCTTTTCTTCCTCATTGTACATTCAAGTGAAACAGCTTATCAAAAAAGACTTGGTTCTATCCATCAGTCGACCATCTATCTTTGTAAGTAGTTACGAGGCATACAAGTACAGCTATTATTTACTTGAATAAAAAAAAAAAAAAATCTCCAAAACGGTTTGGATTACAGCAACAAATGTATAAATGTCGCTTATTCTGTTCAAATGATGCTATTTAACAGTATTTTTCAGGCTACTCACGTTATTGCACATGCAAATTCTAGTGTAAATACATTTCATCCACTTCATAGTGATCCAATCTGACATTCTTCCAAAACAAAGTGGGGCAGAGAGATGTCATTGTGGGTGACCTGTGCGCGTGGTCAATAGGGATGGAATGTGGTTTGTTAGGCCACTCGTGGTGCCCCTGTGTAATTTTCAATAGTTCCCCTCCCCTGCCCTTTCCTCTCACTCCATCCTTTCTTCCCCCTAATTCCCCACATTCTTTCGCAAAGCAGTGAGACTTTCAGCCTGGCATCTGACTGCTCCGTTTGTTCAGTAAACTCCTAAAGGTCTCCATAATAGTACACATACACACACATACAAAAGTCCAGCTAAAGTTGCAATAAAATAAAAATTCACCCTATCTTTTTTTTCTAAATTACAGTTATTTTATTGTGAACAAGTAATCCATGCGTGTTTAATTTTTTTGTTGTTGCTGACTTGCAACGTTTAATCAAAATGTCACAACCAGACCTTCTGGTGAAAATGACACACTTCTCTCTGCTGACATATGCAAGTCTTCTGCTCCTGCAGGTTTGCATTCACCTGCATCCACTTTTGATTCCAACGCCTACATCTCAAAATCCAGTCAACAAACGATGGGCAAAACACCCGGATGTATATCACAATGGACCCTGACTGTGATGACGCGTTTCAACGGTCATCGGCATTGTAAATCTCAGTTTAAGCAAATGTTTAGTAATTAGTTAACGCTAATGCAAGGGGGGTTCTAATATAGTGTCTATCCACCTTTTCCTTCAACTCGGAAGTAAGTCTCTGGGTGAGACTTCCGGTTTGTTAGCCATTATAGTGAAATAACGAGAAGAATAACAATGTGCAGTGAACGGTAAAACTCCACTACAAACCAGTGTGTTCATAATTAAGATAATGCATTAAAACAACATAGTAAGACACACCAATTTGCAATATCAAGCAGCAAACCAAGCTGTTTTGTCAAGCTAAACATAGCTGGACGCAGATGAGACCGGAAACCAGACCTATAAAATTTAAAAATGGCCATGCGTGCTCTTACGGGATAGGTAATGATGGTAAATTTGACATTGTACTCGCTTCTGACTGCCGTTATGCCATTTTTCCTTTTTTTGAAAGTCGTGAAAATACTATTATGGAGTTTTTCTTTGGCTATTTGAGCAAATGGGAATGCAAAAACTAAATTTGTGGAAGCCTCCCATTCAATACTATAGAAGTTTACCCAACTAGGATGACTTCTGCTGCTGAGAAACCTGGAAATGTGAAAAACGTCTGCAATGAAATTGCAAAAAAAAAAACTCTGCTACTACTTCCATGCAACTTTAAATTCAATACTAAGTAGTAAAGACTGCCTATATGAAAACAGTTGGTTAGTCTGTGTTAGTAGAACTTAGCCTGTATTATGTCACAAATGATATGCAAAAGGATTCAAAATGTATTTCACTTCATAATGTGTGCCTCTCCAGTTAAAACCTGCCAGAAGAAACATGTAAAAAATGGTAAAACATAAGGCATAACATAAGTAGAGTGTACAGTCAGCCTAAAAACGTGGAACTGAATGTTTTCCAATCAAAGCAGTTCTGCTCAGATGGCGGAGTGGCATTAGAGACAAGAGGAAGCTGAAATTAAAGTCGTGTTTGTGTGCTTCCAACCTAATGATTTGGAAAGAAATGTAAATCATCTGTTTACCCTAGGAAAAGCTGAAGGGAAGTGAGGACAGCTCAAGATGATGCTCATCATCTGTGGTATATGAAACTGAACAAGAAAGTGATAAAGACAAATACAAGAGGGGGACGGGGTATCTGAATCATTTGTGACCCTGGACCACAAAAGCAGAAGTAGCATGGTATATTTTGTAGCAATAGCCAACAATACAAGTATGGGATAAAATGATCAATTTGTCTTTAATGCCACAAATTATTACTATATTAAGTAAAGATCATGTTCCATGAAGATATTTTGTACATTTCCTACTTTAAAAATATAAAAAACTTCATTTACGTAACTACGAATACGTTGGTAGTATGTATACTCACATACAAGTATGTTTTCCACCAGCGTTTTCAAGTAATATTTCAGAAGCAACAAAAGTTTACAAGTTTAGAGCAAATAAACACAGGCATATGCCGTCAACCCTGGTGAAAAAACCAGCATATGCTGGTAGGTATGTTTTGATGCTGGAATGCTGGTTAGGTTTTGATGCTGGTTTAAGCTGGTCCTTGACCAGCAACATGACCAACAAAAACCAGCAAAGGACCAGCTTAAACCAGCATCAAAACGTCGCTTTTAATGTATTCATTATCACACACTGACATTAATAGTATGTCACAAAACATTTAAGACTGGTGGTAGAGGCAGTTGCGCGAAACGAACGTAAACTTGCCACTCGAAAAATACGCTGACAGAAATTCTCCTAAAACTCTAATTATGAAGAAAACCGACAGGACATGCTGCTTAGCCAGCAAATGCCTTTCATCTTCATTTAACATGTAATTAAATCCGTGCACACACGCGTGGACAGAGTGCAGTAAAACCGCTTTAACAGGTCTGCTTCACGCAGACAGCGGCGTCTCTGTTCCTCTATCTGCCAGAAGGTTTTCATTAACCAAACCTTACCTGCGCGCACTCCACAATAACTCCACTATGTAGCAGACCTTCTCAGTTTTCAACCACCACACTTGCTGCAAAGCAAACCATCTCATCACACACACATGATGCGTTCTTTACATCGGCACAGTTTGGAGATTCTCACCATATCGCAATCCGGTCCTTCGGGTAGTCCAGGCGGTCGATGCAGCCCAGGTAGTACGGCAGGCTGTGCGCCGAGTTCCGAGCTAGAATCGCGATCATGACTTTGGGCTTGAGCAAGGAGGACTCGGGCACGGGATTCAGGTCCTGCACATGAGCCATAAGCTCCCCACGGCAGTTTTGCGCCATCAGCGCGCAAATCACAGCCACCATCGCGAATCCCTCAGCCGGCATCTCTGCCTGATGGACAACGCTGTCGCAACCTGAGCGGGGTGTGTGAGTGAATGGGAGGCTGAAACACAGAGAGGGTGTGTAAGGAGGGGTAGAGAGAGGTGGAGAGGTTACCTCTTGACGAAAGCGGGTTGCCTCCTCCAGATTTTCACAACCTTCATCATGACGGATTATTGAGGCACTAAATAAGGTCTCAATTGCGTTAAACTGCTTAGTGATATAAATCAGAACATGAACGCTTTTTATTAGAATATATTTCATATGAAAGTAAACAAAGTGTCGTGTGGGCCATACAGAAATAAACGGCTGTCCCACAACCAAAAACACATTTAATTTTTTTTTTTTTTTTTTTTTTGTTAAAAAGTGTTTTTTTAATTCTTTTAAAAAGTTCTAATAATAATAATAATAATAATAATAATTAAACTTATTTCATATTTTCTTTGTAAATTATGGAACTTCATCTTAAAAAAAAAAAAAACATTTTCATGTTCATTGGCTGAGACTGATTTTAACTACACCCCTACATTCATGATCAGGAAACATTTGTATGTCACTCTATAATAGCTACATGGTGAGTAGACCCCATCATTTTGAGGTAAATGTGTTCAAAAGTCTGAAAACAAGCACATTTTTTTGGAAGTTAACAGTGTGCTAGGTAACCATGTGCTGATTAGCATCTTTGAGCTAGGTTCAAAAGTATCTAAAATTGTCACAACTGAAACATTTGGTGGAGTTTTGGTAGTGGACATCTTTGGGTTTTTTTGGGTGTTATCCCATAAATTTGTCACTTCTGAAACAGTCACAACCAAAACATGTCCTCAATGTTTCGGTAATGACAAAGGGGAAAACATAATCTTCATATTTGGGGGAAGATAAACAAAATTTTAGTACAGTCATGCAATTTTTTGGTAATATGTTTTGGTAGTGTTTTAGTATGCAAGTACATTTCTGTAATGTGATGTGGTCACTACCAAAACATTACTGTCACTACAGAAAATGTAGATACACACAAATTAATGTATATATTTAAGAAAAATATGTTACGTACAAAATATTTTTATTTAAATATAATATAAATACATGAATGTGCTTGTATTTATATATACATAATAATCACACAGTACACATATATTTAAACAAACTTTTTTTGTATGCGATTAATCGCGATTAATTGTTGGCTGTTATGTGCAGACTAATGAATGAGTAAGTTTGAAATCAGTATAATCAACTTTTTTACAAAGAAAAATTGGATTCAATATACAAAAATCTCATAAATTACACTTGAAATACTGAAGATGTAAGATGTAAACAAAATTTTGACAGGTCAGTATAAATATTACCGTTCTTGTAGTGACAAATTTGGGGAGAGTATATTCCAAAACTTTCTGAAAATACAATATGAGAATTAACTGCACAATTACTAGAAATGGCTACATTGGATATTGTACAATCTGTGTAATATGTTTTGAAGAAGACATTGGCAATATTTGCAATGTACAAAAATAAAAACTTCTGTGCAAAACATTTTTTAAATACACATTTAATAACGAAATTATATATAATTGTTTTTTTTCTCTTACTTTTGAAACACTGTTGTCCAGAGCACTTTATTCCCTTTCGTTTCGCCCCATTCTTTCCACATTGCTCACTTAATTTATCCATCAGGTGCTTGATCTCATTCCATTCGCGTCACTTGTATCCCAGCACTTCTGAGAGCTCAGTCATGACATCATCCAGTTCACTACAGCTGACACCTGCTGCTTTTTCACACAGCTTTTATTTAATATTTCAACTTGAATATCAAGCAGTAAGCTGTATTGTATACGATAAGGCAGTTGATTAAGGTTTTGACAGAAACCCCGAAAAGACAGATTTCTCCAGGGACGTTTGACTATAACGCGAATGCGTTATAAACATTTGATCTAATGGCGACCCCTAGTGTTTAAAATTGGAAACGAGGAATAGAGTATAAACGTAATGGTCTTGTAAATTAACTGTTAAAGACTTTTTTTGGTCTTTTAATCTCATTTAGCATGTTAATTATTCTGTTCGGTTAGCCTGCTGGAGTTTGTTTACCTTGCTAACGACTTTGGAAAGATGTTAGCATGTACCAGTTGGACATACTAGTTAGCTGTTAGCATTAATACATTGTGCATTTTGAAGCGAAAAAAGGTTCACATATGGTCAAATTATATATTAGACACAGAACACACCTTTAAAACGGCCAGTGCTCTGTCAAATCCATATTTGACATTACAGGGAGATATAAATGTATGTTTTTATCATTCGGCTGACTCTGAAGTCAGCCAAAGCAGAAGTTTGGCTCTCTCTCTGGCTGGTGCAAACCTGGTTTCCGTCTGCTATGTCTGGTACAAATTCTCACATCAAATGAGTTATTCTGACAGTTTCTACTATATTTTACTTTACTTCACCAAAACACGTGAGAAGTTTGGATCAGGTCGCTGGTGTCAAGTCCCAGAAGAAATGCATACTTTAGAGTAGCCTTCAGAATGCAAGGAAGGTATTTTCTTATCTGTGGGGAAAGCTTTTAGTAAATCGTATGAAAGCATAAAAGTCTAGTCAAAGTTCTGGTGGGACTGTTTTTAAAAAGACGAGTGAACAGTAATCCATTCCATTTATAAAGGTCTTCTACAGTTAAAAGCAGTGTCAGGTATGTAGGAAGTGTAAAATGGTGGAGAACAGAGGGACGGGATGAGAAAAGGGAGAGATAAACATGCAGAATGAGTAGAGTGAAGAGAAAAAATGGACGAGGGCAAGAGAGGCCTGCTGGATTGAGTTAGATGTAATTGCTGTGAGCTCATGTTGGCAATGTAGAGTGACAACCAAGCCAGGGCTCTCACAGGGCTGAACTCAACTCTCTCGCTCTCATACCAGATCTTTCTTCCACTTCTCCTACACACACCAGATGGAGCTCACTCACACGCATTAATCCTACTAAAATGATCCCATTTACATCATTCTGATCCACTTCAAGCACACCAACCGCTCTGCTAGCGCCGTTTCCCCCACTGCTGTCCTCTAGAGAGCATAACAGCCACTAGTACTAGCTTAGCCTGCATGGTAAAACTCACCAGAACACCATGTGACAGAAAAGAACACGGCCAAACCTCCAGAACATTATGTTCTCTAATGAGGCAGCATTCACGCAAGCAGGGATTTATTGGGTTTTACCTCACAGTGGAAAGAACACTGTCTTTGCCCATATTCTTGCCCGTACTGTTCTCCACTTTGCAGAGCTGTATGAAAAAAAACAAAGTCTTCACCCTATTCACAGGTTATGTGTAGTATGTAATAAAAATGAACAGTGAGACTTTTAATGTTTTGTAAAGAAGTCTCTTCTACCCACCAAGCCTGCGTTTATTTGATCCAAAATACAGCAAAAGCAGAAATATTGTGAAATATTTTTAGTATTTAAAATAACTGTTCTATTTGAATATACTTTAAAATGTAATTTATTCCTGTGATCAAAGCTAATTTTTAATCATTACTCCAGTCCTCAGTGTCACATGATCCTTCAGAAATCATTTTAATATGCTGACTTGCTGTTCAAGAAAAATAATTATATTTAAAATTTTCAGTATTTTTTGATAAATAGATAGATGCAAAGATCAGCATTTTTTTTAACATTATACCTTTCAAAAGTCAGTCAGTATAATTCATGTTTTTTTTTGTTTTTTTTTTTTAAAGAAATTATAGACATGAATACTTTTATTTAGCCAGGATGCTTTGAATTGATCAAAAGTGATGATAAAGACACTTATAATATTACACATGGTTTCTATTTTATATAAATGCTTCTGAACCTTCTATTAATCCAAAAAGCAGCAAATCAGTTCAATATTATAATGATTTCTGAAGGATCATGTGACTAGAGTAATGATGCTAAAAATTCAGCTTTGAAATCACAGGAATAAATTACATTTAAAAATACATTCAAACAGAAAACAGTTGTTTTAAATAGTAAAAATATTTCAGAATTTGACTGTTTTTGCTGTATTTCAAAAACATTAAGAATTTCATATCAACCCCAGACTGTTTAATGATAGTAACATTGTATTATTTAAATATATCATAAATATATAACACACAAAAATTATTACAAATACATAAATATGTACACTTTTTAACCTCAATCACTTTTTAACCTCAATCTCTTTGGGAATCTTAAAAAAATAGTTTTAGAGTTATAGATCTTTACTATTATTTAACCTCCTAACTATAAATAAAGCATTGTTTGTGGCACTTTTGCATGTTCATTTTTTAGCATTATTGTTTTAGCATTAATAAACACAGACTCTCTATAAGTATAATTTAAGCTGTAGCTGATTGAAAAGCTTAAAGATTACACAGTCCATCTAAAACATACAGGTTCATTATATACGAATATATATTTGAATCTAATATTCCGCTGTTAAAAACATCCCAACATACAGTATTATACATTTCTAGTGTAGTTCCACTTGTCATCCTGCAGGTGGAGACAAACCACAACAATTGAGTGAAAGTAAACTGCACATATGCTTCGCATTGATTTATCAATAGCTCCTAACGTCTCGTCTCTTCTGTGTGGATTCTCCGAAAAGACGTGATGTTGGATAGCTATTTTAACAATATAGTTAAACATTTGTACGGTTTAATATTTTAACCCATGGTGGAAATGTAATCTGCACATTTCTGCATTAGAAATTCGACCCCAGAAACCATTAAGTATTTTTAACATTATGAGTCAGACCACCAACAGGAAACATGACGCTGTAATGGATTAATGATGTCAGCAAAGCAGTTCGTACCTACACACACACACACACACACACACACACACTCCAACCAATTAATCGGTGAAACGGCACACAAACAGAAACCACAGCTCCTGTGTCTTATATTTTAATAGAAAAAGAAAACATTGAAAATAAAAATTAAAAAGGAATCAATCCAGTAATCATAATGACAGATGTTCGGCCAGCGCTGTGTCCCCCAAAGTGACCCCACCCCACCTCATACAGTTTAATGGTCTCAGGCTGACAACCAAATTCATTTTAGCCAACATGACTGAACGCAACCGAGTGAGAAACTGAGGTAAACACTAGCTAAACACACACACACAGGCCTAAGACAAACACCTCAACTCTTTGACAACGATTAACACAGTCAGACCTGGCTCTGACACAGATTAACACAAACACAGCCCTCCAAACACAAAAAACATCACAGACAACCCCAGTTCTCTGCTGTAGTTTCATCACAGTCCATTACCTGTATTAAAGGGCAGCATAAACAGTCAATACAGATCTTTAAGTCAAACGCTGCCAGTTTGCGGGTGGCTGTAAGGGATAAATTTGGACGTGTGTGTGGGTAACTAGTCTGGACTGTATTTCCGTCCATTTTCTGAGAACTTTACAAATAATAGCAGGATATACAAAAAGAAAGTGTGAACCTGTGTGGGGAAAGAGGGTGTGGTGATTATTTTAGCTTTAGGTCTTTCCCTGTGTGAGCGAGCTTGTAATGGGGTCACCGTACAGCCCTGACCTTTACAGCACAAGCTTGAAGAGGTCTGATCTATGCAATAAGCAAAAAAGAAACCAAAAACACATTTATGGAACAAACAAATCAATCTTGACAAATTAAAAAAAGGTCCTTCAAAAGGCAGGAGTCCAGACTTGAATGTTCAAAAACTTGCCACGACGCTCTTATCAAAATAATCAGCCATATAGTTGCTCTTAATAAAATATCTCTCTTGTTCGATCATTTCTCCCCCCCAAAAACCCACAACACTCCATCTTTACATTCACTCCGCATTATCATCTCCAGAGGATGTTCGTAAGCTCTCTTCTGGTTCCTCCATATGTCAGTTTTTTCTCTGGCCTGCGACTTAAAACAAGGACTGGGAGGGGCATCTTGTCTTTTTTTCTCTCCATATCCTTTCATCTTGCTTTCCTCGACATAATCTCTCTCTCTCAGCCAGGATGGAGGAAGGGGGCTGTTTCGATGCTGGCCGTAGGAGGACAGGAGCGGAGGGGGACGGGGGTCCTCGTTTCTCATCAGAGTGAGTCTGTGTTGATAATACATCAATCAAGCTGTTCTTTCTTCACCCCAAACCATCTAGATCTCCAAGCAAGGCAACCCCAAGAGAGGAGAAGGGGTCAAGGGTGCAACAGCCTATGAGGAAAAGTCCTGCATTCTCTCGCTCTCACAAGCACACGCTCTCACGCACTCGCACGCACACTCGCTCTCAGACCGACAGAGTGTTACAGACATAGGAAACACTGATTTTTGAGTTCACACTCTCTCTCTATTTCCATCTCTGGCAAGATCTGGCGCCTCGCTGCTATGTCACATCATCCTCCTCTTCTGAGCAGTAGTCCCGCCCCTAGAGAATATGGAGAGAGAGAAAGGTTAATAAGTGAATATGAGTTTCTGTCCTAACTAGCAGCGAGAACGATTAGCAGCGCTACATTTTGGCCGTTGCCGGGTATCTCCAAACACAAATAAGACTCCTTGGACCAAAAATCTGTTTCTCATAAATATTCAACATCATCTATGGATGAGAACAGAGGAAAGCCAGTTTCCGCCACTGAATAAACAAAATAAATGTAACTGAACTTTTTTTCAGTTTTGACATTTTTTTCTCAGAATTCTCAAGTTCACACCTCGGAATTGTTTTTGGTTCCACCACAGATTAAAAAAAAAAAAAAAAAAAAAAAGGTAATTGGGACTCACAGTTCGGACCTTCTCAAAATTCATACTTTTTTGCATTTAAGAGTTTATATATATAATTCGGACTTCTCAAAATTATCGCAATTGTGAAACATTAACATCTCGCAATTATGTTTTTTGGTTCCACCACAGATTAAAAAAAAAAAAAAAAGGTAATTGCGACTTTTTCTCAAAATTCAGACTTTTTTTTTGCAATTGAGAGTTTATATATCATAATTCTGACGTTTATTCTCAGAATTATTGCAATTGCGAAAATTTAACATCTCGCAATTGTGATTTTTGGTTCCACCATAGATGAAAAAAAGGTAACTGCAACTTTTCCTCACAATTTGGACTTTATTGCAAATAGAAGTTTATATATCATAATTTTGACTTCTCAGAATTATCGCAATTGCAAAAATTTCACATCTCGCAATTGTGTTGTTTGGCTCCACCACAGATTAAAAAAGATAATTGCGACTTTTTCCTCACAATTCTGACTTTTTTGCAATTAAGAGTTTATATGTCATATATCTGACTTTGCTTCTCAGAACTACTCCAATTCCGAAAAGTTAACATCTCGCAATTATGTTTTTTGGTTCTACCACAGATTAAAAAAGGTAGTTGCAAATCTGACTTTTTTGCAATTAAGCGTCTGATTGTTCTCTCAGAATTATCACAATTGCGAAAAGTTAACATCTCGCAACTGTGTTGTTATGGTTCCCCTACAGATTAAAAAAGGTAATTGAGACTTTTCCCCTCACAATTTAGACTTTTTTGCAATTAAGAGTTTATATTTCATAATTTTGGTTTTACTTCTCAGAATTATCGCAATTGTGAAAAGTTAACAACTCGCAATTATGTTTTTTGGTTCCACCACAGAGTAAAAAAAAAGGTAATTGCGACTTTCTCACAATTCAGATTTTTTTGCAATTAAGAGTTTATATATCATAATTCTGGTTTTTCTATTCATAATTATCAAAATTGTGAAAAGTTGACATCTTGCAATTATGTTTTTTGGTTCCACCACAGATTAAAAAAAAATGTAATTGAGACTTTCTAGGGAACATTAAATATTATTAAATATTAAGCTATGGGTTTAATTAAGTGTAGTGCATTGAATGAGTTCTGTTCACACACTGTTGTGATTGGGATGTTGCATGCAGAATTTTCAGTGCCACTGTGGAAATAATTGCTTATCGTTATATTAGGGGTGTGACGAGACACTTATCCCATGAGACGAGACGAGACACGAGACTGGGTTCACGAGAACGAGATGAGACGAGATTTTTAAACTTTTCTTAAGAAATCCTCAATGATGAAATACATAGGGAAAACAGTCTTTTATTCAGCTGAAAAAAAAGACAAAATGCAAAAAAATGTAGGTGCATTTTGAACTTTATGAAATTAAACTTCCATTTGAATGAATTATTTGCAGTAATAACATTTAAACAAGAGCGTCACGATTCTGGATAAATTAAGAATCCCAGCTGTTTTAATAAATTGGAGAACATGATTCTCTCACGATTCTGGAGAAAAAAAGATTAGAAAACTAAAATTAATTTACTAGTGGTTCTGACAAAATGTTAATTGCTAAAGTCTTTTAAAAACATATATTCATTTAAACAAAAAAACAAAACAAAACAAAAAAACATTCAATGAAGGAGTCAATGTCTTACTTCATTAAGACTTGTTTGACTATTAAAATCTCCTGAATGAATGATTTAATTATATACTTTTTTAAACCAGCAGTTGTTGCCACCTCCTGACGGAAGAGGATAAGCGTTACAAGACATGCAAGTGTTAATATACTTTCGTTTTGATTGCTACTGTAGACAATACGTGATTATACCCAAACTATAAACTTCCCAGTACTTCTATTATTTAAATGTCTGTAACACAGAAATAATGATTACAATGTGGTTGAAAAGACTGTTTGTGTTTGCTCTTTCTGCTTTCAGATTTACCCCGACCCTCTGGTTCATTAACATGGGCAGCGACGATGTAAAACAGTCCTAATTCACATGGCTAAGTCATTGTCATTCAGGAATAAGATTGCGTGGGTGTTTCAATTGAAATCTCGATATTTTAAGGATTAATCATGCATCTCTAATGTTTTAGAAATGCAAAATGTTTTGCAAATGATATCATCACGAGATCTCGCAAGACACATGGCATCGTGCCACGAGATCTTGTCACATCCCTACGTTATATGTATATTTTTGTCATATTTAAAATCAATTTAGTTCTCTTAAAATAAAAAAAAGAATAAACAACGCACGTGGTGCGACATGCTCGGTTTTTCCAGGCGTGTCCACGATTCAAATGAGTCACGCTGTTTTCCAGGAACTCTTTATTATTTTATTTTATTTTTTGTGTCCGTTATCAAATTAACGATTCAAAAAAGTTTAGATTTAATCAATTTTATACCAACTGATCTCAGACCTCAAGCGAGACACAGGCAGATATGAGAGGGAGAGATAAAGGAGGAAGTACCAGGAAAAAAAGCACAGCCATAAATGTATCATTTTATCTCCAGAGGTCTACAGGAAGTACCCGGCAGGCGATGCACATGACGGAAGGACAAGACAATCTTTTAAATGTCACAATCTAGATAAACGAACAGTCCTTGGAAGGGTGGTTTCATGTACACTGGCCCTTTAAAATCTCTAACCCATCTGCTGCCTGCTGTACTTCTGTGCCTTGTTTTTTTTCCCTCCCTCACCTTCTCAATCTTCTCATCCAGCATTCTGAAGAACTCCTGCTGACTCTCTGACGTATGTATGCTGGGAGAAAGAGAGAGATGGAGAGAGAGAAAGAGAGGAAGTTAGTGGGGGTAGGAGAAGGGAAGCAACAAATACACTAGAATTTTCCATTACAACAAGCATAAAGAACACACACACACACACACACACACACACAAAGCTACCAGCTCCTGTAGGATCCAGAGTGGCTGGGCAGGAATCATTTTTATAGACACATTACTGCAGGGACCATAAACCCCTGCCTCCACACACACATACAGCACATTAACTGAGCATTACTCCATCGACACACACACAATAATGAACTGTTCATTCTTAATGAACATACCCGCAAACACATTTTCTCTACATCCAGACGTTTTGAACACCATATATATTAGCTTTCTGTTTAATGTGTTCGTAACGTTCAAAGTCTAGTGAAAATAAAGTCCATTAAGTCGTAAAGAAATAAAATATTAATGGTTAACAGATCATAAATTAATTTACACTCAAGTAGTTATAGATGTTTTAAAACTTACTTTCATGTACTGCCCAGTTAAACGCTAATGGTTTAATAAATAACTAAAAGTATTACCCAAAAATTAATTACTTAATTTACCTTAAAGGGGACATTGGATGCAAAATTTGCTTTTACATGGTGTTTGCATATAACTGTGTCTATGAGTGTGTGGACACAACCACTCTAGAATGTTAAAAAAAAAAAAAAAAAAAAAAAAACATCCATTCACTCCTTTTTTATCCTTAAAATCTCAATTAATCAAGCCATTTTTATTTTCTGAGCAGTATGATGTCATACTGTTCAAGCCCCGCCTACAACTGCTGACTGTCTCTCCCGTATGGGCATATTTTCACCCTAAGCTAGTTGTATGTTGTCTGCCATTTTCTCCCGCTGTAGGCAGTGCAGGTGTTTTGTAGTTAGATGTAAAGGTGAACATAAGAGTCTTTATTTTCTCCCAACATCAGAGCCACTGAGGACACAGTGGATTCGTTTTTTTTAATGGTAACGTGCCACAGAATACAGAAAAAACAGAAGGGGTGGAGTGAGCAGGAGCTCATTATCATTTAAAGAGACATGCACCAAAACGGGTCACTGTGAACAGAGCTCTTGTTTTACACGATCACTAAGGAATTTTAACCAAAGTATTTTGCAGCCATTTCATGAAGACCTCAAAAAACCATATTAACTTGAAAATGTCCGTCCGATGTAGCCTTTAATTTGTTTTTAAGACATGTATTATTTTCTGTTTTCCATTGAACAATGTACTCACCTCTTTGTCATCCAAAATTCTTGTCTTTCTTTCTTCAGTTGTAAAAAAATGTTTTTTTGAGGAAAACATTTCAGGAATTCTCTCCATATAGTGGACTTCAATGGTGCCCCAAAGTTTGAACCAAAATGCTGTTTAAATGCAGCTTTAAATGGCTCTAAATGATCACAGCCGAGGAAGAAGTGGTCTTATCAAGCGAATCGGCCACTTTCGAAACAAATTGACAGTTTATATACTTTTTAACCTCAAATGCTTGTCTTGCCTCGTCTCTGCGATGTGCATTTAAACTCATATTTTGGAAGTTTAAACTTAGGGGCACCACTAAAGTCCACTATATGGAGATTATTCCTTAAATATTTTCCACAAGAAACAATTTCTTATCGACTGAAGAAATTTATTTTGTTGCACTATCATAGAAATAAAGAAAATATGGGTTTGAAATAGGGCTGTCATGACTTTCACTACACAATTATAGTGGCCAAATGAATTCAGAATAATGACACTGTCACAGTTTATCATCAATACAGGTACATTGTTTGTTTGCTGTAGTTTAGAAAATGATAATAAAATATGACAAGAACTCAGAGTTAAACTGTGTCAGAAATTCATCTTGATAATGTCAGATAGCTTTGATAGAAAGGTATATAGTGGATTACAATCAACCAAAAAATTCGGAAAACTGATAGTATGACAATATTTATGACCCTGGACCACAAAACCAGCCTTAAGTAGCACGGGTATCAATAACGGGTCGCAATAGCTAATAATACATTGTATGGGTCAAAAATACAGATTCTTCTTTTATGCCAAAAATCATTAGGATATTATGTAAAGATCATGTTCCATAAAGATAATTTGTAAATTTCCTACCGTAAATATATTAAAGCTTATTTTTTAATTAGCAATATGCATTCTTAAAAACTTCATTTGGACAACTTTAAAGGCGATTTTTCGCACCCTCAGATTCCAGATTTTTAAATAGTTGTATCGTCTGAACAAAAAATACAAATCAATAGAAAGCTTATTTATTCAGCTTTCAGATGATGTATAAATCTATTTTTTTTTTTTTTTTTAATTGACCCTTAAGACTGGTTTTGTGGTCCAGGGTCACATTTACACAACTTTCAATACTTCATTGACCAATTTACCAAGCAATGGTTAATTGTGTTCAGTCTGTGGTTTTAAAAGTTTGCATTAGCAATTCAAGAAAAAACACTTAAGCAAAACATGGTCAGGTCAAAGTGTCTGAATAATTTACTGGTAGTCCACTGTATGAAGAATTTGTGGGTATAATGTGTCACAGTTTACTTTATTTTGCTATCCTCACTTACCTAAATTAACTATAGTGTCCTGCACCCACTAGTAAAAAAAAATATCAAAAATTATATCTGGTGTCTGAATAATTTTTGGTTTGACTGTATATTGCAGGACCCATGGATTTGAAACTACAGGAGGTGAAATAAAATGACATTTACGTGACTTTTAACAAAGAAAATCATTATAATATATTTGCGATTGCGTTATTGATGCTTTAGAAATGCAATTTGACTAGAAATAATTACACCAATAAAACACTTTGAAATTGACAATTGTATCCGAAGGCAATAAACACCATGTTTACATACAATAACTTGTGAAACATATGGCACATTACGCTCAAACAGAACATGCAAATGAGATCCACAGAGGATAAGACAGGCCACAAAGCAAAACAAACCACACACAATTTAAAGACTTCTGGCACATTTTCAACAGAGCAAGAACTCTAATGCCCTCACCCACACACAAAACAAACAGAAACACACGCACACCGTAAACAGAAAGACACATGTATAAACCCACTCACTTTGTCTTGTTGGCACTGGGCCCAGGCACCTCTTTGTGCTGTTTGGTCCTGTTCTGCGTCGAGCTCTTCTCCTGCGAACACACCCGGAATGAACACGTTTTCACTTACTACTGTTCAAAACAAAGCCAAATTCAGCCTCCGCCGAGAGTCCCTGGTGGCCCTCCGGTGCAGAGGCCCTGCCGACTTCTGGACGTGGGCCAGAACCAGCTTCTCTGCCTGGAACACAGTGTGATACAGAGGCCCTGGGAGTGACCTTCCTCTGGCCACTGCTAATGAGAAAGCTGCCCTGCTGAGAGACAGCGAGAGAGAGGGCTGCCCTCGCTTTCACTGCGTCTCCATTCTCCTCTAACCCCCCTTATCGGAACATGGGCATCCGAGCACCTGCTCCGCCTGTACAACTTCATTAAGCTTGGCATATCACGGAAAAAGGACTTTACTTGCTCTATTTGAAATGGTCTACGTAGACATACTTATTCACAATGCAACCAGACAATGTGTGACCCTGGACCACAAAACCAGTCATTAGGGTCGATTTTTTGAAATTGAGATTTATACTGCATCTGAAGGCTGAATAAATAAGCTTTCCAATAATGTATGGTTTGTCAGGACAATATTTGGACAAGATAAAACTATTTGAAAATCTGGAATCTGAGGGTGCAAAAAAAAAAAAAAAAAAAAACAAAATATTGAGTAAATCACCTTTAAAGTTGTCCAAATTAAGTTCTTAGCAATGCATATTACTAATCAAAAATTAAAGTAGTAAATGTACAAAATATCTTTATGGAACAGGATCTTTACGTGAAATCCTAATGATTTTTGGTATAAAAGAAAAATCTATCATTTTGACCCATACAATGTATTTCTTGCTACTTAAGACTGGTTTTGTGGTCCAGGGTTGCATTTGTGGAAACTAAGATGCAAAAATGTAATTCTTAACACATTGTCGAAATCACAAGCATTAAGAAACAGGACAAACAAATAAATACAGATAGGATAATCAAGGTCGTCTGTATAAGAAATACATTGGGAATCTGACATTGTGGATTTTCAAATTTGAAATATATGTTAAGGACTGTATTTTGGATAACATATAACATAATGATGCATTTTGCACCCCTGCTGAGCACATTAACATATAACATGAACATATGGTGACCCATATTTGCATATCAATGCCAGTATTTAACAACTTGGCAGTGACGTTATTACTGCTTTAACAGGTAAAAAGGTTAGCCAATCATAACAGGGTAATTTACATAGTCTTAAAAGTAAAGTAGTTAAACAGCCAGTTTAATTCTTAAGGTCATTATCTAAGAAACCTTAACGAAAAGGGATAGTTCGCCCAAAAATGAAAACACAGAAGAGAACAAATTGTTGAATAAAGTCATTATTTTTATTTTCTTTGCACACAAAAGTATTATTGTAGCTTTATAACATTATGGTTGAACTACTTAAGTCACATGGACTATTTTAACAATGTCCTTACTACTTTTCTAGGCCTTGACCTGTTGCCGTCTAAGCAGGGTCAGAAAGCTTTCGGATTTCATCAAAAATCTTAATTTGTGTTCCGAAGCTGAACGAAGGTCTTACGGGTTTGGAAAGACATGAGGGTGAGTAAATAATGACAGAATTTTTATTTTTGGGTGAACTATCCCTTTAACCTTATTAGTTAAGTAGTAAAAACCAACATGCATGTGTAAGAAATAAAATAAATAAAATAAAAGTAAACAAATACCAATTATTATTTTAATTAGTATTATTACAACAATAAGAAAAAGAAGTATAATTATTATTACTTTATTATTACAAATGATAAAGCTTCCTCATTAGACAGAAAAAATCAGTCTAGACAAGTCCAGACGTCTGAGAATTTAATGAGTGCGTGTATAAAAGATGCATGTATATTAGATTTTGTCTGGTAATGTGAGTGTCTAAGCATGAGAGTGAGAGGCTGTGACAAAAGGGAAAAAATGTGTCAGAATTTCCCTCTCCCACATTCCAAACATGTCAGCACATGCGTGCACTGCATACGCTTAGTTTTACTTCTCAATGTATAAGCCAACAACAGGCATATGAGCCTCAAGCGCTGTGCGTATGTGAATACAAAGCAAAATATGATAGACAGCACCGCACTGGAAGAATTTCCCAGGTGTGCATGTGTGTGCGCAATGTGGATGCATGTTTTGCATCTCACCAGGTTCTCCTGGTTGCGTGCGTTTACTCGGTCTTCTTCTCCACGCATGTACTTCACCTCCTCCACTCCCTTCATCTTATATTCATCTACAATGACAGAAAGAAAAAACACAAATTAGAGTTTCATTCTAGTACTGTCTGAAATGATTCACAGAGAAATGAAACTTCTATCATTTACTCAACCTCACGTCATTCCAAACCCGTAAGACCTTCGTTCATCTTCAGATTAAGATATTTTTGATGAAATCCGAGAGCTTTCTGACCCTGCATAGACAGCAACACAACTGACACGTTCAAGGCCAAGAAAGGTAGTAAGGACACTGTTAAAATAGTCCAAGTGACAGTGGTTCAACCATAATTTTATGAAGCTATGAGAATACTTTAATCAACAACTTCAGATCAGATTTCATCAAAAATATCTTAATTTGTGTTCTGAAGATGAGCAAAGGTCTTGCGGGTTTGGAACAACGTGTGAATAATTAATGACAGAATTTTCAGTTTTGGGTGGACTATCCCTTTAAATTGTAAGTTATTCTTTTCTATTGTATGGCTGTATAAGATATAGCGCATGAGTCATATAGACCATTCACATGACACATTTATGGTGCTTTTTATAATTTTAGTGCTTCACAGCCTTATTTCTCATTCGCTTCCATTATACTGATAAGTGGTCATATTCTTCAAGACCTTTCTTTGTTTTGCAGAAAAAAGAACAACATGCACGTTTGGAACAACGTGAGGGAAAGAACTCACATTTGAAACAACTTCAACCCAGACCGTTTTGGATTTTGCCCTTTCCCAGCCATCGGTAATTACCGGCGGCCATGTGCATGTTTGCATGTCCATGCATTCACTTCCTCATAACACATACACACACCCACACATCTACATAAATCCGTCTTTTACTCTGTCTACAAATCAGCGTGAGGCAATCACAGCCCACTCAATCTCTGTTTATCTTCGCCTCTATCCGTCTTTCTCTCCTTTTCTTGCTGTGAACTCCCTGTCAGTTACCATCATGACAGCTGGAGTGGGCAGCCTGTGAATGTGACTCAGTGCAGCCCATCAGCACAAGCACAAAAAGCGAGAAAAAGGAAAAAAAAAAGAGAGGAATATAAAAGGAGAGAGAAAAAAAAAAAAAAGAGAGCGAGCAACACCGCCAGTCTTTCACAGCTTGAGGAATGTAAACATGTCTCTGCACAAAAGACCACGCTTCAACATGCTGACAAACACACACACAGCCAAACCAAAGAGAAACGTCACGCACAAATTAAAATCAAACTTTAACTGATTTGGCTGTGATGTGTTACACAAAACAGGCCTCTTGGTTCCCAAAGAGCCAGATACATAAACGCATATACATGCATACGTACAACTACATTTCTCTTCTCCCACACACACACACTCTCGTGTGTACACAAGTAGCGTGATAGCATGACTAAAAAAGGAGATCTGAGAGACATATCATTCCTAATCCATCTTTTCAGGACGAGAATCATCCGAGAAGCGCACATCTCAGAGAAACGGAGGACATTCGAGCAGCTCACCGTGAGGGAGAGTGACATTTTGTCAGTTTAGTATGTTCCAGACGGGCTATTTTTGGCAATAAGATGAGAGGTTCTCTTATGTAGGGATATTTCGATTGGCTAATTAGTGATAACAGCATGATGCCGACCTTTAGGGCCTGATGGAGAGAAGGATGCTTGCTTTCTCAATAGACAGAAAGGCAATAAGGTTGGCCTCTGTGGGACTTTTATTATTTTATGCTATTATACTGGAGTATAATATTATAGTAGAGCAAGGACAGAAATGAGAAATGTTGCAAGCTGGATTCATAAGCACCATGGGATGTGTTAAAAAATGACTGGGTGAAATATTTTAGTTATGAAATTAAAACTCTGAATATTGAGTTGATTTTTATGTGCCTTTTATTAGGCCATTCCATTTCCTAAAGGCTGTGATTGTAGGCAGTTTTGTGCCTGCTTCTTGTGTCATGACTCATGAGTATGACAGTACCAAGGCAAGATATTTTTACAGCATCTCGGATTTTTCCATTTCAGTGTTTAACTCCTGAAGACAGAGTTGGGCAGTTCAATTACTGCCAAATTCAGAGAAACTAAACAAAAACAAATTCATCCATTTATTTATGGCATCACTAAAATTGTTCAATTAGATCCCAGTATGTCATTTTGCATTCTAAATGAATTAACTCATTTCTATTTTTTCATATTTTACTAAATCAACACAATGAAGATTCATTATGCCTACACATGATCAGCAAGTTTATTGTAGGGTTCAGCTCAGTTTTTAGCCACCCCATCTTTCAGTGAGTTACATATACATATACACATGTATATATGTATATACGTATAAGTGTGTGTGAGACATATATGTATACATGTATATGTGTGTTAGAGAGAGAGAGAGAGAGAGAGAGAGAGAGAGAGAGAGAGAGAGAGAGAGAGAGAGAGAGAGAGAGAGAGAGAGAGAGAGAGAGAGAGAGAGAGAGAGAGAGAGAGAGAGAGAGAGAGAGAGATATCACACACACACACACATATATATACATATATATACACACACACATGCTGAAAGTCAGAAGTATGGAAGCCTATTTCTGCCACAGATTAAAAAATAAAAAGGTACCTGCTACACTATCTGACAATCCAGACTTTTTTCTCAGAATTGAGAGATTTAAACTTAAATTCTGAGGAGAAAAGTCATAATTGCAATATAAACATGCAATTGAGATTTTTTCCTCAGAATTTTGACTCATTTCTTAGAATTGTGAGATTTAAACAAATTTAGAAGAAAAAAGTTAGAATTGCGATCACAGTTCAAACTTTTTTCCTCAAAATTGATAGTTTATATTTCGCAACTGTGACTTTTTTTCCTCAGAATTATGAGACTTAAATTCTGAGGAAAAAAATGAGAATTGTGAGTTTATATTTTGCAATGGTGACTTTTTTTCTCAGAATTGTGAGATTTAAACTCAAATTCAGAAAAAAAAAAAAAAAAAAAAAAAAGAGTCAGAATTACGATATAAACTCACAATTTAGACTTTTTTCCTCAGAATTGTGAGTTTATATCTTGCAATAGTGACTTTTTCTAAGAATTGTGAGATTTAAACTCGAAATTCTGGGGAAAAAAGTTAGAATTGCGAGCTTATATCACAACTATGACTTTTTTCTCAGAATTGAGATTTAAACTCAAATCCTGAAAGAAAAAAGTCAAAATTAAGATATAAACTCACAATTTAGACTTTTTTCCCCTTCAGAATTGTGAGTTTATATTTTATAATAGTGACTTTTTCTAAGAACTGTGAGATTTAAACTCAAATTCTGAGGAAAAGAGTCAGAATTGCAATATAAACTCAACTTAACTTGCAATTTTTTGCATGCTTTTTTGCCGACTTTAAAACATATATCAGTCTTTTTTTCTCTTAGATTGGACTTCATAACTCACAACTTGCAAGAAAAGCCAGAATTGTGAGATACAAACGCAAACCCTTTTTTATTTTTATTTTTTTCAGTGGCAGAAATGGGCTTCCATACTGATGTGATCAAGTGTGTTGTTAAAAATAAACTTCAATCACTCTCTCTTAATGTTAGCAACCTTCTGATGGATATGCAGAGCAACAGGTGCTTCACACAGCCAAACACAGCTCAAGTTTTGGCACATTTTTATGCATTTTATGCTTATATTGTTAGTCCTTTGATGAATAAATGAATAGTAATTTCAAAGAACTCAATAATAGAAAATTTGATTCCTCATTAAACATTTTAAATCTACTTTGTGAAATATGGTCAAAATGATGTTAGTGATTTTAGAGAGAACACAGACAGTCCACTTAGTCTGCTTTACATAAAAAACCCAAATCATTTTATTACCTACAATATAAATTCTGACACTGAAGACTGGAATAATGGCTGCTGAAAATACAGCTCTGCCACTACAGATATAAATAACATAAAACATATTCCAATAGAAAAGTTATTTAATATTAAATTATAATATTTCACAATATCGCAGTACTGTATTTTTGAGCATACAAATGCAGCCTGGGTGAGCATAAAACTTCTTTCAATAACATTAAAAACTCTTATCGACCCAACCTTTTAAACAGTAGTGTATATAGAAACACGCACACCCTGCTCTTTTGAATAAAGCAGAAGAAAAAATAAATAAATAATAATAATTTAGCATTTCAGACCAACATCGCACCACATACGCTAATCACTAGGCCTCCAATGTTTATTTGTATCCTTTTCTGTGTTCGTGACAAGATGCCTTCTGACGACCAGGTAATTTAGCTGTCTGGCTGCTCGTTCGGCTAAATCGAAGCAAATCGGACGACAAGACAGCTACACAACCCTGTCTTCCTCTCACTTCTACCTTCTGGCCTAATTTCAGATGTGTTCAGCGCTGTGAGTGGCGTGTCTGAGGAACATGAGTGGGCTGCTTTACTTTTAGAATCAGTGTGGAGAAGCTTTGCCCTGAAGCTATTCTGTAAGTGGGTGTCTGTTAACACAGCGAGTCCACCACAAAGGAGGAGAGTTTGTCAATCTCGCACTCTCTTTGATAGTAGGTGGAAGATCACTCGCTAACGTTACGGCGGAGTTACGAAATTCAAGTAGCAAGAGACACGTTTTGCGCTACCTTTAGACACATGACCGATACCACGCCTCTGGTTAAAGATCAGTCGTTAAACATCTCTAGTCATGTGTCTAAGACAAAGTGTCACCAAGATGATCTGTTGCGCTACTGTACCCCGTTGCTGTTAAAAACATTAGCTAAACAGTTGCTTTGCGAACACAGTCACTTGGTGACTTTGAAAAATGGCTGCATGAAATTTATTAACTACAGCCTGACAGTAAGCCACGTGTACACACACACACCCTTTGTTCAAACATATAATGGTTTTATCGCTAAAGGTCGATGAGTAGCTGTTTATTGGGCCATATAGGGCGTTCCTACTGCTGGGTGGCCTGTTATTGTTAACTTGAACAACCAGCAATAATCTGATTACAATTAAGTGCCAATAAATCAGTTTTCCTGTCTCTTTGACATAAGCTTTTCTACTGTAGTGACATTTCTGATTATGCATCATATTTATGCATGAACCAGTGCTGGCAAGTTTTCTGACAGCTTTCCATGCATCATTTTTTTTAAATTGCTGCACGTGGGCAGAAACAAATCACTGTCCAAACTTCTTAAAGCTAAGCTGGTAATACAAGGCACTAGCAGTACCAAAGTCATGGGTTTGATTTCTAGAAAAACAAACATATTAATGTAAACCTTGAACGCACTGTAAGTTGCATTAGATAAAAGCATTCACCAAATGCATATGTAATGACCGGGAGACATGAAAACATACAGATTAAATCACATAAACCACAGTAAATGTTAAAATGGATGCTGTGTCTATTCCTAAAATCCCAAGATCGATATTTTATTCTACTCGAGTTGTGAATATGAGTTTGCAGAATGTATTGATTATGCAATAAAAAGACTGTAATATGAAGCAATGGCAAGAAAAACTCACAAAAACAGACATACAGTGTGCAAGAGTACGGTTATCATTAACTAAAACTATTAAAAATCATTTATTAACTGAACTATAAACATTAGATGAAAAATGTATTTTAAAGTTAAAGAACTAAGAGTACTAAAAGTACTAAAACAAATAAAAATAAAATTTAGAAATAAAATTTAGAAATAAATAGAAATAATAAAAACAAGTAATAAAAACTACAAAAGCACAAAATTACTAAAATGTTAATAAAAAAATATTTAAAATAAATACTGATACATACAGTAAATTACATTAAAATGGCATACAACAGTGTAGTGTGAATCATTAAAAATGAGCTTTTTAATAAATCAAAGATGCAAAATTTACAGTGTAGCCAGGTTCAAGAAACAAATGACTCTTACAAGTTGCTTCTTTTAATGAACGGCTCAAAAAGACAAGTTACAGGATTAAATACGCCTGAAACGCTACCCTTTATAATTTACAGCATCATCTGAAGGTAATTTCAACAGATAATAATTAACAATAAATAAATAGATCATTAAAAATAAATAATAAATAAGATAATAATTAAAAAATAATTTTACAATGATTTCATTATTTATTATTTATTCATGTTTGTTTATTCAAAATTACCCTCTGACACTATCATTCTCTATTTTTTTTCTATTCTTTCTACTCGTTGTCTTTATATTTATTTTTAAAAATTACCCTCAAACACTAGCGTTCTCTCTTCTTTTTTTATTCTATCTACTTGTTTTCTTTTTATTTATAAATATGCTATGTTATTTATATATATGCTATGTTACTACGTTAGACTAACCAAGATTTGTCAGCACTTACATATCATTGCTCTTTTGTTGGTTTTGATTGCTTCTATTGTTCTCATTTGTAAGTCGCTTTGGATAAAAGTGTCTGTTAAATTACTACATGTAAATGCATAAGAAAGTAAAATGGAAATTATATACAGTACTAAGTAACAAGTTGAATCAACACCCATTTCTAATAGTAAAACTTCTCTCATGCCTATATTCCACTGCGAATGATCGCTGTCGGTCGTGCTGGATAAGGCTGGCTCTTGTTGAAAATCAACAACTTTGTCGGTGCAAATCGGCGTCACTGTGAACGCCTGTTGCAGACTGGCAGCAAACACACTCACAAACCAATCTCAACAGCTCAGTGCAGACTGCATGTAACCAGACAGCATATTCTTCGCCTGTGTTTGTATTAGGGCAGTTCGGCCTTTCCGGTCATTGTGCGCGCCGGAGATCTCGTGTGTTGTTCGCGATCGACTAAGCGCTGAATCACAGACGAGGACACACGCACACTCTCACTGCCTGAACACTGACACAGTTTGACTAGTAAACAGTCTGTTGGCACTAATCAAGTCAGGGCGAGAGCTGAGAGTTGAGAGAGAGAGAGAGGGGCGAAAGCTGTCTCCCTCTGTTCTATTGATAGAGCTGTTTGACTGACAGCCGGGAAGGGCAGTGGAAAGAAGGACATCGGGCTGGCAGCAGAAAGAGAGAAAAAGAGCGAGTGAGAGACAGATAGACATATACAGCGAGAAGATGGGGGAGTTAGCAATAATCCACAGCAACCAGGTCACTGCTCTGTTCGCACTGGTGAATATAATACTCATCAATCTGTTGTTGTGCCTTACAGTTCACTCAGATTATCAGAACGCCACATGAGCCCACAGAACACACACACAGAACACTCACATCCTCAAAAGTATAACAAGAGGAAGTGCAGAACTGAGAGAAGCAGCCCCCACATGTGAATATGACTACCGTTACTTCCTTATGATATGGTAGATAAAAATATTGTCAAATGATTAGCTGAATGACGAAGCCATCCCATGAGGCCACAGGACAGGAGTAGGGGTTTACCGATATGTGTTTTTCAGGGCAGATGCCAACATCGATTACAGATCAAGTAGACCGATAATCAATATTTTGAACCAATACATATGTCTGATGTAAAAATTAAAATAAATGTCAAAATTAAGAATGACGAGGGCTTTGAAAAAAACTCTTTAAATTTTATTGACAAATCCGTTTTGAGAATGACTTGAATGAAAATGCTTCATATCGGCACCGATAATTGGCCATGCTAATCAAAATATTGTCAAATGATTAGCTGAATGATCACACTGTCTTATGAGGGCACGGGACAGGAGTAGGGGTTGACCAATGTGTTTTTCAGGGCTGATGGTGATACCGATTATTACTGATCATGTATACCGATAACCGATATTTTGAACCAATATATATGACTGGTGTAAAAATGAATATTAAATGTTAAAATTAAGAATAACAAGGGCTCCAACAAAACTTTGAAATTCAATTATCAGCCAACTGATTTTGAAAGTGATTGATAACCATAATATTGTCACAGATAATTAGCCAGGCTGATCAAAATATTGTCAAATGATTAGCTGAATGACAACACTATCCCATGAGGCCACAGGATAGGAGTTGTGTGTGGGGGGGGTCGACCGACATGTGTTTTTCAGGGCAGATACGATTATTACAGATCAAGTAGAACGATAACCGATAATTTATACCGATATACATGTCTGGTGTAAAAATGAAAATGGCAAAATTGAGAACAACAAGACCTCTGACAAAAACTTTTTAAATGCGTTTAAATTATTTTATCAAATCGGTTTTGAAAATGATTGATTCCAGTCATTTTTTAATATCTGCACTGATAATTAGCCATGCTGATCAAAATATTGTTAAATGATAAGCTGAATGATGACACTAGCCCATGAAGCCACAGGACAGGAGTAGGGGTCAACCAATATGTGTTTTTCAGGGCCGATGCCGATACCGATTATTACAGATCAAGTAAACCGATAAACAATATTTTGAACAACTATGTGTGTGTAGTGTAAAAATGAAAATTAATGTCAAAATTAAGAATAACATGGGCTCGGACAAAAACTCTTTAAATATTTTTATTTTAACTGGCAAATTAGTTTTGAAAATGACCGATATGATAACCGTAAAACTGTTTAAAATCGGCACAGATAAATGGCCGGGCTAATCAAATTACTATCAAGCTGAATGATGACATTATCACATGCGGCCACAGGACAGCAGTAGGGGTTGACCGATAAATGTTTTTCAGGGCCAATACGATTATTACAGATCAAGCAGATGAATTTGCAAGCAATGAATTTCAAAATTAAGAATAAAAAAGGCTCTGACAAAATTTTTTTAGATAGCTTTTAAATTATTGTAACCAGCAAATTGGTTTTGAAAAATGATCAATACCGATAACCATAAAAATGCTTAATATTGCCGCCGATCAGAATACTGTCAAATGATTAGCTCAATGATGACACGATCCCATGAGGCCACAGAACAGGAGTAGGGGTCAACCAATATGTGTTTTTCAGGGCCGATGCTAATACCGATTATTACAGATCAAGTAGACCGATAACTGATATTTTGAACCAATATACATGTCTGGTGTAATAAAGAAAATTAATGCCAAAATTAAGAATAACAAAGGCTCTGACAAAAACACTTTAAATGCTTTTAAATTATTTTAATTTGCAAATCCGTTTTGAAAATATGAAACCGATATGATAACCATAAAAATGCTTAATATCAGCGCCAATAATCGGTCAACCCCTATTATTAATTATGCTTATTAAAACGAAGAATAACAGGATGGTTACTATGCAAATAAATAAATAAAAGGTGAAAAACCTCAGAAATGTTGCTTTAAATGTTCACTAAAGCTATATTTATTTGGTCAGAAATACAGAAAAAAAAATTAATACTAAGAAATATTACTATTTAAAAATACTGTTTTGTAATTTAATATATTTTAAAATGTTGAACCTGAATTTTCCACAGCCACACAATTCTTCAGAAATAGTTAGTAATATGCCGATTTGGTAATCAAGAAATATCTCTTATAATCAATATTGAAAAAGTTGTTCTGATATTGAATATTGATATTTTATTATTAGAAACCATGATACACGTTTTTCAGGATTCTTTGATAAACCTAAAATTCATAAGAACAGATAATTTTAAAATACATTATAAATGTCTTTTCTGTATTCATCCTTGCTGAACAGAATTATAATTTTCCAAAAAAAAAAACAACTCTCCAAATACTCTAAACTTTTAAACGGTAGTGTATATTACTATATATACACACAACAGGAAGTACTCTCTCGAACACTGCTAAAGAGAACATCGTTTAAGAAAGACAAAGGGATACCAAGGGAGAAAAAAAAAGAGAGAATGAAGTAAAATAGCTTAGGTAATGGGAAGGCGGGCGGAAAAGTAGGCAGAATAATGACAAGGAGACAGCCTATTGCAAAGAAAAGAAGGAAACAAGGAAAGTGTGGCCTTGAGAAGAATGACAGATATGCAAAGGGAGGGATAAATGTCAGGGGAGGAAAAATGGGAGTTTATGATCCCACGTCACTCAGTCTCTCCCTCGTTCTCAGACCGTTCCCCACCATCTCACACACTCTGAATCCTTAGAGACAGAAAAAAAGAACATGGCAGGAAGAGGGAGAGAGAGGGAGAGCGGGTAGGCGGCAGCCTCCTGTGGCTGGTCAGAGTGTTTCCTGTGCAGATTTTCTGCTGTTTTACCCCTAATTCTTAATCTCCTATAATCTCTGTCACTCTCTCACAGGTCGCACACTAAGCGCCGCTGTTATCCAAACCCTTTAAAACATATTTACACCTTCTCACACATACAAAACTCAGCGAACACACTCACAGGCATGAGTCACTCACTCCAGCTGATAACGTTATCCTTAAACACATGCCTGCTGGCACAGATGTGGCTGACAAACACATCAGTATGACTGCCCAGAAGGACGCATCCAAGAATTCCCAGAATGTAATCAACTTCCCAAAACATCGTAAAACATTATTCACAGCTTAGACATAAATTACTTAACTGGTTGTTCGTTCTGCTTAACATTTAATCTCGAATGAGTCTTGAAAGACTGGTAAAACAGCCAGTGTCGATGCCACTGACATTCAAAGATGTCTTCCTGTCCAATACGTTTGAATTACTTCCCAAATCATGTCTGCTTGAATTAACATGGATGGAGCCATCACTGCTGGAGCCTGTTCCAACTGACTATTCAAAGAATTACATTTAAGCTTTTAGCTTCAAGCATAGGGTTGGCCAGCAATAAAATAACTAATGCCAAATGACTCTTAGGAGTTTTTTTTACTGAATCAAAAACATACAGTCTGAGTAGTGTAGTCCAATTCACAAGCAATTGATTCTCGTGGATTGAGCTGGTTCATTTAATAAACCATTCAAAAAGACTAATCTACTCACAGGTTACCAGTTTAAATCAGTTTGACAAATTCTTTACTGACTCTTTCAGATTAGTAAATGAATCAACACCTCACTTCTTGAACCATCCCAAAATCCATCTAAAATTAAAGCAATAGTTCACCCAAAAATAAAAAATTCTGTCTTTAATTACTCGCCCTCATGTCGTTCCAAACCCATAAGACCTTTTGTTCATCTTCAGAACACAAATTAAGATATTTTTGATGAAATCCAAGAGCTTTCTGACCCTGCATAGACAGCAACGCAACTGACAAGTTCAAGGCCAAGAAAAGTACTCTCATGACCTTTCATGACCAGTGTGTTGAAGATTGAAGAAATTATTGAATAAAGCTATTATTTTTGTTTGTTCGTTTGCTGCACAAAAAGTTATCTTAGTTTCATAACATTACGGCTGAACCACTGATGTCACATGGACTATTTTATCAACGTCCTTACTACCTGAAGCTGGTTGGCTGGTCTTAGCTGGCTTAAGCTGGAAGCAGCTGGTTTCAGCTGGTCTCCCAGCCTAACCAGCTAAAACCAGCCTACTCACCAGCTATGACTAGCTAAAACCAGGCTGGGTGACCAGCTAAAACCAGCCAACCAGCTTAGGCTGGTTTTAGCTGTTTTTTTCAGCAGGGAGCCTTTAATGTGTCAGTTGTGTTGCTGTCTATGCAGGGTCAGAAAGCTCTCAGATTTCATGAAAATATCTGAATTTGTGTTCTGATGAACAAAGGTCTTGCAGGTTTGGAACAACATGAGGGTGAGTAATTAATGACAGAATTTTCATTTTGGGGTAAATTATCCCTTTAAGCATATTTAACATTTACATGTGCTACAAACTAACATTTGAATTGTGACAAAACAAAAAGCCATTAGAACAGTAGAGAAGAAACAATCAAATCCTATTTTGACTATTTCCATCCCCATACCACATCCAAAATCAAAGTACATTAACCCAAGCCAACAATCCCCAGTTTTGTGCACATTTGTGACCCTGGACCACAAAACCAGTCTTAAGTCGCTGGGGTATATTTGTAGCAATAGCCAAAAATACATTGTATGGGTCAAAATGACAGATTTTTCTTTTATGCCAAAAATCATTAGGAAATGAAGTAAAGATCATGTTCCATGAAGATATTTTGTAAATTTCCTACTGTGGATATATCAAAACTTAATTTTTGATTAGTAATATGCATTGCAAAGAACTTAATTTGGAAAACTTTAAAGGCGATTTTCTCAATATTCTGAATTTTTTGCACCCTCAGATTCCATATACTGAAATAGTTGTATCTCAGCCAAATATTGTTCTATCCTAACAAACCATACATCGATGGAAAGCTTATTTATTCAGCTTTCAGATGATGTATAAAGCTCAATTTTGAAAAATTGACACTTATGACTGGTTTTGTGGTCCAGGGTCACATTTGAGCTATTAATTCCCAAAATCTCCCTATGAAAGGGAAAAGTCATGTCTGAACCTGAAAGTAGTTTTAAGATAACGAATATAGCTAATGCTTGCACGCAAACAGTACACGTCAGCGGTCAGTCTGTGGTAATCAAGTCCATACATTGAAGTCATACTGATACATTTTATGATATGGTGTGTCCTAATACTATTCCAAAGTGTGGACTTGATTACCACAGACCAACCTCTGTAGTGTACTGCTTGCGTGTAAGAGTCGGCTCAATATACCTAAGTGTAGACTTACCCCTTATTAGCAATGTACAGAAATGTAAAACTATATTAACTTTACATATAAACTAAATTTAAAGTATATTAACTGGGGGGAAAAAAAAACAGACCAAAAGCAGGCACTTATCCATCAACAGAAGTCCAGTGGTGAAATTACATTCTCAAAATGTGACAGCCTCCCAGAAATCAATCACATCTCTAGTTATTTAAGAAAAAAAAAAAACTTTTGATTTGGACGCCTACTCTATAATAGCATGTATGATATGAAAATTACCAATTAATCACTGAGTGAGCAGACTCTCTTATCTTATCCAAAGCGACAGTATTTTAACATACAATTTCTTACATGGACACTTACAGATTTTTTTGATTTTCAGTGTATTTTGCTTATTTGAACCCTTTTCAACAATAACTATATGATTTTGAGATCCATCTTTTCACACAACTGAGGGACTCATATGCAACTATTACAGAAGGTTTAAATGCTCACTGATGCTCCAGAAGGGAAAACGATGCATTAAGAGCCAGGGGTGAAAACTTTTGAATGGAATGAGGATGTGTTTCTTATTTTGTCTAAATATCATATTTTTTTCATTTAGTACTGTCCTTCAAAGCGTTTAAACCTTCTGTAATAGTTGCATCTGAGTCCCTCAGTGTAAAAAGATGGATCACAAAATCATACAGTCATTGTTGGAAAGGGCTCAAATACACAAAAAAAGCTGAAAAACAAAAGAATTTGTGGTACCTGAACTCATAAACAATCACTAAACAAAAAACAAAAAAAAACCCACAGTTGTGGATTATTCAGGTAACAACAGTATTAAAAATCAAGTGTATGTAAACTTTTAAACAGTGTCATTTTTATGAATTCAACTATTATTTTCTCTTGTGGACTATATGTAAATGTCTTTTATGTGAAATATCTTAATCAAGTCAGAACTAAATAAAAAATAACATGCATTTTGTATTATCCCTCTTATTTTGGTCAAATAATTAACATTTTGCAGATTCTGCAAAGCGTATGTTCAAACCTAAACATAGCAATTATCATTATTTGTAGCCCTACTAGTGAGTCATCTGGGTTTGTCAATTCTGACCAGTTGTTAAATGCTGCTGCTGGTGCAAAAATGGTTATTTGTTCCATATAAATTTGTACTTTAAACAAAGTTGTGTGTGTTTGAAACTGACCAGTGAAGAGGTCTCCGTTGCTGTAGGCTTTGCCCCGGCCCTCTTCGTCGTTGGGCACAGCCGACACCTGCTTAGCCGAGGTGCAGCCCATGGCCTCACTCCCTCCCCCCCTCTCACCATCTCACCTGAAAGAGACAGAAAACACATTCAACAATGGGGCTGACAGCACACGTTTAAAGTCAGAACGGACACATGATTAGCTCCATTAGCGCCTCTGCTGCGTTACGTACTACCGATCATCAGGCAAAGAAAACACATCTGAGTTGAGCCTGAACAGATCCAGACATGCTTTCTATCACAGCCCAAAGCCAGAGATACAGATTCATCTTTTTTTTTTTTTACCCCTCCGTTACTTACGAACATGTGTATCTTCAAACTGAACCCAGACCAAGACCAACACAAGACATACATAGCAATGCCAAAAACTATTTGGATACACTTAAAGTATGAATGTCACTGCATTATAAAACAAAATATCAACCCAATGGCATTTACACAGAAAGAAATATAGCCTAAATGCACTTTTCAAGCAGGGAAGCCTTAGACTTTTAAGGATAAAACAACAGATACTTTGTTCAAAAGTATTTTGACTGTTTGTGGCTGTCAAACGTCAATCGAAAATGTTCATTAGGGCATCAATTCAAAACTTTTTTTTAATTGTTTTTAAAAAACAAAAACAAAAAAAAAAAAGATTTATATGCAATCTGTGCAATGTAAAGTATGTACCGTATGTGGTGTGACTTACGTTCCCAAATAGAGTGCTGCAGGGATGACGCATTTTTGTAGACCAAAACCCGGAAACCAGTTCGCATTTTAGCACTTCCGGTTACATCGTCCTGCAGCCAAAAGGTTTTGTAAATGTGTAATTGGTTAAATGCCTGAAATAAACTCTGTGGTTAACTCGAGCTCAGGATATTTTCATGTTTTTTAAGCTTTCGCTGACAAAGGCGGTTGCTAGCAAGTGGCTAAACAGGACTACAGAGGTTGTCAGGGACATTAAACATACATCATGCCGAACAAGTAAACGGATCTCCTCACAGCGCAATATAAATATATGTTTTAGCCTATTATGTCTGACAAACAAATGTCAAAATATAATATAGCAGCTGCCTTTTTAAAATCTATTGCTATAAAGTGATTTTATGTCTCTTTTTAATGAATCGGTTGAGTCAATGATTAAAAGAATTGACTCAAAGACACTTGTTTGTCATCACCCACCAGCAAAATCATATGAAGTACTGTATGAAGACACAGAATGAACCAGTAAACAAATCTAAACCATCCATCTACTAGCTGAGAGGATTTAAAGAGGACATCAGATGCCCATTTTCCACAAGTTGGTATGATTCTCAAGGGTCTTCATTAAATGTCCATAAAATACTTTGGTTAAAAATCCTCAGTGGTCATGTAAAAAACCATTTTTACCCTATCAGAAACAGCTGTTCACAGCAACCCGTTTTGGTGCATGTCTCTTTAAATGATAATGAGCTACTGCTCAACCCGGCCCCTCTTCCATTTTTGGTGTATTCGGTGGCGGATTACCATCAAAAACCAAATGAATCCACTGCATCCTCAGTGGCTCTGATATCGGGGGAAATTAAGACTCTTAAGTTTGCTTTTACATCCAAATATAAAACACCTGCATTGCTTACAAGACGTTGTCGCTACAGCTTCTCGAGCGTGGAGAAAATGGCGGACCGCGTACAACTGGCTGAGGGTGAAAATATGTTAATACAGAACAGTCCGTCAGCGGTCGTGGGTGGGGCTTGAGCAGTATGACCTCATACAACTCAGAAAAGCAAAACCGTTTAGGATTTTTGGGGAGTAAAAAAAAAAAAAAAAAAAAAAAAAAAAAAAAAAAAAAAGTTGAATGGATTTTTCTAAGCTTTTATCACCAAACAGGTAAATTCCTCTAGTCTAATTTACTCTTGTAATCATGGTGATATTCGGGTTGGCCTACAAAACCACGTAAATCACTGCAGCGGTCTATGTTTGAATTAGCGTAAAGATAGTAAAGATATGAGAACATCTCGTCCAGCAGGGACCTCTGAGCCTCACGCAGGAACGGACTCGGAAAAGAGGGGGACAAATTGAGAGAGGACAAAACAGAGGAGAGAAAGATCAAAAGAGCCGGCTACTCCTCCTCCCCTCTCTCTCCTCGTTTGAAGTTGTCAGGAGGGGCAGTGTTTAGCTCTGCCTTTAGCAGCACGGGGCGCAGGACAAAGCACCAGGTGTACAGGCGAGAGAAAAGTGTGCGAGTGTATGTGCGCACAGAGGGGCCCGATTGCTCTCTGCAGCGAGTCTCGAGTAAACAAGATCTGGCTCTCAAGGCTGCGGAGGTTTGGTGCGCCATCCCATAAAAGCCTGTGAAAGTATAATCACCCACAGTGGGGGTTTTCAATGAGGAAGTGTTTAGATTTACACCATCTCAAGACTGAAAAGAGTGTTATCCATTCAAGTTGCTCAGAATTGGAATGGCCTTCAATTGTGAAGTTGTACACATGCTCTGCCACTTACATAATTGCTGATGAAATATACAGTTAAAGTCAAGGTTAAAGGTTTACATACACCTTGGAGGATCTACAAAATGTTATTTTACCAAAATAAGAAGAATCTTACAAAATGCATGTTATTTTTTTATTTAGTACTGACCTGAATAAGATATTTCACATAAAAGATGTTTACATATAGTCCACAGAGAAAATAGTAGTTGAATTTATAAAAACGACCCCATTCAAAAGTTTACATCTGAACCCTTTTCAACAGTTACTATATGATTTTGAGATGCATCTATTCACACTTAAAACAACTAAGGGACTATGCAACTTTTCACAGAAAGTTCAAATGCTCACTGATGCTTCAGAAGAAAAAACGATGCATTAAGAGCTGGAGGGTGAAAACTTTTTGCATTTGAAGATCAGGGTAAATGTAACTTATTTTGTCTTCTGGGAACATGTAAGTATATTCTGTAGCTTCCGAAGCGTAGTACTAAATGAAAAAAAAAAAAGATATTTAAGCGAAATAAGAAAACTGTACACATCTTCATTCCGCTCAAAAGTTTTCACCCCCGGCTCTTAATCCATCAAGTTTCCTTCTGAAGCATCAGTGAGCGTTTGAACTTTCTGTAAAAGTTGCATAGTCCCTTAGTAGTTCTAAGTGTGAAAAGATGCATCTCAAAATCATATAGTAATTGTTGGAAAGGGTTCAAATACACAAATGCTAAAAAAACAAAAACAAAGAATTTGTGGGACCTGAAGGATTTTTCTGAAGAACAGAAAGGCAGTTTAACAGTTTTTTTTTCCTGTAATAGTTGCATATGAATCCCTCAGTTGTCCTCAGTGTGAAAAACAGATCTCAAAATCACACAGTCTTTGGTTTTTCAGCATTTTTGTGTATTTTAACCCTTTCCAACAAAGAATCTGTGGGACCTGAAGGACTTTTCTGAAGAACAGCGGCCACTTTAATTGTTCAGGACAAACAAGGGACTCATGAACAACCATTCAGATAAAAACAGTATTAAAAATCAAGTGTATTTAAAACTTTTGAACAGGGTCATTTTTATAAATTCAACTATTATTTTCTCTTGTGGATTATATGTAAACGTCTTTCATGTGAAATATCTTATTCAGGTCAGTACTAAATAAAAAAAAATAACATGCATTTTGTGTGATCCCTCTTATTTTGGTAGATTCTGCAAGGTGTATTTAAACTTTTGACTTCAACTGTACTTGGCTACTTTGACAAATGCTTTCAGTTACCAGTAACTGAAACTAAACACTTTCTCTCTTCAAAAAAAGCTACATTTGTTACACAAAAATGACTGAATCGGAAAAGTATAATAGCATCCCATTCCAATTTTTTTTTTTTAAACCAATTTTCGCAGTTACTTTTGGTGATGTTAGTGGCATAGAATTTTTTGTATTTTTAAATACAGTGGTGAAAATGTGCAAAAATAAAAATCTTTTAGTCATCGTTGTGTTACCAAACAGAGGTTGAGAAAGTCTATTCACACTTCTTGCGACTGAGATATAAACAAGAAGCCATCTGGGCACTTGTGTCAGGTTCACTTTCTCTTACGCAGACAGAACATTGACGTCTGTGTTCTGTAAAAGCTGTGCATATACATGTACCAAGATCCTGGCTGTGTGTTTCTATACAGGTCATATGCATAGTCCGTAGGCCTAAACTTGCCTAATGCCTAATGCCTGATCAGTTTAAAATTTATGCTTGCTACTATGGGAGACCAATGCTTAATCAAAAAAAAAAAAAAACTGAGTCAGAATAAATTTACCCATATAAAACTGAGGTTGCTACAATTTTTACAGATGTTACTGATTGATAATGAACAAAAATTTACCAAACTTGTTTCTTGATTTGAAACAATATAACTCATCAGAACATGCAGAAATTAATTGTTCTATTTAGATATTTATTTTGTTAAGGAAAATTAATGGTCTGGTTTCTACAACTTTCATTTTGGAGCAAAAATCTGACTTTAAACTTAAAAGAAATAAAGATTTGACATTTATCGTGATAATTATCGACATCGACTGATATCGTGCCATCGTGATAATTTTTTTGCCCATATCGCCCAGTCCTAGAGTGATTCTAAAAGGATAGTTCACTCAAAAAAAAAATTCTGTCATTAATTACTCTCATGTTGTTCCAAACCTGCAAGACCTTCATTCATCTTTGGAACACAAATTAAGATATATTTGATGAAATCCAAAAGCTTTCTGACCCTGCATAGACAGCAACGCAACTGACACTTTCAAGCCCCAGAAAGGTAGTAAGGACATTGTTAAAATAGTCCATGTAACAGTGGTTCAACCTTCATTTTATGAAGTTATGAGAATACTTAATGTGCACAAAGAAAAAAAAAAAACTTTTTCAATAATTTCTTCTCTTTTCTGTGTGTGGCTTTGCTAACGTAGAACCCAGATGCACCAAGCCTTGTTTGCAAGTTGAGGAACGCAAACAGATGCATTGTGTTACTCTTGTGAACTCGGTCAGAGACTGACAAGGAAGAGAAGAAATTGTTGAATAAAATCATTATTTTTGTTTTCTTTGCACACAAGAAGTATCCTCATATCTTCATATTAAGGTTGAACCACTGATGTCACATGGACTATTTTAACAATGTCCTTACTACCTTTCCGGGCCTTGAAACGTGGTAGTTGTGTTACTGTCTATACAGGGTCAAAACGCTCTCAGATTTCATCAAAAATACCTTTTTGATGAACGAAGGTCTTACGGGATTGGAACGACACAAGGGTGAGTAATTAATGACAGAATTTTCATTTTGGGGTGAACTATCCCTTTAATTAATATTATTTTTTTTAAAATGACGAATCTATTTGCATCTTGCACAAAATCTTCACATGACAATGTGGATGGAATGGTTACACACGAACTGTCAATGTGCACAACACCTACTCAATCAACAAGCATACCCATCAATTCTTATCATATCTCAAGGCAAACACGCAATAAGCTCTGACAATAAAAATAATTGACTAATGCGTGAGTACAAATGAATAACCTACTTTCTAAGAGCCTTGAAGATGAAGTCAAGCAAAATAGCATCACACTCCCTACTAAAACACACAAAACACACACACACACACACACACACACACACACACACAGAGCAAGTACACACCCTCAAACAGGCCGCAGGGCTGAGAGCTGTCTGAGCCACCGCTCACCCTGAAAAACAGGCTGATCAGGAGAGAGCAAGAATCATGGGATGACGAGCGCAAGTCTTTTGATTCTCAGCTGAGACGGAACAACACAAACACCAAACCCCTGCTCTGAAGAACCAGAGGAGCCCTATTCATTCATCTCTGCCGTGACCGAGCGAGCAGGACAGCAGACCCCCACCATAATATTTACTCACCCACAACGGCTGTAGCATCAACTCCCCGTCCCAGTTTAAACAGATCACTAAGCCTGCTGAGACACACAGTGGAATCGTCTCGGTGCTGTTATGATTATCTTAAAACTAAAGCCTCTTTCCCTTTCGTTCCTTCTTTGTGTCTTAAGCAGCGTGAGAGGTGGCTTGGGGGTGGAGAGATGTTAAAATAATAGCGCTAGTGTTTAAGAAGGGAACTCTCTAACCACGAGAAGAGAGGGGCAATAACAGGACTGTGGGAGAAACAGAGTTCAAGTCAGAGGAAGCAATGAGACTGAGAAAAGGACGGGAAGATAAAGACGTCAAAGATGGTCAAGGTGACAGTTTGTTCCGTTTAAGTCCAGAACTTCAGCTAAAAGCAATGGTTTGCAAGCCTTTCACCCAGCAGACCACTTAAACAGTAAAACAACAATTGACTGTTCACAAACAGCTTGATTGATAGGCGATCTGACCAGTCATAAAGCCGAATCCGCCATTCTGTCCGACAAACAAATCAGACAGGAGAGTAGATTAACTTCAGTGGAATTAAACCTGAAACGTGTGTATTGACGTCTTTCCAGGGTTGAAATAAAATACGTTCTGATGTTCATTAATGGTTTTATTTATGCTTTAAGTGAAGAAAAGACAATTGGTTCACGTGTCATTGATCTAATAAGGCAATACAGTGATCTGTCACAACACATTAAGGAGCCACAAAATGGTATTTGTTTAAATTTCTTAAAAAAAAAAAAAGACTTTTCTACTAAAAGTAAAATCTGCTCTGTCTTGGCTGTCGGTGTGTTGTCAGTTTCCACTTTGCTCCGCTATGTATTTTTTACTGTGTGAGATCATGATGTGTAGTGTGAGAGCGGCATTGTTTGTCAGACATAGCAACAGTAACTCAGAAATGTTGTGATTTAAAAATGCATTTCTATTTTCCATTTTAACATTTTAATATAATGCATTGCTCTGTTGTTAAAGCTGAATTTTCTGCATCATTACTCCAGTCTTCAGTGTCACATGATCCTTCAGAAATCATTCTAATATGCTGATTTGGTTATCAAGAAACATCTATTTTTATCATTTTAAAAATTGTTAGGCTTTTTAAACATCCTTACTGTGAAAATATCAAACATTTTGACTTCAAACAAGTCAAAATATTCTGAATAAGATTTTTATTTTATATTTTATAACATTAGTGTAACTTTTAAATATTTGTTATGTTCCTTCATCAGTTTTATGCTTTTGTTCTTAAAGTCCACTTCCAGATCAAAAATTTACAGATGATGTACTCACCCCCTTGTCAAAAAAGATGTTCATGTCTTTCTTTCTTCAGTCGTGAAGAAATTATGTTTTTTTGTGGAAAACATTTCAGGATTTTTCTCCATATAATGGACTCAAGACAGTTAGGGTATTGAAAAACACCAATCGTATTTTCTCCCTCAACTTCAAAAATCATTTAAATATCATCCTACATCGCTGCAGAAGTACCGACCCAGTATTTGCAAAGTGAACATGCAAAAAAGATCAAACGCCCTTAACAAAAAATGTAAAACAGCGATACAGGGCGATTTTGAAGTTGAGGGAGAACATGAGATGGGATTTTTTTTGACATACCCTAACTGTCATGAACTGGAATAAAGTTCAGGCAGAGCAAGACAAGACGAGCATTTGACATTAAAAAGTATATAAATTGTATTATTTTTATGAAAATGACCTTGTTTTGCTAGATACAACCGCATTTGGGATCGTTTGAAACCACATTTATTGTTACTGTATTTTGGAAGTTCAAACTTGGGGCACCATATCAGTCCATTATGTGGAAAAAAAATGCTAAAATATTTTCCTCAAAATTATTTTTTTTGTGACTGAAGAAAGAAAGACATGAACATCTTGGATGAAAAGGGGGCGAGTACATTATCTGTAAATCTTTGTTCTGGAAGTGGACTTCTCCTTTAATTCAGACTATTTCATACATTGATAAAATAGTCCATGACATCAGTGCTTCAACCTTAATTTTATTAAGCTACGAGAAGCATCGTTGTACTCTTGTGAATGTCTATTGACTGACACGAAAGAAAGGAAATTGTTTATTTCATTATTTTTGTTTTCTTTGCACACAAAAAAGTATTCTCATAGCTTCATAAAATCACGGTTTGACCACCGATGTCACACACACTATTTTAACGATGATCTTACTACCTTTCAGTTGCGCTGCTGTCTATCCAGGGTCAGAAAGCTCTCGGATTTCATCAGAAATTTCTTAATTTGTGTTCCGAAGATGAACAAAGGTCTTATGCGTTTGGAACGACATGAGGGTGAGTAATTAATGACAGAATTTTCATTTTTGGGTGAACCATTCCTTTAACAATCAGCACTTACAAATTTTTCCATATAGGTTTTCCAAACACTCCTCTCAACTTCCAATGGAAATCAGCTTAGGAATGATTTGTGTCTGGATTTTAAGCTATAATGAGAAGAGGCTAAAATATAAACTCATTCGCCAATCCATTCTTACATAAAACGTCCCATTGAGTTAAAATGACACAATTTACTCAAGAATGGCGCCACATACTATTCACACAGACACTCATTCTACTCCCATTTCATGAATAAGAGCCAGTGTTCACAGCCAAGACGGTGTGGAAATCTTACTTGCAAAAGTCTGAATCGATCCCTCCATCCAGTCACAATGTACCACTCAGGGCTGTCCCAACACTGCCTGCATCTGACTCTCTGACTTCACCCCTCAACAACTGATTTGTGCCTGTCACCTCTATACTGCGCGTGGGTCTGTCTCTGCTACTACTGTCAGAAAAGAACCAGATGACTCATAAACAACACACACTTCTCATATGACTAGTCAAACGAAACCTCGAGTACCTCGTTTGTTTTCTTACAGATCAGCATCTTCCAAACAACACACCTTTGTATCTTTCCTATCTGCGATTACTAATAAGCACCATCTCTCGTCTAGCGAACGCACACAGACCGCAGCTTCGTGGAAATTTACTCCCGGGTCAGGTCTGTAATTTTTCCGTATCCATCTCTATAAAGCTGACAAGCGCCTCCTAATTCTGCCTATAAATATTCATTTGAAATTAGAAAACCATCTATTATATACCAATTCTGTTGCCTGCTGCTGCATAATTGGTCTGCCCGTTTCCTGTAAGTATACACACAGCTCTGTAATGAGCTCTTGAAAGTCTCCAAATGAAAATCCCTCCCACTGCGTGAAACTCATTTACATCTCTTTACAAAATGTTTACTAATTCAGCAAAATTTGAATGAGGTTTAAAAATGTCATGCTTCCATCTAAATGGCACCGGTAGTAGACGACGCTGTTATTTGAACATTCAAATGAGCGTGTTCATCTGTCTCAGCACGTACGCGTGGGACAGCGCGCCTTGATGCAGGGACGGAGAGGACGTTCATGTTTGACAGTAGCAGAGGAGGATGTTTGATCCGTCGTTTCAGAACAGTGAGCGGCAGTTAGTCACACGCAGTCTTCAGCCTGACCTCTGAAGTGTGGAACAAAAGCGTGACACAAAGATCAACCTCAAAAGCCACCTCTGAACCATGCAGGCCTCTCTATGGATGATTGGATTTGTAATTGACCCCGTCAATGCTTTCTAAGGCAGGAAGGATTGAGGACAGTTGGTGTACTATGCTAGAGTGTCGCCACAACTCACTACATAAATGACATATGAGGCTTAGCCCTAAAATGCCACAGTGCAAAGCTATCTATATTTTTCTTTCATTTTTTTAAAAAGTGCAATTAATGCTGAATTTAATTATGAGGGCATGTGAATTTGAAAACACTGCAATATTTCATTTTTAAAAAACTTTAAAAAGGATGCAGTGATAAATATTCAACAGAATGGTATACTTAAAGGGATAGTCCACCCAAGAATGAGGGTTGTTCCAAACCCGTAAGACCTTTATTCATATTTAAAACACAAATTAAGATATTTTTAATGAAATCTGAGAACTTTCTGACCCTGCATAGACAGCAACGTGACTACCACGTTCAAGGCACAGAAAGGCAGTAAGGCAATCGAACGCTCACTGATGCTTCAGAAGGATAAATCAGGGTAAATTTAACATATTTTGTCTTCTGGGAAACATAAAAAGTATCGTCTGTAGCTTCTAAAGGACAGTACTAAACGAAAAAAAATGATATTTAGGTAAAATAAGAAAAATGGACACATTTTCATTCTGTTCAAAAGTTTTCACCCCCAACTCTTAAAGGATTAGTTCACTTCCAAAACAAAAATTTACAGATAATTTACTCACCCCTTTGTCATCCAAGATGTTCATGCCTTTTTTTCTTCAATTGTAAGAAAATTATGTTTTTTGGGGAAAACATTTCAGAAATTATCGCCATATAGTGGACTTCAATGGTGCCCCCAAGTTTGAACTTCCAAAATGCAGTTTAAATGCAGCTTCAAATGGCTCTAAACAATCCCAGCTGAGGAAGAAGTTTCAAATCATTTGAACTTTGTGTGGGCACATCATAAATAGAATGCGGTAGCAGTTTACTGTCGGGGATTTGTTGTGTCGCGCCGTGCCGCATCCAGTGTAGACAGCATCAAATATTATAATGGGTTCTACTGTACGTCCGGTGCAGATACGGTGTTAGGGTATGTCAAAAAGCTCCCACCTCGTTTTCTTCTTCAACTTCAAAATCGTCCTACATCGCTGTTTTACCTTTTTTTGTAAAGGGCGTTTGATCTTTTTTGGATGTTCACTTGTAAATAATGGGTCGGTACTTCTGCAGCGATGATTTTGAAGTTGGGGAAGAAAACAAGATGGGAGTTTTTCCACACACTCTAACTGTCAAACTGGAAAAACAGTTCACGCAGACCCAGACAAGACAAGAGTCTAAGGTTAAAAAAGTATGTAAATTGCCAGTTTGTTTAGAAAATGACACGCAAAAATCATTTTGCTAGATAAGACCCCTCTTCCTTGGCTGGAATCGTTTAAAGCCATTTGATGGTGCATTCTGGAAGTTCAAACTTGGAGGCACCATTGAAGTCCACTATATGGAGAGAATTCCTGAAATGTTTTCCTCGAGAAATATAATTTCTTTACGACTGAAGAATGAAAGACATGAATGTCTTGGATGACAAAGGGGTGAGTAAATTATCTGTACTCAAAAAAAAAAAAAAAATAACATGCATTTTGTATTTTGCTGATTCTGCAAGGTGTATGTAAACTTTTGACCTCAACTGTATATAATTTTGATATGTATTATTCATATAATACATCATTATATTATTATTATTAGACAATTACATCTAAAGACACGTAATACAAGATACAAGAATAAACCCCCCCTGAAGAACAATGACACACAGATCACATGTTCAAAACTACATCCTTTGTTTACCAGTCAGTCATAAGACACATGGTTTACCTTTTTGTATTGCTTTTCTAGTAAATGCAAACGTAAAAGATTCTTGAGAGCTGTGGAAGAGGGGAACTTTAAATCAATTTGAATTAATTTTGAACAAAACTGTAGCTTTAAAAACATGGAACATGCAGGATGAGTCATATGAACTATTTATATAATTTCACTTTCATTATGAAGCAACGAAACATTATGCTAAATAACTCCATTTGTGTTTCACAGAAGAAAGTCAATAACACAGGTTTGGAAAGACCTGAGAGTGAGTAAATGATGATAATTTTCCTTAAACCACTAGACCGAAATACCCCACCCTGCACAAGAGTCACTCAGATAAGGTTGTCCTGTCAGCATACTAAAACCAAAAGTTGTAATTCACAAAACACACACACACACACACACAACCTCCTCGGTCATTAGAACCACACCACACACAGAACTCTAACACCGCCTCGGGAACCTCCAACATTGACCTCCGGTAACTATGGTAACCTCCTCTGCGTGATGTCACCCTGACATTGCATCATAACCCCGTGAGCTAATTGGGTCGCTTTTCTCAGGTCCCGTGAAGCACGCGGGAGAAACTGAATAAAACAGGCAGAGCGGGAGATGGGAGCTGTGATGGTGGAGAAGATTAAAATTGACTGACCGAGAGGAGGACCCACAGACGCTATTAATAGCCATTCAGCCTCCTCAGTCACCAGAACAAAAGCCATATGTGCGCAAAGCAACACACACACTGCTTATGGATGAGAGAGAGACAGATGGAGGCGTCAGACTGATGAGAGATTCAGAGAGAGGGAAATGTACAGAGCCGACCGTGTCTCCCCAGAGCAAATTCCAACTCCTTTCTTTAAAGTTGTTCTTTCAAATGTTTGGTTCAGAAAAAAATAAATGACTGAGCAGTTCTTTTACATCATTACGTGGTTTCTGACATTCCAGTGTCATAGTAAATGCTCCACAACACTCCTATAAAGTCAGATGAAGCATATTTTGCTTGTTAATTACTTTTTCAATAAAGTTATATTAAGGCAGTTTATTCTAATTTTATGTCAATTTGTTGCAACCATGAATCAGCTCATAAAAACAGCCATTTAGAGCCTAAATCTAATTTGCAAGTACATTAAACAAAAACTAAAATTCATTTCTTGGTTAAAAGGCCATTTAACATGCTATTAAGACCAACACTACACTACCAGTCAGAAGTCTTTGAACAGTACGATTTTTAAAGTTTTTTTTTTTTTTTTAAATAAGTCTCTTCTGCTCACCAAGTCTGGATTTATTTGATCCAACGAACCGCAAAATATTTTTACTATTTAAAATAACGGTTTTCTATTTTAATATATTTTAAAATGCAATTTATTCCTGTGAATTCAAACTTAAATTTCTAGCATCATTAATCCAGTCACATGATCCTTCAGAAATCAGTTTAATATTCTGATTTGCTGTTTTTATTATTAATGTTTTTTTTAATATTTTTACTATTATTATTATTTTTTAATATTTTTATTATTATTATTATTATTATTATTATTATTACTACTACTACTATTACTATGTTGAAAACAGCGGACTAGAATTTATTTTAGGTTTCTTTGATAAATAGAAAGTTCAGAAGAACAGAAATAGAAATAGAAATAGAAATAGAAACAGAAACAGAAACAGAAATAGAAATCTTTGTAACATTATAAATGTCTTCATCATCACTTTTGATCCATTTAAAGCATCCTTGCTAAATAAAAGTATTAATTTCTATCATTTCCTTCCCACCAAAAAAGATTTTGAATAGTATGGTGTATAATGTTACAAAAGCTTTTTATTTCAGATAAATGTTGATCTTTGGATTTTTCTATTAATCAAAGAATCCTGAAAAAGTACTCAACTGTTTTAAATATTGATAATAATAATAATAATAATAATAATAATAAATATATGTTTCTTGACCAGCAAATCAGCATATTAGAATGCTTTCTGAAGGATCATGTGACACTGAAGACTGAAGTAATGATGCTGAAAATTTTGCTTTGATCACAGGAATAAATAACATTTTAAAATATATTCAAATAGAAAACAGTTATTTTAACTAGCAAAAATATTTCATAAATTACATGAATGCAGGCACAGTGAGCAGAAGATTAAAAATCTTGCAGTTCAAAAACTTTTGACTGGTAGTGTACTTTGTATATGCATTAATAAAACCGTCTTATAATCAGGTTGTTATACATTTCGAGTATATTTTATTACATTTCTGCTATTCGTCAACTTACTTATGCCCAGTCAGTCCCACACCCGGTTCACTCCAAATGTTCTTATAATCAACAGACATCAGTACTTGGTTCATTATGAATCATATGTGCGCAAAAAAGGCGATGTTATGCTAGGTACTTTCCCCCTGTATGACCTTAAGAAGTGACTTATAACTCACAACAGGTCTGCTTTTAAAGGTTTAAATGTTAAATCATTTTTTGTTAAACCAAATTACTTATGGAGAAAATAAATGGGATCTTTACTTGTGGAACCTGAGTGTTGCACAAGTTCTTTCAGTCAACAGAATCGCTCTGGAGTCCAATAGGATACTGCTAGGGGTTACAACACAACAATGGTTTGACAGAGTCAGTGAGCTGTCAAACTAGATCATTCAGAGTTGGACAAATCTGAAAGACTCAGTTGTCTGTAATGAGTACAGGAACTCTAAAACTGAATGAATCACTTGCAAGTCAGACAAGCCTGACAAAGATAGTTCAAGGTTCAATGATTTAGAGAGTTGTTAAGACAAATCACTGCAGGTCAAATCTGACTCTGCAGTAAGTTTAATGAGTCAGTGAGTTGATTCAGGAACTACTCGGGACAATTCACTCAGATTCGTTAATGAATTGTTCATGTGATTCATTGAAAATATCCAACTCAAAGGAATGATTCTTTTATGAATCACACATCATTAAATCCTGTATCAGACATTGCTAAATCACTGGCTCTGTTTGAAAAAGCTCTGAGTAGGGACTTCTTTTGAATAAAACATTATTTTGTGACCATTAAAGAGATAGTTACCCCAAAATGAAAATTCGGTCATTAATTAGGTCTACTTACTCTCATGTCGTTCCGAACCTGTAGTAGCTTTGTTCATCGTCAAAACACAAATTTAGATATTTTATGCTCTAAAGATGAATGAAGGTCTTACGGGTTTGGATCGACATGAGGGCGAGTATTTACTGACAGAATTGTCATTTTTGGGTGAAATATCCCTTTAAAATAGCATGTTCTACATAGTAAGAATGTGGCTATTTCGTCATTATCATGTGACCTACCAGCATCAGTTGAGTCACTTTACTGTCATCAACAAATCCTCTCAAATGGCCCTGTGGGATAGTAAAGCATCCATGACCCTTCAGACTCTTACCAGAAGTTTTATGAACACTGAGAATTCAGACATTCTACACTTTTCACATACTGTTTTTCACAAGTACAATTTCGCTATTCTCAGTTCACCAAGCACGCTGCCAGAATTTTTTCTCTACCGGGGCTAAGGAGGGACTAGACCAATATGTGGGGAAGCTAAGAAAATAATCGATATTCATGACGTCAAAGTTACTTCTTTAAGAAATTGTCCTTTTTTTAATAAAAGCAGCTATGGTACACACCACATTTAACAGAAGCACAGTTTTAAATGATATTTGGCAAAATAACAGGCATATTCATCAAAATAGACACAAGCTTAATATAACTGACCAGAGCATTTCAGCCCGACGGGCAGCAGCGAGCGAAAGTGCCTTAAGCAGCAAAGCACCAGCAAAAGTAATTACCATGAATGTGTAGAGATGAAATATGGAGATATTTGAATTATTAATAAACTAGTGCTGTCTGAGTCAGTGTCGCAAAAGATAAATTTAACGATCTTGACACGTCATTTCCTCATCGATCTTTACGGATTACATAATGAAAGAAATAGTGTTTTCGATTGTAATTATCTCTTTTTAAGTAATTCAAAGTATTCTATAGATATATTTATTTTGTCTGTAAAGCAAGTAGGCTATTCGCCGAGTTTCGGTTCATTATTGTGAAGCTCCTGCTCCTGACTGAGACGGTAGAAAGCGCATCCAATTGTTTTCTTTATTTTATAAAAGCACAACATTGGAGGAAAGCGCACTCCACTTCCCTCTCCGCACAAACGATTGGATATGCGTCCAACAGCGCACATTTATTTAGGTTAAACGTTTAAACTAACTTTGTGACATGCTTGAACTTTTTAATATCTATAGAACTTATTTCAGGCAAGTCGTGATGATTTGAGATTGATCAAGCTCACCGTCTGCTTGGTTGTTACTTTAAAAATCAAAAACTTAAAAAATGCTCCAAACATTTTTCTAAACCGAAACGAAATATAATCACTTTGCCATTACAAAACTGAACTACTTTAATAGCCGAAACAGTAGTAAGTTGTTTTGGGAGAATGGGGAAAAAGAGGGGCCCGTCCGAGTCTGGACGGACAAGAGAACAACAACAACAAAAAAAACTTTTACATGCAAAGGTGAAACACTTAAAAACTGGACAGCACCATGCGCTCAGCATTAACATCACAATTCATATGTATGCATAATCAGAAATGGCATACTTTACACTTAAATATTAAACAAACACCACATCACAATCTTAGTATGTAAATGTAGCCTTTACATGACGCAGAGGTTACTGTTTGACAGATATGTGCAAACAGCACAGGACAGCACTCTTCTATCTCAACTGCTTGGGGGTGCTAAACCGGGGCTATTCAAATTTCTGACGGGGCTGTAGCCATCCCTAGCCCCGGTGTAGCGCCGTCACTGCAGTTCACTGAGTCAGTAGTGACTTGATTCGAAAAACCGCTCGGACCGATTCGAAGGAATCGATCGGTGCGGTTCTGTGATCCAGTTCAACCGATTAACTGAAAAGATCCGATTCAGATGAACGACTCATTTACGAATCAGACATCGCTAAATCACGCACAGCTACCGCTAGACGTAAACATGTCTGCCATTCAAACACACCGCCATGCATTGAATGCGGGTTGGTGAAAATTTGCTGCATATGAAAGCACAGTGACAGAAGGACACACACAGCTGCGCCATGGCAGAGACAGAGGGCGCATTGTCTGCCCGCAGGACAGTGGACACACACACACACACACACACACACACGTGTACGTGTGCATGCATGCCAACCCAGGTGTCTTTTGTTTTCATTACTTCCAGTTCGGTAGTACCACGTAAAAAAATAGAGGTATTCAATCAATAAATGTCCTTGCAATGCGACAGAAACCAGCTATTGATCTCACATATTCCTGTCTACCATGTCTGTTTCTTAAAACCTAGTAAACTGCCTACCTAGACAGCATTTTGGGCATCATAGGCGTCCAAAATGTTGCATTCGTTTTGGACGCTTAAGATGCCCAGAAATGCTGTGTGGACTGGCAGAACACTAGGTTTTGAGACACAGCCCATAGCAGCATGCAGCCCAGAATCACTGTTCACAGATCAGATCAAACTGATCATGCAAAAAAAAAAAAAAAAGAAGAACCAGTCAGGAGCCAAAACAGGAATCGACTCACCAACAACAACAAAGAAAAAAAGCAATCGGTTTGCGTCTAACATTTAACACAAGCACTCCTTGAATCAGCGCAGAAATGCATAAATATGACAGGGAAACACTCACTTGTCAGAAGTGACCCGCTCGGTCCACTGGCGGCGGCGGCTCACACACACACGCAGACGGACGGACGGACAGCAATAAGCGCTGCTGTAGTGATGTGGACCGCTGGCTTACAGCCCGCACTCCTGATTTGCTCGAAGAACTGCAGCCATCTTGCTGAAACCCGTGTGGCAAACCAACCACATGCCTAGACGTAGGAGGGGAGGAACTAGTCAAATTATCCTAAACATTTTCCACTTATCAACCCCAGTTGCATGTCTTGAAAAAGAGCCACCCAATACTGTCAATACTTAAGCCAAGAAAGCATATTAATTTTTAGACTAACAATATTTTATGCAACTCCTTATGCATGTTTCTTAACTTTTGTAATATATAAATATGATATATTTATGATATTATATATTTGCTCTATATTAAAGTAAAAACAATTTATAAACTATTCTTACACAACCTTTTAAAAAGGTTGGGCTCGATAACATTTAAAGCATTTATCTGATCAAAAATACAGTAAATACAGTAATACTGCAATTAGTGCTGTCAAATCGATTAATCACGATTAATCGCATCCAAAATAAAAGTCTGTGTGTAATCTTTATATTTATATACATATACAGAAAAACATGTATATATTTAAGAAATATATGTAACATATATATAATCATATATGAATTTGCATATATATATATATATATATATATACACGTGTGTGTGTAAATATTTCTTACATATATATATATATATATATATATATATATATATATACACACACATTATGTAAACACAAACTTTTATTTTGGGTGCGATTAATTGTGATTAATCAATTTGACAGCACTAATTGCAATTTTTTATTTTAGTATATTTTTAAAATTTCATTTATATTGTGATGCATATATATATCATATATGAATATGAATTTACACACGCACATATATATATGTGTGTGTGTGTGTGTGTGTGCGTATGAATATTTCTTAAATATATATATTATATATATATATATCCGTGCATATATGTGTATATATACACACACACAAATATTATGTAAACAAACTTTTATTTTGGATGCGATTAATCGATTTGATTGTACTAACTGCATTGTATTTAAATGTTTTTCAAAATCTTACTGTCCTCAAACATTCAAACAGTAATATACATTAAATTAAAATCATATAAAAGATTGTTTTTCTGCGTATATATTGCTCTGTGGTGAAGTCTGCAACAAAATGTGTTTTCAGTTGGAATACAGGGCATAATATATTTAGTTTGCGTGTTTTTACTGTAGATGCAACAGCCTAACTGCTGCTTTACAAGTGGGAACGAATTTATTTCATACACAAGTTCATAAAGCTAAAATGTAATCAAGTTCCCCCTTCCCCCATGAATATTACATGTGATAGAAAGCCTATCCAATAAAAAGGAGGCATATATTAAAATTTTCAATCAATTTTATTGAGCTTATCACATTTCATGCCCCCTGGCATGGTCGCCCAGTCAATTAATTAGCTATTGGGCGCAATAGAGCAATGGCGCCCTCTGGCGGATCCTTCAGGATGCTTTGCATGTCTCCTTCATCCTTGGAAAAACAGTCCGTCACTGACATGCAAAGTTGTCATCCATGGTCCTTTAATGCTTTTCTTTGAAAACAATGACCTCATCATAAAGTCATCATTCGCTGGACTGAACGTGTAAGACCATTAAATACTTAATGCAGAAGGCTGGAAAGAGCGTTTTTGAACTGCAGGAGGTTTGTCTGGCTCCCAGGCTGATTCTCTTATTAATCAAAAACGATAAACATACATACAAACACTCAACATACACATATATCATTCCATAAAGTTGTTTGTGTTTTCTTTTTTCAGACCCTGCAGTCTGAGACAAGAACAGAGTATGAATCCTACTGCAAAAAAGCAATCACAGTTAAACCTGCCATTAAATTAATCAGTCCTTCAGGTGATTAATCAGCACTGATGATTTAAGCCTGCACTTCAATAATCACAGGATCCATCTGTTAGAAGGAAGACAAAAACAGGAGTGACTGTGTACCCTAGGCATGTAGAGAAAGAGACGAGTGGTAATGTGTGGGCGAGATTTGGAATAACAGTTTTTCAGCATTCAGTTCAAGAAAACAAAAAGATGTGAACCGGAAAGAAGCCCCTGAGAACTGGCCGTAGAAAATGAGCTCTTCGAATAAGAGTTCTTAATCACGCCTGTCTGATATTTTGTCCCTGTTTGACAGAACTGAGTTCTCAGTCTGTGCTATGGCTGGGACAATCTAGCCGAGTCCGAGATGGAGGGAAATGTCAAAGCTCGTCCTTCTCCATCTGCTTAAACGCTTCCAAGTCCTCCTGCCAATCAGCCATCAGCGAGTCCACCGATTGGCTGTTGGAGTCTCCATCCACCGCAGGCTCCTCCCCTGCGTCCACAGGGACGTAACTGCCAAGTCCCTCCTCTGACTGTACCTGTTCTTGTCCCACGACTGAGTCGTCTGTTGTCTGTTCCTGAGTAGTGACTTGTGATTGGTCGACAGGTTCCGAAGAGGTGGGAGAAGTGTGGCCTTTCTCCTCTGTGGAGCAATCCTCTTCTTCTGCTCCATCCGTACCTTGAAAAACAGGTCAGTTGAATAAACCACAAGGAATCTACTTAATATCAATCATACATCACCCAAGCAGAAACCCAGGAGACCACAATAGGTGTGCATCTTTGCAACATGACTTGTACACATCATTTAAAACAAGTGGGTTCAAGTGCATGAAGGGAAACCCATTGAGGAGGGGTACTTACTGCCATCCAACAGGGCGCCCGGGAGGGCTTTCCCCTTAAATATGGATTCTGTTCATCCAAGTAAGAAAGAAGGGAAAAGGTAGTGGAAAGGGAAAACAGTTACAAACAGAGGGAAAGAGTAATAAAGGGAGAATAATTAGAAAGGAATGAAAGTAGATGATGCAATGTCTGTGCTCTGTCTCAGAAAGTGTCTCACCTCTGTCTCTAGCTTTATCGCTGAGAAGCACCTCCGCCTCCCTGTACTCCTTTAGAGCCTCTAACAGGATGTTGCCCTCTTTGTGGAACAGGAAGAGGAGTGGTAAAGTGACATCATCAGTGTTCCGTCCATCTCCCGCCATCTGGAACAATGGGGCCGTATCACTGCTGCTGCCCTCATTGTCATCTAAACAGAAGCGACAAAAAAAAGACTGATTTATTCTGTACAAAACTGTTGATATTGTTAACTATTAAAAACGAGTAAAAATTATATAAATATATAATACACAATAAAATATTATATATATATATATATATATATAAATCATTTTTAAATATATAAAAAAATTAACATTTAAAAAAATTAATTTAGTAATTAAAAAAAGTTTAAATCAATTTAAAAGGGAATTTTAGATGAGAAACTTAAACTTAAGAAAATCTAAGAAAATTAGAAATGTTGTTTTGGCAATTAACACACTGTTGAAGTACTACAATCACTATCCTTAATTAAAAATATATTAACGCTAAACTGAAATAATAATAATAATAATAATAAACCAAAAACTAATAAAAATCAAATTACTAAAACTACAATGGAAACTGGAAATACAAAAATAGCTAATTTAAAAGAATAAATACTTTAATCTAATATAAAATAACACTGGTACAAAGGCAATGAAAATATTATAATAAATTATTTTAAATAGCCAAATTCAAATATATGCTATTAACGAGATCAGGAGTTTTTAAACAGGGTCCAAGGGACCCCAGGGGCCCGCAAGAGGGTTTTAGGCAGGGCAGTGAATAATGTGAGTGAAAAAAAAAACAAAAAAACGAAAGGACTGTTTTTGACGTAACGTAACTTCAAAACTGCTTTAGAATAATATTTAGCATGAAAAGTGCTATACAAAGTAATCTGAATTTAACTGTTTCAAATGTAACATTAATGGGAGAAAAATACACTGGCAACTTATTTAAAACGAAACATTTTCCAAGTAATATTTTAATAACTTGCTTGGCACATTAGTAATAATTTGCTAGGCTTCAGTATATTAACAATATAAGATATACACTACCAGTCAAAAGATTTTTAATGTTTTTTTTTTCCCCAGAAGTCTCTTAGTAAAAATATTGAAAAACTTTACTGTTTTTGCTGTACTTTGGATCAAATAAATACAGGCTTGGTGAGCAGAAGAGACTTCTTTAAAAGCCTTAAAACTCTTACTGTTCAGAAACTTTTGACTGGTAGTGTAATTGTAAGCAAATCACTACATTTAGGGGACACTGGCATCAAAAAATACTGAACACTCCTGAAATAGATGACTTTTACTTTGCTGACTCCCTGAAACATATCTCACCTATGACGATGCCTCCGATGGCCCCAGCTTTCTGAATGTGCCTGGCCTTTTCTGCAAACATGCACTGGCCTCTCTGCAGCAGAGCAATGCGTCCTGCCACAATCTCACCGTTACTCAACTCAGAGCAGCCGTTATAGGGCTCCGCTACAGTTACGTACCCACGCACCTGAGGGAGAGGAATACACAGTGTAGCATTACTAAAAAAAAATGTATACCCTGTAGCAAGAACAAACCAAGAACAACACAGAAATAGCCAAACAAGTGAGAAAGTTCATGGTTAAAAGTCACAGTTAATCATACTCACTCCAGAGCTGCTTTTGGAAAGATCCATTCCAAACTGCGCAGGGCCTGCAGTCAGAACCACTCTACCAAAAAAAGGGTGCGAAACTATCTGAACCGCTCGTGGAGGAAGCTGCTCTTTCTGTTGCTGGCTGGACAGCTCCATCATTTCCTGCATGAAACGCATACCGTCTTCTGCGGCGACTGCGCTCACCGCCTATAGTGAGAAAGAAAGGGAAATTTTACATTATATAGTATATTACATTATATAGTATAACTAGTTTTGGGGTCCAGGGTCACATATAATATAATATAAAATAAAATATAATCTAAAATACAGATTACAAGATGTAACCCAGCAGGTTTAGAGTGTTAAAATGATGGTACCTGTGTGGCATGTTGAACGAGTTGTACTCTGCCATCTTTCAAATGGATGAGACTCACACCCATCCGCCTCAGCAGCTCCAGATGTTCGGGGTTATTAGCCATGAAGTCTTGAGCCCTAAGAGGAGGACGTCCCATACCAGGTTCTCTGCAGAAGACAGATGGGGGAAAAAAATAAATAATAATAATAAAAAAAAAGATTAAATGTCTTCTTGAAAACCTCTTTTAATTTAAAGATTTTTTTATAAAAAAATAACTAAATATTTTTAAACGTTTTTAAAAAATGAAAAAAGTGGCCGAATAAATAAATCAATTATATATACACATATATATATATAATCTATACACACACATATACACACACACACATATATAAATTATGATATAATGACATAAAATGCTATTTAAACATAGACCAGCTGGTTATATCACTTTCTCACCGATGAGTGGTCGGGCGCAGACAACTCTTATCCACTGCGCTCCTGATTGGTTCCCGGAGATTGCGTGGGAAGGCGGGATCAGGAAAGAGTAGGCGGGTGTTAGGGCAAGTCCACTCAAAATTTGAGTCATCAAGCTCATCTCCAGCCTGAGGTGTCAGAAAGATAGTATATCAACATTTGATCCATTTAAAGTACACAAACAGTAAAAACTGCTTTAGCACTGAAGTGCAGTACCACATTGTTGACCACAGGGGGCGCCTGTGAGTTTGAAGCAGTGGAGAGGGAAAGCGGCAGCAGATGAGCTTCTGTGGTAAAGACGTAGTCCTCCACATTAAAAGGCAAATCCTCCTCCTCAGCAAACAGCAGGAACAGGTACTTAAACATCTCCGCCAGGAAAAACGAGTCCATGCTGAAACAAGTGGGCGGTGATGAACAGAAATAAAAACGCCATGAGACAGCTCATCGCCCACTCTTTACTCATAAACGCTCACTTTGCAAAATTCGCTCAAATTATTTGTACGAAAACATTTCATTTAAACCAACATCCTTTTTACTCATGCTCTCACCGGTCCTCATGACTCCCTGTCCTCACGTCCTTCATAGCAGCGAAGCCACAGGGAACACGAGCGAACCGGTTCAGGTTCTCCAGTATGGTGCGACCCACCTCCAGGTAATATGGATCTCTGGTTGCCTTCGGAGGAAATTAATAATTTGTATTGTCTCAACGGTTCACTTCATTAAAGTGCACGGTCGAATGCACTACCGCAGGAGCAATGCAGCGAGAGTACTAAGATTTAGCTGAGAACTCAGTGACACCTCTGTACCTTATAGAGGAAGTAGGTGCTTTCTGCAAACTCTGGCCGGAGGGGGTGCTGAGCCCAGTGAACCCTGAAATCAGTGGTGAAGGCCTGGCGAGACAGTACGTGAGGGGTGGGCCCAAGTCAACAAGAGTTTGTAAACCACAGACAGTGATGAAATTGAAAAGACAGACAGCAGAAAAGAGGATCTACCTCAGGGAGGAAGTTGTGCTTCTTGGTAACCTGATAAAGCATTTCATGCGTCTCTATAGCTGGGCGGATATCCCCCTTTAACACCTGCAATGAGCAGACAAGTGTAGAGCTCCTACATCTGGATTTTCATGACTGAATGAAACCAAGACAACACTGATTACTCACCTGCAATCCAGGAAAAAAGGCAAGCAAGGAGTCCATCCAGGTGCGGGCTGGCAGTAGGGGTTTGTGGATGTGGACGTCTAGTAGCAGAGGAGGTTGGCTGATGTACTTCATAATGGATGCATAGTGCTGAAATACATGCCAGACAATTACAGTTTATTAAAGGACACTCCACTTTTTTCGAAATAGGCTCACTTTCCAACTCCCCTAGAGTTAAACAGTTGAGTTTTAACGTTTTCGAATCCATTCAGCCAATCTCCGGGTCTGGCGGTAGCACTTTTAGCATAGCTTAGCATAGATCATTGAATCTGATTAGACCGGTAGCATCTCGCTCAAAAATGACCATATATAATGACGATATTTTTCCTATTTAAAACTTGACTCTTCTGTAGTTACATTGTGTACTAAGACTGACGGAAAATGAAAAGTTGCGATTTTCTAGGCTGATATGGCTAGGAACTATACTCTCATTCTGGCATAATAATCAAGGAACTTTGCTGCTGTACTATGGGTGCAGCAGGTGCAATGATATTATGCAGCGCTTTAAAATGACCGGCACTAAGTTTGTGTAGATGCAGAGTTGCAGCCGGCAGAGTGACAGCTGTGTAATAACATTGCGCCTGCTGCACCCATGGTAAGGCAGCAAAGTTCCTTGATTATTACGCCAAAATGAGAGTATAGTTCCTAGCCATATCGACTTAGAAAACACAACAAACACAACACAACTTTTCATTTTTCGGCCGTCTTTGTACACGATGTAACTACAGAAGAGTCAAGTTTTAAATGGGAAAAATATTGAAACTCTTTGGTCATTTTTGAGCAAGATGCTAACGGTCTAAATGGATTCAACGATCTATGCTAAGCTATGCTAAAAGTGCCAACGCCAGACCCGTAGATCGGCTGAATGGATTCGAAAACGGTTATTGGAATTGGAATTGGAAAATTTATTTTCAAACAAAGGGGAGTGTTCCTTTAAGATATTTTGGATGAAATCTGAGAGCTTTCTGACCCTGCACAGACAATAATGCACCTAACACGTTAAAGGCCCAGAAAGGTAGTATGCAGCGCTGGTCGATATGACATAAAAATTAAAATCTCAATTTTTTCCAGAAGGTTTGACCGGTTCACAATATTTTACAATTTTTAACTAGGCAACTTAAAAAATTTAACTGCAACATGATTCAAGTAATTTTTTGTTTTTTATTAACCCTCTAGTTAGAGAAAATTCTATTCCAAGTGCACCACACATGAAGTTGTCAACATGATGTAAATGTTAAACAAATCACTTGTTAAATATCTTTGCAGAAAAGCTGTATAAACTACAACTACATCTTGTACAAACTTGTCTTATACATATTATATGTTAAGAAATAATACAAGGAAGATTGAACTGATCGTAACATTACGATTGAACTGATGTCACATGAACTATTTTAACAATGTCCTTACTACCTTTCTGGGCCTTGAACGTAGTAGTTATGTTTCTGTCAGAAAGCTCTCAGATTTAATCAAAAATATCTTAATTTGTGTTCTGAAGATGAACAAAGGTCTTGCGGGTTTGGAATGACTTAAGTGTGAGTAATTAATGACAGAACTTTTGTTTTTGAGTGAACTATACCTTTAATAATAAAGAATTATAAGCAAACAGATACTCACAGTGTTAAAGCGCTGCAGAAATTGATCATCTCCAAGTAATATATAAGCCTTCATTAGGTATTCATAATAGGAATCTATGCCTGCCCCAACTCCGCTGTCTGTTAAAGGAAAAATGACAAAATGACAAAAACAATATCATAATTCAGACTTGACTTTCCACTGATCTGTCTGCATATAACCACATTTGTTTCATGTTTCGGGTGGGTAGGTGTGTATGATTCAGCCTCACCCCTGCGGACCCACTCTCCTGAGTGGATATTGATGGTTGTTCCCACTAGATTACTGTTCCTCTGTCTCTTTTCCCAAAGGAAGTCAAGAGCTCTTCTTGCATGAGCCTGTAAACAAAACCACAGAACACCAACACCTAAATGCTGGCCTACTTCAACAGACTTAGTCATCGTAAGTCTCTTTCACCACACACAATGAGAACATTCCTGACCTCGTAATACTTTTTATATTGCACAACAAGTCACGTTAATGTTGTCTTTGCCTTACAGACAGCACAGTTATGTCATATCAGATCTGTGCTATAATACTGTAGACAGAATGTGTACAAACACTCAAAGAATGCTGAACACTTCAGGCTGAAATGACATCAGTGCTTCATTGTTAGTTTGTTACAAAACTATCACAACAGTTTTTTTTTACTAGCTTGGTGACCTTAAGTACTCAAGATTAATTATACAAAAAGCAAGGTTGTCAAACATTTCTCTGGAGGCTACAGTTGCAATCAAAATTACTCAACCTTGACCTGCAAGATATTTTGCTGCAGAGGACAAAATTTTGTGAAAACAATCTAACAAGGCATCAGTACACTATTAAAGACAGTTTATTAATACACGTTTATACACATTTTTAAGTAATTCTGAGAATCTACGTTGATGAATAATGAAAAAAAACTGAATTGTCTCTAAACATTCATGGTCAAAATAATTTAACCCCTCCGAATCAAATTTGGTGTTGAATCTTTTATTCTTTAAAACCACCTATAAACGCTGCTTGGAAGATCTACCGCAATCGTGGCCCATTTCTCGCCTGAAAAAGCTTTCAGATTACTGATAATTTTGGTTTTCACTTTGTTACTGCTTTTTTTCAAAGTCAACGAAGTATTTTCAATGAGAATTAAATCTGGAGACTGAGCAGACCCCTCAAGAACATTCTATGACTGAACCCTGAACCAAGCATAAGTAGATTTGGATGTATACTTTGGGATGGCTGTCTTGCAGGAAAGGTCACTGATCATTAGCTTCAGTCTTTGCACCAAAGGCATCACAATTCTTGCCTGATATTTCAAAGAATCCATGATGTCCTTCATACAGTCATGATTTCCACTTCCTGCAATAGTTTTGTGTGTAACAGCTCAAGTTAACTCTGTTTTCTAATAGAGTTTCTAAAGGTTTTATTGTGTTTTAAGACAAATAAGTGACTAAAAAACAGCAATGTTGAATAGCAATTGAATAATTATGACAGCTGTGTTATTAAAAAAATCCTAGAACTTAACAATATTACATTGTATATTAACATTATCACTTTTAATATGCAAGTAATATGTTATAGATGCAATTTTTTATAAAGTCCTGGATCTTCAGAAAAGCTTGTATTTGTCAAGTACTGCAGTCTCTGGGGGGTTGAATAAATTCGATTGCAACTGAAAATAAGTACCCTAAAAATAAATATTTATCTGGTGATTATATAAAGACATTTCATACATAAATTTGTTCACATTTCCAACATTAAGCCATTTTACCTCAAATGTGGGGTCCCCAGTAAAGCGGCTCAAAGCTGCAAATTCTAAAATGATTGTACCGGCACAGGCAGTGCAGGTGTCCGTTTCGGTGCCAGTACGGGTCTCGGGTCCACGGACTCCATAACGCAAGTTCACCTGTAAATGCAGGATCAAAAACTCTTTGTAGCAAACATACAGTGTAAAATAATTTTAAAATTACTTTTTACTTTTTTTATTTTTACGTTTTCATGTAATTTATTACTGTGATGGCCATTACTTCAGTCTTCATTGTCACATGATCATTCAGATAACATTGTAGTATGATGATTTGGTGCTCAAGTAATATTTTTTATGTTGAAAACGTTAAGATGTCTGTTTTAATGAAAACTTCGAAACTATTTTTTCAAGACTTTTTAATAAATATAAAATTCAAAAAGCATTTGTTTAAAAAAATAAATCTTTTATAAGATTATAATTTTATATAACAGTATAAATGCCTTTATTGGCACTTTCGACCATTTTTATGTGTCCTTGCTAAATAAAAATATTAATTTCTTTCAGGTAAATACATCAGAGTGGACATTATAATTAACATTATTTAGTGCTTTCAAATTAGTGCGTTAACGCAGGTAATTAATTTTCCCAGATTAATGGCGTTGAAAATATTTAACCCAGTTAACGGTGTGGCGGGGCTAGGGTGGGCTAGGGTGGGCTAGGGTTGGCTAGGGTTGGCACTTCAACTTCACTTCAGCGTCTGGTGGTAGTCCAACAAGCATGGGAAAGGAACAGGTGACGAGGGAGCTTTCATAGAACAACAGTGAACTCCTGTATCATTTCATATTAAAGGGGAACTTCACTTCCAGAACAACAATTTACAGAACAAAATAATGTACTCACCCCCTTGTCATCCAAGATGTTCATGTCTTTCTTTCTTCAGTCTTAAAGAAATTATGTTTTTTGAGGAAAAAATTTCAGGATTTTTCTTCATATAATGGACAGATATGGTGCCCCGAGTTAGAACTTCCAAAATGCAGTTTAAATGCGGCTTCAAACGATCCCAGATGCGGTTGTAAACGATCCCAGCCGAGGAAGAAGGGTCTTATCTAGCGAAACTATCGGTTATTTTCATAAAAATAATACAATTTATATACTATTTTAATGTGTAACGCTCATCTTGTCTTACTCTCCCTGAACTCTGTGTATTCTAGCTCATGACAGTTAGGGTATGTCGAAAAACTCTGTATTTTTCCCTCAACTTCAAAATCGTTCTATATCGCTGTTTTACCTTTTTTGTTGAGGGTGTCTGATCTTCTTTGCATGTTCACTTTGCAAAGACTGGGTCGGTACTTCTGCAGCAATGTAGGATGACTTTGAAATTATTTTTGAAGTTGAGGGAGAAAATACGGTCTGAACTGTTTTGAGCTTTTTTTTCAGCTGTTTTTTGAGAATACACAGAGTTCAGGGAGAGCAAGACAAGACAAGCATTTGAGATTAAAAAGTATTTAAACTGGTTATTTTCATTTAAAAAAATACAATCGTTTCACTAGATAAGACCCTTCTTCCTCGGCCGGGATTGTTTACAACCGCATTTGGGATCGTTTGAAGCCGCATTTAAACTACATTTAACAAACTCGGGGCACCATAGAAGTCCACTATATGAAGAAAAATCCTGAAATGTTTTCCTCACAAAACACAATTTCTTTACGACTGAAGAAAGAAAGACATGAACATCTTGGATGACAAGGGGGTACATTATCTGTAAACTGTTGTTCTGGAAGTGGACTCCTTCTTTAAAGCGCGAATGAAACTATGTGGATACATGTCAGATCCCTGTCATGTTCCGCAGTGGCAGCTCTTAAAGTAATAGCAGCCAAATAATCTAATAAAAATTAATGCTCTAAACAAGACTAAGTAAAGAAAGGCCAAATCATGTCCAAAAAGACTGGAATAGGCACATATTTTCGTTTCAGTGATAACATTTTGATCATTCATACTGTATATGCAATGCATGTACATGTGTGCATTCACTCACTCTAGGGTAAGGCAGGCCACTGCTGGTGTTAAATGCAGGCAGCAGTCTGAGTCCAAGATCTTTGGCCATGTGCAGTAGCTCGTCCTGGTACCATTGCATTCTGCCACTTTCTTTCAACATGACAGCCATGGAATGGCCTCCCAGCAGTCCACTATGGAGAACAGAAAAGTTTTACACCACCAAAACAACCACAATTCACTACAGGTTTGAAAATGTAGTCTTTTACTCTGTCAGCCCATTTTGAAACTCTGAAAGCAACGTCATACCCCAGCACCCGGATGTTGGTTTCAAATACGGACACCACGATGTCATTATCCAACCGTACATCCGTCACCACTCTCCTCACCGCCTCTTCAAACTCCACCGTCTTATTTAACAGCTGTGAGATGTCAAAACAAGTCATGAGCAAACAATCCTGGGTTTAACTGTACATATGAGTGTTTGTATTAGGATTCAAGTTCTATTTGAGATACTACTCACCGCAAGAGTGTCAAGAGTGTCGACAAGGGTGAGGGAGAACCTGAAGGAACAGGACAACACGTTTTCATCTCTGTCGTTTCGTTACAAGGAAATCAATGAAAAGAAATTTCACGTCGCCATCTTTATTTTCTCTCCAACAGACTTACTTCCCCAGGGCATCATCTATATCCCCACGACTGGGCTCTAGTCCACGTACTCTCCCACGGCAAGTCAAAGGCATCAGCTCGTCTGCGGGGTAGGCATGGTCCTGTCAAAAAGAGAAAAACAGAGATGAATTGTGATTATATCAAGCAGAATTTCATTATAATGCTGTTGTCACAAACATTTATCTGCTTCCCCTATCTTCGTCACCCTCCTGTGCACTTTTTTTTTTTTTTTGAAACGGCAGGTTATTGCATTTCAGTTTCACACATCTTATGTTTCCAACCTGCTTGGAGACACTTCTGGGCATAACAGAGGCTTTCCAAGAAGTTAAGAACATTTATTGGCAAACTAGTATTTGAATATTTCAAACTGTTTTTGTTCATACACTGAAAGTCAGTGGGGTTCAAAACAACACTTGACTGACTTTTATTTTATGGACCAAAAAAAAACAAACATATTTTTTGTGTTTCATAGAAGAAAGAATGGCAGTAACACCTATTTTAATGTGCTGTAGTTACATTTGTCACATGTATTTATAGAAATAACATTACTATATACATACTAATAACAATTAAATTATGCATAAGTATATGCAACTAAAAATAAACCAATCGCTAAACCTATGGTACATAATTGTTGTAAGATTTTTGAAAGATACTAATACTTTTATTCAGCAAGAATGCATTAAATTTTTTAAAAGTGACAGTAAAAACATTCATAATGTTCCAAAAGATTTCCATTTCAAATAAATCTGTTCTATTCATCAATAATAATAATAATAATAATAATAAAACATGTCTTTTTCTACAAAAATATTAACAGTGATAACAGACTAAATGTTTCTTAAGCACCAAAATAAGCATGTTTGAATTATTTGTAATGCTAAAGACTGGAGTAAAGATGCTGAAAATCCAGCTTTTCCATCATTGGAATAAATTACATTTAAAAAATATTAAATTAGAAACCATTTATTTTAAATGTTAAAAAGATTTTACTGTGTTTTTGCTGAAATGAATGCTTGGTAAGCATAAGAGACTGGAACAGCAGCATTAAAACTTCCTTATACCCAACTGTTATCAAGGAAAGTTATTAATGACTGTGTACATACCATGTAGTTTTGATAAGCGTGGTCAAACATTTCAAGCACTTGGTTCCTGAGAAGCAAAGGCATTTTTTCAATAAAAAAAAAAAATGTTTTGAATCAATTCATATGTTATGAAGCAATTCATAAGTTTACGTGTCCTCACATAGACCCATACCTTAGTTTGTTCTTCTCATCTCTACTCATGGCCTCCGACAACCTGATGGAGGTTCCCATAAAAAACAGCAGCAAAAAAGCAGGCAACATTGTTGCGAAATGAAGCATCCACATGGATCAAATCGACTGGTTTCACAATGAATTTCAAGTAGATAAAGACACCACAGGCAGGCGTCCGAGTCAACTTTTCCTCTCTTAGATGTGTTTATTTAGCACCAAGTTAGAGTTCACCCACCTCAGGTCCATCATCTTCAAATTTAACGTCACAAAATGTAATGCAGGGCAGATTTAGTAACACCCACAGCATTTGAATACATTCACTGTTCCAGCTCAATAACTTACAGTTCCTGTTCTTATCTAAACGTCTCACTTGGATGAATGCAGCTCTGGTGCATGTCTGAGATGCTTCTATTACAGTGCCTATTACAAACTGACTAAGGAAGAAAGAACGATCAAGTTCACTTTTCCTCAAACGAACGGACACGTCCTATCGTTAGTGTTACTCCGCCAGATTCTGTTGTCTCACCTGCCTGTCACCTTGATAACACGTTGGCACCCATGTGACACGTCTTCATCAGCTATAAAAACAACAACAAAACTACATCACTGTAGATCCCCAGCAGAGACAGGCTCAAGAGGAGCTCCAGATGGGGCCATGGAAAAAGATGCTTCGTCTCTAATAGCAACCATCACCATGGGTGACACGATCAGCAGTTTACACTCACAGAAAGAAGGAGAGAAGACATCGTATTGATCTTACTAGAACTGACAGGAATTAGTTATAACTTATATAGTATGCGACCCGCATCCCATCTTCGTTTGAAGTTCAAATCTTGTAGAAAATACTGCCGCGTTACTCCAAAAATAAAACATACAGCGAAATCTTATTGTCAAGAAGATGATATGATGAAAAAAGACTTCTTAACTCTAACGCTTTGTTGTTTAGCTCGCCGGCTAACCCGTCGATGACAGTTCGGTACTACTAGACATTTGTTATTGAGACAGAAACGGTACTGTAACTAGCGGAAAGACCATCTTAAATCTGTTCTTCGATCATCCGTGAGTGATTAGAAGGTCCATGCAGCTCTCCGATTCCGACAAATAAAATATATTCCGTTTAACAGTGATTTTATGGCAGGTGTAATACAATGGGCCAGAGGTCTCTCTCTTACAATCGCCGAGTGAATGATGATCACCAGTCTTACGCCAGATCATAGGAGGACGTCAACATCCGCATCCGGGTAGCCCCGAGCACACGCCCCGTACACGGAGTAGCGTAAAACTACAGTTCCCAGCCTGCCTTTCAAGCAAGGTTTTTACTTTTACATTATAAATAAACGTTAAATATAAAACAAACATATATATATATATAAATATATCAGAATAAAAAGTAATAAAAATAATCAATTATTACTATTTAATTATTATTTAAATATTCGGCGTTATGAATTAATGTTTTTAATTTAATTTCAAATTATATATATAAAAAAAAACTGTAAAAAAATAAAATAAAATTAGTTTATACGTTCAGTTCTATCCATGAAATTTGCCTCACCAAAACAAAGGAAACAGTAAAACAATTTACAATTTACAAGAAACTATTTATTTTAAAACAAAGGCAAAACAAACAAACCAAACAAATACAATATAAAAAATATATAAATATATAATTCAAAACATGAATAATAAAAATCTTAAAAGATTCCAGAAATTAGTGAAGGATCCTTAGATCCTTCCATGCAAATTATTGTGTTGTGTTTAAATTTTGTTTGTTTTTAATTTCTTTTATAATCATTTATTTACATAATTATTCATAATCATTTTACAATCATTAGTTATTCACATAATTCATATTTAATTATTTATTTGATTATTGAAGTATTTATCATTTATTCATATATATTATTCATTTATATGTTTTTATATTTTATATTTCTTATTATTTTCCTTGCTTATGCATTTTCATTATTGTTCAGTTCCATGATTGTGGGGTTTCATGAATTGTTTGGTCTAAGAAATAGATAATAGATATCATTGTTCTTTGAGCTGTACTCCCCAGACGAAGTCTGAACATTGAGACATACGCAACTAAAACTGTTCAATAAATTCTGTTATACCTTTTTTTACCATCATCACTTCGTCTCCTGCTTCTGCTCTTTTCTGGCTTTCATCGGTCAACTTCATAACTGACAGAAACCTGCTTGTTAGCGGGGTTGGGGTAACTACAGCTTGCTGACTAGTTGTCCTGTTACCGAAAGACTGATATTTTCTGACGGGATCTGGTGTCCGGGGCTGGATCCTAATTGTCTGGCGTGGGGACCTGATCTAACATTAGAATATTAATAAGACACTACTATTCTTTTTTATGCATCTTACTAAACATACACTTCGTATGTCTGCATTAAATTAATTTCGGAATGAATGAATGAATAAGTAAATAAATAAATACTGTAGGCTATAATTATGTATTATATTTCTTCTTCACTGTGATGAATTAATGTCTTTAATTTAATGTCAAAATATATTACAAATAATAAAAAAAGATTTAGTTGTGTGTTTATGTGTACAATTTTATTGATGAATATCGATTAATCAAGACAAAGAAAACTGGTTTTATTCCAAAAGCAAATAATTAATTTTAAAACAATGGCAAAAAAATACAAAATGATAAATAAATAGATAGATAAATAAAAAATAAACAAAAAACAAAAATATGATATAAAGAAACAAATATAATTAAAAACATGAATAATAAAAATATTTTAAAAATCTGGAAAATAAATTCTAAAGATAATATTCTCTGTTATGCATCTTACTAAAAGTACACTTTGTATGTGTGCCTTAAATTCCTTGTGGAATGAATGAATAAATTAATAAACACTATATATGTATATGTTATATATTGTTATATTGTTATAATGTCTTTAATTCAATGTTAAATTATGTTAAAAAAAGATTTAGTTTTGTGTTTATACGTCCAATTCTGTCCATGAAAATCGTCTAAATATTATAATAATAGATAGATAATAATATTCTTTGTTATGCATCTTACAAAGATCACACTTTGTATAAATGTCTGCTTTGAATTTTATTCAGAAATTATTATGTGAATTATATTTTGGACTTTGTCCAGTTAACAATTTATTACTCCAGTAAGCAGCCACAACGTCTCTCACATGACACGAATGATTTTTTAACTAGGATCCAAATTTTGTTTTATTACCACAGAGCTAAATCACTTGAAGTGAAATTCCATAACCAACCGGGCAGAAAAGTTTTATTCGATTAATTGAATACAATTTAAAGAATTCAAACCCACCTCCAATATGTATGCATTACAACATATTTCTTAATATAATGCATACGGGTCCTCCAAATAAAGTAAATGCCTGATTTATCACATATTTTACTTTTCAAGATGTAGCAACAAGTCTACGTACGCTTCCTCTTAGCTTGGGTCACATGATTGCCTCGCGCAATGACGTCACTTACAAACAAGCGCAGTGAAGGACAGTACAACGGGTGAATATACTGTCCCGGGTCATTAAACGCTTTTAGCGAACGAGAGAGAAGGTAAGCGACTGTCTTTTATACATGGAATGAGTTCAAATGCAACTGGTCGGGCCAGTTTAACGATTATGCGGGCCGATAGCGAAAGAAAATAGACTGTGAGACTTTTCTGGCTTATTTAAAACCTGATTACATGACGTGGGATTGCTTTCAGTAATGTTGTTATGTATGCAGAGATGTCTATAAGCGTAAAAAAGATCACTGGGCTGGTGGCAGCTACATTCACACCACTCACTGCTGAAGGGTGAAGTATTTAATCTTTTAATAAAAGTTTTACAAAAATCACATGCCTGATGTGCATTCATCTGGTCACTGATCTGTTCTTCATCTTTGCTGTTTTTAGGGAGATTAACCTCTCTGTCATTGGACCATACATTGAATACCTAGTAGAGAAACAGGATGTCAAGAGTGTGTTTAGTAAGTCAAACCTATTCATTTAATCAAAGGTTTTGGGGAATAAGGCAGCCTGTTTTTCTGATTAAATTATTTGTAAGCTAAACCATCTTGGTTTTGGTAGTTAACGGCACAACAGGTGAGGGATGTTCTCTAACTGTGGACGAAAGGAAGCAGCTTGCTGCAGCTTGGTGCCAACATGGAAAGGGCAAGTGAGTTGCGGGATGTTCATAGTGTTTATTCAGCTGTTGACAATGATTATGTCTAAGGGGACAGGGTTGTAAATCTACATGATGTTAAAAGAAAAATAGTTTTTTCCCCTTTATTATGTGCCCCATTTTGTTCAATATGCTGTGAGTTACACTGTTTAAAGTAGTCTCTTATGCTTATGAAAGTTCCATTTATTTAATCAAAAATACAGAAACAAGTATAAGGATAAAACATTATTGCAATTCAAAATAACAGTCTTCTATTTTAATATACTTTAAAATATGATTTATTTCTGTGATGCAAAGCTGAATTTTCATCAGCTATTATTCTAGTCTTACATGAGCTACTCACATGATCCTTTAGAAATCATTCTAATATGCTGATTTATTATCAATGTTGGAAACTGTTGTGCTGCTTAATAATTTTTTTGGAAACTATGATACATTTTTCAGTATAGTAACATTCAAAATAGATTTTTTTAAGACCGTAAGTCTTTACTATCACTTTTTATCAATCTAACACATCCTTGTTGAGTAAAAGTATTAATTTCTTTGAAACAAAGAAAGGAAGAAAAAAATTACGGACCCCAAACTTTGTAAGGTAGTGTATATTGTTACAAAAGATTTCTATTTTGAACATTTTAACATTTTATTTATCAAAGAATTCCTAAAAAATGCATCACAGCTTAAAACAGAAAATAATAATAATAATAATAATAATAATAATAATAATAAAATAACCAGCACAACTGTTTCCAACATTGATTATAAATCAGCATATTAGAATGATTTTTGAAGGATCATGTGACACCGAAGACTGGAGTGATGATGCTGAAAATAGGAAATAATTTTTTTTTAAGTATATTAAAATAGAAAACCACTATGTTAAATTGCAATAATATTTCACAATATTACTGTTTTTTCTGTATGTTTAATAAAATAAATGCAGCCTTGATGAACAGAAAAAACGTCTTTAAAAAACTTAAAAAATCTTACTAATCCCAAACTTTTGAACAGCAGTATACATATTTATTTATTTTAAAATGTATTTTTATTTGTAATTATAAAATATACATTTAATTTCAAAACATGTATATACATATTTACATTTGTGACTTTTTTTTCCACCACAAAAAGCAGTTTTACTCCTAATAAGTAATAATGTCAAATTATATAAAATGGTGCCCATGATATTTAATTGTGTGTGTTTAGGATAGATACAAATCTAGCTAAATTTTAATTGTCAAAAGAGTTCATTTATTGTCTAAAATGCCTAGAGATTTGCTATTTGTCCCACTGTCCTTTTTCCACCAAAATGGCAAAAAGTTAATTTTCCACTAGTCCACAAGTTCCAAAGTGTCCAAAGTTGAAGAAACCACCTTAAATCATATCTGTATTACTTTTTTTCTCATAAAAGCTTTCATTGCTAGAGGTTTAATCTCTTTAATGTGTGTGTTCAGGCTTGAGCAAGTGATTGTTCATGTTGGCTGCTTGAGTATAAAAGACTCTCAAGAACTGGTGAGCACACTTCTTCACATATTCACACGGATCAACTGCATTTTTCATGCATTTACCACTTTTCTTAATGCACATCTCCATTTTCATAACAGCAGCCCCCCACACACTTTTAATCTTATTTACTGCTTATCCATTAATGTTTCAGCATTTGCAGATAAACAACCGTTGCCTCCTCGTGACTGTTTAAAAATGCTGAGTGGATGTTTTTTTTTACTTTGCTTCAGGCTCGGCATGCCGCCAGTATAGGGGCCGATGGCATAGCAGTAGTCTCTCCTTCCTATTTCATACCCATTAATGCAGGTTTCAAACCTCGTGTTTCTAAACACTGCATATTTAATTTGTTTTTGTTGTTAAAAATATTTCCAACCATGCTTTTAATTGCTCTTCCTCTTTTCACAGATGCATTGAAATCATTTATAAAGGAAGTGAGTGCCTTTGCACCAGAACTTCCGATGTATTATTATCATATTCCGAGCATGACTGGTGTTGCATGTAAGTACAGCTCTCACACATCATCATTACTGACAGTCAGAGTACTAATGACTTTGTATGTTTTTTAGAATTGCACAGTACAAGATGAGTCATATACACATGTGAGTTCTTATATAGTTCCGTCTCTGTTCTTCCTTTATTTTTGCAGTCGATGCGGCTGATGTGCTAAATGGGATAGAGCAGGTGATCCCCTCATTTCAGGGAGTGAAATACACTGGGACTGACCTGAGGGATCTCGGACAGTGCGTCCACTACTGCCAGGCCCGTGGCTGGTCTGTCCTGTTTGGAGTAGATGAGGTATGAAACCCCCCTACTGGTTTTTTCTTCTGTCAGTCTAAAGCTGAAATCATTTGTGGGTTTGATTTTATAGATTTTGCTTGACACTTTGTTTCACAGCAACTCTTGGGAGCTTTCGTACTAGGTGCTGATGGAGCAGTGGGGAGGTGAGTGCCAACATCACGCCATCGTATACCTTTTTTTTTGGCTTTAGTTGCCATGAAATCATAAAATTTCACTTTTTTTCCTGCCATGGTGTCGATCTGGTTTTTGCATTCTATCATTCAGTGTCTCCTGATTTGCTTGTTGGCAGTAATGTGGCCTCAGTTTTGTATTACATTATTATTTTAAAGGAATAGTTCATGCAAAAATACTTTTGCAATCTACATCTTGATTTGAGTGATTCCATTAACATTTCAAAAACAACTGTATGTGTATCAGTTCAAAAACAACTGATATACACTATCAGTCGAAAGTTTTTGAACAGTAAGATTAATGTTTTTCTCTTCTGCTCACCAAACCTGCATTTCTTTGATTCAAAGTACAGCAAAAACAGTACAATTCTGAAATATTTTTACTATTTAAAATAACTGTTTTTGATTTGAATATATTTTAAAATATAATTCATTCCTGTGTTTTTAAAACGGAATTTTTAGCGTCATTACTCCAGTCACATGATCCTTCAGAAATCATTATAATATTCTGATTTGCTGCTTAAAAACATTTTATTATTATTATTATGTTGAAAACAGCTGAGTAGATTTTTTTGAGGTTTCTTTAATAAATATGAAGTTCAGAAGAACAGCATTTATCTGATATAGAAATCTTTTATAACATTATAAATGTCTTTATCATTATTTTTGATAAATTTAAAGCATCCTTGCTAAATAAAAGTATTAATTTCTATAGATTCTATTATTATATTTCATAATATTACTGCTTTTGCTGTACTTTAAAACAAATAAATGCAGGCTCGGTGAGCAGAAGAGAATTCTTTAAAAAACATTAAAAATCTTACTGTTCAAAAACTTTTGACTGGTAGTTTACATAAAGGTTATGGCTTGACAATAGATTACAGCAAAAACAGTATCTGCTCGACATATTTGTAGCTTAAAAACTATACCCATAATGCTTTGCTGAAGACCATGCAATACTCTTTCTGTCCTCTCCAGCACATATAACTACTTCGGACGTGTAGTTAACCAGCTGCTTGCTGCTTTTGATAATGGCAACCACATGCAAGCCAGAGCACTGCAGGTACATCTCATGTTGCATGTGTAATTGTCATTTACTGGTGCTTTTTTGACTTTATTTTATCAGCATGTTTTCAAGTTTTATGATTTAATAGCATTTTGACTACACAAATTAATATTTGTTTTCTGTTTACAGTTCAAATCTATGGAGATGATCACATTTGCTAAGAACCTTGGTGAGTTGATTGTTTTCCACATACGTTGGCTTTTAGATGTTTTGATATCTTTAATATTTTTAATATCAAGTCTCTTTTGCTTACCAAGAAAGACTACATTTATTTGATTGTAATACAAAAAAACAGTAATACTGTGAAATATTATTACAATTTAAAATAACTGTTTTCTATTTTAATATATTTTAAAATGTTGTTAATTCCTGTGATGGTAAAGCTAGTTTTTCAGCAGCCGTTACTCCAGTCCTCAGCGTCACATGATCCTTCAGAAATCATTCTAATATGCTGATTTGATGCTAAAGAACAATTTCTATTTATTGTCAGTAAAAATGTTGAAGTGTTGAACATCGTTCTTTTGAAAAGGGAATATTTTGTAACATAATATACGTCTTTACTGTCAGTAAGACTTGTTTTTGATGTTGTTGTGCATATTATTGCAAAGAAATGTACATTATTTTTTAATATTATTATTTATGTTTTGCAGGTTTTGACGTGGCCGTGAATAAGCAGGTGATGAGTGAAGTGTCAGGGTTAGCGATGGGTCCCCCTCGACTCCCGCTGCTGCCATGTCCTCTCTCAAAGGCCCAGGCTATAGCACAGAAAATCAAGGACTTCTCTCAGGGACATTAAAATGAAAGGAATTTCACTGAACCTACCTGACACTCCAAACAAACAATTTGTCTTGATAGCGAGCAGTAAGCTGTACCACATTTATGTACACTACAGTATACTGATGTACTGTATCCTTTATATTTGCATGTTTTTTTACATTTCATACTTTATACTAACTTTGCCTTATTAATGTTTAGTTTCTTTATTGTTAACACAAGTCTTTAGGATTTCGTTTTCTCTAATTAATAACATTAAAATGAAACTAGGAATTTCAGTGAACCTACCTGAGTTACCCGAAGGAGTTACAAGTAATCCTCAGTGTTACTGATTAATTTACACCATGATGTACAGGATTTTGTATACCTAAATGCTTTATGAGTTTTGCATGTTTTGTTTGTTCTTGTCATATGCTTACATGTGTAAAAAAAGCATACACATATAAAGTAATTTTTGTTCTGTTTTTGTTCTTTAATACTGTATTATTACCCTCTTTTAGCTGACGTTCATGTAATTGTTAACTAACTGGGCTGCTGAGGCAGTGGTTGCAGGACCAGCCATGTCACCATTGTGCCCTTGTGCAAGACTCTTATGAAAGTAATTCTGTATAACAAATGGCATTACTCACAGCAAGTGCAATATATGTAATTTTGGATGAAAATCATCTTCTCTATGACATGTACAACAAAATATATTTCTCTGGTTGTGATATTTTAGATATACTTTCAAACAGAAGTAGTTCTTTTCAGATCCTGTTTGGATGTGAGCGACGTTGTCCACGGACACTAAAAGTTTGGTAGAAAATCACAAAAACTGCATTGTATTCATCTCTGAATTTATTATGTTTTCAGAATACTGTTAAAAGGGACCCGTTTTGTATGTTGAAATTGAATTAATAAAAATGATTATTCATTAATAAATGGAAGATACTGCTTTGAAGTTCTTATTTAACCTCATAATATCCTGGGATCTGTCCAGTTTAATTTGAAATTTCTATTTAAATGTCTATTTAATAGACTGCACAATCATCACCTAATCTGTGTTTTTACTGCTGACTCCACAAGTCTGACAAAAACAAGCAGAGTATTTCACAGTATATGACCATTTATCTGCAGCAACAGCAGGAACAGCATTAGCAATTTCCTTTTAGTGAGAATACAAGTAAAGGGAACTAAACTGTGTCTTAAACTGACACTTCAGCTCTTTAAAATTCAGGTCATGACCATGTTTCCTGTAGAAAAGCCTGGCTGACTACAAATTAGAGAGTGTTTTACTTTAACTGGACACATATTAGTGTGGATACCGTTTAAATTACTTTTGTAACATCATATGTTGTTATCAATAAAGTGTTTTTCTTTTTGATCCTTCGAGATTGTCTGGTAAAGAAATGTCGGTAGTTCTTTAATCCGGGGTCTCTCTCCAAAAGACTAGTCATTTCATATAAGAAATGCTGCCATCTAGTGTCTCCTGAGTGCACCTATCCATATTCAACAACTGTCAACTGTCTTGTACTCTTAAAGAGATGAAAATTTTGTCATTTACCTTCCTTCATCTTCGGAACACAAATTAAGATATTTTTGATGAAATCCAAGAGCTTTCTGACCCTGAACGTTTAAGGTCCAGAATGGTATTAGGGACATCGATAAAATAGTCCATGTGATATCAGTGGTTCAGCCGTAATGTTATAAAGCTACGAGAATACTACTGTGCAAATAAAAGAAAAATTCTTCTCTACCGTGTTAAACTTCGACATCCGTTCACAAGATTACCATGACGCATATGGTGCTGATGACGCAGGAGCTGTGAACAGGTGTCAAAGACTGACACAGAAGAGAAGAAATTGTTGAATAAATCATTATTTTTGTTTTCTTTGTGCACAAAAAGTATTCTCATAGCTTCATAACATTACAGTTGAACCACTGATGTCACATGGACTATTTTATCGATGTCCTTACTGCCTTTCTGGGCCTTGAACATGTCAGCTGCATTGCTGTCTATGCAGGGTCAGAAAACTCTCGGATTTCATTAAAATATCTTAATTTGGTTTTACGTGTTTGGAACGACATGAGGGCGAGTAATGACAGAATTTTAGTTTTTATCCCTTTAATAAACATACCAAACATAATATTAATGGGCAACTGATTTGTTCTTCAACAGCAATCAGAAATCATATGGACCATTGTTTTTACACTGACCAAAATTATAAATGCAACACTTTTTGTTTTTGCCCCCATTATTCATGAGCTGAACTCAAAGATCTAAGACTTTTTCTATGTACAGGCCTGTTTCTCTCGAATATTGTTCACAAATCTGTCTAAATCTGTGTTAGTGAGCACTTCTCCTTTGCCGAGATAATCCATCCACCTGACAGGTGTGGCATATCAAGATGCTAATTAGACAGCATGATTATTGCACAGGTGTGCCTTAGGCTGGCCACAATAAAAGGCCACTCTAAAATGTGCATTTTTTCACACAGCACGATGCCACAGATGTCGCAAGCTTTGAGCGTGCAATTGGCATGCTGACTGCAGGAATGTCCACCAGAGCTGTAGCCTGTGAATTGAATGTTCATTTCTCTACCATAAGCCATCTCCAAAGGCGTTTCAGAAAATTTGGCGGTACATCCAAATGGCCTCACAACCGCAGACCACGTGTAACCACACCAGCCCAGGACCTCCACATCCAGCATCTTCACCTCCAAGATCATCTGAGACAGCTGCTGCAACAATCGGTTTGCATAACCAAAGAACTTCTGCACATACTGTCAGAAACCGTCTCAGGGAAGCTCATCTGCGTGCTTGTCGTCCTCATCGGGGTCTCGACCTGAATGCAGTCCATCATCGTAACCGACTTAAGTGCGCAAATGCTCACATTCGAAGGCATCTGGCACTTTGGAGAGGTGTTCTCTTCATGGATGAATCCTGGGTTTCACTGTACAGGGCAGATGGCAGACAGCGTGTATGGCGTCGTGTGGGTAAGCGGTTTGCTGATGTCAGCATTGTGGATCGAGTGGCCCATGGTGGCGGTGGCATTTTATTGATGGTATTTTGAATGCACAGAGATACCGTGACAAGATCCTGAGGCTCATTGTTGTGCCATTCATCCACGACCATCACCTCATGATGCAGCATGATAATGCACGGCCCCACGTTGCAAGGACCTGTACACAATTCCTGGAAGCTGAAAACATCCCAGCTCTTGCATGGCCAGCATACTCACCGGACATATCACCTATTGAGCAGGTTTGGGATGCTCTGAATCGGCGTATACGCAAGCGTGTTCCAGTTCCTGCCAATATCTAGCAACTTCACACACCCATTGAAGAGGAGTGGACCAACATTCCACAGGCCACAATCAACAACCTGATCAACTCTATGCGAAGGAGATGTGTTGCACTGCGTGAGGCAAATGGTGGTCACACCAGATACTGACTGGTTTTCGGACCCCCCCCTAACCCCCCCTAATACAGTAAAACTGCACATTTTAGAGTGCCCTTTTATTGTTATATTCTTGATACGCCACACCTGTGAGGTGGATGGATTATCTCAGCAAAGGAGAAGTGCTCACTAACACAGATTTAGACAGATTAGTGAACAATATTTGAGAGAAATAGGCATTTTGTATACATAGAAAAAGTCTTAGATCTTTGGTCAGTGTAAATGGTGCTGAATGAATAAAAAAAAATGTAAGCTTCGGCTCTTTTGTGATTTTGTGTGGCTGACACAAAATAAGCACACAAACATCACTTGTTATTACTTTTATTGGCGTTTTTTTATGTCCAGAAATGCATTTAAATATATTTATGTAACTTTTATAAATACATATTCCATTGTGGACATATAATGGGTTAACTGACAGCAAGCCAAGAGTCTACTCTTGTTAGATAGTACGTTATACATTGTAGACTGGTGAAAACGACTGTCTCTGGTAAAATATCAAATTAATTGCTCAAAACTAAATAATTATCATTCATTTCTGTCGTTGAAAGTTAGTATATAACAACGTCTAACCCCCAATCACATGCGGAACCAATGATAGTGGTTTAAAGACGTAAAACCCCGCGGGACAATAATACAGCGACGCCACATTTTCACGTATTTCCGGCCAGCTCAGCGTACGGAGGAGTGTTGTGAAGCTGTAATCCCGATACAGGCATTTTACAGCTGTTAACCGCTTCACATACACCTGCTGTGGGTAAATCTGACTTTACAGCAAAATGGTGCTCCTGACAATGATCGCACGGCTGGCGGACGGATTGCCGCTGGCGGCTTCAATGCAGGAGGACGAGCAGGTATGAGCTCAGTGATCTGTCTTTTTTCATTTACTTTAGGCCTATGTGTGCTGTAAATGTAACAAATCAAAGAGCAATGTCCTGAAAACATGACGTTTACTTCTAGAAGTGTCTAGTTATCGGGATTTGTAATCCAAAAACAGTAGAGAACTGTCATTTCTGTCATTTATTAGCTCAGATTGCATTAATTAGACATATGTTGGAGTGTTTACATTAATTTCAAATACATTACTTGGAATCTAACGGCGTAGTAAACCTGTAGCTATTATATTTGTCTCCATCTCGTTTATTCTCGGTTTGAAAGATGTAATTGGTCACACAGAGAGAGGCTTCATTAGATGGAGCCGCATAATTTTGATCAGTCACAGCGCCCTCGTCTGTCATAATTTGAACACACAGTATTTGTCATCCCTCTATATTTTTTATGTACTTTCCAGGTATATTCTAACTTAATTTTAATACCCTAAAATATGGTATCATATGGCGAGTATATTCAATAACCTGATAAATATAAAATTAAGAATACAGGTAGTTTCATTTTTAAACATCATATTTAAAATTTTATTTTAAAGTTATTTAAAAAAACATTCTCATCAAATATTCCCCTTCATGTTATATGACTCCTCTTCTGTGTAGCACGAAAGGAAGTATAACTGTATTATAACTGTAACTTAACATGATGTATTCCTCTTCAGCAAAGAGCGTATGTGACTCGGTTGTCGATTTTCCCTCAGTATTGTTTTTGATTGGTTTGACTGACCTGTAACTCCTCATGTGCAGCTGAACTGCAATAACTGTGGTTAAACTGATGCAAAACATGTTTCTCATTTTTTTATGCTAAAATTTTGTTGTTAAAGGGAACCCCGGGTATTAAGACTTGAATGGCTTAATATAACATAACTATGTCTCTTGCTGAAATATGTTGTAGAAAACCCATGAAAGATTTACATTATTTTTTTTTAAAATCCACATTGTTTAACATAATACATATTTTAGACTATGGGGGGCATAATTATTTTGGTTTTGTAAAATGGTTGCACTCCGTGAGCTACTGGCTATCTGTTGATATTTTTTACCGCAAAATAACTTGAAATACACAATGTGGAAAATAAAAACAGCTACGATGGTCACAGCTACTGAAAAGGCTTATAAGATGCGATGAATATACACTTTCTTCCAATATTTGGAAACACCAATGGCTAAGTGTGGTTTTGGAAGATATCAGCATAAATCCTTATCATTTTTTGTGCAAATACTTTAAAGTAACTTGACATTATCATTGAAGACCAGCAATAATTTTCATTTTGATTACATAATAATGGCAATATATACATGTCAAAATCAGACATGCCCCTTTGCCAGCTGTGATGCCTGGTTACTGGTTTAAACTTGGCCCAGGTTTTTAAAAGATTTTTGGGTCAGCACACCTTAATAGCTTCGACAATTGATCGCCAATTAAGTTTAGAATGCAATGAATTTAGGCCCAGATTATGCAGAGCTGTAATAGCTGCTAATGCTGGATATTTTGATGAATCGAACATTTAAGGTTTTTGTCCCTTATCAGTGCAAAATTATCACAAATTAAAAAGAGTTCATGCCAATATTGTCCAAAACCCCACTTTACTAGGGCGTCTCCAAACTTTTGGAGGGCAGTGTAAGCGTAGGCTTAAACCAAATGCCGCAACATCGATTTTTCTCCGCAAGGAGTCTAAACGACGCGGATAAGTGTAATCTGCACTGAGAAACTCCTTCAGTGGTTGCGGCGTCATGACAAACGTCAACACGATTACATCTAGTGTTTCTTGTCTCTGCCGTTTGTAAGCTTATTCAGGAGCTGTGGTCTACTGAAAGCCTGAAAGGCATTAGGGCTAAGGTGGAAAGAACAAAGACGTGAGACTTTAGGAAGTTTAATTTGTCCACCGGCATCTTCCCATTCTTTTCTCCCCTTCTTATTGCTAGGAAAGCAGTGAGGACTTACACTGCTTCTCTTGCTGCCTTCCGACTAAAAATTACAACCAAAATTGTATCAGTATTTTATTTTCAGAGTTGTGTTGTGGTAAAAAAAATAGCAACAAGTAGCGCCAGTAGCTCACTGAGTGCAACCATTTTACATCATTGAAATAATGGCGCCCCCCCAATACTCTGAACTATGTATAAAACGATACAGATTTTTAAAATAACCTAAATCTTTCATGGGTTTTCTCCTACAGATTTCTTTAAGAAATATCATTTATGTTATATTAAACCATACAAGTCTTAATACCCAGAGTTCCTTTTAATGTTAAGAGGATCAAGACAAAGTTTCAGGCTTTGGTAGATTTAGAAGAACTAAAGGAAACAGCTTTCCTAGAGTTTCACCAAATAGTGTTAATGCCACTAGTAGGTGCCCAGGAGTTTTATTACATGTACAACAGTCATTTGATTTAGGTCTAACATGTTTACGTTTCCTCCTTTCATGCTGCCATGAAGGGAAGTGAAAAGGTTTGTTCATGTTTAGCTTTGTAAAATCCCTCTGAGGAATGAGTCAAATGTATCAGTCTAAGAGTAAATGTTTTAATATCTAATAAATTTGCTTTTGTTCTCAGATGGGTCGAGATCTCCAGCAATATCAGAGCCAAGCCAAACAGCTCTTCCGCAAATTAAACGAACAGAGTCCAAACCGATGCACCTTAGAGGCTGGATCGATGGCCTTTCAGTAAGTGTACAGTGCACTACAGCTAGTAAAATAATTGATCATTTAGAAGATGAGTTTATGGATTTCAAGTTCACAATACTAGTTTTAAACACAAAAATGTGAGCCTGGACCACAAAACCAGACATAAGTAGGTATAGTAGGTGTGGGTCAAAATGATTGATTTTTCTTTTATGCCAAAAAACATTAGGTTATTAAGTAAAGATCATGTTCCATTAAGATATTTTGTAAATTTCCTACCGTAAATATATTAAAACTTACTTTTTGATTAGTTATATATATTGCTAAGAACTTTATTTGGACAAATTTAAAGCCCATTTTCTCAGTATTTAGATTTTTTTTGCACCCTCAGATTCCAGATTTTCAAATAGTAGTGTCTCGGACAAATATTGTCCTATCCTAACAAACCATACATCATTTATTCAACTTTGACATGTATAAATCTCAATTTCAAAAAATGACAGTTATGACTGGTTTTGTGGTCCAGGCCACAAATATGTGATAGATAAAACACATGGCTCATAAAAATGTTTTCTCACCTCTTTTTTAAAGCTACGTCATAGAGAAAGGCGTTTGCTATCTGGTCCTCTGTGAGGCCGGGTTTCCTAAAAAGCTAGCCTTTGCTTATCTGGAAGATCTGCAAGCAGAGTTTCACGAACAACATGGCAAGAAGGTGCCCACGGTCTCCAGGCCCTACTCCTTCATAGAGTTTGGTAAGAGCCCTCACTCTCTCAATACTCAGAGTTTCATCTGCTTCCCATCAAGAGACAAGCTTTTAATTCTGTTTTTATATCTTTTCAAAGATACTTATATTCAGAAGACCAAAAAGTCATACATCGACAGCAGAGCGCGCAGGAACCTGAGCAACATCAACACAGAGCTTCAGGACGTACAGAGAATCATGGTGGCCAACATAGAAGAAGTTCTGCAAAGGGGAGAGGCCTTATCTGGTAAATATTGATCTACTAAGATCCCTGAGCTAAACCTGCAAATGTCTGAGCTATATCTGAGGCTATATGTTTTTTCCTCAGCGTTGGACTCGAAGGCAAGCAACTTGTCTAGCCTGTCCAAGAAGTACAGAAGCGACGCTAAGTACCTGAACACTCGGTCCACGTATGCTAAGCTAGCGGCTGGTGGCGTCTTCTTCATCATGCTGATCGTGTACATACGCTTCTGGTGGCTGTGAGGTGTGGGATGCACGGAGGGAAGAGGGGCTCTTGAGAAAGTTACAGGTGAAAAGCGGACGGACTCTCACATGATGACAAGTTCACGTTGTGTTTTAAAGCTACAGCTTGTGCTTAAAGACTGTTGGATCCGGCAATTTCCCTCCTAACAGGCTGTCGAGTCCCTAACCTGATCCTCACCGGTATCTGTTTTATGAACTACACAGAAGTTTGTCTGCACTTGTTTGGAGTGTGAATGAAAGAGAGAATGAAAGTGTGTTTCCTGTATACTATATGTCTTTGTGAAATCCCTCCGTTTATGGAAATTAATCTTATATACTGTATAACAGTATTCATTAGAGCAGCAGTGCATCCCAAAAAAGGTGAATTGATAATTCATTAACAGAAGTATGTTAATTCAGATTTGTAGTTTTAGCACATTGTGGGTTGGATCAGGTACGGAGGTATGGTTTCCTTCCAACCAGGGGAGTAAATGTAATATGAGCTTATGGGGCGGCTGCATTAGTAAAGCTTTGGTCCCTCCAATTATCTGCACAAAATGAATAATTGTACTGACCGCTCAGTTAGGCTCTTATCTATAAACCAGATATTCAAGAATTCAACTTATGTCTCTAAAGCCTTATGAAATGGAGTGGGTTATTAAGTCTTAGTCGCATTTAGACCCAACAGATATTTTGGATCTTTCAGTTATTTTATTGGTGCAAAAGTTGCACAATAAACAGCACTTGCACTGCAGAGAGGAGATTTGCAGTCATGTCCAGTTACTCAATACAGACCAGATTATTGAAACCAGTGTCAGAGGAGAATGGTGGCCTGCCACTATTTTCGTGAAGCACAGATTTGGGTCAAATGCAATCTGATGGGGTTAGTCTGTATCTGAGGTCCTGCCTGTTGCATGGTTGCATACATGATGATCTGAACTGGGTTCCCATAGCTTTTTCTTTCAGTGTTTACATTAATCTGTATTTTACATGCATTGAGTTAAACCCACAGTAACCAGATGCCCATGTACCAACTGGATGAGGCTAAAATGCTCATCAGAAGTGAGTTTGTTCATCTCACCAAACCTACAGTATAAATAAAATCACTCAAACTCAATTTTTATTTGTTTTTTTTGTTTTTACTGTTCACACTGACTTTTTTTTAATATTTGGGCCGGTAGATGTAAGATCACTGTCAGTCGTACCCAAAGAAGTACCACTGGCCTGTGACTTTTTGGGTTTTTGTTGCCAAAGCAGGCTGTTATTTTTATGTAATGTGAAGAAAAATTATTTAATTAATTATAACTAACATTCCTTTTCCTTGCAGGCTTAATGTTTGTATTTTCCTTGCAGGCCTAACATTTTATGCTTTTGAGAACAAAAAGTTGCAGCACTTTAGTTTGTTTGTTGCAATAATGGATGTGTATGTACATGGCTGGACTTGTCTGAATGTATAAATATCCATAACAACCCATGACTGAGCAACAAGCTGAAGTAATCAAAAGCAAATTTGTTTTGCCAGTAACAGATGGGAGGTTTGCTGAATTGCACATAAGAAGAACCAATTATGTTAGAGCAGGGGTCTCTGACCTTATTTAATCCGAGAGCTACTTTTTAAAAATGAAAGTGGCTGAGAGCTACTCGTGTTGTACAATACTTAAATCTCTTAAATAATGTATAATATCTCTCAACAACCCAAACTGATATACACCTGAAAGAGTTTTTGTATACAGAACACCTTTAGGGTTTTACTCATCCCGATGCAAACAGTTTTTGAGCTGATACTGTTTTGTAGTCTTATAAGTGTGTTTGATTTATTGTTCTGTTATATTGTGATTACATCTGCATCTTCATAAATGAATAACGGCCGTTAAGTCAAATTCAGTGCTTTGCTTTGGAGGGGGTGGGACACCTGTCTATATTAGCTCACTCTGACTGGATGAAAAGTACATCTTGGTGAGCTACCTCCAAACAGGACGACATATTGGAGACCCTTGTGTTAGAGAAATTATGGAATGAATCATGTAATCTTCGCCATGTATACACCTTTTTCTTCAACACATAAGTAAGCGTATAACAGTATAACAGAGCAGCAGTGCATCCCAAAAAAGGTGAATTGATAATTCATTAATAGAAGTATGGTAATTCAGATTTGTGGTTTTAGCACATTGTGGGTTGGATCAGGTAAGGTTTCCTTCCAACCAGGGGAGTAACATGGGGCGGCTGCATTAGTAAAGCTTTGGTCCCCCTAATTATCTGCACAAAATGAATAATTGTACTGATTGCTCAGTTAGGCTCTTATCAATAAACCAGATATTCAAGAATTCAACTCATGTCTCTAAAGCCTTATGAAATGGAGTGGGTTAGTCTGTATTTGAGGTCCTGCCTTTTGCATGGTTGCAGACATGATATCTGAACTGGGTTCCCATAGCTTTTTCTTTCAGTGTTTACATTAATCTGTATTTTACATGCATTGAGTTAAACCCACAGTAACCAAATGCCCATGTACCAGCTGGATGAGGCTAAGATGGTAGATGTAAGATCACTGTCAGCTGTACCCAAAGAAGTACCACTGGCCTGTGACTTTTGGGGTTTTTTGTTGCCAAAGCAGGCCGTTATTTTTATGTAATTTGAAGAAAAATTATTAAATTAATTATAACTAACATTCCTTTTCCTTGCAGGCCTAACATTTGATTTTTCTTGCAGGCCTAACATTTTTATGCTTAGAGAACAAAACGTAGCAGCACTTTAGTTTGTGTGTTGCAATGACGGATGCGTATGTGCATGGCTGGACTTGTCTGAATATATAAATAACCATAACAACCCATGACAACCCATGAGAAACAAGCTGAAGTAATCAAAAAACAAATTTGTTTTGCCAGTAACAATGAGAGGTTTGCTGAATTGCACATAAGAAGAGCCAATTATATTAGAGCAGGGGTCTCTGACCTTATTTCATCTGAGAGCTACTTTTTAAAAATGAAAGTGGCTGAGAGCTACTCGTGTTGTACAATACTTAAATTTCTTAAATAATGTAATCTTTGCCATGTATCCACCTTTTTCTTCAACACAGAAGTAAGCCTATGGGTGAGACTTCTGGTTCATTATCCTCTACAGGGAAATAATGAGAAGAATAACATGCGGTAAAAAGTAAAACAGTTTGCACTACAAACCAGTGTGTTCATAATTAAAGTAATACATTAAAATAATATGGTAAGTCACAACAATTTGCAATATCAAGCAGCAAAACAAGCTAAAAATAGCTGGACTTGGATGAGACGGAAGCGTGGCTTATGCATGAAGAGTGATATCATAAAATCCAACTCTGCAGAAGAGACCAGAATTTATTTTTTGTGGTAGACATTTGATAAAAAGAATAAATTAGTTAATCGTCAAAAGCTGCTGTGTTAAGTTGTATATAAAGTTTTTCTCTAATGTAAAGATGAGCTCTAGTATGTTGCAGCAGGTGTAAAATAAATTTTGACATCACTGCTGATGGGAGTGGCCCCATCTCGTTCTTTGCATTACAGATGTGCTGTAAGTTCCCCCTCTGGTATAAGACGTTTTTCGACTTTGAAGATCATTTTAGTATTTTTAACCTGACGGAACACAGCCTCTTGCTGGTGACTTTGGATTTTAGTCAAAATATGGGCCAATTACCCGGTGTCTCTTCGGGCAAAGTGATCATTCTCGTTATTTGCTTCGTTAAAATATCATATGGTAAGTACTTTATATTTGAGGACAGAGTTATTTGCCGTCAGTACGCATCTGCACGGCGGTGTGAAGTATCAGCGCTCACATTTTAGTTCTCCGCTGCCTTGAACGGCGTGTGACAGCTTCATGTTATTAAAACGGACGAATAGATAAGTAGCCTACACGTATAACATGTTATGTAATTTCATAAACATTTAAAAAGCTCTCAGTTTTTCTGATTGTTCATTAAATATGGAGTTTTGATCTTATAATACCAAAATACAGCAAAATAAACAATACAGTTTACTGTGTAAATTTAATGTCCAACAAATATTTGATTAAAATGCATAATTTAGTCTAGCTAATTGCGCTCCGCTCTCTATGATGCGTCCAAGAGCGTCGTTCAAGTTGAAGAATGACTGCTGTGACCCTGGACCACAAAACCAGTCATAAGGGTCACTTTTTCTTAAATTAAGATTTATGAATAAATTATATATCTATACTGGATATATAAGCCTCCTTCCATTGATGTATGGTTTGTTAGGATAGGACAATATTTGGCAGAGATACAACTATTTGAATATCTGGATTATAAGGGTGCAAAAAAAGTTGTTCCAATCAAATTCTTAGCAATGCACATTACAAATCAAAAGGTTAAGTTTTGATATATTTAAGGTAGGAAATTTACAAAATATCTTCATGAAACATGACCTTTACTTAAATATCCTAATGATTTTTGGCATAAAAGAAAAATGTATAATGTGTTTGACCCATACAATGTATTTTTGACTATTGCTATAAATATACACTACCGTTCAAAAGTTTGGGGTCAGTACATTTTTATTGTTTCTTTTTCTTTCTTTCTTTTTTTTTTTTTTTTTTTTAAGAAATTAATACTTTTATTCACCAAGGATGTATTAAGTTAATAATTAAAAGTTTATTAAAAGTTCATAATAAATAATTTACATTGTTATAAAATATTTATATTTTGAATAAACACTGTACTTTTTAAACTTGTTATTCATGAAAGAATCCTGAAAAAAAAAAATCACAGGTTCCAAAAAATATTTGGCAGCACAACTGTTGATATTATCCAACATTGATCATTCTAATAATAAATCCGCATATTAGAATGATTTCTGAAGGATCATGTGACACTTAAGACTGGAGTAACAGCTGATAAAAATTCAGCTTTTCATTACAGGAATAAATTCTATTTTAAAGTATGTTAAAATAAAAAACATTATTTTATATTGTAAAAACATTTTGCAATATTACTGTTTTTTTTTTTTTTCTATATTTTTAATCAAATAAATGCAGCCTTGATGAGCATAAGAGACTTCTTTAAAGACTATTACAAGTCTTACTGACCCCAAACTTTTGAACGGTAGTGTACATGTGCTACTTAAGACTGGTTTTGTGGTTTGTTCCAGGGTCACATGACCTTAGATATGTATGGACAGTCATCAATACATTTTTTGCTGTCATTATGCAAAATATTTGATTTACCTATCAGAATCAAGTGTTCTAGGTCATATCAAATATATGCATATCTATGGCACATCCGAATTTGTTTTTCAAAAATCCAAAAGTGTTGTCCGGTCTTTTGTAGAATTTACATCTCTTGCTTACCTCTGCCACAAGTTCACCACAAATACAGAGTTCTGACATGAAACTCTAGATGGCACAATCCTGATCTAACTCATCTCTGATCTAACTGGTCTAACTCAATCTGACCTAATGACATCATTATCACATGGCACAGCTGATTGGTTCTCTCCTGTATCAGTAGCCAATGAACTGAGTGGAAATAACCAAAAATTGGAACCAGTAGTCATAATGGATAGATAGATGTTTTTTTTAACAAATTAAAATGTGTATTTTAAATTACCATTAAAATATTACAGTGCATAAAACAAGATATGATCATTTGTTTTTATTATAAATAATTGTATTACTTTTATTATTTTTGATTTTGGGGTTAAATCATTCAGTCATGCAGGTTCATTAACAAATATTTTGGAACCAGTTTTTTAATGATTTAGCCAGATTTAGTTAAAGCTAAATTCGACACAGGCTGAAATTGGTGAATTGTTTTTTAAATCGGATGAAACAAATGAATCTGAACAATTCCCTCAAATGATTCAGGCTTCTCCAACCGCCTTTAAAATATCCTATTTAAGTCGTGAACCTTTCATTTCCAGGTAATTTTTGCACCGATGATGTGGATGAATGCAGACTGCAGCCCAACGCATGTCAGAACGGAGGCACGTGCCTTAACACATGCAACGGCTACAAATGCATATGTGTGAACGGCTGGAGCGGCCCTGACTGCTCCGAAAACATTGATGACTGTGCAGCTGAGCCCTGCACTGCCGGCTCCACTTGCATTGACCGTGTGGCTTCCTTCGTTTGCAGCTGCCCTCCTGGCAAGACTGGTCAGTAAAAACCTTAAAATGATCACTGCAGTCATGAGCAGAAATGACTTTTAAACCAAATCTCAACAACATCAACAAGATTTTAGAGTGAAATAATGCATCTCCAAAATAATGTTTTTTTTTTCCCATTATAATTTGATTGTTCTCTTCAGCAGTGCACTATAAAACCATCTCAGATCAGTTGTAGTGACCATAGTGATGTTTTTGTGTTTAAGGTTTGCTGTGTCACGTTGATGATGCCTGCATCAGTAACCCTTGCAAGATGGGAGCTCAATGTGAAACGAACCCCATCGATGGCAAGTTCATCTGTACCTGCCCCTCAGGGTACAAGGGCAGGACGTGTGTGGAGGATATCGACGAGTGTGTCATCGGTGAGACGGTTTTCAGGATGTTCATTCAACTCTCCTTTTCTCTGTCTGTCTGTGTTTGTATGTCTCTGTATTTCTCATTATCTCATTTTTTTTCCGGCACATCAGGGACAAACCCATGTGAAAACGGTGGCTTGTGTATCAACACAGAAGGCTCGTTCACCTGCACTTGTGCTCTGGGTACTGATTTAATTGATTTATTCAATTATTTATTATTATTTTTATTGTTTAGTCTTAAAACGTGTGGCTTCAAGGGATGTTTGTCTTCAGGAATAAGAGATAAGAGGGTATTTTTATAGATATTCAACATTTATGTTAAGTCTCTTATGTTGAAACTCCTGCTTCTGCTCTTCAGTGGGTTTACTCAGTCAACTTCTTGGCTGATAGAAGACTGTTTTTGGGTACCAGACTTCTGTTAACAGGTTTTGGGTATTAGACAGTTTTGCTGAGTACTTGTTCTAATACCTGTAAAAACTGATATTTTCTGACAGAATCTGGTGTCCGGGGCTGGATCTGATATTTCAGGCATGGAGACATGATCTAATATACTGAAATGGACTGAACAGTGGAGTGCAGTAAAGTGTACTAAGAAAATAAAAATGTGTATTCAAAAGATCTATGATTCATTTAGTAACTATTTTATCCACCTTTTTCTTCCCGTAAGAACAGGAAATTTTATGGGTCAGGCTTCCGGTCTCATCCGTTATAAGGTCTAGAATATGGTCAGAATAAGGCATTAATATGTGCTTCATAAGCACTAATAAACAGCCAATATTCAACTAGTTAATGTTGAATGGTGTTACTGTTCTCTAATCCAAAGTGTTAATATGTTTTCTCCTATAACTCAAACCAATTATAAGAGCAAGTTAAATTTTTCCTGTAATCAGGTTTTGGAGGAACAAACTGTGAGGGGAACATTGGTGATTGTCTCAATCACCGTTGTCAGAATGGAGCCACATGCATTGATGGAGTGAACACTTACATCTGCCAGTGCCCAGCTGAATGGACTGGTATGAAAATGGCATTATATACTGCGTGTTTGTGTGTTTTTATGTGTGTTTGTTCCCTCTTCTTTTCCTTTCCAACAGTGGAAATAACCAAAAAATTGCAACCAATAATTTTAAATGGATAGATAGATAGATAGTTTTTTAACAAATTAAAATTTGTATTTTGAATTACCCTCAAAATATTACATTACATACAGTAATATATGATCATTTATTTTTATCATAAATAATTTTATTATTTTTATTATATTTGATTTTTGGGTTAAATTATTCAGTCATGCAGGTTCTTGAACAAATATTTTGGAACCATTTTTTTTTATGATTTAGCCAAACAATTATTCACTGATTCAAAGCTAAATTTGACCCAAGCTGAAATTGGTGAATTGTTTTTTAAATCAGGCCAGTGAAACAAATTAATCTGAGCAATTCCCCAAAATGATTCAGGCTTCTACAACTTTCTTTATAATGTTCTACTTAAGTCCTGAAACTTTCATTTCCAGGTCCGTTTTGCACCGATGATGTGGATGAATGCAGACTGCAGCCAAACGCATGTCAGAACGGAGGCACGTGCCATAACGTACACAACGGCTACAATTGCGTATGTGTGAATGGCTGGAGCGGCCCTGACTGCTCCGAAAACATTGATGACTGTGCAGCTGAGCCCTGCACTGCCGGCTCCACTTGCATTGACCGTGTGGCTTCCTTCGTTTGCAGCTGCCCTCCTGGCAAGACTGGTCAGTAAAAACCTTAAAATGATCACTGCAGTCATGAGCAGAAATGACTTTTAAACCAAATCTCAACAACATCAACAACAAGGTTTTAGAGTGAAATAATGCATCTCCAAAATAATGTTTTTTTTCCCATTATAATTTGATTGTTCTCTTCAGCAGTGCACTATAAAACCATCTCAGATCAGTTGTAGTGACCATAGTGATGTTTTTGTGTTTAAGGTTTGCTGTGTCACGTTGATGATGCCTGCATCAGTAACCCTTGCAAGATGGGAGCTCAATGTGAAACGAACCCCATCAATGGCAAGTTCATCTGTACCTGCCCCTCAGGGTACAAGGGCAAAACGTGTGCAGAGATCGACAAGTGTGTCATCGGTGAGACAGTTTGCAGGATGTTCATTCAACTCTCCTTTTCTCTGTCTGGCTATGTTTGTATGTCTCTGTAGTTCTTAACATCTCATCATCTTACAGATGAATTCAGTTCATTAAATAACAGTTACATGTGGCTACATTCACATTGTCTTGCCTGAAACTTTCTAACTCTCTTTTTAGGGCCCAACCCATGTGAGAATGGTGGCTCACCTGTATCTGCGCTCCAGGTTACACCGGTCCACACTGTGAGACATCAATAAATGTGGCTTCGACCCGGCCCGAATTACATCAACTTGCTTGGAACAGATAGGAAATTACACCTGCTCCTGTATGCCAGGTACTTTCACACACACTCACACACACTGTAATCAGGTGCAAGATATGGAAGCAAATTGGTCTCAAGCAGAATTCATGCAAAAGATATTAAATCTAATTAGCATGCACAAAACTTTCAGATTCAATAATAAACTCATATATGTGACCCTGGATCACAAAACCAGTCATAAGGGTCATTTTTTTGGTCCAACAATATTTGGCCGAGATACAACTATTTAAAAATCAGGAATCTGAGGGTTCAAAAAAAATCAAAATATTGAGAAAATTGCCTTTAAAGTTCTTCAAATAATGTTCTTAACAATGTATATGACTAATCAAAAATTGAGTTTTCATACATTTACAGTAGGAATTTTACAAAATATCTTCATGGAACATGATCTTTACTTAATTTCCTAATGATTTTTGCCATAAAAGAAAAATCAATAATTTTGACCCATACAATGTATTTTTGGCTATTGCTACAAATAAATCCCAGCAATTTAAGACTGGTTTTGTGGTCCAGGGTCACATATGATCTATAGTCCCTATAATCTACTTTTAAATTATTTGTGTACTAAAAGTGTGTAAGCACCTCCCCCCATACACACATATACAAACATTAAATTTGTGATAAATTCACAATAATTCATCTTTAAATTAAAGTAGTAATATGTGCTGAGTACCAGGAGTTCTCACAATTTATATGCATTAGCATGTGTTTCTAACTTTCAAGCTTATATTCACAGTTTTCCAGTCTTGGTGTAAAGATGCTGCTGCCACTCCGCCACTTCATTGACATTTACCGAGAGATATTTGAAGGATCTAAGGATCCTCAAATGCAAACTGTGTGTTTTGCTTCAAGAGAACAACAATACATTTGTTGTTTCACTTTCTTTCTGTTGTATTCACTCATTCATTTATAATAATTGTATTATTCTGTTTAATCATATAATAATTTATAATAATCATTATAGCAATTTATATACTAATTTAATTGATTTATTAATTGATTAGTCTTTTATATTATTATGTTTTATATTATTTTTCCATTAGTCTTAAGATGTGTGGCTTCCTCGTGGCTAATTTTCTATTACTATTACTATTAATTGTGGTATAATAACATTGGTTGGATTTGTGCTGGTCAAAAAAAGTCTCAGCACTGAAAAATACTCGACAAGATTATTTAAAGGGGTCATCGGATGCTAAGTTCACTTTTACATGCTGTTTGAACATTAATGTGTGTTGGCAGTGTATGTACAAATCTCCCCTATAATGATAAAAATCCATGTAGTGGTTTTTAATTAATCTGTAAAAAATAATATCCCCCTTTTCAAATCGAGCCATTCTCATTGATCTACATATATCCGTCTATGTTCATGTGAATCATTCATGATCCAGCTTCACTTACAGCAGAAGTGAGTATAAGGTTTTTTTTTTATAAATCTTTGCAATCGCCTTTCCTAATAAAGTGCTAGTTAGCAAGTTTAGCGGCTAAATGCGGCTAAAGTAAAAAGGCTCGTCACTCCACAGAAAGAAGAGAGGGGCGGGGCAAGCAGAGCTCATTAACATTTAAAGCAGCCTCCACCAGAATTAAATGATTTTTGCAGAGCTCATTTTGACAAGGTAAAAAGGGTGTTGTTTTACACTACCATTGAAAACTTTTAACCAAAGTATATTATAGACTTTTCATTAAGACCCTAAAAAATCATATCAACTTGTGGAAAATGGGCATCCGATGACCCCTTTAATAAACTCTGCTCTTTTTTTTAAATCATCATACTGTACCTATAAGGGGATAAAAATGTTTGTTAAATGCCTGTTTTAGCACCGTTTTAAACTTGGGTTAAATTCAGTATTTGCTTGCATTCATACTATGTACTGATACGAGTATCATTTAATAAAGGATGTAAGTTAATATCTTTTTAAATTTCACATTTAAAAACCTGGTGTTTAATCATGTCGAAATATTCAAATGAAAGCCTTACAAATAAGTAAGCAGGTATGACCTGCAAATATTCTAGATACATATGTAGATACAGGTACCTAGTGGGTAAACCATGGCATTGCAGATGAAAATGATGTTGCCTTTCTCATCACTCTTTGAAATAAAATGATACTGTAAATGTCATCCACGTAATAATCAATGCATAATATGCTGTAATGTTTTTATAATACAACAGTAATAATAATTTACTTGCAATTTGCTTGCCCAACCCTGATTAAATATAGGACTTTAAAACCATCTAGTGGTTATACTATGGTATTACATTTTATTTCAACCAGATATCACTAATTTGCCTATATTTGACTTGCACATACTGTATTAATTAAAAATAGATTTATAAAAAAAACATTTTGTAGAGGAATAAATGTTGTGAAATTTAGAACTGAATACTGAGTGCCATGAATTCTCCTCAAAACACAGAAGAAATACTGAACTAAAGAATGCTACACTCTAAAAAGTGCTGGGTTATCTCTGTGAACACACAGTTGGGTTGATCATGCTGGGTCAAATGGACTCTAGGGGTTCTTTCACCACTGAACATTGTTTATTTTTCCACTACCTCGAACATTCTGGATTCTTCACTCGTCTCCTCGTCAGGCGGTCACGCGATGCAAAGCTTCGAAAAGACTCGTTTCTCCCAAGGGGTACAACTCCGACCGGAAACTAACAATGAAATTAATTGTTCTAGCTATTAGACTGTGTTTTATAAGGTCTGCACCTACCCCAACCATAAACGTAGCCCTTACTATGATTTAAAAAAAGTATTATTGTTGTACAGTGTGACAAAAATAAAGTTAGATTTATGTGCGCATGCCCAGTAGCAAGAGCCGTATTCTTTCTAGCCAACACGTAGCTACGTGGTCACGCGGTGACGTATCGATCTGCTATTGGTCACACGGTTTCACGTGATACGAATTGGCCGCTCAGAGTTCACGAAGCTTTAACTGAGCAATGCAGCGAAAGGCCAAACTTTTGCACGTGTTTGCGTTTCTGAATGGAAGTCAATGGGACGAAAAGTGGTATCGACTGGGAGAATCTCCTCTCCACCGCACGATGCACGATGATTATAGAGAAGAGAAGAAATACGCCCGAATCAACGCTGCAAACCAGCGATTAAGCGATGAGTGTCTACTAGAGGCAGCAACTCACGGATTCGCGGATTTGATGGAAGAAGAAGAGTCCGCCGCTCCTATCTTGTGGTGAGTGAGAAAATGTAACGTTAAACAACAACCGCAACAAAAGTAGTAACGTTAGTTGTGGTAACATCAATTAAACTGCTGCATGACCAAATACCGACGTGACCTGAAGGCCTAAATTAGGTTTAAAACACTGTAAATAACGCTGTTTGACAATTTTCAAATAAAAAAAAAACTAGTATGATGAAAAAAAAAAAAAAAAAAAAAAAAAAAATTGAATAACACCGTTTATGGGATAATGAGCGCCGCTACTGGCGGCACTTTCTATCGATTAAAATGCCGTAAGTAACGCAGTTTGACAATTTTCAAATAAAAAAAACTAGTATGATGCAAAATAAAAAAAATAATTTTGAATAACACCGTTTGGGATAATGAGCGCCGCTACTGGCGGCACTTTCTATCATTTAAAATGCTGTAAATAACACCGTTTGACAATTTTTTTAAAATAAGGAATCTAGTAAAATGCAAAATAAAAAAATAAATGTAAGTTACGCCATTTAGGGGATAGTGAGAACTCACCAGTTTGTAGCTTTCTAGTAAACCTGAAGACACTGATTAGCTTGTTCAGGTGAGTTTTATCAGGGTTGGAGCTAAACTCTACAGAGACACCGGTCCTCCAGGATAGAGCTTGTTCAGTTCTGCCCTAAACGGTGTTGTACGACAGAGAGCGACGTCAGTTGCGGCACTCATTATCCCCTAAACGGCGTAACTTAAATGAATTTTTGATAATGAGTGCCGCAACTGACGTTGCTTTCTGTCATTTAAAATGCTGCAAATAACGCCGTTTGACAATTTTCAAATAAGGAATCTAGTAAAATGCAAAATAAAAAAATAAATGTAAGTAATTATTTTCTTTAGCAAGGATGCTTTCAATTAATCAAAAGTGATGATAAAGACATTTGTAATGTTACAAAAGATTTCTATTTCAGATAATTCTGATCTTCTGAACTTTCTATTCAAGCAACCTGAAAAAAATTATACTCAGCTGTTTTTAACATAATAATAATAATGATAATATTGTTTTTTGAGCAGCAAATCAGAATATTACAATGCTTTCTGAAGGATCATATGACTGGAGTAATGATGCTAAAAATGTAGCTTTGAAATCACAGGAATGAATTACATTTTAAAATATATTCAAATAGAAAACAGTTATTTTAAATAGTTTTTTTTATAATTTTATTTTATTAGGATTCTGCTTGTTTTTTCTCCTAATAATCTTTTTTTATATTGATATCTAATGGCTAAATGCTGCTTTAACATGTTTTGTAGAGTGTGGAAGAAAATGGCCTGATATGACATTTTTTTTTTTTTGTTTTTTTTTCTCTTTCCCCTCAGGTAGCTGCATTAGCTACGCTATGCACCTTACTTTAACTCTCGTGGTGTATAAGCAGTGGTGTAGTGCAGGGTAGCGCACGTGAGTAAATGCAAATATTCCCTAAAAACACCCGGTAACGACAGTGATGCGGTCAGAACAGTGGCGCGGGCTTCCTTTTAAATATATTTGATGATTGCGCCTAAATGCGCCCGCGCCCACTTTATCCACCCAGATGCTGCCTGTTTACACGCGAGGGCATGTCAGAGAAAATCCGACCGATTTAATCAGAAACTGCGGAGAATCACGTTCAGACATCTGTAAGTTATTCTTTTCAGCGTGTATTTGCATTTGGTTTCATTTCTTATTGCATAATTATATAATTTATTTATTTATTTATTTTTTTAAATATTAAACGCACGCTGCATGCATGTAGGTGGCAGTATAACTAAGTGCATTATTGCCACTGACATTTATGACATTTGCCAATGGATTTTGTCAGTGAAAACTGTCCATTCTGGGAAACACACGGAATTAATCTATAATGGGTCACTATGAAAACCGCATTTGCAGTCGCATTTGTTACTGTAAACTTTGATTTTGGTACCGACATCTATTAATATAGTTTGTGAGCGCAATCTATCTAATCTATGGCTTTAATATTTAAAAAAAAAAAAAATTATAGAATTATGCAATAAGAAATGAAACCATTTTATGACAATGTGATGTTTTATTAACGTATTTGACAAAACATTCAAGCAAACAAATAAGGGACACAAGACAAATATTAAACACATGAAGAAGCCTGCGTTGTAATACAAATGAACTCCGCCATGTAATTAATATGCTGGACAGAAACCTAAACTGTCATCAATTAAATATCTTAAGTGCGTGTGTTTCAGTCCACGTTTTACTCCGGCTGTCAGCGGCAGTGTCACTGGAGGAGCCGCAACACAGAGTGACATTCTGCGACCAATGTCAGTGACACTGACACAATCAGTCAACACTGAAAACCGTAAGTGTCACTCGATGTGTCACTGAGCAGTGGCATGTGCCAGTGGCTTCCGTGCGTCAAATGTCATGTCACTTAATGTTAATACTGCTACTGGGAAATAACCAAGAAGCGTCGGATGGCCTGCATAGCAGCGTTGATACGCAAAATCATCATATTTGCCCATGACATTTTCATAAAGGTAAGTAAGCGATTATTTTTTTTATTTTATTTATTTATTTATTTTTTAAGTATGTGCTTATTTTCTATTTTCTTTAGTACCTAACGTTATATCCACATGTTGTTTTGGGATATCAATGCTATTCAGTGGTATAGTGCAGGTATACGGCGTAATGACAAGTGTGGATAAATGCAAATATTCCCTAAAAGCACCCAGTAAAGACAGTGATGAGGTCAGGAACGTGGTGCTGGATTCCTTTTAAATATGTTGGATGGTTGCGCCGGCGCCGTCCCCCCACCACAGATGCTGCCGGTTTATACGCGAGAGCATGTCAGCTTAGTGGTAAAATAATTATTATTGATAACTAATTTGAATCAGTACATTATAACGAAAACAACACCTTAAGATGAAAAGCAGGTTTCTAAGGGTTGCCAGGGCACCACAGACAGCCAGGGAGCAGATCAGGGAGCGTCATGTGCCATGCAATGTCACGCAGTCGTTTTATGCATGGGTGTAGAGATTTATTTTATTTCACTACTGAAATTCTTAACTAAATACTTAACTGAATACCAAACTAAAATATACTTTTCATATATTTATTTTTTGTATGTATTTCTGTATTTCATATAGGTTGGTGTGACTAAACTGTAAGAAAAAAAAAAAAAACACATGGCAGCCAGCTGAGATGATGACCCACCAGGCTGGAGGAGATGGTTGACTTCACAAGACACCACTCGATGGCACAAACTGAATGTAACTTGTGTGTACACAGAAGAAAACTGACTGCTTTTCATGTCAGACATAAGGGAAATTCTCACTTCATTTTAAATACTTCTGTTAACTTCATGCACCTCAGATTGAATCTGCCTGCACAAACACTGTTTTATACAACTGTTACAGGCACAAATTTATCCCTCATTAGTTTGTGGTGTCCTTTGGACACAGTATAGCAATGATAGACTGCTTTGAGATTTTCACAGAGAAACCATTCAGTGTAAAAGTGTGTGCCAGAACGTGTTCTACCTACAAACTATGAACTATTTGACAGATCATCTAGCACTTATAAGAATCCATGTAGAAAGGGTCATCAGAAATGTTTGGCAGAAGCATTAAATCATCACATTATTATTATTAATTTTATTATTTATTTTCATTTTATTATTATTCAACTTTCTTTGTAGTACTTGCACTGTGTCCACTTAGCAGTATGTTGATGTTCATCATGCTTGTCACATCTTCTGTTATGCATTTTTAAGCTGATTTTTAACACAGTGTTGCATTTATAATAAAGTATGTATAATGACATTTTCATAAATGTGTTTTTGATTGACTCCTTATCTCAGTTCTTGTTATCAGCCAAATGAAGTACGGAAAATGTTGAACAAACAGGGTAAAGTTTAATGGTATAAGGGAATGTGCATAAGTTACGGTTCCTAAAACTTCTGCTGAGATTATCTCGGTCTCATATCTACTTGGTTTGCTTCTGTTTCTCCACTATGATGATTTAAACGGTCTTTACTTTACGGCTCTGTATAATTTCAGTTCACTGCTCAATACAACGATATCTTCAAAATGGCGCCTCGATGACGTCACATAATAAACGCACGTGACTGACAAAGACCAATAGAACTGATTGTTTAAACGATTGTGCTGCATGTAAACGCATTAACCTGCTTTCTATATAAAATAAGTCATTGTAAAAACAGTTTTGTGAAATTCTAATTTTCTAAATCTGAAATTTCATTCTAGATATGTGAGATTCTTGCTGGTGCAGATGGACAGCTTTGTAATAGAGAAGTTGAAGGAAAGGCAGCTTGATACCTTGGTTAAAACATTTGAAGGTAAGTTACTAAAAGGTAAGTTAAATCATTCAGTAACCATGATTTGTTTTAGAATTTGATCTTTTCATTAAAATAACCATAGTTACTGGTATGGCAATAAAATCAAACAATCAATCTAACATTTAAAAGCTTTATCTTATTTAACCACATTTGTGTTTTTATTTGTATTGTATTTATTTATTTATTTATTTTATTTTTTTTTTTTTTTTCTTCAAATTTGATCAGATTTCACAAGACTTCAGGAAGCTACATCCAGAGGCAGACTTTTTGTAGACTGGGCTACAATTGCAGATCAAATTGTTGCCTATGCCCAGCAAGATGGAAAGGTGCATTAAGAGCTGGGTGACATGACTTCAGGTAAGGTATTTCTTATAATATGTCAATCTATAGAAACAAAATTCAACTGTATTTGATACATCAACTGGTAAATACAATGGTACAGTAACACTTAACTAGTTGCTTATTAGTTTGTGTATTGGCTGTTAATTAGTACTTATAAAGCACATACTGATGCCTTATTCTGCATGAGCATATTCTACATCCCTGAATCCCACCCCATACCTAAACTTAACCTGCAGTAGTTGAATGGGGGTGGGGATTCATTTGCATTAATACCATTATAATTTTTATTTATTTTTTTACAATTTCATTATTTAAAGGAATGAAGAAATTTTCATATGAAAGTGTTTCAATGTGTTGTTTTGATTATGAGATAAGTTTCACAGTTTGCACTGTATTATTCTTATGGTCTAGATGTTAAAGGGGAGAGTGCTTTCAAAGTCCTGCCCATTCTGGAGGAAGGGTCCACAGAACCACAACCACAGAATTCTGGAAGCCATTCATTGACATACAAACCTGTAAGCTTTGTTTTACTTTCTCACTCTCTCTCTCTCTCTCTCTCTATATATATACATATATATATATATATATATATTATATTTTGGAAATATAAATTAATTTTTGGAAATGCAAACACACTACTGCAAAAAATAGAAATCACTGACTTAAAACAATTGTTTAGCTGGTGAAAATACTAGTGTTCCAATCATTTTGGCCACCACTGTATGAGGTGTTCAGATGTAAAAGACTAAAAATGTGCAGTTTGAAATTTTCTTCTAAAATGAGTGTCTTCAAGACTAAGTGTCGTATATTTAACAGGTGGGGACCAGCATGGTGGATTTGTGCCTTGGGGACGAGACAGTGACATCCCAGACCTTCGCCTTTGTTACGGGCCGTGCCACTGAAGCGGACTCGTTGCCTGGGAATTTCTCCAGCTTGCAGTATATTATATTGATGGACATAAGTCTTCATGTGTGAATTTTTTAAGGCCAACAGTTTTTTCTGGCCACTTGTAACATGTTTTAAATTGTCATATGTATTGTCTGGTGGACACTTTGTTTGGCTTAGTTTTAATAGCACAATGTTTGGAACAATTCTCATGTGGTAATAATTAATTTGAGTGTTCTGCTGCTGCAATGTTGACAAAGAATCTGAATCTACAGTGCCTAGTTTACACAGTTTTGTGTTTTAAATTAACTGATCTACTAAAGTTGTTGTTTTATGTGTCTGTAATGGTTGGATAAAATGTGTGACAGCTGCACCCATTTGAAAATTGTTTTAAAAAGAAATAAAACTCGTTAAATTGATGTTTACAGTTGCATTTTTTGTGTTTTTCTAACTGTATTGCAGAAAAGCAACAATAATTTTACATTCTTTTGTGATTATTTATTAATATTGGTAAATATAAAGGTAGCAAGGCAATAAGACAACAAATAACCAAATGATTAGGTTATGTTTAACCCAGCAACACAGTTAACCTGACCCACTGGTTGGGTCAAATAAACAACCCAGCATTCTGGGTCAAATGGTTAAACCCAGCACTTGGGTCAAAACAACCCAGTGCGTTTTTTGTCCCATAGTTACCCAGCGGCTGGGTTAAGGTTGGGTTATCTTTTAACCCAGCACTTTTTAGAGTGTACATCCATTTCACATTTACTCAGCCCCAATGACATACAATCTAAATTTAATATAAATCAGACAATGGCATGACTGTTCATGTTTCTTTTTTTCTCTCATTATTTAGTCTCTCACTATGGGAACTGTTTCAAATATCCAAAATCAGTTTGCAATGTAGCATCCTGTTGGCCGGAGCTATTTATTGTGAATTAGAATTAGACTGTTGGTAAAACTAACCCCAACACTTTAGTCAAAAGAGGGTGCTGCTCTAGCTTTTGCCAGTTTCAGCCATAAACGTATGATGAGCTCGCAGGGCAGCTGCATTTACCCAGTTAGGCTCCTATAGGCTATATAAACGAGATATTCAAGAATTTAACTTGCATCACTAAAAGCCTTATGAAATCAAGTCTTACTTTGAATGTTTCGAATACGTTCATGTCGCCTTTAGACCCAACAGACATTTTGGAACTTTCAATTGTTTCATTGGTGCAAAAGTTGCCCAACACACAGCACTTACACTGCGGAGAGGAGATTTGTGGTCATGTCCAGTTACTCAATCCAGACCATATCATTAAAACTTGTGTCAGGGGAGAGTGGTGGCCTGCCACTTTTTTTGAGAAGCAGAGATTTGGGTCAAATGCAATCCGATGCAGTCTAGAACTACATATTTATTTGTATCTGTGGTCCTGCCGTTTGCACGGTTGCAGATAAGATATCTGACCTAGGTTCCTACAGCTTTCACTTTCAGTGTTTACTTTTATCTGTATTTTACATGCATTGAAGAGCTAAACCCACAGTAACCAACCAGATAAGGCTAAAATACTTATCAGCATTTGTTCAGCTGACCAAACCTACAGTATAAATGATTCATACACAGTTTTTATTTGCAGTACTTTTTACAGTTCACACTGACATATGTGATTTTTTTTTTTTAATGTTTGGATTGGTAGTTGTCTGGCTACAAGGTCAATGACAGTTATATCTAAAAAGATGGTTCCAGTGGCCTGTGGCTTTTCGGGTTTTCATTGCCAAAGCAGGTCAGTCTTTTTATGTAATTTCACATGAATGTTCATTTAGTTAACTAGAGTATTGGTTTCAAAGCATGACCTGATAAACCCAAATGGGAATTTCTAACATGACATCCTCAACAAAAGGTTACTTAAATGTCATCTAGTCTGTGCTTACTAATAAAAAGGGGAAAGACAGTTAAGGTCACACTCAGTAATTTTCAGGTTATATTTGCCACAAGTACGGTGGATTTCTCCTGACAAGGAATAGTATTAATATTATACTATATAGTAATAGTAGTGTCTCCTCACGTTGGTCCCCATAGGTGATCCAAACCACATAAAATAAGTATTTTTAGGACTCAGCGTTTTTCATTTCACTGGGCTTTTTCATTTTTATTTATCTATTGTTTTATATGCTAGATGTGTAATAGCTTCGTGTTTCGTTGCTGTTTCAGTTCTGTTTTAAAATGTTTAAAAATGCTTTCCGAGACTGTATACGTTCAGTGTTTCGCGTTTTATCCGACTTGATCTCATGTGAGTGTACATTATCTTTTAATAATACTATTCGTTGTTCATATCCCTGGTGAAAAAACCAGCATATGCTGGTAGGTATGTTTTGATGCTGGGATGCTGGTTAGGTAGGTTTTGGTGCTGGTTTAAGCTGGTCCTTAGCTGGTTTATGCTGGTCCTTTGCTGGTTCATGCTGGTCCTTGGCCAGCAACATGACCAGCAAAAACCAGCAAAGGACCAGCTTAAACCAGCATCAAAACCTACCTAACCAGCATATGCTGGTTTTTTCACCAGGGATATGAAACATTTTAAAGGAGAAGTTCACTTCCAAAACAAAGATTCACATATAATGTACTCACCCCCTTGTCGTAAAGAAGTTATGTTTATTGAGGAAAACATTTCAGGATTTTTCTCCATATAATGGACTGATGGTGCCCCGATTTTGAACTTCCAAAACGCAGTTTAAATGCGGCTTCAAATGATCACAAATGCGGTTGTAAACAATCCCAGCCGAGGAAGAAGGGTCTTATCTAGTGAAACGATTTATTTTCATTAAAAAAATAAAATTTAAATACTTTTTAATCTCAAACTCACGTCTTGTCTTGCTCTCCCTGAACTCTGTGTACTATGGTTCAAGACAGTTAGGGTATGGCGAAAAATCGTATTTTCTCCCTCAACTTTAAAAATCATTTCAAAATCAAAGTGAACATGCAAAGAAGATCAAACACCTTTAACAAAAAAGGTAAAACAGCGATATAGGACGATTTTGAAGTTGAGGGAGAACATGAGATGGGAGTTTTTTCCGACATACCCTAACTGTCATGTAACGGAAAAAAACAGTTCAAGCAGAGTAAGACAAGACGAGCGTTTGACATTAAAAAGTATATAAATGTTATTATTTTTATGAAAATAATCGATCGTTTCGCTAGATAAGACTCTTCTTCCTCGGCTGGGATCGTTTACAACCGCATTTGGGATCGTTTGAATCCGCATTAAAAACTACACCTTGGAAGTTCAAACTCTGGGCACCATATAAGTCCACTATATGGAGAGAAATGCTTAAATGTTTTCCTCAAAAACATAATTTCTTTACGGCTGAAAAAAGAAAGACATAAACATCTTGGATGACAAGGGCGTGAGTACATTATCTGTCAGTTTTTGTTCGGGAAGTGGACTTCTCTTTTAAGTGCTCCTTTTGTCTGTTTGTTTTTTCTGTTCACAACCACCAGAGTGCGCCCAGATGCAGTTAAAAAACCCTGAGGTACAAAACGTTTCCAAACCTTTCTGGGGCGCTAATTGTCTTCCGTTATTGTGCTGTTTTCAACAAGACGGAAACCGAGAAATAGAGCTGGTTTTGGATTCTAGATGCAAGAAAAGGTGCTAACATTTTTTTTTTGCAGAGACAACGAAATGCTTACGTTCGTACCCCGTTATGTCTGCGTGTGTGCAGGAAGTGGGCACAGCCGAAAAGAGAAGCTGCCACGGTAGCGTGCATCACCAACCACAATGCTTAGACTCAACTCTTCACCCCTCAGTTTCTCTTTGCAGAGGGGGAAGTGGGAGTTTGCTGAGGCTGACCTGGTGATAAACACTGCCAATGCCTTGAACTATGCTGGATTTTTTTTTTCTCGGTAGAAACGAGTAGATAAGAGAAGTGCATTAGATTTGAAGATGTGTTTCCTCGTCCTTGGAGTTCGCAGAACGTTCAGTTATGCATGTTCTTCATAAAAGCTCTCGATATGTATCACAGGCACCAGATAATAGAGCTGATTTGTAGTTTGTGACCCTGCAGTCACTGTCAGTGTTATCTGTGTCCTCCCACACACAGAAAAGATCACGTTATTAGGCTCAGTTTTAATGGTCAAAATCATACTCAAGTTAGAGACTGATTGGTTAAAAAGAAATAAAACTGGTTAAATAATTCTTTGAGATAAAATGCTCTGTGCCACTGTGACCTGAGAAAAAAAGGTATTTTTGTTTTTCTATCATGTTTACCTTCACAGAAGACCCTTATCTGTCACCGTGGGAAGCCGTGTGAGAGGGGAAGTGTTTGCATACTGTTGATCTTCTGTGCTGCTTAAAACTTGCTCTAGTGGTACAGATAGGGCAGGATGAGAGCCAAGTGCTCATTTACAAGATGGTGTTCAGACAGAACTAATCATTTGTTATAAGGGCCGGAGGAGGGTAAGGGAACATTCTGCCACTCCTTCTATATCTTGCTCTCTTTTCTACCTTCTTCTCGTCTCTCTCTTTTCTGTTGCCATGGTGGCAGGGGTGCGTGACAGTCATGTGAAAACGAAGCCGATTGGATTAAAATACTTGGTGTGATCAGGGGTCGGGATACTGCACACGTACTAAACACAGCATACGCTGATTATGCACACACACACACACACACACACACACTGTCACCAAACGGTTTGCAAGGAAAGTTAATGATATGTGTGAACAAGCATTGGAATTGTTTTGGAGAAAACTGGCAACTGGAACTTCACAAAGAACCTAACATAGAGAGAATAAAAATATAATAGGTCATTTTGTATTTTCTTAGTTTACGATTGTGTGAACAGAATGCTTTTAAAGGAGAAGTCCACTTCTAGAACAACAATGTACAGATAATGTACTCACCCCTTGTCATCCAAGATGTTCATGTCTTTCTTTCTTCAGTCGTAAAGAAATTATGTTTTTGAGGAAAACATTTTGGCATTTTTCTCCATATAGTGGACTTTTATGTTACCCTGAGTTTGAACTTCCAAAATGTAGTTTAAATGCGGCTTCAAACGATCCCAAATGCGGTTGTAAACGATCCCAGCCGAGGAAGAAGAGTCTTATCTAGCGAAACGATCGGTTATTTTCATAAAAATAATAAAATGTATATACTTTTTAATGTCAAACACTGTCTTGTCTTACTCTGCCTGAACTGTTTTTTTCTGGTTCATGACAGTTAGGGTATGTCGACAAACTGCCACCTCATGTTCTCTCTCAACTTCAAAATCATCCTATATTGCTGTTTTACCTTTTTTGTTAAGGGTGTTTGATCTTCTTTGCATGTTCACTTCTGCAGCCATGTATATTTAAATTGTATTTGTTTAGTGAAAATAAATTGTTTAGCTAGATAAGACCCTTCTTCCTCGGCTGGGATTGTTTACAACCGCATTTGGGATTGTTTGAAGTCGCATTTAAACTGCCTTTTGGAAGTTCAAAATTGGTCCAAAACCAAAATTTCTTTAGACCTGAAGAAAGAAAGACATGAACATCTTGGATGATAAGGGGGTGAGTACATTATCTGTAAATTTTAGTTCTGGAAGTGGATTTCACTTTTAATACTGTCCTTGGTAAAAATGTACCAAAAATGTACCATTGTAATGGCACTTTCTGCCAAAATACCATAGTTACTACTAGTTATTTCTACTACTGTAAAATAATAATAATATTTTGGATTTCTAATACAAAGATAGGGGTCATTCTATAATTGTGGGTACATCTCATGTCCGTGAAATATATTTTTAATGTATTTTCATCAATATAAAGCCCTAATGCTTAATTTTTAATACATGATTATATTTTTCCCAATCACACTACTATATATGTTGAAAAAGCCATATCTTTTGTTCAAAAATGATGTTCATATCGCATACAACCCTGGTATTCAGCGGTCCGATTTTGTAAAGTTGCTTAGTCTACTCTGCATTTAAGCATGAAAATGACCTCAAATATAAATTAATTTCATAGTTTTGTTCTCTCTCTTTCCCCTAATATTGGTTAAACTACAAACCTGTGTCAAGAGTGGACTAATTCACTGTCAGCAGTGTTACACAAATATTACTGCTGCAAATTTTAACAAGACAGTTTAACTAAAACTTATGTTTTGTTTATGAAAATATATTTCCAAACATACCATATGCTCAGTAGTTCTAGGCTTCCATGTTGAGTACAGGCAGACCCAAAACACTAAAAATGTCAACTAAGATACCTGTCAACTGTGTTACCCGGTAAAGGTAACATGATGGACAGCAGCAAACAGAATAGATGGTAAATAGATGGTATTTCATACACATATTCCTACAGATCACCTTTATTTGTATATCACTTTATACAATATAGCTTGCTTCAAAGCAATGTTTGAGTTTGACTTTGAGTTTGACTTAAATGTCATGTTTTTTGGGAAACAGGAAAACTTTTTCTTCACATTTTCAAATTCTAAATGTACCCCTAATTATAGAATGACCCATATACACACACAGACACACACACTACCATTTAAAGGTTTGAGTTGTTTTTTTTTTTGTTTGTTTGTTTTTGTTTTTTTTACAATAAAGTTTCATTAGTTAATGTTTAACCACATTAGTTATCATGAACTAACAATGAACAATATTTATCCAGCAATCATAAATCTTAGTTAATCTCAGCTTTAACAAATACATTTTTAAGATCCAAAGTTAAATAAAATGAAAGATGTTTAGTAAATGCTGTAAAAGATGTTCTTCGTTGTTAGTCCATTTTCGTTCATTCTTTAACTAATGTTAACAAATGATGTGACCCTGTTTAAAATGTTTCCATTTTTTTATACGGGACAACAGATGCCCATTTTCCACAAGTTGGTATGATTCTTTAGGGTCTTCATGAAATTTCTGCAACATACTTTGGTTAAAATTCCTCTATGGTCATGTAAAAAATATAGAAAAAAATAATAATATCAAAAATAAGTGACCCTGTTTCAGTGCATGGCTCTTTAAATGTTAATGAGCTCTGCTCACACCGCCCCTTCTTCCATTTTTTGTGTAAAATAGTGGACAGCATACAGTATGATGGAAATATACTAATACGAGACAGTCCATTAGTAGCCGTGGGCGGGGCTTGATCAGTATGACATCATACCGCTCAGAAAATCAAAACGCCTGATGACTGAGACTGTTTAATTTTTTGGGGGTTTAAAATAAGGAGTGACTGGATTTTTATCATTGTAGGGTGGTTGTGTTGATACCCCTAAGACATTTAAAACGCCATGTAAAAGTTATCAAAGCTATCAAAAAATACAGTAAAAACTGTAATGTGAAATATTAGAGATGCCTGTGGCATCTAATACTAACTTACCATTATGTTACTATGATATTTCATTAGTATGAAGTTTTGTGTGACCCAGTTTGTTTCACAGAATTGATTAAGTTTGATAGATTACATCCAATATTTCATTACTTGCATGAGAACTGTTTGTCAAGTCATTCTCATTTGTTATAGTGACACTTTAACCAACATAAATCATCCAGCGTAAATATAGTGGCGTTCTCACACACAGTGGCTTTTTTGTAGCCATATTGTCGTTCAAGTTGCAATATTTATCACAATATGCCATGAATCTAAGTATCAGGCTTCCTCTTCCTTCTGCGCACTGTTCAAATTGACACTGTGATTTTACCTTTCTCCATCAGCTCTCCTGCTGTCCTCTTTCTCCTCCTGTTTCTCCTCTCTCACGCTCCCTCGATTCGCACCACAGAGCCTGAGCAGCTGTACTCCAGTCTACAGGGGTCGTAAAAACCAGGGACGAAAGAGGAAGTTCTGAGGGAGCTTGTGAGTTATTGCCCCCCAACGTACACACGGGGGCCTGGGAACTGTCCTCCTCCCTCCCAAGGCCTGAAACTAGACTGACGGCTGAAGCTTGATGCCCCTTCACCCTGTGTGTGTACACAATCTCCATTACATACACTAAAAGGAGTGACCCTTGTACAGAGGTCACACTAAACCTCGTATGTATAGATCATCAGCCATATGGAAGTGTAGAGTTGTGTGTCACTGCAATTGGGTTAGATCTGCAAGGATACTTCATCTAGGTTTAAAAAAAGGTTTCAGATTCAGGCACAATGTTAACTGCCCCAGAAAAAACCTTAATTACTAATTTTGTAAATAATAATAATAATAATAGTAATAATAATAAACATATATATATATATATATATTTTCCATAGGACGGTCTGAAACCATCCTATGGAAAATAACTCATCTTAAAGCTGGTTTAAGTTGGTCTTCAAGACTAACCAAGCTGTCGTTACCTAAGAATAGTTAACAAAGGGGCCAAAACCCTTATAAGACCGGCATAGGAGACCAGAAAACCAGCTTAGGCTGGTTTATTTTAGGAGGGAATAGCTGACAGTTTAGTCATTTTTAGAATTCTGTTTGGAGCCTCAAGAGATATTCTTCCAGAATTGTGTATTTTTAGTTGTACAGTGTCTTGCAAAAGTATTCATACCCATTCATTGTTTTCAAGTTTTGTTATGTTGCTGCCTTATGTTAAACTGCTTTAAATTATTTTTGTTTTTCCACATCAATTTACACTCCATACACCATAATGGCAAAGCAAAAAACATCTTTGCAAATGTATTAAAAAAAAAAATTAAATGATTCCATTGCATAACTTTTTATACCCTTATCTGGGACAGTTGGAATTTAGCTCAGGAGCGCTCATATTGCTTGTAGATGTTGCTACGCTTTGAGTGGAGTTGTGGCAAATTCAATTGAATGGGTATGATTTGGGAAAGGCACACACCTCTCAATAAAAGGTCTAACAGCTGAAAGTGCATATCAGAGCAAAAACCAAGCCCTGAGGTAAAAAAAAAAAAACTGCCTGTAGAGCTCAGAAACAGGATGGCATCAAGCCAGGGGAAGAGTTAAAAAAAAAAAAAGAGTTAAAAAAAAATTCTGCTGCATTGAAGGTTCACAGAAATGTATTGTAGTTAAATTCTTAGTGGAAGAAGTTTAAAACAACCAAGACTCTTCCTACAGCTGGCCTCCTGCCCAAACTGTGCAATTGATGGAGAAGGGCTTTTGTTAAAGTGGTCACCAAGAACCTGATGGTCACTCTAGTCGACCTCCATGATTATATATGGAGATAGGAGAAACCTACAGAAGGACAAACATCACTGCAACACTCCACCAATCTGGACTTTATGGCGGTGTGACCAAACCCAATCAAGTCACCTTTATTCATATTTATCCTCTACTCAGTGAAGACACATGAAAACCCACTTGGCATTTGCAAAAAAGCGCCTAAAGGACCCTCAGAATGTGAGAAACAAGATTCTCTGGTCTGATGAACCTCAATTCCAAGCATCACATTTAAAGGAAACAAGGCACTGATCATCACCTGCAAAGTAACTTCCCAAAGCAGAAGGAAAGCTCAGCAGAGAAAAATATAGAGATGGCCTTAATGAAAACCCAGTCCTGAGGATTCAGAAGCTCAGATTGGGCAGAAGGGTCACCTTCCAACTGGACAAAGCACACAGCAAGAGTGGCTTATAAACAACTCTGTGAATGTTCTTGAGTGGCCCAGCCACAGCCTGGGCTTGAACCCAATCAAATACTTCTGGAGAAACCTGAAAATGTCTGCCAGCCCCCATCCAAGCTGACAGAGCTTGAAAGGTGAAGAGCTGAGGAGACGAATTGAAAGATAATTGCCAAATACTGATGTGAAAAGCTTGTCGAATCATACCCAAAAAGACTTGAGGCTGTAAAAGTGCTTCAGCTAAGTACTGAGTTAAGGGTATTAATACCTGGAATCCCTGAATACCTGTATGAATACCTGGAATCCCTGCTGAAAAAACAGCTAAAACCAGTCTAAGCTGGTTGGCTGGTTTTAGATCGTCATCCAGGCTGGTCTTAGCTGGTCGGCAGGCTGATTTTAGAGGGGTTTTAGCCACTTCCTTGGCTGGTCAGGCTGGGAGACCAGCTGGAAGAACCAGCTAAAACCAGCCTGACCAGCCTAGCCAGGCTGGGAGACCAGCTAAAACCAGCTACTTCTAGCTTGAACCAGCTAAGACAAGCCAACCAGCCTAGACTGGTTTTAGCTGTTTTTTTTCAGCAGGGATGTACTTATTTTAGTTTATTTTTAATAAATGTACAAAGTTGTGACAATTCTGTTCTTACTTTGTCATTATGGTGTATGGAGTGTAGACTGATGTGGAAAAAAAAAAAAAAAAAAATTTAAAGCAGTTTAACATAAGGCAGCAACACCAAAAATAAAAAAAATGAAAGGGTATGAATACTTTTGCAAGGCACTGTATATGTTGTTTATGTAATTTGTCAGTTCCTTTTTGCAACTGCAATAGGAACTTGGTGATGCTGAGGATAACTTATATTGAACTTTGAATTTTCCTAATGATAGACACTCCAATACACCTTCAAATAAGGTCAAACCGCTAGCAGGTTTACCTGCAGGAGCACTTACTATGTGTCAGACTGGTGACTGCAGTTGGCAGTATTAATAGTGTTCTATGTAGATTAGCTACGCTGCTGTGGGAGTCTGTGTTGCAGTCAGAGGTGTGAATACCAGTCATGCCTGGCCTCAGGCAGGATTTATGACACAATTAACCCTTGGCAGGAAAAACACTAGGCTCACTCACTTTACACTTTCCCCAATGTCATGCACTTACATGTATGCGTATCTGTGCGGACATGTATGTATACTGCCTGTAATAGAAAGTAAATCTGCATGTGTTTTGATGTTTTTAGTACTGATATTTTATTTAATTGATCTCTTCATCGCTCTCACTCTCACTTATTCCCTCCGGACTGGGTGAGAGGCTACCGACCATGGCGAATTACTTTGACCTCAGTGCACTTTTAAGCCGGTGGGACCAGCCTCAGAAAATCAAAGGGCGGTTTATTCAGCATGAGCTCTAAAACGATTTGCCATACCCTATGACTGTAACCCACATACACACACACAAACTTGTAATGAATCATCACAGTGGTCCTTTATTTAATAGCTCACTGTTATATGCATCACACGGTGATTATTTAAGGTTGTGTTATATTTACATACTCTTTTTTTTTCCTAAGGTTCACACAGTATTTGTAGAATCTGTAAGATGTTTTTTTTTTTTAAATATGGAACCTATTGTCACCTGATAAAGCCATTGTGTTCCACAAGATAACATTATTTACACATTTACATAAATTATCCTGTTCAGAAGTATGCATATTGATTCCTACCATGGCGTGTTGCCTCCTTGAGCATCACACAGTATTTTTTTATCAATAGTATTTAATTAGTATTTTATTTTAATCTATTTTTTCTGTTTTATTAGTTTAATTCATATTTTTATACAAATTATCCTGTTCAAAAAATACATATTGGTTCTTAATGTGGTATTTTATGATTATTTATTTTACTTTTTTATTATTTTATGTCATATTTTATTATATTTTTTTTATTTATTTTGTTAGTATGTAAACATATATGTGTCCACATGCAGACTTTGACCCCGATGTCACTAATGGTGGCCTCAGGCTGAAATGATATAGCCTCCGTTCTCCATGTCTGTAGGTCAACACTCACAAACATGAGCGTTCTCCTTTTCCCACAGTGCTGTATAAATAGCCCTCTCACCGTGTATGTGATGGCTGAGTAGACATCACATTTGCAACAGCAAATTCCCTGCACCTGCCCCGGCCAAGACCCAAGGTCCGCTTACAAGACACGTACGAATTTCTCCCCTTAAAGAACCTCACGGCTGTAACTGCCAGCTCTCTCCTTACCCCTTCTTCTAGTAACCTCTCTACTGTCTTGGCCCCCTCTGAGGACAAGAGTGGTTTTTGTGCCAGGATGTGTTAAAAGGGGCCGCAAGCCGACCCAGAACTCTGACCACTGTGGAACGTTGAGAAGTGGTATGGTGCTGCGGTGTTCCCAACACTTGCGCAAAGTGAACCTGGTTCTTGAGAACTTGCTAAGACCATGACTGTTGAAGTTTGAAGACACGAGTTCTCACAGTACCCTATAATTATTGCTGTATTACATTTCTCGTAAATTTTAGAGATTCATCAGTCATTTACTACAGAAAGGGAGCTCACTGCATATTATCATCAAACAGCTGTCTAAATTGGTCTAATTTGTGAATACGCAGGTTACGTGTGCACACTGTGGTTACATCTAACTTAGCTGGTTTTATTAAAGCCAAAATATTATTTCAATTGACTGGATCAACCTGACTCCTTTTTATGAGTCAGATCATTAAGGTAAATTAAACAGCTTTTTTTCCCACTTTTTGTGCGCTATTACTATGCACCAGACTGAATTAGCAAAGCCTTTCAAATTCAAATACATTTTTTTTAATTAAATTGAGGTAGCAGGAAACAGAATTGGAACTTGAATTGAAATGCAAAGAAATTCATATACAGTCAAACCAAAATTTACCTTCAGCATTTCTTACATTATAAAAGTTTTTTCGCTATAGTTTAGAAAATGCTAATAAAATAGGACAATAACAAATTCATATTGATAATCACAAATAAACAAAATTGTGACCCTGGACCACAAAACCAGTCATAAGGGTGCATTTTTTTTAATTGAGATTTATACATCATCTGAAAGCTAAATAAAGCTTTCCATTGATGTATAGTTTGTTAGAACAATATTTGGCCAAGACACAACTACTTAAAAATCTGGAATCTGAAGGTGCAAAAAAAGAGAGAAAATCACCTTTAAAGTTGTCCAAATAAAGTTCTTAGCAATGCATATTACTAATCAAAAGTTAGATGTTTATATATGTACGGTAGGAAATTTACAAAATATCTTAATGTAACATGATCTTTACTTAATATCCTAATGTTTTACGGGTCAAAAATTATAATTTTGACCCATACAATGTATTTTTGGCTATTGGTACAAATATACCCGTGCTACTTACAAGTGGTTTTGAGGTTCAGAGTCACAATTTATTCAGACAGATACTTACTGTCAATTTCTCACATATCACAGTTATTTGCTCTAGTTTAGAAAATGGTAATAAAATATGACAAGAACTCAAGAGTTAAACTGTGTCAGAACAAATTCATCTTGATAATGTCAGACAACTTTGATAGAAAAGTATGTAACTGAACATGGTCAGGTCAAAGTGCCAAATTAAATTTTTGGTCACAAATTTTTATGAGTTTTACTGGTAGTCCACTGTATGAAGAATTTTTGGGTATAATATGTCACAGTTTACTTTATTTTGCTATCCTCACTTACATAAATGAACTGTAGTGTCCTGCACCCACAACTAAAAAAAAAATAAAAAATAAAAAATAATATATGGCGTCTGAATAATTTTGGGTTTGACTGTAGGTGTTATTCTTAATTGGAAAAGCAATGTTTATCAAGACAAATTTAGACTTTTGACTTGACAAAACCTTGTTTGAAAGTTGTGAAAATGTTTCAAGGCTTGATATTTATAGGCCTGATTGATACATTGATATGTAAAATGTTTTTGAATTGTAATCTAGCAGATTACTCCTTTTTGGAATTTCTTCCTGTTGTGTCGATTTCTAACTCAATCTGAAAGTCTGTCTCAATACTGAATTTGAACATATTCATGTTGTGTTGTTCTGTGTGTAATGACAGCTTGAGGTCATCAATCAAGATCATTTTCCCATTCTACTCCTGATTTTGAGTCTTTAAACTGTTAGCATGACGTTGTCTTACTGTACAGACACTCCATTGTGTTCAGAATCGAAAACACCTAACATTCAAAAGAGCCAAATTTTCCAGCTTCATGTGTGTCATATTCATAATGCTGATGCAAATTATGGCTTCTGCACATCACATGATTCAGCACATTACAACAGCTTGAAATTCACTTCACATTCTGGAAAAAGAAGGCACTGTTTTATAGATAAAACTATGCCATCGTTGCAAGTCACATGCTAGCATGTATATTAGATTTTGATAAATCAAGTTTTTTTTTTGCACACGGCTTTTGTGTGCAAAATGTGATGACCTAATGTGATGATGCATAGAAAAGATGATGCATAAATAATTAAACGTACGGGAAGCAATTTGCAGAAATGAGTAAACATGTCAAACTAATCCATGTTGTTTTTTCCCAGACCTCACCTGCTGATCTAACTAGCTCTCTTTTTTGTAATGACACTAGGAAGTAAACACATCATAGGAGATCCATAAGTAGGGATGAGCTGCACACTTAAAATTCCTTAATCGTTTTTTATTTTATGTATTTGGAACGGCTGTAGCAGAACTTAAGCCTATATGTGATCAACACCGTCTCATCTTACAGCAACTGCTACAGTTTTTGCAGTGCCATCCAGCTCATATGCTGCAGAAGGCCACGGCGGGAGTTAGATAGTCTACCACTAAATATACCCCTCACTTCCTGTGCCCCCTCTCTCATTTCATTTTAATAGAGCGAGAGATAGGTGATGCTTCCTACTGGTTTTGTCAGTGTGTTTGTCTCTATCTATCTATCTGTCTATCTGTCTATCTATTTATCTATCTATCTATCTATCTATCTGTCTATCTGACTTCCTTCTCAAACGTCAAGGCCGAGTTTTTTGGTGTGTACTAAGTGTAGTTTCCCACGCAATTGGAGGGTGGGCAGAAGAGGCGGGGGTGTAGGTAACCAATCGTGAGGCAATCAGTCTTCTGATGCCACCTAGCCGCAATATATCAGCGTTTTATCTAGCCCCTTTGACGCATGCCTACTGCGATAAATCACCGTCTGGATGGCAGGCCATTAAAAATTGTCCCAGCAGTTTCTGACCTTTGCCTTGTCATGGGTACATTCACTCATTTGATATTTACATTTGCAGCCCTGACATAATTTTTGTTTCAATAAGGCTGTAGAAATTTGAGACCTGTGAAGGTGTTTTCATACAGTAGGTCGTGTGCCATTGATGTACCGCCAGATGTGTTGTTGGTTGTGGTATTGATCAGCTACAAAACATTATGTGGGTGATTTGAGTTGACTGATTTACTCTCTTCCCTTTACTGTAGAAAGGATACTTTAGATCCAGCTCAGACATTTTCATTTTCTAGAAGTCTAAAATAACATTAAATGAAACTATTTTACAGATGGCTTAAGCTGACATCTTGTACAGATGCTTTTTTTCGCTGAATGTGCATAATCTGAGCTCAGAGGCACAGATGGCACACCCAAAGGTTAAAGCCGCTGTTTTTGTAGGGACTTTAAGGGAGATTCCAAAAGAAACTCCTAGTGAAAATGATTAATAGGTCAAAGTTTTTCAGCGTGAATCCAAAAAATAGATGTGACTTTGATAAAACAAACAATGTTGAGATTATGCTATATTTTTTTTGCTGTAGATCTGCTAAATTTATGGGAAATTCAGTTGATGTCAGCTGAGGCCATAAAATCCCCTAGATTGTAATCATTGATTCCTCTATATTTGCAATATAACTAGAGCAGCAATTGAAAATCACATGATGTGCATCTGAAAAGGTCATCGTTGAGAAATGAGACCTGCAGACCGTCTGGAAAAAAGGGGAAAGAACAGAAAGTCTGTGGCACCCTGGAGAAATGCATTATGGCACAGCTATGCCTCTGCTGCATTTAGCTAGAGTAACCAAAGCTGGACCACCTACAGGGAAACTGGAAGGGTTAATTTGCTCTATTCAATGCAAAGTCTTTCATCAGAAAGCACTGGAGGACGTGAACAAAAAAGGGATTGATTTGTTTATTTTGCCTTTACAATAGGAGTCCTTCAATGCAACATCTTAAACAATGGTGTCCCACAGGCACATCTTTGATGATCTCTGGGTAGATGGTACTTGATTCATGACGTGTTTGAGTTGTAATGTATTGAAGTGTGTAGGTGAAAAGAACTAGGGTAGAACAGGAGCAGCTTGTTTCACTGACTGGTATCATTTTCCACCTCAGCTTGTGTCATTGGCTGTTTAATCATTTTTGTTAAAAAGGTTAATGATAAACATTTTCTACATGAGGATGTTGTGTATCTTGTTATGCAGAAATAGTTGCTCTTAAATTGGCCAAAAATGTACTTTAAATTACAGTGTTGTTGACAAGGAGCAATATTTTCTGTAAATGTTGTGACACCGTTTAGGGTATGTCATTTTTTGAGAATGTGTGTGGCTGTTTGTTCCCGTAACGCTTAAACATGATAATAACTGGTTTAATTTGGTGCACATCAAGCATGTGGCCGCTGTTTTTATATTTAGTGCTTGTCTGTGGAAATGTGGCAAGTGTGCACACAGAATTAGTGATAAAGTTTCCTTTCATGTATTCACATATACTTTTACACCTCTAGATAAGTATGATGAATGATAAAGACGTATGATAAAGGATAATGATAAAGAAACACACACATAGGCCTAAATTTGAACTTGTGAACTGGTACCATATCTAAATTAAAGATCCAAGAAGTCATCAAATTTTTTTGGGACAAAGATTAAATCCACAAAATAGAGATATCAACGTCTGGGAAACAGATTAAAAACAAAATGGTGTTGTTGGGTTATGATAAATCATAACACAACACCACTTTTTTGTTATTAATATGTTTTCTGTTACTACAGATGCGTCTGCCAGATGCGAAATACAAGGAATAAACGGTTAAATCACCCTAAATCAAAACCCTAGAGATAGGGGTGGGTAATTTACTTAGTAACGTCAACGGGCGGAGAGGAAAAAGTATGAACGGGTTAAATTTGAGTCATACTCGTCTTTGCAGAATAAGTGAAAATTCCTCCGCCACGGTAAGAAAAAAAAAATGGGACAAAATGTAGCGTTCTTTCAAAACGTGCTCAAAGCTAAATAAATCCATAGTTTAATTCGTCTTATATTTTAAACGACTTATTGGAAGTAATCTTTGAGGAGATCGTTATTTATAGACGCATCACAGACTATAGATCCACCCGTGGGGCTGGCGGAAGAACATCTCAGTCTGCGACTTCAGTGACTGGGACGAAAAGAACAGAGAAGTTCAGAAAGTTTGATCACAGCGCAACTACGAGAAGAAAAAACTTTCAAATGAAGGCAGTAAACGGATTTATGTGGCCAAACGAGACATTCTGACAGACAACAGACAGCTTCTCTATCAACTATAGTCCGTTTACCTACTTTTGAAGATCATTTTAAGATTCGCTACGCTTTAACCTGACGGAGCACAGCCTCGCGCTGGCGACTCTATGTGGATTTTACTCAAAATATGGGCCAATTACCCGGTGTCTCTTCGGGCAAAGTCATCCTTATCGTTATTTGCTGCCTTAAAGTATCATTTGGTAAGTACTTTAACGGTTTATATTTCAGAACACATTTTGAAAGAGTCATTTGCCGTCGGCACGCATCTGTACGGCGGTGTGTGAAGCATCAGCGCTCACGTTTCAGTTCTCCACGGCCTCGAATGGCGTGTGTCAGCTTCACGTTTTTTAAAACGCACGAATAAACACATGTATAAGATATGTTACTTACACAGTTAGCGTAAACCTTTAAAAACCCTAAGTATTTTTTTCTGAGGGACTCTCGTGTTTCACACCTCTGCCCAGATGTGAGAGAGTCTGAGCAGATGAAATCTGCAGCGGCTCTCAGTACGTGAGAGAAGAATTCAAAATGGACACGTATGAGGGGAAAACACGGACTTTTCTTTGGGTTTCCAAAACGTAGTCGAATTAACCAGTTTTGTTGTTCTTTAAAAGGAAGGAGACAATATTTTACTCGTATTATTTTGAGGTAACGTTAGGTGTGTGTGTGCGCAGCGTGAATTTTCAGTTTCCCGAAAGATGAAGCTGAATGATAGTTTGCGTGTTTGTTGTATTTCTCAGTTCAGCAGTACTGAAGAGTTTTCCATCTGACGGCTGTTTATTTATGCTTAGCAGCTCGCCTCAGCGGGTTTCAGAAACAAAGGGTGCCAGTTGTTGCATTAGAGACTTGTTTGGAGAAATAAGGTCACATATGACTTCCATTCCACATGCAAGTCAGACACAATCCCTCCAGAATAGAGGAGCCTCACAAAAGAAAACAAGACAATATAATGACTGCAGGCTCGGCAAGAAGAGGGAGGAATGCTGCTGTTGGTGTTTCACATTCCTCTCTCTCTGTCCCTCTTGCCTTTCTCGTTTTCTTCCTCTCTCACTCTCTCAAACACACACACACACACACACACATTTCCCTGTGGATGCACTCGTTTTCACAATGCTGCAGCTCGCCCATTGTGTCCCACAGATGATGTTTCTCCTTGTTTCTCTGGGTTGAGTGTCATTCCTTGGGGTGGGATTGATTTCACTTTTCTTTCTTTCCTCGCCTGGCACATTGCCCTAATCGTGTAGGTTGTTACAAGTCGCATGTATTTGCTCACATATGCCGTTACAGCGTGTGCAGTAAGAAGTCGTCCCATTGTTCCCGCCTGCGAGCGGCATGCACGCTGCCCGGCCACGGTTCTGACCCGCTGCTGCTCTCTGGTGTGAAGTGTGATTTATCTTCAGCATACTCCCACTTCTCAGAACACAACGGGACGGTTATGAAATGGCCCACGGTCGTGCATATCTCAGGGATGCCCACATTCTACCAGCTGGCGCGGTGGAGGTCTTGACCGGGTCGCAGGAAGGCGCTGCGTTGTGTTATGGTGACATTTAAAAATTATTCTCCAGTTTAGCTTGAGAGAGTGAACATTTGTGTACTTTTATTTCTTTTTTGGTTTAGTTTTTAAATGTAGTACCCAAACATAACGTGACAATTTTGAGTCTTGTAGTGTGCACTTCTCTTAAAGATAACCAGGGAATGATCAAAGAAGCTTTATACTTTCCGTCTGTGTTCTACAGTGCATTGTGGTGCCGGCCCTTTTTTCCTAAGATTGTAGGAGAATGCTGCGGGAGGCCAGAGTGAGATGCTCAAGCTTGTTAAATCCGTGGATTAAAACCATTGAGCAGGTTAACAAATGAAGTGGGAATTGAGACGTTCTGCATTCCTGCCACACTGCAGTATGCTAAGCCTGGCACCAGCCACACAGACACAGTGCCAACGTGTCTGTGTACAAGCTTTACAGGCCTGACCTGAGAACTATGTTCCAAATTATGCAGCATCATTTCCTCCTTAGTATTGCTGACTGTGTGTCAGACATTTTTGATGTTAGTAATATGATATCAGTCTCATCTACAGCGGGCTTGCGATTAAAAGGATAGTTGACCCAACAATTATTATTATTTTTTCATTAATTACTCACCCTCATGTCGTTACAAACCTGTAAGACCTTCGTTCATCTTCAGAACACAAATTAAGATATTTTTAAAGAAATCCTAGAGCTTTCTGACCTTCCATAGACAGCAAGGGTCCTACCAGGTGCAAGGTACCAAGAACATGGCCAAAATAGTCCATGTGACATTTTCGAATGCTTTTTGTCTGCGAAAAAACAAAAATAACGAGAACTGTTGATTAAAGTCTTTATTTTAGTTTTTTGCGCACAAGAAGTATTCTTGTAGCTTCATAAAATTACAGTTGAAAATTACTGATGTCACATGGACTATTTTAACAATGTCCTACTGCCTTTCTAGGCCTTGAACATTGTGTTGCTGTCTATGCAGGGTTAGAAAGGTCCTTGATTTAATCAAAAATATCTTAATTTGTGTTCTGAAGATGAATGAAGGTCTTACGGGTTTGGAATGACATGAAGGTGAGTAATTAATGACAAAGTTTTCATTTTGGGTAAACTATCCCTTTAAGGATGCAGCACTGTTAATATCGCCACTATTGATGAGCTGATATTAAAATTATATACTTTTTTTGTCTAAATAAACAATAAAACACTAAAGTAAACTAACCTAAACTAAGAAAAAACTAAATGCTGCTATTTTATGAAAAATACAGTAATAATTAATTAATATTATATAAGGTAATAAAATACAGTTGTGAAGTATGATTAAAATTTAATTGCATTTTAAAAAATGATTTATTCCAATGATGGTAAAGCTGAATTTTCAGCAGCCATTACTCCAGTCTTCAGTGTCACATGATGATTCAGAAATCATTCTAATAGGTTGGTTTGGTGGTTACGTTTTTTATTATTATAAGTGTTGAAAACAGTTGTGCTGCTTAATATGATGAAACTGTGATACATACATATAGAAAAGTTCAACAAAACAGCTTTTATTTGAAATAAGAGTGTTTTGCAACATTATAAATGTCACTTTTGACCAATTTTATACATTCTTGCTGAATAAAATGATTAATTTCTTTAAAAAAAAAAAATGACCCCAACCTTTTAATCGATAGTGTATGTAATATCAACCAATACAGTAATAAGAACAAAATCTGTATTATCAGTCAATAGCTAATCCGTAATCCCTACTTTTGATATCCGTTATGCTTTTTTGTGTTTGTGCTGATGTGAAAGTGTTCTTTCTGATATGCTTTTCTTTCTGTCAGCATAGAGCTAGCTCTCAGGACACTTTCATTGGAATGTTGTTGCTTTGAGAATTATCAGGTTTCCTCCCAAACTAGACGCAGCCTATCATTAAACAATCAGGGTGCTCTTTAGCCCCACGTGACGTACAGATTTAATGAGCGCCACTGAAAACCTCCCTTCGCTCTTATGTTATCAAATCTGTATGCAATTACGCCCCCTATCTCATTACAGATGGCTTCAGGAAGGGGTTTATTGTTTGTTGCCATGTCAACGTTTAACAGAATAGAGAGCGCTTGGTGTATATACAGAAACGCCAGGAAATGGGGTTACTTCCTCACTCAGCGTGAACAACTTCCTTCTGCTGTCCAGCATGGATGCGGGCCAATGCCGACAAATCTCTTCTGACTCTCTCTCTCGCTCGCTTGCGCTATTGAGTACTTTCCTCTCAACCGAGCCCTGTCAGACTCTCATAATTACTTCCCCATCTCTCTCAGCGGCTATTAGCACTAACAGAGAGCGGGAGAGAGAGACACACACGAGCAGAGATGTCCCTTGGGCTCTGGGTTTGGTCGTGGGGATGAGGCAGTGATTTCAAACAAGCAAGGCCTACAGCTGTGAACCAGCTGCTCTGTGCAAAAGCTCCGACACACTCACGCCGCCTGATCTGTGTCAGGAAGGAGGAGAAACAGATTGTGTTTAAAACACTCCTTGACCTTATTAGGGCTGTTTGCTGGACTATTTGTATTGCTCATAGTTAGGATTAAGGCTTGAAATGAATATCTAAAAGTAAATATTAGACTTTAGCACATAACAATGAATGATACATCAGATCGTGTGGCTTGTTTTAAAAGAGGTGTGCTGTTACTTTTTAAGTGTACAATTTTCACTTAATGTTGCTTTTGTAATTTCTAATGGTCAAAGGCAGATCAAATGTGACCAGCACTTACGTCTGACTGATACCAAGTTGCATAAACCATGTATTTCATGTGTTTTTGTGGGCGTAGTGGTGGGCGGCTCTTTATATCACAGCTGTTTTATGTATTCAAGACTAATTTCCCTCAGCTCAGCGAAGCCTAAGATCTAATTCAAGACAGATTTTGTGTTTTTACAAGTCACTGAATGTAGTTTAGAAAGTCCCTGATTCCATTCGTGCATTTAGTGGGGATAAAAAGTCATGGGACTGCTTTTTATTGAAGGCAGGTTTGAGTTGGCTTCAGAACGTACACCCAAGTGTTCAGTGCCAGTAAACACACACACACACACACACACACACACACACACACATCTAATGCTGCTGCACGGTCTGCATGTGTACATACACTGGGTTGTGAATCTACTGTCTGGATGTTTTGCAACTGATTTATAACCGTTTCTGAGAGAGTCACACTTTCACATCTGGTCACGTTACTGTTGAAGCACCATCTGAAAGAGAGATAGAGAATGAGAAACACAGACTACAGACAGGATGGAGTATGTGAGCTCAAGACTAAGAGAAATTTGGAAATTGTATGGTGAGAATCCTGGCAGAACTGAGTGTAGATCGTGTTACGGTTCCCTTGAGTGTCTGTACTGTGTTGGACCTCCAGACCTTTATGTGGTCATCCATCCATACATCTCAATGGTTAACATCCAACTATGAAATATGTGTATTATACATGACATAGGGATGTGATATCGAAATCTCACGATACAGTAATATCTCAATGTTATGTCGAAGATACGCTATTTATTGTGATATTTAAAAAAAACAAAACAAATGAAGACTTGGAAATTTTTTGTACATTTCACAGTTAAGTTATTCTAACTAAAGCACTTTGAGAGTTCAAAGTTAAGAGCTCCAACCTATGTCCTGAAAGAAAAACTTAAGTCATGAAAAAGTCAGTGAATTGACTTGTACCTGAACTTTAAAGGGGACTCAATCCTCTTTTTATTTGTGGTATACTGTCTCAGTCTAAATTACATTCACTCTGGTGTTTTAGGAATCCAAATTAGAATATAATAATAATAACAATTATTTTATAATATTGTTATTCCTGTGACAGTAGTAGCCATATATTGTAAAACAATTTCAAATGAAAATGAATATTTCATAAGTATATTGTTTTTGCTTTACTCTACAGTAGGTAAATTTCAATACTTCTTTCCTAATTTCTGCACTTGAATGAAATATTTTGAATTTGGATTCCAGTAACATTACCTATTTAAACCACTAGCTGCTATTCATACTGCATTTGTAAGCCTTTATTTTGATGGAAATGGAAGTAGAGCTTTTAATGTTGACAGAAAACTCCAGCTTCAGTGAAAACAGGCTTACAAAAGCTTAAAATTGCTGTAATCATCTGCTGCGAAAAGCAAAGCAGAACTGGTGGCCGTTGCATTCCCAAACGTGCGCTAAACTCACAGCACATGCGATAAACAAGTTCACTGTATTCACTTTGAACTGAGCTGTTCTGAGGCGTGGAAAACGCCGGATCACAAGCTGATCGCTTGAACAAAGTGCGTGCTTTGCTTTGAAATGCGCAGCGAAAACAGGCTTGATGAAGGGATTAAGCCATATTGTGCTGTCGGTTTTAGTTCGTTTGACAGATACTGTGCCAAAATGGCCCAAAACACAACTTTAAAGACCTTTAATGTTAGAATAAGACGTTTAAATATATTTTAAAAACTACATTTTTTTTGCCCAGGAAGACCTATTGTTTTATATTGTCATGTGACCACAATGATATCGCGATTTCATGATATTGATAATACCATTACATCCATAGTATGACATGTATTGCAGAAATAAATCATATTATTTCTTTAATCGTGCACTAAATTATAACTTTTGAATTTTTTATTACAGTGCTGCTTTAAATGGCGTGTTTGTATGGAAAAACCCTTTTAGAAAATTTTAGTTTTTGCATTCAACCTCTTCTCACCTTGGATATGGCCATACAAAACCAAAATGTTTAGCTCCCTTCCACGAGCAATGTGTTTATAAGATTGTGTCAAGTTAAAAATAGTCTGACTTTAAAATGTCTGTTCCATTTTGTTGCGCTCCGTCTAGCTGTTTTTGAATGCAGGAATGCATGTTATGTAAACACTGCCTAAGAAACGCATCTGATCGGGATCAGGTGCGCCCAAAACCAAAGTGGACATAAAGCTACATAGCCTAGTTTAGCACATTGTTACTGTCTGTCCATCAGATTACTTTCAATCATTCGTTTTTGAAAGATTTAGATGGTTAGTGAGTAGTTGAGTTTAACAGTAGGGAAGAGGAGGATATGTTTGTTTTTAACAAATGAGTGTGAATTGCTTCTCTTAATTATTCCACTTATCACCCTCCCTCTTCTTTTTCATTGGGTGCTTCTCCTCTTTTTCTCATGTTGCCTTCACATTTGCCCCTCCTTCACACCTCAGGGGCAGAGCTCTGGGCTCATGAATGTGGAAAAATGAAGACAAAATGTTTAGCAGTTGGTTAATCACAGCGGGGTTACTCTAAACAGAGTTTGTGTGAAAGTTTTGGCTGTTGTTTGCTTGCGAGGAGCCTCACGATAAACAGAGTGAATTTGGCTTGTGTGGAGTACATGCCCATACAGAGACTTTTAAGCTCACATGCAGTTTCCTCACCTAGAAAAGGTTCCCTTCTGTCTGATGATTACTCATTAGGTGGTTCAGAGCAGAGCCTAATCACAGATCAGTGACGCGTTGAATCGGGTTGACTTCAGGCCAGAACGTTGATCGCAACAGGTGTGCGGGCTTTCACTGAAGTGCCTGGTTTATGGTTGGCAGATCCTGGATTTAAAAGTGCATGAGGTTTAAAACCACCTCTTTAGTAGGACTAAAAGTGTAGAGGAGTTAAAAAGTGTTCATTTGCAAAAGCCTGTCCTAAAATCCTTTGAGAACTTTCCCTCCGGCGGTTTGATGAAGCATTTGGGGAGCTTGTCAGACCAGTCAGGGCCAAGCCTCTCGCTCTCTGCGCAAGCCTCACCCTTCACTTGTGTCTCTCACTTGTCTACATTCTCTCGCTTTGTCTTCATCATGTTTGCCCATGAGACTTTGTGACCACACTCTTAGAAAATAAACGTTGTCACAATACCATCGTTTCAGAAGTCAGAAATACCAGTTCAGTAACGCAACTTTCGACACCAATTTCCATACCACGGCAAAACGTGTATGCTAATAAATACACCTATTACTTTAGAATGGTAAATATTAGTATAGCAAACAAATTAAGTTAAATTGATGGCACAAAGGCATGAATATATTAATTAAGTAACCAAACATAGCTTTTTATTAAGTTTTTCAAGTAACTATTCAGGCAAGTATTCAGAAATTACATCTCAAGTTAGTCAAATGTAAAATAAACCTACTTAAAGGAATAGTTCATCTAAATAGTTCATTTTTTGAAAAAATATCTTTGGGTGCACGCAATAAAGGTCATTGGTTCCAATCAGGATGTACAATTGAAACTTTGTTCAGAATACCTTCTTTAATGTTTCATGGAAGAAAGAGTTCATACAGGTTTGAAACAACAAAAGGGTAAGATAATTAATGAATTCTGGGGTGAACTTTTCCTTCAAACTACTGTATTATATGAATGGCTGTCATCAGTGCACAGAGAAGCCCAACAGTGTAATTACTGTAAGACTTTTATTGCTCAGTGTTTGTTGAAAATGATAACAACATGTTTACAGCTTATTGGCTTATCTTAGAGTAGCTTACATGCTTGTTCATATCAAAAGGTGTCTTTAAGTGGCTGGCTTGACCGTACATGTTAAGACATATTAAGCGTGCATTTGAATTTATTCAGATCTGACAGCTGCATCTACCATTTTAAAAAACCGTACAGGCAACTCAGGAACCCTATACAGAAGGTGCTGCAATGAACATTTATTAAAGAACCTTTATTTTTAAGAGTGCATTCTCAAACCAGCCTCTCTTTCTCCCTCTTGTTCTGTTCTCCATTATTGCCTCTTGCCATCTTGAGCACACTTGACTCCTGCTCTTGTCTTCTATTCTTCCCTCTCATATCTCCAGCACTCCAGTTCCCCTCCCCTTGGCTCTTAAATCTCTGTGAAAGCACAATTTCACACTCAGCTTAGCCACTTCTCCCAAATATTTCCCACCATAGTTGCTGCCAAAAAGGGGTGCAACCAAACGCCTTCTCCAGTTGCAGGCTTTGACCTCAGAGGGCATTAAATGCCTGGCACGACACAGTGCCTATAGAAAGTATTCATCCAGCTTGGACTTTTTCATGTTTTCTTGTCTTGAATCACAGTGAACTTAATTTGGCACAGTGATCTTTCAGTTAAAGAAAAGACTGTTTAATGTCAAGCATAAAGCAGATTCTGACAAAGTAATCCGGTGTAACTGATTTCATAAGTATTCACCACCTTAAATATGTTTTTAAATAATCATAGGTGCAGTCAAGTGGTGTTGGTTTTAATGTCACATGATTAATTAAATGGAGACTGTCTGTGTGTAGTCACAGGGTTTTAGTTGATTGTAGTGTACATACGCCTATATATGGATGGTACAGATAAAAAGACCATAAGCAACACTGAAACAGTAACACCAGTGAGAGGGATGGATGCAGGAGAATTGGTAGTCACAACTTAAATAGAGAGTAGCAAAGAGAAAGCCACTGTTTCAATGTCATATGACATCTCAGCTGCAGAAATCATGTGGGAGAGTCTGATGAGACCACGCTGAGCCTAATGCTGTGTGTGATCATTTTGTAGAGATGCTTTTCTGCAGAAGGTATTGAACAGGGCTCTAGACTAACATTAGACAAAAGTGGCACTGGTGGCACCAGCACCTGATTTGGTAGAACTGAATATAACATGTTTGTTTGCAATGCACGTTTGACCGTAGCTTGACTTTATTAGCAGTTGCTTGAATTGGAGTGTGGATGAAAATTTCTTTTTATTAACAAAAACAGTAAAATCTGTAAAAACTCATTATAGTGTAAAATTTAAATATTCTGACTGATTGAGTTAGGACTCTCATGAAAATAAACATCGGTCAGGTTGAAACATGCATATGTTTAGCCCTATATACTTATTTATCTTTAATTATGGGTTTAACTCAAACCTCTACCCTACAGTCAACTAAAAGTACTATATTTAGTTTTCACTTGTAAAACACAGAACTTTGTTTTTGCTTTTGTTGTTTGAAGTGATGTGGTCAATGTCTTGGCCATCACCATGCTCACTGGTCAGTAAAACCCTGTATGGCACCTCACTACCATGGTAAAAAGAAATTATATGGTTTCTAGGGTATTTGTTAGAAAAACAGTAGTTAAGCACATTTAGTATAAATATGAATGGACAAAACTGCTATAGTTTAATAACAGTGAACATACTGTAATTATATTCCAATCTTACATGTCTAGAGTGTTCGGGGTAATGCATTACAAATAATGCAAGTTACGTAATTAGATTACTAGTAACTAGTAAAGTAACACATTACTTTTTAATAAAAAAAAAAACTGGTAAGTAACACCAGTTACTTTGTTTTCCCATTTATTGACTCTGCACGATGTAAACATGATGTTTACTGTAGTTTCAGACTAAATGTGAACACGCATTTAGTACTCATCTCAGTTGCACAAAAACAGATTCACAAAAACAAGCGATGACACACAAGCATATTGAAACAAAAGCCAACACAGATGAGTTGTGTAAAACCCAACGCTGCAAAATCAGCGTTACTTGCCCATCAAAAAGAAACAACGAAACCTCTGCGTCCGCTTTGAGCCCTTCCCGCTCCTTGAGTTGCTCTGATATTTACATGGGTCCTATCTCTCGCCTGATCGTAAGCCTTCTTTTTAATGTTTTGTTTCTCTGAAATTTTTCTCTTTTTAATCTTCCAGTTCTCTCCATCTATAGTCAAGTTGCTAATATCCGTCCTGTGCACTCAAATTGAGCACTCTCTTCTCTATCATTACAAGATGCGCCCCTTTACCGCTGATTGGCTACAAGTGTGTTTTGTGACCTGGTCCGACACTGCGGTCAAAAGCGTTTTTCAAAAATTGCTTAGTTGCACCTTTAAAAACACAAATATCCTTTATGTATTTAATCCCATTTTATTAAACAATGTCTTTGCTGCTCAGCTTCGATGATCCAATTCAACCATACTAATAAGCAGAAAAGACTAGATAAACTAGCATTTGTGCTTTATTTTTTTATTATTGCTGAAGAGTGTTGAAATTTCTTCTCTTGCGTTTTACTGTACAGACGTGAATGTGCTTTTCCTTCAGCCTGAGGCTTATTCATTTCGCTTTTGGTGTGAAAGGTCTTTTACATTTGCCAAAAAGAGAACTTTTTATATTAAAAATAAACAAGCAAGCCCTGCCTATATATAAACATAATGCGAAAGTAATGTAACACATTACTTTCCATAAAAAGTAACTAGTTACTTTTTTAGGGAGTAACGCAATATCGTAATGCATTACTTTTAAAAGTAACTTTTCCCAACACTGTTAGTAATACAATAAAATTCAATATGAATGTTCCACATTTCTGCCACAATACCATGGTTTCAGTTAATCACAGTAAACTTATGGTAAATGTTGGTGATTTAAGGATTGAAAAGCCTTCCAACTCGATTAATGTGTTTAACACCAGAATGTCAGCTGGTGTTAAACAAAATATTGTGTTTTTTTTTGTCTGAGAAATCTGCACCAAACTTAAATGCTTCTCATGGATCTCACAGTGCTGTTTAATAGTCGCGCGATCAAGTTGGTCTGCTCTGAACTCGTGGTGCACTGTCTTTTGGGCCGACCTGATAAATGGTCCATGTGGTGCGCTTCAAACGTGTGGTGCTGTTTCTTTCCACTTTTGGTGTGGTTGGCATTTAATGTTTCTTATACACAACAGAAACATCAGCGGTTATCAACTGGTAGTGGCACCATGGTGACTTCTAACAAAATTTAACAGGCAAAAAGTGCAGTCTAGAGGCCTGCTGAACAAAGGGAGAAACCTAGAGGGAAGCCTGGTGTAGAAGTTTTATTTTACAATGAGAATAAGTCCAAGTAGAAGCTTAAAGTCTAGTTTTCTTTTAAGTGACAAAAAGCAAAAATAAACCCTCCAAGGGGTTGAATGCTTTTTGTATTGTTTATGTAACGTTTGCAGAGTGGACAACATCATGTTTTTGAGGAAGTGTATACAGTGTGCCTAAACAATATGCTTAATATAGTATGTTGGTTAACACTTGTGGATGTTAAAACTGAGTAATTTGGTGGTTTTTCGGTGTTGTTTATATCTTTATCATGTTTAGCTAAAAAAATATGTGAGTTGACAAGAAAAGACCACGTCCACCACTTTTTTAACCTTCTTTCACTGACTTTAAATGTTTTTTCTTTATTATGTAATGCTGTGTTTTGAGCCACTGGTATGTTTGTTATAGGATGAGTATTTCTTTTCTCTATAGTTTTATGATCAATAAAACCAGGTTTAAGCCTTCACTTCGTCACAGAATGTTCTTGAACATTTTTCACAGTGTCATTTTAGTCTCAAATTCTGTTTTTTAATGTTAGGCTTCCAAGTGTTATTAACGAAATGTAGCCGGGCTCAAAGTTAAAGAGCTTTGGGGCATTTATGTAAAGCCCCGTCTTTAGCTGTTGGCTTCGTGCCCAGGCTGTGCTCGCTTTCTCTGCACTTTTGCACACGGGGATATTTTGAGGCCCGGTCAAAGTACAGGAAGTCGGTATTAGCGCTCAATGCACTTCCTGTCTTGTTCTGTAGTACTATGTTACTTAGTGTCAGCGCTGCTTTGAAATCATATGACCTGCCACCCAGTGTCTTAAAGGGAAGTGTGGGCTAGGGCTGACTTCTATTTGCAGAAATGCACTTGACTTTTCGGTATATCGGGCCTAATATGAATAAATGGTTTTTAGATTTTGGCTAGACATAATGTTTTATGTAAACCAGACACTTTGACACATTTGTGGGATTGAATTTGCTTGGTTATGTTACAGCCAGATGTTCATATGCTGCATTGTGACGTCCAGAGCTGTGACGTGTGTCCAGATGCTTCCTGTATTTTGAGAGGAAATGAGTGAAAGTATCTGATCAGTTAGGAATTTCCATCTTGAACGCACTTGGCACATTATCACCATAAAGGGTTACAGTTTTTTTTCTTCACCTTTGTTGTTCTACCACTTTGTCTCACACTTCTTTCCCCAACAACTTCACTCTCTGTAGTATTTGTATCAGAGGGAGTGGTGTGGTTACGATCTACAGCAGCTTTTTTCCTTTGCTTTGTGTCGTCAGAAGAATTTTGCGACATTCTGTGTAACATCCTGACAGTGTGAAACCGGTTTCACTAAAGTATTAAACTAGTTCGCCTGATTGTGTGAATTAGAAATGCAGCGTTAAATCTGCAATCATTTTGTATCCGCTAATTAGCACTGTTTTTCATTTTCATGTCAGTCTGATTAAATCAGTGTTCAAAGCTTGTAACATTAAACATTTTATTGGCCCACTTTATAGTTTATACTCTTTTTATGTGGTAAAAAGCCCTGTCAGTCATCATACATAGACATTACTCCCATTACATCTCCTCAACTCCAGCTTTATTAGTTTACCCCTACTTTGTTTACCCCTAACAACAACATTAGTAGTTGTTTACCCCTACTAATTTACGTACACCTTTCAGAATCTGCAAAATGTTAATTATTTTACCAAAATAAGAGGGATCATACAGAATGCATGTTATTTTTTATTTAAATGGTAGTTGTTCATGAGTTCCTTGTTTGTCCTGAACAGTTAAACTGCCCGCTGTTCTTCAGGTCCCGCAAATTATTTGGTTTTTCAGCCTTTTTGTGTACTGAAACCCTTTCCAGCAATGGCTTTATGATTTTGAGATCAGTCTTTTCACACTGAAGACAACTGAGGGACACTGAGAGATATTTAGGCAAAATAAGAAACATGTACACATCTTCATTCTGTTCAAAAGTTTACACCCCCCTTATTTCCCTCTTATTTTGGACCTTTTGCAGATTCTGCAAGGTGTATGTAAACACTTGACTTCAACTGTATATTTAAGATCAGTGTCACGACCCTTCAAAAATCATTCTAATATGTTGAAATAAACTTATTTTTGTGGAAACTGTGAAACATTTTCCACAGGATTCTCAGGAGCATTTATTTGACTTAGCATTTTTGATGTAGATTGTGGTGCTCCTGAACTTTTGAACAGTAGTGTATATAATAAATTAACCCGAATTAACCTGTACATAAATGAATCCAAAATATTAATTTGAGATGAAGTAATTTTATTGGGTAAGAGGAAAGCCTGTTGTAATACAAAACAATGGCACAGCTATATAACCATAAAATTGTATTCATTTTCAATTTGTACTGTTATTTTACGGTATTAATTTTGAGTTTGTACAAGTGCACTTGAGTTTGTACAACAGCACTTGATGTCATCTTAACTGAGCCAGTCCTGATCTGATGTGTTTGTTTCTTCATAGCTCTGCAGTGTGTGGACCCCGTGAAGCCCTGTGTGAACAATGCTACCTGTGTCACTTTTCACAATGGAACAGGCTACTGCAGGTAAGACAGGATGACTCACATTTAAACTCCAGTGTCTGAGGCTCAGTAAGAACCAGAAAAATCCAGCGGCGAGACTGTTTTGCACAAAGCTGCATTGCCTAACTTCATTTCTCCACAGAAATAATGAAATTAGGTCACTCTGAGTATTTAATATTGCCAAATCTGCTTTCCTGACAGAGTTGGAACCCTCCCACAGTACACTGAGAAGTGTGGGTCTTAATGATTGCTTTTTTATGTGTGCATGTGTGCGCATTAAAAACCGTCTCTGAGTGTAGGAAAAACTATGCAAAGCGGATTCAAAAAAGACGAGTAACAGTTGGAGTGGAAAAACGGTAAAATGCATCCAATTCTTGTGGTTGCAGAGTTTAAAATACACACACACACACACACAAGTTTCCTTTTTCCTTCACTGTTAAATGCCGGTTCCTTTACTGCTGTTGTTCGTTGAACGTTCGTTGCTTGTGGCAGCTTGTAATTGTGCTTTTTATGCCGTATGATTGAGGGTTACATTTATTGCTTTGCCCAAAATAAACACTTGCTAACAAACCTATCATGTTACATTTCTATGGGCTGTGAAACACAGAGGGACTGTTTTCCCATGATTGAATGAATCCTCTTTATACAGTCCTCAGCCATGGAAACATATTTCAAAAATTCCACATGTCTTACCTTAACAATATTTTGCGCTTTGGGTTTGGGTTACAGTAAATACGTTCCTACTGCCGCATCTCCAGACTTAACGACATGAAAAAACAAAGAAATTGAAACCACATCTGATGGTAAAGCTCAGCCTTGTGGTAAATCAGGACAGGAATGCACAAAAGTCTTACCTCACCACACTGAGACAACCTTCAAAAATTATTTGAGACTTATGTTGAATTCTTAATAGGAATTTTTCTTTGGCCTCTATGGAATTGAAGTCATGTTTCTCAGTGTCGGTAATTTGCAACCAAAAATTGCGACCTTGTGAATTTACACAACAAATGTTGCCAGGAAAGCGGATGAGTCAGGCCTTTAGCACAGGTTCTGATTGAGCAAGATAGACATAATAAAACCACAGAGTTATCACATTCACGGTTCGTATAAGTAATCCTCCACATCTACCTCAGACAGACTTTAGTGAGTCTACTTTAGTGTTTTTGAAGAGTTAACAATGTATAGTGTGTTTGGAGAGAAGCCTTGTTATTGCTCTCAAATCTTTGTGGAGGTTTCAGTTGTATATTTGTGGAATTTTATTCAAGCTTTATACAGTTACTTTGCATTTTATTCAGTTATTTTATTATTCAACTTTGTATTGTTTTGTGCAGTTAATTGTGATATTACAGCCCAGACAGTTTAGAAAGATTATTTGACTTTTGATTGTAGAGTTTTGATTGTATCTTGGGAAGTCTGAGAACAGTTTATGATTTTGTTCTCTAGCACTATATTAGCACCGTTTCATTTATTGGTAGTTTTAATACTTTTTTAATGTGCTTTTGTTATTTTCATTAGGTTTGTTTTATATTTCATTTTAGCATTAAGTTATTAGAGCCCGAGCACCGGTGGTGCAAGGACCCTATTGGAATTGCTCAGTTTTTTCTTTTTCTCCAAAATGAATCTTATTTTTGAGGGCCTAAACATGCTCGAAAACTCATGAAACTTTGCACATGCACTAAAAGTGGTGAAAATTGAAATCTGATATGGGTTTCAGAAGTGGGTGTGGCAAAATGGATAGCACGACCTGTAAAATTTCAGCAAAGTGCCCCTCAAGCTGCGTTTCACATAAATGCACAAAATTTGGTAGACACATGTAACACACCAATAGCCACAAAAAAAATCGTACGAAGTCTGAAACCCAACAGGATGTCTGTTATTTTGAATTTTCTCTGCAAGTTCTGTGTTGTTTTTGCCATTTTTAGGTGTTGTATATAAACCAACCCCTCCTTGAGTTTTAAACAGATCAACACCTTATTTAGTCAGTGTAATCTAAAGCCCCTTGTGACATTAAATTGTGGACATCTTTGGTTTTTGTTGAAGGGCGTGTCGGTGGCGGCCTGACAAATTTCGATGTTTCGCTATGAAAAAGGAAGTTGTTATAATTCAGGCATACAATGTCCAATCTTCCCCAAACTTTACATGTTTGATAAAAGTCCTGACTTGAAAAGATCTACATGCCCATATTCAGTTGTAGTCATAGTGCCACTTGCTGGCAACAGGAAGTGACAAGTTGTACGCTGTAACGAACTCCTTCTAGAGATTTAATGACACCAACATTGTATTTAGTCAGTTTAATCTAAAGGCCTTTGCGATGTTTTTGTTAAAGGGCGTGTCCATGATGGCCTGACAGATGTCGATGTTTCGCATTGAAAAAAAGTTGTAACCCAGCTATATAATGTTTGACCTGCCCCAAAAACTTTACATGTTCAATAAGAATCTTGGCCTGAAAACATTTAAAGGCCAATATTTCGTTATAAACATAGTGCCACCTGTTGGAGACAGGATATGTCATGCTTTACACTAATTCAAATTTACCATGTTCAATCTGCACCAAACTTCATATATTTGATAAAAATCTTGGCCTGAAGACATCTACATCCCAATATTCAATTATAGTCATAGTGCCACCAGCTGGCATCAGGAAGTTTGGCATGTATAATTGACTTTAACATATTCGTCCTATATTTACCACTTGTTTTCCTAAAGCCACCGGGTGAGCCAGGTGCGAGGGCCCTTTCAACGCTGCTTGCAGTTTTAATATTTATTTTGTTTTTAGTTTTTTATGTTTTACGTTTTTCATCTAATATATCTAATTTATTTGATTTCTGCCTTAGTTTCAGTTAACAAAAGTAATTTAAATAGTAGTTTCAATTAATAAAAACCACAATGACCGAAATTCAGTTTGTCTAATGTTTAATCTTTCAACATAAAACCTAATGTTAAAGTGATAGTTCACCCAAAAAATGAAAATGATCCCATGATTTACTCAATCCTCAAGTCATCCTAGGTGTATATGACTTTCTTCTTTCAGACGAAAACAATCAGAGTTGTATTAAAAAATATCCAAGCTTAATGTCAATGGGTGTTGAGATTTTGAATCCAATAAAGTGCATCCATCCATCATAAAAAGTACTCCACACGACTTCTGGGCCTTAATAAAGGCCCTCTGAAGTGAAGCAATGTGCTTGTATAAGAAAAATACTCATATTTAAAACTATATCAGGGCTCAACGCTAAGGATTTTTTCTACTGGCCCACTTGGGCCAGTGGTTCAAATTTTTACTTGCTCGGTCAAAATTTCCACTGGCCCTACCACAAAAAAATGAAATAGTTGCTGTTATCATTGTTTTTGACTCATGTCATCTTTTATTTTAATAAATAAGCTTTTATGACACCAAAAGTTTACATACCAAATAAAATTGTACAAATCTCGATTCCAATTTCGATACCACACCTAAACCTACTAGTCCAAACATTATTGTTAATTTTTTTTAAAATTATTATTATTTTATTAAAAATGAAAAGATGTTTTAGGGAAAAATAGCAGACAGACTGAAAGAATGCAAACAGTCTTTGTCAGCAGGTGGCGCTTAAGGAATAAGAGTGATATTACGTTTCTATGGTTACCGCTGTAAACAAAGCGGCGTCATGCTTATGAACGCTACTTTAAATACATCATACATGGGCAAATGAAAAGAAAAGTAAACTTTTCTTAAAGCAGTCAGTTCCCCTTACAGATACATTCAATATTTCCAATATTTCGTGCGTTGTGCACCGTGATTTTGGTCTGTCTGCTACAGTACTTTTTTTCTCTTTGCGTTTGTCTTCAGTGTCTCTGGCCTCTGTTAACGGATGTCTAAAGAGTTCGTAATATTTCCACGCACATGACATTTTGAAAGAAGTTTGCATGAAGTTTGTGTGCAAGCCCGGAATAAGAGATTGGTTGCAATATGTCCGGTCTCTCTGTGATTGCTTAAAATTTTAAATTATCAAGGTTAAAAAACACGTGAAAATGATAAACTTTTGTGACGACGCGACAGTGGCCCCATTGGGCCAGTGACATATTCGTCAACCGTCCCGAGCGTCTTTCATGCTGGCCCTGGGCCGTCGGGCACTCCTTATTGTTGAGCCCTGTATATAAACCTCTAGCTTCCTCTAACTGGCGCATGCGCATTTAGGAGAGAGTGGCGTTCCAGTGTACGACACTGGATGTAGACACAGCGTAAAGTGGAACCTTATTGTAACCTTATTGTAAAGTATCACCAACAACCTCAAAATGATTATCCTTTAAGCATACTGTACATTATGTTGTGACGTCTGAATTCACTTATTGCTTTTAAAATGATACATTTTTGTCTTTTATTCTTATTATTTTGACAAAATAGGGTTTAATTTTGGATATCTTTTGGTTAATACCCAGAACATGAAAATAATTATCAGCTTTGGTATTGGCAGGATTTAAATATATAGGGATTTGTATTGATCTCCTAAACTCTAAGAGGAGACACATGCTACACACAGAGTATGTTTGTCAGTAGTATTTGTTGAGAATCAGGAAATGTCAATATTTCCGTTAATTCTCCATTTAATTTCATTACTGTAAAGCAGTTCTCACTCGTGATGTTTCTATTTTATACGTAAGGAGAAAAGGTGCTTGTAAAAGAGATAAGATGAAATAAGAAGCCGGTGTAGTATCATTCATCTTATCATGATTTGTTACGCTAGAAAATTCCACAAAGTTTTTGTTAGGTTCCGCCACTGAGCTTTCTGGCGTGAAAACCAAAATCTGACCTTCTCAAGCTGACAGGAATCAGGCACACCGGTCGCCGCTGGATCCGACAGCTTTAGATTCTCTACAGCTCAAATTCTTGAATGCTATGAAAGTTCATCTTGGCTTGACTTTGCTTGAGAATACAGGCTTTCAGCAATCTGAAATGGCTGCCTGGGTGTGCGTGCAATCTCAAAATGGAACAGGCTGACACAAGGTACTCTCAGGAGTTACTAATACATTCTGTGTAGGTGAGGTGACACCCGAGAACCAAAGTCAACAAGGTGTTTTTCAGTTTTTTTTTTTTTTCCTCAGCCACTGTGATCTCAGTACAGGAAGAGCAGTATGACAGAGGTTGGCAGAGCAGGGTGTGAGTGTGTGAGTGGTCAGACCGGTGCGTCTGCAAGCCTCCAGCCAGGGTGTGAGAAGCAAGCTGCGTGTCACCTGTGTGTCTGTGTCATTTTTTTTTGTGTGTTTTGTGTGCGCATATGCGTGTACGTCTAGTTTCATATGTGCCTGTGTGTGTGTGTGTGTGGGGTAGGAGAGAGACACGTGAGGAAGTCTGCAGGATTTCCACTGCAATGCCAGTTTCAGAGCACATTACGTGTAGAGCAAAGTTAAGAATCAAGTAGTTCACCAAAACAGGACTTCATGACAAAGTAGTGATACAGATTAGTGAATTTATCGAGATTTCTTCAGCTACCATGCTTTAAAAGTGATGATTTGTTTTTTTGTTTTTAACTGACAGTCCGACACTTATTGTTTGCAGTTAAAGTCAGCTAAAATGTTTAATTGTTAGACTGGCAAGACAGGCCATGTTGTATAGCATTGTATAGCACTGCATTTGTAAGCAGACTCCAAATATTTGTGTTGGTCTTTAACTGTTGACAAGACACACATCTTTTGTCATTACATCACATCTGTCTTTATTTTTTTTCTGTCACATGTGTTTGTCTGACCAATGGCAGACTGAAGAAGGTTCATTTGCATCTTCATTGAGTTTTTCAATAATTTTTGGTGGGAGAGAAATGGCATGTTTCACTTTAAGACTGCCTGAATCAAGCTGAGATTGGAGGGAAAAATATATATGTATATAATTTTTTTTTTATATTTCTTTTAAAAATTTCTATTAATATTTCTTATGTGTTATTTTCTTTTAAGAAAATAATACTTTTATAATATTTTTATTCAGCAAAGATACACTGAATTGATCATACATAACAGTGGAAATAAATAAATAAATAAATAAATGCTGTTTACTTTCAGTTCATTAAAAAATCCTAAATAAACATAAAAATATTACTGTTCTTATTATTGGTAATAATAAGAAATGTTTCTTGAGAACAAAATCAGCATATTACAATGATTCCTGAAAAATCATGTGACACTGAAGACTGGAGTAAACCAGTTTCAGGACTCCTGAAAATTCTGCTTTGCCATCACAAGAATGAATAACTTTGTAAAATATATTATAAAAGAAAACATTTTTTCAAAATGTAATAATATTTCACAGTCTTACTGTTTTTGGTGAGCATACGATACTTTGAAAATTCTTTTTAAAAATCCTCAATTTTTTTAAACCGTGGTGGATTTTTTCACCTCCCTACCTAAAACAAAGCAGCACAGCTCTAGGCCCGACACAAGTTGAGGATTTTGCAACTTGGAAATGGATCTGTGTTTATCTGAGCCAGAGCGAGTGAGTTAGCAGTAAGAGAATAGCTGGCAGTGTGTGTGTGTGTGTGTGTGTGTGTGTGTGTGTTTTTGAGAGCAGAAGTGAGACTGCCTTGAATACCTGAGCTCAGTGCCTCTCTCTGCCCAGAATCTTATTTTCCCTCTTCCACATCAAACAAGATGTCTTTGTCTTGGCCTGCGTGAGGGGTGCAAACTTATTAATTTTTTACCCCTCACTTCCTTCCCCCCCCTCCCTTTAGCCGTTCCTCCCCCTCTCGGTCGGAAGGGAGAGAGAGTCAGCTTGGCGTTTGTTTGATCTGACAGGTAGAATGTGCCTGCAGGGAGAGGAGAGCAGTACGGAGACGTCTTTTAGCGCTCAAGAGGGTGAAATCGGAGATGTGTCTGCCTGCTGGTGAGAGATAGAGGAGGTAGAGGGAGATTACCCTGTCAATACCTCTCGCTGTCAATCATCTCTCTCTCAGAGCCCCGTGTTTCTTTACGACCTTTTTTTGGCTTCTCTTTGCAGTGTTACTTCATCTCTCTCTTTTTTTAATCTTTGAGCTATATCATCCCTTTTATTAACATGCTGTATTGTTCTGTATACTACCCTCCTTTCATTCCTGTCCTTCTTTCACCTCTTTCTCTCTCTCCGCTCTATGTGCCTACAGGCAGGGCTGATTTGTTTCAAAGTCACATTCAAAGTGTGATGGCCTCAGGAAGAGCGTCTGCCAACCAGAAACTCTAGTCATAAAAGAGAGAGAGAGAAGGCGCTTCAGGAACATGTACCCAATTCTGTATATAGCACTCAGGCTAAAGTCAACAACTCGGCTGTGTGTGAAGAGTGGCAAGCAGAGGCCGTGATTTACTCAAACACCCCCGTACACACGTTCAGCTAGCTGACCTAAGTGAGGACATGTAGCAAACTTTTTTTTAACCTTTACTTTTTGCACAGTATCCGTATTTTTCCTCTTTGTTGTTTAATATGATTTTCTTTTAATCCAGAATGTGCAGAATTTTATCAAAGTTCAATTTATTTGATCAAAAATACAGAAAAAAAGTAAAATTATGGAATGTTTTTGCAATTTGAAATGTTTTCTATTTTATTTCAGTTTTTCTATCATGTAACACTGAAGACCTGAGTAATGGCTAATAAAAATTAAGCTTTGCATCGCAGAAATAAATTATATTTTAAAGTATATTAAAATAGAAAACCGCTATTTGAAATTGAAAAACTATTTCTGTTTTTTTTTTTTTTTTTTAATCAAATAAATGCAGCATTGATGAGCAGAAAACGCTTGTGGGTTCGTAAGAGGAGCTTAAATTGCTTTAAGTACTTGAATTTGACTTTTTCAAATTTAAGGCCTGGAAAACCCTTAAAAATAGCTATATTCCTGAAGAGGTACTTGAGTGCTTGAATTATTAAGACAATGTATCTGTGAAATAAGTTTTTAATTTTTACAATAAGCACATATCTTTTGATTTAGATCAGAACTTCACGTATCGCATATCATTTGATTCAGATTGGAACTTCAGAGTGGGTTTGTGAATCATTTCGTGGACTGAATGATTTGCAATCCGCGCTCCAAGCCCTGATCTGAAATGATGGCTCATGAATCCTTATCAGATCAGGGCTTCGGATCGTGAATCATTTGATTCAGATTGGAATTTCAGAGCAAGGATCGCAAATCTTTTGATTCAGATTGAGACTTTGGTGCAGGTTTGTGAATCTTTTGATTCAGATTGAAACTCTGGAGCACACATCACAAATGATTTGATTTGGTTTGCGAATCTTTTTCTGGCTTCTTTTTTTAATAACAGTAGAAAACATCGAAAGATTAAGGCAGTACAGTTAAAAAACTAAACAAAACAAAGAAAGATGAATGAAAGTATACACAAATACACCTCCTTTAAGAAAATTCCCTGCGGTTTTACTATAGTAAACCACAGTATTACTACAAATACCATGGTTAAGCTGTGGTTAGTGTAAGAAAAACATGGTTAATTTGTGGTTACCATGTGCTTTGCTTTATTGTGCGTTTACATTTAGTTTTATTAGTATATTTTTATTTTTTCAATTTTATCTTTTTTAGAATTTGAAAGACATTGCTTGATAAGTGAGATCTCTATCCTTGAAAATCAAAAAAGTAGTGCTTGAAAAGTCCTTGAAAGTCCTGGAATTTCATTTTATCTGCATGATAAAATGAAACCGTGTTTTTTAAACCGTGTTTAAAAAAAACATTAAAAATCTCACTAATCACAACTTTTGAACAGCAGTGTATGTGACTTATGGGAGCAATTTGGTCCCATAATTATGGCTGAGTAAACTTATACACATGAACTTATAGTTTACAATTATATTTATTAATTTGTCAGGCATTTTGATCCAAAGCAACTTTGCAGCATCACTTGTTTACTGCTTGAGCTACAGGAGCATTTAAACAGTTTGTATGTCGTTTATACTCTCTGCCTTATCATAAATATTCACAGGAGCTCGTTTGTATAAAAGAAATGAGGTTTGTCACACAGTCAACATGCTGTCTGTTCCTTTCTCTCTCTTTTTTTTTTTTGCAGATTGCTACAAAGATAGGGCTTATTAAGTCTAGTTTGATTTCCTGTAGTCTGAGGCCTCACTATATGTGTAAGTGTGAACGTGGGTATGTGTTTGAACCACACTCTGGTATGAAAAACTTGATCATGAGAGAAAGTTTCTCATCCTTGCCAACTAATCTACGCGACAACGACTGCAGGCCAGAAGGGGCCGTCCCATGTCAAGACGAACATGAGTCTTGAAAACATTCTCATCAATTTTCACAAATGTTTCCTATTGCTGGAGGCCTCACACAATAGTGGGAAATGTGGCAAACAGGGCCTAAACCCACGACGCACCGTGCTGACAAGTAGAGCTGAGTGACAGAAAGATGACATGGTTATGAGAACAATGACACACGCAAACGCACATACAGCCACATAACTTGGGGTGTTAACATTGCTGAGGTTTTAGGTTACTCAGCATGCAGGTTTGGCTGTGATTTCTCTCTCCCTCTTGTTCCGAGGAGGAGGAAAATCTGTAATGATTAAGAATCTGGGTTCCTCACACAAAGGTTGCGAGTTCAATCATGAGCAGGGACCTTATCAGCAGCATTGTGTCCTTGAGAACGGTACTTAACCCTGCGTTGCTCCAGGGGAACCGACCCTGCAATTACAGCCCCACAAGGCTCTTGAAATGAGAGCCCTCTGGTAAATGGCAAATAATTAACTAACTAACTACTCTAAGAGTTAGCATTCCATTGCGTGAAGATTCCTGAAAAGTATAGCTTCTGAGTTGTCCGTTTGTGGATACCTGGTGTTTGCTGAAATCAAAATATGAAACGAACATTGGCGTTCTCAAACAAATAAATAAGATTAAAACTTGTGTAAATGTTAGGAGGTCACATGACGTTCTAAAATCGGTTTGATAAATGTTTCCATCTGTTCAGCTAATGGTTAGTCAGCTCTTTTTGCTAAAGCCATCATTGTGTATGTGGGTGTGTTGTTGACCTCATGACCTCCAGGGGATATATAAAGACCACCTTTCCTGTCATCTAGAATAAAGACCTCTGGGTAATTACAGATAATTATCTGCATTTGGGGGAAACCGGTGTGAAACGTTTTTTTCTGTTACACTGTCAGAAAACATCAGTAAGATGTGTTTGATCAAGCTAATTTCACTAACTTAAATTGTTTTTCAATGTTGTTAGAGTTTAAAACCGTTGCGATTTTATTGCAATTGTATTTTTTTTACATTATTATTTAATATTTTTTTAAATTGTTAGTTGAAAAAAGTATTATGATAATTGAGTTATTTAAATAATTATTTACATTTAAATGAATTATATATTTAGTTTAAATTGGCCAACATTTAATTTTTTTACATGATGATGATGATGATGATGATGATGATGATGATTATTATTATTATTATTATTATTATTATTATTATTTTTTACAATATTATGATAATTTAGTTAACTAATAATTTACATTTAAATTGAATTAGCTATATAATTTGTTCATTTAATATTTTTGACATTATTATTTAATTTTTTAAATTATTTTTTTAATATTACCATCATTTTGTTATTTAAATAATTTTTACATTTAAATAATTTTTATATATTCAATTTAAATTGGCCCACTTAATTTGTGTTCATTTAACATTTCTTAAAATTATTCTTTAACAGTTTTGTGATAATTTAGTTATTTAAATAATTATTTACATTTAAATTAATTTTTGTAAAAAAAATTTCAACAATTTTATGATAATTTAGTTATTCAAGTAATTGTTTACATTTAGACTGAATTATTTATATATTCAGTTTAAATTAACTTTTTTTTTTACATTTATAATTATTATCATTTTATTTTTTTAATTGTTAGGGCTTTTCTAACAATATTACAATATTTTACTTATTTAAGTAACTATTTACATTCAAAATGTTTATTTACATTTAGATTAAATTGCTTCAGGTTATTTGTGTTCATTTAACATTTGATTTTTTTATATATTTTTTTTAATTATAGTTTAATTTTATTTTTTTACGATAATTTAGTTATTTAAATAACATCTCAGCTGAATTATTTATATATTGAAATTTAAATTGGCCAACTTATTTTGTGTTCATTTAACTTTTTTTAAATTCACGTACTAAATCTTAAAATGTAATTTTTTACATTATTATTTAATTTTTTTAAATTGTTCGTTTTTTTTATATTGATAATTTAGTTATTTAAATAATTATTTACATTTAAATGGAATATTTATTTATTCAGTTTAAATTTGCCTACATTAAAACATTATTTTACATAATTATTTACTTTTTTTTAAATTATTAGTTTTTTTCAAATAATATTATGATAATTTAGTTTTTTTTTTTTAATAATTTCAAATCTAAACTGAATTTATGTATTCAGTTTAAATTGCCCCACTTAATTTGTGTTCTTTGCCCATTGCAGCTGTGGATTTGTTCAGCCAAGTTTTGTTAAGTCCAGATTTGTTCAGTGTGTGTTTTGGAGCTCAGACTTCACACTAGCACAATGAAGCTTTTCATCAAAGCACAGATGAAAATGCTACAGTAACTGAGTGAAGTGAAAAGAAAGAGACCATAGAAGAGAGCAGGAAAAGAAAGCGAGGGAGGAAGAGTATATTAAGGAGGAGTATATAAAGAGCAGAGAACCCTCCCTTCAGCGAGACATGCTGTTTTCAGATCAGATTTATAGCGCATATGCACTCGAAGTCACGCTCAGTCTCACCACAGCACTTCTGTCTACTCCACCCTGCCTTCCTTCTGTCCTCTTTTTTTTTGGTTTCTTGTCAAAAAAGGGAGAAAGGAGAAACAAAACTTGCTTTTACTTACTTTTTACTTTTACTTTACTTTTACACGTCTTTCTTTCTTTCTTTCTTTCTTTCCCCTTTCTCGTCCCTCTCTGTGGTTCAGCCCTCCCTGTCTGTGTTACTCTTTTCATTTTGCACCCCTCCCCCTGCCTCCGCTCTTTTTTCCCTCTGTTTTTCCTGCGGTCGTTGGGCTTTTTAGTGAAAATTAGAGAAAGCCAAGGATGTAGAGGAGGGCCGACTGCTTCTATAAATATGGCTGGCTCTTTTCCTTAAGAAAGAAGGGAGCGAGGATGGGTAGGAGCATTTCTAGTTACCTTTTGTGTGTGATGCAGAAACTCTACATTTTGCCCACTCATGATGAAGCCCACGTGATCGTTCATATTAAATAATCTCAGTACCATGGAGGTGGGGGACAAACTCTAAGGTGACGTTTTTTGCACGAGAAAGTGAGTGGGTTGAAATCAAATTCTCGATGAGGTGCCTCGTGAAAATCTGAACTAGAAAGAGTTTTTCCCCCACCCTATCACCCCAGGCCCCGTGGATGGGACATGAAGAGGTCAGTGAGCCAGAGAGAGAGGGGCGCTAATATGAACCATCTGTAGAAATCTGACACCTCAGGAGAAAGAGCGAGAACGAGGGGGAGACGGAGGAAGGGAGAGGGAAAAATGCATGAAGGATAACAAAGAAACCTATAGATGAGTTTAGCTGCCGGAGTCATTATTTTGTCAAGGTTTGGTTTTTAGATTTGAAGACTGTGAATGTTTATATGTGTTTAAATCAGCAAGACAGTCATAAAAAACACATTTACTATGTTTCAAACCAGGGCTGTAATACCTGTGACCCTTGGATTGTGATGGTGATCTAAACAAGCTTTTCCCTGGTGAAATCAAAGGGAAGATAAAGTGAAAATCCCTCCTTGTCTTTGAATAGTATAAAGTGACACAACTGTCTGAAAGAGGCCTGTTCCCCTGAGTCCAGGCTGTTTGCTTGTGCCGGCTTTAAGTGTGTTTGTTGTTGTTTGAGTGTCTGCACTGCTGTGATCTCGTGACCGGAGGGTCGCTGTGGGTGTATTCTTACTCAGAGCACAAACTCACATACACACACACACACACACACAGCTGGAAAAAAGAGCCAAATCACACTTGTGCAGTGTGACCACATACAGGATGCAAACTTATGCCACTATTGCACCCTATTAGATGGTGGAGGGTGAAACAAAACGCCTGAAGTATAACAAATATAGATAACACCGCCATGCACCCAATGCAAGAAAAAAATGTGCCTTTTTAAGTAGTTTTGAGTTAAAATCGGTCACGTAAATGCGTTACTGTCTAGTTGGATGGTAATGTTATTTAATAAACTGCGACTTGACATGATTTACACTACCAGTCAAAAGTTTTTGAACCGTAAGATTTTTAATGAAGACTCTTCAGCTCACCAGTCCTACATTTATTTGATTCAAAGTACAGCAAAAATAGTACATTTTATAATATTTTTACTATTTAAAATAACTGATTTCTATTTGAATATATTTTAAAATGTAATTTATTCTTTTGGTTTCAAAGCTGAATTTTTAGCATCATTACTCCAGTCACATGATTCTTCACACTGTGAAAAGTTTTTGCCAGCTTAGCACCTGCCTTAATTTTAAGTTAAATCAACTTAAAAGTACAAGTAATTTAAACTTATCTTATTGTAGTGATTTTTTTCAGGCTTCTTTGAATAGAAAGTTCAGAAGAACAGAAATAGAAATAGAAGTTGAATAGAAATCTTTCAACAATAATAATTTCTATAATTTCTTACAAAAAAAAAACAGTCGTTTTAAATAGTAAAAATATTTCAAAAGTTTACTGTTTTAAAAAAACATTAAAAATCTTATTGTTCAGAAACTTTTGACAGGTAGTGTCAAATTGTAAGAGCAATAGTCTGACCCATATGTGAATCAAATCAAAGGACAAAACCATTTACTGAAGAAAACATTTTCAGGCTAAATATTTTTAAGTTACCAGAAGTTCATCATCCTTAGAACTTTGTGTTGACACGTGAACTTTTTCTCGCTTAAAGCCACCAAAATGACAATATGAGGAACAAAATTGCGACGTGTGTTGCACTTTTGCAATGTTTGTCAGTAATTTGCAAGAAAAACACAGTTGTCATGGAATCAGAATCATTTTGATAAAAAATTATGAATAATACGGTCTCAGGTGATATCAGACATTTACAACCTGCACATTTTCTCATATCACCCAATGTTGTTTAATTTTGTACCATGTGTGGTCGAAATGACGGATCCTGAGCCAGGATTTCAGCTGCAACAGTTTGCATGTGTGTGTTCTGTGTATATCTTAAGATACACACTTTGGGAAACGGGTTGTTTGGAATCTCAAGTAGGTGTATGCAGTCATACGGGCGCAACTACACACACACACACACACACAAACATTGTCAAAGGGTTTTTTTTTTTTATCCCTCATCTGTGTTACCTGACCGTCCTCTGGGAGGCCGGCACCTGCATGGCAGCAGGCCGTGGTGTGTCGCACACAAGAACACTTTACATGCCACTGAAACTAAGTGGATTTAAGAACATTTTGTTTTTTTCCCTCTCTCATTGAAACACTTTTTGGAAAGTCTGTCTGTGACTTCACTGGACCATGAGAGTTGAATATTAGCAAAAACTAAAATGGTGAGAGAGAGAGAGGGAGAGAGAGAGGGGTGGGGTTTGAATGGATAGAGAGAACAAGACAGAAGGACAGACAGGGTTTTTTCCCTCAATCTTATTTTGCAATCATGTAATTTCCTCTTTGTGCTGGTCATGTGCTGAAATCTCTGGAGAGCTCCAGTGAGGAGGCGGAGGAGAAATGCAGCCCACTGTCTCATGACAAAACATAGTACACCGTCATACTGATATGAAACTCATTCTGTATGGTTTAACCTCTACCTCATTCTGTCCTTGTGGGCATCACATCCCATGTGGCTTTCTTAAGAGTTTTGAAAGACAACATTTGTAAGCATAAATTTTGGTTTGGTATTTATCTAATTTTTAAAAAAATATGTATTGTATTAATATATACACTGCTGTTCAAAAGTTTGGGATTAGTAAGATTTTTAATGTGTTTTAAAGAAGACTTCTGCTCATCAAGGTTATGTTTATTTGATTAAAAATACAGAAAAAAACAATAATATTATTAAATATTATTGCAGTTTAAAACAGTGGTTTTCTGTTTTAATATACTTTAAAATAGAATTTATTCCTGTGATGCAAAGCTGAATTTTTAGCACCATTACTCCATTCCTCAGTGTCACATGATCTTTCAGAAATCATTCTAATATGCTGATTTATTATCAATGTTCACAACAGTTGTGCTGCTTAAATTTTTTTTGTAACGTAAAACCTTTTTTAGGATTCTTAAATAAAACATTACAATAAAACATTAAAATATAACTCTTTTGTAACAATATACACTACTATATATATACTTAAAGTGCCCCTATTATGCCTTTTCAAATATGATCTTTCATGTAGTGTTTCATGTAGCTGTATGTGAACGTAAACTTTCTGCAAAGTTGTGAAGCTGACAGTGCACGATAAATAAAGTTATTGTCTATCAAAAAAAAGAGTCGGTTCACATTTGCCTGAACGAGTCGTCAGGATTTCGAATCTTTTTCTGTTACGGCCACACGTCACGAAGTAACACATTTGCATAATGTCCACCCACGTTCTACGTTGCGAACAACTTGTCCGCCCATATATTTCCATGTGGTTTATGTCACATGGAAATTTACACGTACATTATACGTAAGACGCTGTATCCTACGCTGTGAGTAAAATTGTTTTATATTCACTTCCAAAAGATGATGAATCTACAAAGATTGTATTTTCTAGCGATCGTTCAAAATAAGTAGTTGTGTATGTTATGTTGTGTAACAACCCTGCACATGTCATGCTAACCGGCTAAATCACGCTTCTGTAGTTCTGTGGTTCAGCTGTGGACCCACTGTAGTCTGACAGTTTGCGATTGATGCAGCTTGACTGTCTGTCTGTCTCATTAGTTGGAGTAATGATAAAGGATGGCGCACAAAACGGCTTTTACACCGAATGCGGAAAGCGCTGTGCTATGAAACCCATTCGTTTTAATTGCTTCCGCCACGCGAGGACAGCTTGTTTCTGGCTCGACCAAAGCGCATGCGCAGTGGAGCGCGCACGCTACAGACAAAGTTCAAATGAGTTGTTCAAATGAACTTTTGCTGCAGCGCTTTCCGCGTTCGGTGTGAAAGCCGCCTTAATGCATTATACAATGTTGAAGTTTACAACATAGAGGTGTGCCCGGTTCGCTTACATAAGAAAATTGCGAGCACTTTACACGGTAGTCCGTGCCAACTTGTCGATCAGCCACTTCAGCCGTTTCATCATCAGACTCTGGCTGGAATTGTTATGGTAAAATCGATGCCATCTTTTCTATGTATTGACAAGTATCCAGGGCTGTCAGTTAGTTATGGCAATGGGCGTTTCATTTTCCGACACGCCGTACGCGGTAGACCAATCATAAAGACTGCGCCATCTGACCAATCACAGCAGTGGGGGCTCACGGAAAGGAGGGGTTTAGAGAGACTGATTCTTCGAACTGCTTCGCACGAGTCGTTTATGAATCATTTAGAAATGGGGTAAAATTAAATCTATTTTTGGAGAAAACTGAAGTGTTTTTTGACCTTGCATACATGTAAACCTGTTTTGGGAGTCTATTAAAACAATATTAGCAACCTTTAAAATGGCATAATAGGGGCACTTTAATATTTTTATTCAGCAAGGATGTGCTAAATTGATAAAAAGTGATAGTAAACACTTGTATTGTTAGAAAAGATTTCTATTTCGAGTAAATGCTGTTCTTTTTATTTTTCTCCTGGAAAAATATCACAGTTTCCAAAAAAAGTTAAGCTGCACAACTGTTTCCAACACTGATAATAAATCAGCATATTAGAAGGATTTCTGAAGGACCACATGACACTGAAGACTGGAGAAATGGCTGATGAAATAGACAGAAATAGATTTTATTTTAAAGTATGTTAAAATAGAAAACTGTTGTTTTAAATTATTTTTAAATTTTAAATCAAATAAAAATAGCCTTGATGAGCAGAAAAGACTTCTGAAAAAAACATTAAAAGTTTACTAATCCCAAACTTTTGAACGGCAATGCAATTATGTAACCATACTGTTGTGTTTGGAAATTTGTTTGGATTGTGCTCATAGTAACATTTTGGTGGAAATATATAATTTAGAAAACTCCATCAAAATAAATGGAAAATGCAAACACTAACCTCAATGCAAATCTGCAGTAATTGTTTCTCTTTTTTGCTACGGGCCTCCTTCAACAGTCTCTAATGGGTTTTTATCAACAGTTATGCAAATTACAGTGTTTTGGTTATTTCTGTGTGTTTGAATATAATTCAATTACAAATTAAAATTTTTGTAGTTGCAAGTTAAGATGAATGCTATCTAGATGAGGCAAGATTCTTGAGCAAGATTTTTACACTATGCATACGTAATAAAACGCTGTGTATCCTGTTATGTTGCATGACTCATACAGACCCTGAATAATGCCGTACCGTTTCTGTGTTTCAGGTGTGCTCCTGGTTTCTTAGGCGATTACTGTCAGCACAATGACCCATGCTATGTGGGATATTGTCTGAATGGAGGAGAATGCACTGTGAGTGTGGCTGGCGTACCTGGGAGCCCCAGCTGTGTGTGTCCTCTAGGGTTCACAGGCCAGCACTGTGAGATCCAGAAAAACTCCACCTGCTTTCCCAACAACCCTTGCACCAATGGAGGGAAATGCTCACTCCTCTCCAACGACCAGTACAAATGCCAGTGCCCCCGTCGATGGACAGGTCAGATCTCTCTCTCACTTCCCATCTCTGTTTGTCCCTCTGAGACCCTGGTTGTGTCTTAAAGTTTATTTTCAAAAGCATAAAAGCCCACTCTTTTAGTAATGTATTAAACTCATATATTGACACTTTTCTTATTGTTTTTGTTCTACGCTGACCTTTTCTTTTTAGGTCGGCATTGTGAGCAAGAGGACACATGCCTGTCTGGCCCATGTGCCAACGGTGGTACCTGTCGTGCTCTGCCCAATCGTGAATTCTCCTGTACCTGTCCTTCTGGTTACCATGGGCCCCATTGTCTCAATGACACAGATGAATGTGCCTCCTCCCCATGCAAGAACGAAGGCGTGTGTCTGAACACCCCAGGCTCTTATCGATGTAACTGCCAGCCCGGTTTTACCGGGATCCACTGCGAGACGGATTATGTGCCCTGCTTTCCATCCCCCTGCCTCAATGGTGGAACCTGCCGGCAGATGACAGACACAACTTATATATGCCACTGCTTGCCAGGTTAGTTTCCTAGGAGAGGAAATAGAAATCTATTTTTATCATAGAAAAAAAGCAGAATTTAAACAGAAGCTATTTTAGTTCAGATGCAAGTGAAACATGTTAGTCAGACATGCCACAGCTCATGCAGTGATTATGTCAGCACCCACTTGGACCTGAGCCAGACAGACCAATGTCTGATGAGATTTTACCGCAGCACAAGTAGGAGTGGGTGATAAACCGGTTAAAACAACTAACTGATTTTCAAGCATTGCTGTTGCAGAAACGCATAATGTCACTGTATAGGAAATGGGTGTTCCAGTCACTTCACATGTAGAGATAAAATGCAGTAGAACTTGACTAGACACTTCTAGCTAGTAACGGTTAAGTGTAGTTACAGTCTTTTTTTTATCAACCACAATTTTGGAAATACTATGTTATAAATGTTTGCTTGTATCACTCATACCTTCACTTCTTAATCTTAATCAGAAAAAACTGTCAGTTTTCTCTTATTGAATCAGTTGCTGGTTGTATCTGTATTTATTTGGACTAAAACACACAAAGAGACTTTATCAGTTTACCATTTAAAGAGCGCCGTACTGGCAAAACACAGCAACAGGCCAAAACTCCTCTCTCACCTCAGGCAGCGAATACGAGCCGTGAGAAATGTCTTTTCGTGCTTTAAAGTTGAGTAATTACGTTTAATAATGCCAGCGAGACAGAGCACCTTTGTGTTACCGATACCTGGGATTGAGAGTGAGTTGTTCAGGAAATTTTCACTCTGATTTTCCTGTAATCAGGTTTTAATGGAACAAACTGTGAGCTGAACATTGATGATTGTCCGAATCACCGCTGTCAGAATGGAGCCACATGCATGGATGGAGTGAACACTTACAACTGCCAGTGCCCACCTGAATGGACTGGTATGAAAACAGCATTATATACACTGTGTGTGTGTGTGTGTGTGCGTGTGTGTGTGTGTACTTGTTTTTGCTACACACAAGGATAGTAAAACCTGAAATTTTTGACATTGTGGGGACCGGCCTGCGGTCCCCACAATGTTAAAAAATGATTAAAAATAGTAAATGATGTTTATCTGAAAGTGTAACGATGTAAACATGTTTTCTGTGAGGGCTAGGTTTAGGGTTAGGGTTGGGTTAGCGGATAGACAATATCGTTTGGTCAGTATAAAATCTATAGAAGTCTATGGAAAGTCCCCACAATTCACAAAAACAAACATGTGTGTGGTTGCTCTCTCTTGTTCTCTTTTCTGCTAGTGGAGATGACTCACAGATAGTGATTCACAAACAAATTGTTTTTGGAACTGATTCTTTTTAATGATTCAAATAAATAATTTCAAAGCTCTATGTTTAATGTTTGAAAGCAAAGAAATTAGCACACTTCCTAAAATATTAATATTGCCTCTAAAATATTATTAAATACTGGATTAATTTAATTTACATTACAATTGTGTTTTTTAAATCGTGATGTATTTGTTTTTTGATATGATTAATTTTTATATTTTAACAAAATAGTAATATTTTGAATTAAAATAAATACCAAAATAATCTCTATTTGATTTTTGGGTGAAATCATGCAGCCCTTGGTTCACACAATTTTTTTTTTTAAAGCTAGTTCTTTTTAATTATGCAGTCAAATGGTTTACATGTATTTGCTGATCCAATGTAAAATTCGACATTAGTGATTAAAGAAAAAAAAAATCAAGTTAACGAAACAAACTATTTTAAACAAGCAATGCAGTCTTCCACAAACCTTTTGTCAAACCTCCTTTAAAATGTCCTGTTAAAATTGTGACCCTTTTGTTTCCAGGTCAGTTTTGCACCGATGATGTGGATGAATGCAGACTGCAGCCCAACGCCTGTCAGAACGGAGGCACGTGCAGTAACACACGCAATGGTTACAACTGCGTATGTGTGAACGGCTGGAGCGGCCCTGACTGCTCCGAAAACATTGATGACTGTGCAGCTGAGCCCTGCACCGCCGGCTCCACTTGCATCGACCGCGTAGCTTCCTTCGTTTGCAGCTGCCCTCCCGGCAAGACTGGTCAGTAAAAAAAAACCTGATGGCCTAAAAATGACTCTTGGACACTTGATCACATGAGTCATGAGCAGAAATGACTCTTAAACTAAATCTCAACCACATACACAATAATGCGTCTTTAAAATAATGTTTTATAATTTCATTGTTCTCTCAACTAGTATATTATAAAACCATCTTAGATGAGTTTTAATAACCATAGAGATTGTTTTTGTGCTAAAGGTTTGCTGTGTCACGTTGATGATGCCTGCACCAGTAACCCTTGCAAGATGGGAGCTCAATGTGACACAAACCCTGTCAATGGCAAGTTCAACTGTAACTGCCCCTCAGGGTACAAGGGCAGCACGTGTGCGGAAGATATTGATGAGTGTGTCATCGGTGAGACAGTTTGCTTGACTTTTATTTGTCTTTTTATTTGTCTCTTTCTCTGTATGTTTTTGCATTTCTAACCCTCATTTTTCACACATCAGGTCCAAACCCATGTGAGCACGGTGGCTCGTGTAAGAACACAGAGGGCTCGTTCACCTGTAACTGTGCTCCGGGTTACACCGGTCCGCGCTGTGAGCAGGACATCAACGAATGTGGCTCCAACCCCTGCCAGAATGACGCCACCTGCTTGGACCAGATTGGAGATTACACCTGCATCTGTATGCCAGGTACTAACACACACACTCGCACACTAATCAGGTCCATGATGACACGTTCTTGGCTCCATGTCCTCATATTCATCTGTTGACTCTGTGTGTGTGTGTGTGTGTGTGTGTGTGTGTGTTTTCAACCATAGGCTTTGAGGGCTTGCACTGTGAGATCGACATTAATGAGTGTGCCAGCTCGCCTTGTCTCAATAACGGTAGATGTCTAGACCAGGTCAGCCGGTTTGTCTGCGAATGTCCTCAAGGTGAGTAGTTTTTGGCTCAAATAACCCATGATTTCCAACACAATGTATGAAGGCCCCCATATATAAGAATTACAAGAGATTTTCTCTGGTATTTCTGCTGTAATTATGAGCTGCCTTTTTTTAGTAACTGAAACTAGGAGTGTTAATATAGTTTATTAACCATGATTCATTTTGTGATCATAGAAGTTTCAAGAACTGCATGTTCTTCAATAAAAACAATAGCTGAGTGGGAAAAATAATAAAAGAAATAATATGACATCAGTTTATGTAATGATAGCATGTTTGTTTTTGCTAATCAGATAATCTGATAATCAGTTGGATTATTTATTTGAATATATTTTTAAAGTATTTACACTCCCAAATATTAAGGAGCACAACTATTTGGCTGTTGAAAAATCAGCTTTGCCATTACAGGAATAAATTACATTTTAAAATATGTGACCCTGGACCCCAAAACCAGTCTTAAGTAGCATGGGTATATTTGTAGCAATAGCCAATAATACATTGTATTATTGATCGATTTTTCTTTTATGCCAAAAATCATTAGGATATTAAGAAAAGATCATGTTCCATAAAGATATTTTGTAAATTTCCTACCATAAATATATCAAAACTTAACTTAATTTTTGATTAGTAATATGTATTACTGAGTACTTTATTTGGACAACTTTAAAGGCCATTTTCTCAATTTTTAGATTTTTTTGCACCCTCAGATTCCAGATTTTCAAATAGTTGTATCTTGGCCAAATATTGTCCTATCCTATCAAACCATACATGAATGTAAAGCTTATTTATTCAGCTTTACTCAGATGAATACATCTTAATTTCAAAAACTTGACCCTTATGACTGGTTTTATGGTCCAGGGTCACATATATTAAAATAGAAAACTGTTGTTATACAATATTACTATTTTTACAGTATTTTTGATCAAATAAACGCAGCCTTGGTGAACGTAAGTGTGCACAGTCTTTCAAAAGCATTAAAAATATTACAATCACCAACCATTTGATTGATAGTGTGTATTACTTTAATTATTAATACTATTCTAGATTCTAGATTGTATAAATTACAGCAGTCCTGCAAATCATAAAATAAGTATTAACAGTAACATGAACCTTTCGTATTATGGTAAACTTAATAGCGTTGAATTGCAACTTTTCTCAAATTTGTTACAAAGCCAACAGTTCACCAAATCTCAGATTAAATGGACAGTCATTTCATTGCTGCAAATAGTTGTATGGGTTAACAGCCTTAAAGGAGAAGTCCACTTCCAAAACAACAATTTACAAATAATTTACTCACCCCCTTGTCATGCAAGATGTTCATGTCTTTCTGTCTTCAGTCGTGAAGAAATTATGGTTTTTGAGGAAAACATTTCAGGATTTTTCTCCATACAATGGACTTCATTGGTCCTCCGAATTTGAACTTCCAAAATGTAGTTTAAATGCAGCTTCAAAGGGCTCTAAACGTGGGTCTTATCTCGCAAAACGATCTGTCTTTTTTTTTTTTTTTCGAAAAATAAAAATGTATACTTTTTAAGCACAAAAGCTTGTGTGGCATAGGCTCTGGGGTGCGCTTCCGTGACGCGTCCAAGTTCATCGTCTGTGTACTCCAGAAAAAAGTAGAGTATGGCGAAAAACATCTCATTTTCTCCTACAACTTCAGAATCATCTGACATCGCTGTACCTTTTTGTTTGTAAACAGCATTTGACTTACTTCCTTAGTCTTTGCGCATTCGCTTTATAAACACTGGGTCTGTAGTTTACATTTACATTTACATTTATTCATTTAGCAGACGCTTTTATCCAAAGCGACTTACAGGTGGGGAATACATCAAGCGATTTGTCCTAAAGAGGCAAAACGACTTAGGAAGTGCTCATAATACCATATAACAGGCATTGTTCAGATAAGTACAGCTAGAAAGGGAAAAGAGTAGAATAAAGGATTTTTTTTTTTTTTGTTTTTTTGTTTAAGTCAAATAGTGTCGAAATAGTGTAGTTCTGCGTGACCTTTCAACATGATCCAATAGTACGTAGTGTCGTGGATGCACATCCCAGAGCCTGTGCTACACAAGCTTTTGTGCTTAAAAAGTGAACAAAATTTTATTTTCCTTTGAAGCTGCATTTAAACTACATTTTTGGAAGTTCAAAATCGGGGCACCAGTGAAGTCCATTATATGGAGAAAAATCTTGAAATGCTTTCCTCAGAAACCAGAATTTCTTCACGACTGAAAACGGAAAGACATGAACATCTTGGACGATAAGGCGGTGAATTTTTGGTAAATTGTTGTTCTGAAAGTGGAGTTCTCCTTTAATATGTACTGTGTTAGAAACTGTTTGCAGTCATGATACTGAATGTGTGTTTTGACCACAGGTTTCACTGGGGAAATGTGTCAAGTTGACATCGACGAGTGTGCCAGCACGCCTTGCCATAACGGGGCTAAGTGTCTCGACCGTCCGAACGGCTATGAGTGTGAATGTGCTGAAGGTAAACTGTGACCAAAAACAGAGGGTTGGATAAAAGCACTAACAAAAGAAATTTCAGCATAATTAAATGCATGAGTGTTTTTCATTGCAAGTTATTAGTAAATGTTCTCAGTTCTCAGAGAACTGACCTTAGTGTACTAATTCCTCGTCTGCTGGTCTCTGTAGGTTTCACAGGGGCATTGTGTACAGACAACATTAACGACTGTGAACCCGAACCCTGTCACCATGGCGAGTGTATAGACGGAATAGCTACCTTCACATGCAAGTGTTACCCAGGTTACATGGGGCCCATATGCAGCGAGCAGATACGCGAGTGCTTGAGTGACCCCTGCCAAAACAGGGGGCGCTGTGTTGACATGGTTAACATGTACCAATGCAACTGCCAGCCAGGCACATCAGGTGCGTCTCACACTTGACCTTTACATCTCACAGGCTCTTCTCACCTTTGCAACATTTAATAAAGTGGAATTATGATAACAGCAGGTTTCTTGCAGCAGAATAGTGTTAATTTAGCTTATCATGATTGTTATCCACCATTTAGAATTAGATTGTCTGCATGATCTCAATTTTTAATTGGTTTGCACTGTCCAATAAACTAAACAAAGCTCGCTACACTCCCCTGCTGGACACTTCCTCTTACTACACAGTCGTGGAAAAAAAAATCTGCGCTTCCATTGACTATTTTGGTGATTTGTCTTTATTATAGGAGTGAATTGTGAGATCAACTATGATGAGTGTGCTAGTAATCCCTGCCAGCACGGAATCTGTGAGGATGGAATTAACGAGTACAAATGTGTCTGCAAACCTGGATACACAGGTTTGTTCAAGCACATGCAGATACATAAATACACACACATATATACAGTTGAGGTCAAAATTCTCCATGCACCTTGCAGAATCTGCAAAATGTTAATTATTTTACCAAAATAAGAGGGTTCATGCAAAATGCATGTTATTTTTGATGTAGTACTGACCTGAATAAGGTACTTCAAAGAAATTACATTTACACATAGTCCACAAGAGAAAATAATAGTTGAATTTATAAAAATGACCCTGTTCAAAAGTTTACATATGGTTGATTCTTAATACTGTGTTGTTACCTGAACGATCAACAGCTGTGTTTTTTGTTGTTTTTTTTTAGTGATAGTTATTTATGTAGTACTAACCTGTATAAGAAGACACTTGATTCTTAATATTGTGATTCTTAATACTTAATATTGTGAATGATCCACTATTGTTTTGTTTGTTTAGTGATAGTTGTTCATAAATCCCTTGTTTGTCCTAAACAGTTAAACTGTCTGCTGTTATCCAGAAAAAGGTCATCACAAATTCTTTGGTTTTTCAGCATATTTGTGTATTTGAACCCTTTCCAACAATAACTGTATGATTTTGATATCCATCTTTTCACACTGAGGACAACTGAAGGACTCTTATGCAACTATTACAAAAGGTTCAAATGCTTACTGATGCTCCAGAAGGAATAAAAGATTTTAAAGCATTAAGTGTGAAAACTTTTCACCAGAAGGAAGATGTGTAATATTTTCCAAAAATGGGCCTAAATATCTTTTTTTTTTTTTTTTTTCATTTAGTACTGCCCATCAGAAGTTACAGAAGATGCTTACATGTTTCCCAAAAGACATAATAAAAGACATAAAAGACAAAATATGTTAAATTTACCCTGATCTTCAAATTCAAAAAGTTTTCACCCCCTTAATGCATTATGTTTCCTTCTGAAGCATCAGTGAGCATCTGTAACAGTTAGATATGAGTCCCTTAATTGTCCTCAATGTGAAAAGATGGATCTCAAAATCATACAGTCATTGTTGGAAAGGGTTCAAATACAAAAAATGCTGAAAAACCAAAGAATTTGCAGGACCTGAAGGATTTTTCTGAAGAAATGTTTAGGACAAACAAAGGACTGGTGAACAACTATCACTAAAAAAAAAACCCTTGTAGTTATAGGTAAAAACGTATAATTATAGCTTTGGATCATTCAGGTAACAACACAGTATTAAGGATCAAGCGCATGTAAGCTTTTGAACGGGGTCATTTTTATAAATTAAACTATTATTTTGTCTTTTGGACTATATGTAAATGTCTTTTATGTGAAATATCTTACTCAGGTCAGTACTAAATAAAAAATAACATGCATTTTGTATGATCATTCTTATTTTGGTAAAATAATTAACATTTTGCAGATTCTGCAAGGTCTATGTAAACTTTTGACCTCAACTGTATTTATGCACTGCTTTTATAAATCATTCGATTATATCAGTCTAATTATTCATTAATCACACTTTCTTTCTACTCAGGGGAGCGATGCTCCGAGGAGATAAATGAGTGCAGTTCGAACCCGTGTCTGAGTGGAGGGACGTGCGTGGACAAAGTGAACGGGTTTCAGTGTTTGTGTCCACTTGGGACTCATGGTCCTCTGTGCCACTCAGGTGCAGACCACTGCAGCCCCATGCCTTGCAAGCATGGAGAGTGCATTGAGCAGCAGGATGGGTAGGAACAGCTTTTATCTTAAAGAGCAAACCTGCAAACTCATTCTGTCAAAGTGACCGATACTGATAGTTGATTCTGTCAACTTCCATTTTCTGTTATATTCTGTAAAGAGATCCATAAGCATTATTTGATTCTGTATAAGCACTATATAATTCATAACATAGCAAATTGCATTCTTAAAATTGCTGGAAGAGGCACTATAACCTGCCTTTGTATAAACCATCTGTTTCTATGGCCAGGTGTTTTTTTTATGTCAACTATTCTGCTTTCTGTGTAGGTATGTTTGTGCATGTGAGCCAGGCTGGGAAGGTAAGAACTGTGAGCGAGAGAAGAACGAGTGTCAGTCCAACCCGTGCCACAATGGTGGGATCTGTAAAGACCATCATAATGGCTACACCTGCGTGTGTGCCCGTGGTTTTGCAGGTAAAGGCGTTTAATCCATTAGCCTTTTTTTAAAAAGAGTAATGATGTTTAATTCAGTTCCCAACTCCCTGATTTGCCCTTTCAGGTTTCAACTGTGAGATAAACATTAATGAATGCGAGTCAAACCCCTGTTTAAATCAGGGAACCTGTGTGGATGGAGTCAACAGCTACAGCTGCCACTGCACTCTGCCTTACAAAGGTGACAAACGCATTTACAGTTTACAGTTTTTAAAATGATTTTAATTACAGAATCCAGATTATTATTGTCATAATTCAAATATTTTCAGTTAAGAATAATATTATAGTTATTTACTGTTCAAAAGTTTGGGGTCGTAAGATATTTTAACATTTCTGAGACAGTAAAAACAGTAATATTGTGAAATATTATTGCCATTTAAAATACCTGTTATCTATATGAATGCATTTTAAAATATAATTTATTATATATAATTTATAAATATAATCTGTGGTGGCAAATCAGAATTTTCAGCAGTCATTACTCCAGTCTTCAGTGTCAAAATGATCTTTCAAAAATCTTTTTAATATAAAAATTTGCTGCTGAAGAAACATTTTTTATCAATGTTGAAAATCTGTGCATTTTTATCAGTGTTGAAAATTGTGCCGCTAGTTGTACTTAATGCATTTAATAATTAAATAATTAAGTTAATAATGTTAATATTAATAATCAACACATTCTTAGGATTATTTTAGCAATAGGACATTTTATTTTTAATTTACACTCTAAATTTCATCCACAATTGACTGTACTGCTCGGTTCATAGGGAGACGATGTGAGGAAAAGTTAGTCCCCTGTGACTCTCAGCCCTGTCAGAGACGAGGGGTCTGTCAGCCATCCCTGGATTACACCAGCTACACCTGCCTGTGCCACAGCGGATGGGAAGGTAAGTGCCTTGAGTCTGTGTGTGGGTGTTTTTTTTTTAATTCCCCAAGAGTGTTTTTGATGTTGAGAGAACCACATAAGTGACCTCGGACCAAAAAAGCAGTCATATGGGTGAATTTTTTGAAATTGAGATTTATACGTCATCCGAATTGATGTATTGTTTGCTAGGACAATATTTAGCTATGATACAATTATTTGAAAATCTGGAATTTTGACGGTGCAAAAAAATCTAAATATTAAGAAAATGGCCTTTAAAGTTGTCCAAATGAAGTTCTTAGCAATGCATATTACTAAACAACAATTAAGTTTTGATATATTTGTGGTAGGAAATTTTCTAAATATCTTCATGGAACTTGATCTTTACTTAATATCCTAATAATTTTTGGCACAAAAGGAAATCAATAATTTTGACCCATACATGGTATTGTTGGCTATTGCTACAAATATACCCGTGCTACTTACGACTGGTTTTGTGGTCCAGGGTCACATATAACAGCTTTTTCTTATTTGCATGACATTCCCAGTAGTAGATTTAATTTATGAAATCCATCCAAAACATTTCAAGAGTGTCTGTCTGATATGTTTGTTTAGGAGCCCAGTGCACAGAGGATGTAGACGAGTGCAAGAAGAACCCGTGTCAGAATGGAGCTCATTGTCGGAACACAGTGGGCAGCTACCGATGCGAGTGTCAGCCTGGATACACTGGGGTCAACTGCCAGACCAACATCGATGACTGCAGCTCCAGTATGTGTTATGAAAGAAAAACAGTAAACACATACTTGTGTTAAGGGGATAGTTTACCTCAAAATGAAAATTCTGTCATTAATTACTCACAATCATGTTGTTCCAAACCTGTAAGACCTTCGTTAATCCTTGGAACACGAATAAATTTGATGAAATCCGAGAGCTTTCTGACCCTGCATAGACTGCAAAACGTCCAACATTTTTAAGGCCAAGAAAGGTGGTGAAGACATCCTTAAAGTAATCAGTGGTTCAACCTTAATTTTATGAAGTTGCATGACTACTTTTTGTTCCCAAAGAAAACAAAAATAACGACTGTATTCAATAATTTCTTCTCTTACGTCTTTGGCTGGCGTTGCTGTCTATGCAGGGTCAGAAAGCTCTCAGATTTCATCAAAAATATCTTAATTTGTGTTCTGAAGATGAACAAAGGTCTTATGGGTTTGGAACAACATGAGTGTGAGTAATTAATGACAGAATTTAAATTTTTTGGTGATCGAACACTTTAAATCATCCTCTGTTTGAGAGAGAGAGAGTAGTGTGCAGAGATTAACAAATTACTTTGCTCGACACATTTAACTTTGACAGCCCTAAAAATTTATTTTTGTAAAATAAATAAATAAATAAATAAACAATTCTTGTCACTCATCTGTGGCCCTCTAGGGGTGTTTGGACACCAGTTTGAAAACCCAGTCTTTTTAATTTTTGCTCTCTTCTCCAGATCCATGTCGTAATGGTGGTACGTGTGTTGACAAAGTGGGCCGGTTCTTGTGCGAGTGCAGAGATGGTTTCTACGGCGAGCGCTGTGAGCAGGAGATGGACGAGTGCGCTAGCAATCCCTGCTGGAATGGAGGTCGCTGCACTGACTACGTGAACAGCTACACGTGCCAGTGTCCACCTGGCTATGATGGCATCAACTGCGAACGTGATATCCCAGATTGTACTGAGACGTAAGTTTTCCATATAAATTACACAGATATTGTTTTATTTCATGTGTCATATATATGTTTATTCATTCTCTCTCTCTTTTTTATTCCATAGCTCTTGTCTCAACAATGGAACGTGTGTGGATGGAATTAACCGTTTTACCTGCCGCTGTCGGCATGGATTTTCTGGTCAATTCTGCCAGTTTGAACTGAATGAGTGTGACTCTCACCCTTGTAAAAATGGTGGCACCTGCATAGACGGCCTGGGGACCTTCCACTGCACCTGCCCACTGATGTATAATGGAAAAACCTGCGAGGTAAATACTGTCCATTCAGTCTTAGAGACACGGTCTCATGTTGAGCAAAGACTGCTTATTGATTTAAAGGGATAGTTTAACCAAAAATGAAAATTCTGTCATTAATTACTCACCCTAATGTCACTCCAAAACTGTAAGACCTTTGTTCATCTTCAGAACACAATTTTTTGATAAAATCCAAAAGCTTTCTGACCCTGCACAGACAGCAACATAACTACCACGTTCAAGGCCCAGAAAAGTAGTCCATGTTAAATGGATTTATAAAGCTACACGCACAGAAGAAAAGAAATAATTGTATGCTAAAGTATTCTCGTAGCTTCATAAAATTGTTGAACCACTGATGTTACATGGACTATTTTAACAATGTCCTTCCTACCTTTCTGGGCTGTAAACGTGGTAGTTGCTTTGCTGTCTATGCAGGGTCAGAAAGCTCTCAGATTTTATCAAAAATATCTTAATTTGTGTTCCAAAGAACAAAGGTCTTGCGGGTTTGGAACGGCATGAGGGTGAGTAATAACGGAATTTTCATTTTTGGGTGAATCTCTTTAAGCCTACATTTTGGACAATCTGCTAATTAATTGCCATTAAAACAAATAACAAATACGTAGATATTCAGTTGGAGTAATGAAGTGATTCTTTTCCTGTGTTGAAATTTGGTTGTTAGCAAGTGATTGTTCAGCAATAAAATTGTTTGCTTAATTTCTCTGATTCTCTGTTTCATTTTACAGTCAATGGTGAATGTGTGCAGTAAAATCAAGTGTCAAAATGGAGGTACGTGCGTCCAGAAGGAGATGGATTGGAGATGCAGCTGTCAGCATGGCTGGACAGGCCTGTACTGTGACATCCCCAATATGTCCTGCCAAGCTGTTGCCAAAAACAAGGGTGAGACATTGGGCAGACTGACTGATTTTACTGTAACTGTTTTGAAATGCAGCAAAATGTACTATAGATTAAGCTGTAAATTTGGTTGAATTATTAATGTAACTTGATTTACTCCAGGTGTGGCGGTGGACATGGTGTGTAAGCACGCAGGGCGGTGTATCGACAAAGACAACACACACCAGTGTATGTGCCAGAGAGGTTATATGGGCAGTTACTGTGAGCAAGAGGTGGATGAATGTCTCTCCAACCCCTGTAGAAATGGAGGGACATGTATGGACTACCAGGGTGGATATGACTGCAAGGTAAAAAAAAAAAAAAAAAAGCATTAAAGATCTAATCAATCCCAAATTTGTAAACAGTCGGCAAAGGCATCTTTTGTCTTCTAATATTTAAACCTCTCGCTTTCTCTATAAGTGTAAAGCAGGTTATCAGGGTGTGAACTGTGAATATGATGTTGACGAGTGCCAGTCGAATCCCTGCCATAATGGAGGAACCTGCATTGATTTGATCAACCGCTTCTCCTGTGCATGTCCTCCTGGCACCAAAGGTATAACTGATTCTTAATGCGGTATGTTTAATGATCAGATGTTATGCTGTTATGTAAATGTCCCTTGACCACTCTTCTCTGTTGTGCAGGTTTGCAGTGTGAGGTGGACGTGAATGAATGTGCCCCAGAATTCGGCGCTCACTGTAAGAATGGCGGCCAGTGTGTGGACGGCTTGGGCCGGTACACTTGCTCCTGCCCTCCTGGTTTCACCGGAGAGCATTGTGAGGGAGATGTGAATGAATGTCTTTCTGGACCTTGCCATCCAACCGGCAGCATTGACTGTGTACCGCTCACCAATAACTATCAGTGCCGCTGTCGTCTCGGTTATACTGGTGAGGTCTTATTTTAGAATCACAGATTATCATACTTGCTATTTTGGTTCAAATTAATGGTTATTGTTTTCTTATGCACTTTTGTTCTCTCTGTTCCCCTGCAGGACAACATTGTGAGTTAATGGTGGATCTATGCCAATCCAAGCCATGCCACAACAACGGCAGATGTGCCATGAACACGAGTTCATTACATGGATACACCTGTAACTGCCAACCCGTGAGTGTGGTGTTAGTGTTTATGTGTGTGTACACAACCATTCAAAAGTTTGGTTTTTTAAGGTTTTTAGGTATGTTTTTCGATTAAACATGCAGTAAAAACAGTTAAATTTAGTTAACTGTTATTTATTGTGAAGGCAAAGCAGAAATTTCAGCATCATTACTCCAGTCTTCAGTGTCAAATGGACCTTCAGAAATCATTCTAATATTCTGATTTGATGCTTAACAAACATTTTATATTATCAATGTTGAAAAAGTTTAAAAAACAGCATTTATTTGAAATAGAGATCTTACTGATCCCAAACTTTAGAATGGTAGTGTGTATGTGTGCATGTGCAAGCAATTCAATTCTTGCTGTACTGTGAAGCAATCCCTAATTTTGTTAAATACATAAAGCCTTTATTGAATATTTACTAACTGCTATCTGAGAGGTGGAAGGTAATTGTAAGGAGAAGTTCACTTCCAGAACAATTTACAGATAATTTACTCACCTCCTTGTCACCCATGATGTTCATGTCTTTGTTTCATCAGTTGTAAAGAAATTATGTTTTTTGAGGAAAACATTTTAGGATTTCTCTCCATATATTGGACTTCTATGCTGCCCCAAATTTGAACTTCCAAAATGCAGTTTAAATGCAGCTTCAAGCCGAGGAAGAAGGGTCTTATCTAGCGAAATGATCGGTTATTTTCTAAAAAAAAACAAAAAAAACCAGACAATTTATTTACTTTTTAACCTCAAATGGTCATCTTCTCTAGCTCTGTGTGATCTGTGTATTCAGACTGAAGACAGTTAGGGTATGTCGAAAAACTCCCATCTCATTTTCTCCTCCCATTTAAAAATCATCGTACTTGTACCCTACCCTAACTGTATTGACCCGGAATACACAGAGTTCACGCAGAGCTAGACAAGATGAGCATTTGAAGTAAAAAAAAAAAAAAAAAGTATAGAAATTGTACATTTTTATTTTTTAGAAAATGACCGATCGTTTTACTAGATAAGACCTCTCTTCCTCGGATAGGATCGTTTAGAGCCCTTTTAAGCTGCATTGAAACTGCGTTTTGGAAGTTTAAAATGTTTTCCTCAAAACGTAACGTAATTTCTTTATGGCTGAAGAAAGAAAGACATGAACATCTTGGATGACAAGGGGGTGAGTAAATTATCCGTAAATCTTTGTTCTGGAAGTGGACTTCTCCTATAATAACTAATATGCCGCTTCCTGTGCTTTCCAACACTTCTCTTACAACCTTTAACAGCTGCGTTAGCTTTATTCTGTTTTGCTTTGAGTGAAAATGTTTCCTTTTCTCAAAGCTGCTTGTTTCTCTCTTTGTTCTCATGCTTGCACTAAAGACTGAAGCTGCATAAATCAGGTATGAAGTGAAACTCTGATTCTCTCTTAACTTGTCTTTTACTCTTCTTTCACTCTCTGCTGCTTTCTTACTAGCCCCTAATCATTTTGTGAAAGTGCCATGATTTTCTTTATTTTTGTCATCTAATGCCCTCTGTGTGGCTCTTTCAGGGTTACACTGGCTTCAACTGCGGTGATTTTGAGATCTTCTCCTGTGCCAGTTTGCTCTGTCAAAATGGCGGACAGTGTGTGGAGATTAAAGGTCGCCCACAGTGCCGCTGCCAAATTGGTTTTACCGGACCACACTGCGAGAGCACCACAAACCGCTGCATGTGTCTAAATGGTGGCACCTGTGTGACGGATAAGTCCAACAAGTTCAGCTGCCAGTGTCTACCTGGCTTCACCGGACCAACCTGTCAAAGTTTAGTTTCCTGCCCGTATTTGGAGTGCGAACAGCGTGCAGGAGACAAAGTATGTGACCCACAATGTAAGAACCCAGAATGCGACTGGGATGGAGGCGACTGTACGCTGTTCTGGGACAAGCCCTGGAAGAACTGCACAGCTTCCGTACCCTGCTGGGACTTATTCCATAATGGCCGCTGTGACCCAGAGTGCGACAATGCAGGCTGCCTCTTTGACAGCTTTGAATGCCACAAAGGTTCATCGACGGGCCCAAGCATGTGCAAGTACGTGTCCCACTATATTTCTCACACTTTAGAGCTGATCTTCTTTAAAAAACTTGTAAAAATAATGCTTCCATGTCATTCAAGATGTTCATGTCTGCCTTTCATCAATCGAAAAGAAACTAAAGGTTTTGAGGAAAACATTCCAGGATTTTTCTCCATATAGTGGACTTCAGTGGGGACTAGCGGGTTGAAGGTTCACATTGCAGTTTCAATTCAAAGGGCTCTACACAATCCCAGCTGAGGAATAAGGGTTTTATTTAGCAAAATGATCGATCATTTTCTAAAATAAATAAAAATGTATCTACTTTTTAATCACAAATGCTTGTCTAGCACTAGCTCTGCGATGCAAGTCTACGAATTACATAATCACGTTGTATATATATATATATATATATATATATATATATATATATATATATATATATATATATATATATATATATATATATATATATATATATATATTCTTTTTTTGGGAAATAACCAATCGTTTCGCTAGATAAGGCCCTTATTCTTCAGCTGGGATCATGCAAAGCCCTTTGAAGCATTAAAACTGCAATTCAGCCAGCACCATTGAAACCTTCAGCACGCTAATCCCCATTGAAATCCACTATGTGGAGAAAAAACCTGGAACCTTAATTTCTTTTCAACTGAAGAAAGAAAGATATGAACATTTTGGATACCATGGGGGTGAATAAATTATCAGGAATTTTTAATTTTGTAAACGAATCCTTAAAAATATACCCCAAATATATATTTACATTACATTTCCATTTGATATATAATAACAAATATTTATTAACCTCATTTCTCCTTAGATATGACAGATACTGTGCAGATCATTACGCCAATGGTCATTGTAACCAGGGCTGCAACACAGAATCATGTGGCTGGGATGGTCTGGACTGTGCCACAGATACTCCTCCCAAGCTGGCTGAAGGTACACTAGTGGTCGTGGTGCTGCTGCAGCCCGAGGAGTTTTTGGGTGACCTCAAAGGTTTCCTGCGCTCTTTGGGGACACTCCTGCGCACCAACCTGCGACTTAAGCTGGATGAGCAAAAGAGACCTATGGTGTACCCATACTATGGAAGTGAGGAAAATGAATTTAAAAACAATATTGCCAGTATGAAGCAACGAGGAAAACGAGAGCTGGAGAAGGAGGTTATTGGGTATGTTCCTCACCCAAAAATGATCATTTTGTTATTTACCTTTATGTTTTTGTTTGTATAAAATAACATGGTTTTGGATATCTCCTTGGTTTAGATCAAAGGTTCACCTGGAGATTGACAATCGACAGTGTTCTCAGCACTCAGACGAATGCATTTCCAGTGCAGACCAGGCTGCAGCCTTCATAGCCGCCGAGTCACTGATATCAGCGCTGCCATACCCCGTCTACTCTGTGGCCAGTAAGTGAACTAGCAAAACTGGATCATAGCAAATGAAACTGTGTCTTTTCATAAACTTTAACTATGCTCTTCCACCTCAGGCGATCCAAATCCAGATCCCCCCGTGCAGGTTTTTCTGTACCTGGTTGCTGTGGCTGCAGCTATCATTATGTTGATTTTGGTGCTGGGTGTGTTGGCTGCCAAGCGCAAACGCAAGCATGGGACTTTGTGGCTTCCTGATGGCTTCCTGGCAAAGAAAGACAGCAAGCGGAGGGAGCCAGTGGGACAGGATGATTTTGGCATGAAGTAAGTGTCCATCTGATCTCCACAATGATCTTAGGATATTTGCTGCCTTCATGTTGCCGTGGGAAGATCCTGATTAATAAGTTGAAATGATGTGACAGTGTGCATTCAGCGAATTATTATTTAAAGTGTATCTCTTGTTTTTTAGCACTTATGTGATAAAATGAATGTATGATGCTTCAAAAGCAACAGGCTGAATATTTGTTAAACACTTCTGTTAACCTGTTGATTTCGGGTGGCATCTAAAGTCAGTCCTTTTTTTCCCCTATCGTCCACTTTCTTTCAGGAGCATGCAGAAGCCACAGGATGGAGGGTTGATGGATGGCAGTTCTACCCATCACTGGTCTGAGGAGGATCTAACTAAAAAACCAAGGGTAAGAGATGGTACCTCCACAGCCCTGAAGATGACAGATCCCTTTGTTTATGATCAATCTGAATGGACCCCTCCAACCTCACAGATGGAAGATAAGCCATTGCTTCCTGTTGGAGTGGATGGAGGAGTGGACAGGAGAGAGTGGACCCTGCAGCATCACAAAGCCGCTGACATCACTCTCACTCCCCCTCAGGCGGACATAGACATGGACAGCCTGGATGTCAATGTTAAAGGACCAGGTTAATAGATTGAGATTCTTTCTTCCAGTCTGAGTAGATGAGGAAAGAAGATTTTTAGCCTGCCTTAATCCATATTCTCTTTCATGCTTATAGATGGTTTCACTCCTCTCATGCTGGCATCTCTACGAAATGGCAGCAGCCCCGATTGTGGCAGCATGCTGGGAGATGAGGAGGAGGAAAGTGGCGCTGACGAGCCTGGTACAAACGTCATAACCGACTTAATTGGCCAGGGTGCGTCGCTTAATGCCCAGACAGATCGCACGGGAGAGACTGCCCTCCACCTCGCTGCACGATACGCCCGAGCTGATGCCGCAAAGAGACTGCTGGATGCTGGGGCTGATGCCAACGCTCATGATAACATGGGCCGCACTCCTCTACATGCGGCCGTGGCAGCAGACGCCCAAGGAGTCTTCCAGGTGAGGGCATGTGCTTCCACTCATATGCCTGCTAAGCCAATATAACTTTATAATATGTGACCCTGGACCACAAAACCAGTGATAAGGGTCCATTTTTTGAAATTTGCGTTTATGCATCATCTGAAAAGCTGAATAAATAAGCTTTCCATTCATGTATGTTTGTAAGATGCAGCTATTTGAAAATCTGTAATCTGAGGGTGCAAAAAAATCAAAATATAGAGAAAATGGCCTTTAAAGTTGTCCAAATTAAGTTCTTAGCAATGCATATTACTAATCAAAAATTACTTTTTAATATATTTATGGTAGGAAATTTACAAAATATCTTTATGGAACATAACTTAATAACCTAAAGATTTTTGGCATAAAAGAAAAATTGATCATTTGTACCCATACAATGTATTGTTGGCTATTGTTACAAATATACCTGTGATACTTACGACTGGTTTTGTGGTCTAGGGTCACATATAATGTTCATATCAGGGTCAGAAATTAACTTTTCCATTAAAAGGCAATATTTTAATTTCCAGGGGCATTTTTTACATTTGTGAGGGCAATTTTTTGCAAAAACTCCCGTTACAATCACCGAAGCTATGAAATGAATCTTTAATTTACATCGTATCTACGGTGTGTTGCTTATGATGAGGGAATTTGCGAGCATGCGCACTCAACAACAGCTTCAGCTTTTTTAGTGCTGACTAATCTAAGCACCTCTGATTGGCCAATGCATTTATAAATTGATTGGTTATAAGGCTAAACGCTCATCTGCTGCAGTGTTAGTGAATTTGAATGTAATTCCGCGAATTGACACTTTTCATTCATTTTCATGTTTCATTTTAATCACAACAGCCGTAATACATTGTTTAATTGTGCTGGGGCTTTTTTGCCCCTTTGTCTTGAATTTATGGGGCATTTTAGTTCATTTTCAGGACATTTTTGCCACAAGCCCTCGTTAATTTCCAACCCTGGTTCATATATATCATATTATGTGACCCTGGACCACAAAACCAGTCGATTAAGATTTATACATCATCCGAAAGCTGAATAAATTTTCCATTGATTTATGATTTGTAAGGATAGGACAGTATTTGGTTGAGATACAACTATTTGAAAATCTGGAATCTGAGGGTGCAAAGAAACCAAAATATTGAGAAATTTTTGACATAAAAGAAAAATCAATAATTTTGACCCACGCAATGTATTTGCTATTGCTGCAAATATACCCGTGCTACTTATGACTGCTTTGTTAGTTTTAGATGGGTACTCCTGGTTATTTCCTGAATATCTTTTCTACAGGCAGTTCTCATGCACTGTGGAAAAATGTTCGTGTTTGTGTATATATATGTATTCTGAATTTTTATGTGCACATACCAATTATTACTTGTTTCTGAACTCCAGATTCTCATCCGTAACCGTGCTACGGATCTTGATGCCCGTATGAATGACGGCACCACACCACTCATCCTGGCAGCCAGACTGGCAGTGGAGGGCATGGTGGAGGAGCTTGTGCACTGCCACGCAGATGTCAATGCTGTGGATGACCACGGTAAGATGAAAACCCGTATGAACATACATCAAAGTAAAGAACCTTAATAAATAAATTCTAGGAATAAAAAGGACACCTTGTTTAATCTCAATGCACTTATCTCATCCTCAGGCAAGTCAGCTTTGCATTGGGCCGCGGCTGTTAATAATGTAGACGCCACTCTAGTGCTATTGAAGAATGGAGCCAATCGGGACATGCAGGACAATAAGGTACCCATTCATGTCTGTTTGTTTATGTGCATGTTTAATGTTTTGTGTGTGAGCCAAACACTTAAGTTTTGTTTGTTCTGTGATGTAGGAGGAGACCCCCTTGTTCCTGGCTGCCAGGGAGGGCAGCTTTGAAGCGGCCCAAGTCCTCCTAGATCATTATTCAAATCGTGATATCACCGATCATCTAGACCGCCTGCCTCGTGATACTGCACAAGAAAGAATGCATCACGACATTGTGCGTCTTCTAGACCAGTACAACCTGGTGCACAGCCCACACTCCGGGCCTAACCACGTGGGCAACGGCGGAGGACACTCCTCCATGGTTTGTGGGACAAATGGCACAGGATTCATGATCGGCATGCGCCCAGGTCCGCAGGGCAAAAAGAACCGCCGAGCAGGAGGAAAAGCAAACGCTGTTGCAGCCGGAACAGCCAAGGATCTTAAAGAAATGAAGGCGAAGAGGCGGAAGAAGCCGGCCGGAGGAGAGGTCCCGAATGTGGTGGCGGTGGCCGGAGGCAGCGGAAATGTCACCAAAGCAGCTGGTGGCCTCTCAGAGAGCTCAGTCACAATGTCACCCGTGGATTCCCTGGAGTCTCCACACTCGTATGCCGGAGAGGCAGTTGCCACCTCCAGCACGGCGAGTTCGCCTCCGCTGCTTAGCAGCCCCTCCGTGAGGCCCATGCTGCCTCCTGTGAGCCACATGTTGGGCCAGCAGCAAAGCTGGGTGGGTCTGGCCAAACACGGCTACAATGGCCACATGTTTGGCCTCATGCAGCCCCACCAGATGAACGCGGGCCACACCAGCATGCAGCAGCAGCACCACAGCCCCGGCATGCTCACCCCGATGAACGTCACCATGACACGTGAACAGCTACCGCCCATTGTCACCTTCCAAATGATGGCGGCTGGCAACGGGCAGAGCCTCCTCAAGCAGGCGCAACAAAGCCAGATGCAGGCGCAGGGGCAAAATCAGGCGCAAAGTCAGCACCTGCACTGTAATCAGAGTATGATGTTCCCCATGCCTGATGTGGCAATGCAGCACGGGTTGTCGCATACCCTTTCGCACCCCCACGGTCACAACCACGCACTCCCTCACGGGCTGCCTGAGAGCCAAGCACGGCAAGTTGCGTCCTACCAGCCACGCCAGAGCCCCGTGGATAAATATCCTACACCACCTTCTCAGCACAGCTACGCCACCGCCGGCTCAGAGGGAACCACCCCTGGTCATCCCGCACACAATCCCAGCGAGCACCCCTACCTCACTCCTTCCCCTGAATCGCCCGACCCCTGGTCCTCCTCGTCGCCGCACTCCAACTCAGACTGGTCCGATGTCACCACAAGTCCCACCCCTCTAGGAAACCCCCATACACTGCCTCCTTCCTGCCACACACACATTCCCGAACAAGCCCAGCTGCAGCCACCATCGCAAGCCGCGCAGCCGACTCAGTCTCAGCAGTCACAGCGCAGCAGTGTGTACGCGTAGGAACTCGGACGTTCGAGTGTTTAATTGCACGGCTGTTTTGATCTCTCTTCAGCTACCAGGGGAGTAACAGTTTATCCTTTCTCCACCCTTCATGCCTTTATTATGCTCTGCATGTTGACTTTAAAGTTTGCGTATCGTAAATTCCCATTAGCCTGAATATCGCACAGAGGCCTGGACTAAACAGAGAAACAGCTTTAACAACTCGGGAACGACCGTGTACAATCCAGGGCACTGTTACCTATGGACATTCACAGTGCCAAACTTTCTTGTTTGTGGTTACTGTCCCCAATTTGCGGAAATGTATTTCAAGTTTTAGTCAAATCTTTTACAATTGAAGGAAGTTTCTCATTTAATCTGCCAGCTTTGTTTGATCATCTTTGTTGATATTAATTAAAAGTCAGATATGCTTAGTTGGTACCAACCTTAAAGGGATAGTTCACATGAAAATGAAAATGATGGCATCATTTACTTACTCTTATGTTGTTCCAAACCAGTATGACTGACTTACTTCTGAGTTCAAAAGGAGATCTTTTTAAAAATGTCTCAGTGTTTTCTCCATACAATAAAGTTAGAGAGGTTTAAAGGGACAGTTCACCCAAAAATGAAAGTTGTCATTTACTCACCCTCATGTCATTCCAAACCTGTATGAGTTTTTTCTTGAAGAATGCTGGCAATCAAACATCCCCATCATTTTGTTCACTACTATGGAAGTCAATGGGGACCAACAACTTTCTGGTTCTTCAAAATATGTTTTGTGTTCAGCATAAAGAAACCTATACAGGTTTGGAATGACATGAGGGTGAGTAAATGATGACAAAAATTTCATTCTTGGATGTACTATTCCAGTTGACCCCATTGACTTTCATTGCAAGTAGAAAAAAACATTCTTCTTTTGGGCTGCACAGAACAGTCATACAGGTTTGAAACTACATCTGAGTTTTTTTTAATTTTTTTGATGAGCTATGCTTTTAACTGCTAATTTAATCTTTTTATATAATGGGTCAGCCTTCATGTGTTCTCATTTTTTTTTTTTTTTTTTTTTTTTTTTTTTTTTTTTAGATCAACCTGCATTTTTTTTTCTTGTAGTGATAATCTTATATGAAATTGGTACTTGTTTTGTGCGATTTGGTAGCACAAAAGTGCTACACATACATCTCATTCATTTATGTGTGGTTCAGAGCTAAACTGGTGTAAATAGTTAAATGTTACATTATGTATTTCCATGTTGTCTGTTACAGTTTATCCTCTGCCTTGCCAATGATTTAAACAGGTAAAAAGAGGCGTGTAAATATAAATGGTTCCAGTTTCTTTTGAAATGGTATGCAGTATTCAGTGGCCGCACAAACATAACAGAGGTTTGAAGAGGAATTCCAGCTGCCGTCGTCAAGCCGCATGAGCCTTTCGGAAAAGGAAATGTTTAGACGTATATTATCAGTGCCTTTTACAACACATTTGTAACCATTGTTACTATTTTATTTGTTCGTTCTGCCTTTTTTGTGTTTACTGTATATTTTTATTCTGCGCAGTTTAACTGGTTCTGAAGTTGTATCTTTTATTTACATGTCATGTATTTTCTTCATCCTAATTGCAATCAGCCTGTCTGTGCAACCGTATGAATCACTTGCTAATTTAGAAATCGTACTTTATACAATCTAAATGTGCTGTTTCACATTTTTTGAGCAAAGCTTTATAAAACTGATTAGTACAATCACATTTTTTAAATGTGTTTTGCACAATAAAGCCCCCGGGTCTCTTAAACGCCAAATAAACACTCAGTAGTATTTAGAAATGCATGCATACATTAGCCAGAGTGGTGATGAAATACTGTCGAAGGTCTTACGAACGTCCGGTATGCTGTATTTGTTCAGGTGGGTGGATCGGTGATATTGTGTATGCTCAAGGTCAATATTAAAAGAGTCTCTTTATGCAAATAGAAACCTTTATGTACTATAGGCTCCATATGGCATGTTCTTTTTGGTAACAGTTGATATCCTGTAGCACTTAAGGGCCCTTCAACAGTGTACTGAAATCGGAGGAATTTAATGGCTGTTAGTCCACCAAATAAAGATCAAAGCAAAGCTTTCGGAGCATTGTATTTTCACCCAAATGTTATGCAAAGCTATTTTTATATGTGCTGTATATAATTTTATGTTTTGGGTTTTTTATCCCTATTGTACTTTCTTCTGTTCACCAAATATATGCAGACAGTATGCTAGAATGAAGTAAATGTTTCATCTTTGGTTTTTGTAGAGTACAATTTGTGATTAAAAGAAAAAAACCTGTGTACTGGAAATAATCCCAGACAATTAATGATTAAAATAGAGATGAAACACAAATAAAGGAAACCCTTTACAAATTGATATGAATGTCTGAGTCCCTTTCTGTTGCTATCTATCTACAGTTGAGGTCAAAAGGTTGAGGTTTACATGCACTTAACGTTAATTATTTTACCAAAATAAGAGGGATCATACAAAATGCATGTTTTTTATTATTTCCTGATCTGAATAAGACATTTCACATAAAAGACGTTTACATACAGTTCACAAGAGAAAATAGTAGTAGAATTTATAAAACTAATCCTGTTCAAAAGTTTACATACACTTGATTCTTAATACTGTGTCGTTTAACTGAATGATCCACTGTTGTTTTTTGTTTAGTGATAGTTATTCATGAGTCCCCATTTAAATTTGCATGTTCACTGTTCTTCTGAAGGGCAGTACTAAATGAAAAAAAAATATGATAATCAAAATAAGAAAAATGTACACACCTTCATTTTGTTCAAAAGTTTTCACCCCCGGCTCTTAATGCATTATTTTTCCTTCTGAAGCATCAGTGAACGTTTGAACCTCATGTAATAGTTGCATCTGAGTCCCTCAGTTGCCCACAGTGTGAAAAGATGGATCTCAAAATCATACAATCATTGTTGGAAATGATTCAAATACACAAAAAATGATTTTTTCTGAAGAACAACAGGCAGTTTAACTGATCAGGACAAACAAGGGACTCGTGAACAGCTATCACTAAACAAACAAACAAACAGCTGTGGATCATTCAGGTAACAAAACAGTACAGAGTCAAGTGTATGTAAACTTTTGAACAGGGTACTTTTTTTATAAATTCAACTATTGTTTTCTCTTGTGGACTATATAAACGTCATTTATGTGAAATATCTTATTCAGGTCAGTGCTAAATAAAAAAATAACACGCATTTTGTATGTTCCCTCTTATCTTGGTAAAATAATTAACATTTTGCAGATTCTGCAAGGTGTATGTACACTTCCGATTTCAACCAAGTCGTCATCATTCTGTCCGCCAACCGACAGGTGGCGACAACGACTCATAATGAGCATCGAAACAACAAAACACTAGGAAGTACTGCAAGACTGTAAAGAGTCATATGAAGATTTTATACACTTGACTTGACAGTCCGCTTTTCATTGTTGATGAATGAGGGTATCCGGCATGGGTGGACACATAGCAGAGGAACATGCGCAAGCGACACCCAGAACGGTTGATTTCCTCAAATAATAGCTTAGCTAGTGTAGCTCTCAGTGTTTAACTGTCAAAACAAGACAGCACTGAACTATTTAACTCACTGTGTGTAGATTCAACTTAAGTAGGACTCATCTTGAAGGATGGATATTTGACGGGGTTTTAACGTTTAGGTTTGCCGTCAAACTCCTAACTTACTCACAAACTGCAAACTCTTCCGGATCTTTGCAGTAACTAGTCTTCAGAAAAGGTGAGACTGAAAATATGCGATATTACAGCTGAAAACGAATTGGGAACAGTTTTATGTCAAACGTCTTCTCGCCTATGTTATTGTGATTCACGGTAAAATATAGACATTTTCATATTTTATTATTTACATTTAGTCGTTAATACTCTTAACGTAAATGCGTTACGTTAAATACTCTTTACAGCTGACTTTGTTTACGCTTAAGTTGCTGAATATTGTACTCTTTTTGTCCTTTTTTTAAATTTTAAAACGTAAGTGATAATTATTTCATGATTTATTTACTCTCATGGTGACTTTATTTCCCTCGTTGAAACACAAAAGGAGATGTAAAGCAAAATGACAGCCTCAGTCACCGTAGACTTTCATTGTATGGAAAAAGATACAGTGAAACTGAATGGTGACCAACGTGTCCCTTTGTGTTTGGAGTAAAGTCTGACTGTAATGATGACTCACATTTCATTTTACAGTGACCTATCCCTTTAAATGTCTTAAATTTGGCAAACTTCATGGTTAATGTTTGATTTCTTGCTTTAAGACACTATACTGTGTGAACGCTACATAGCTGTTGTTTATGGCCATTAATGTTTGCAGAGCAGCTTGCTTGTCAGACCCAGCTGGGACAACATTGTATTTCAACATCTGTCTGCTCTTTGCCCCTTTCTTTCTCATGTCACCCCAGTCCGTGCTGGTCTCCTCGTGAGAGGCTGTCATCATGGCATCAGCCAAGCTGAAGTACCTCTCTCTGGGGGTTCTGGTGTTCCAGACCACGTCCCTGGTGCTCACCATGCGTTACTCGCGCACCTTGCAGGGCGACGGGCCGCGTTACCTGGCCTCCTCTGCGGTGGTGGTGGCAGAGTTCCTGAAGATCCTCACTTGTGTGGGGCTCGTCTTCAAAGATCACAGTGAGTTGCATGGGGCTTCCTTCCTCCTTGAGCTTTCCTTTTCTGTCTTTTATGTGAAATATCTTATTCAGGTCAGTACTAAATAAAAAAATAGCATGGATTTTCTATGATCCCTCTTATTTTGGTAAAATAATTAACATTTTGCAGATTCTGCTAGGTGAATGTAAACTTTTGACCTCAGATGTAGTTCTGAGAAAGTCATTCTCCTTTTTCTGTCGTACTCGCCTTTCTACACTAAACAACATCTGATAAAATTCATATCTTAATTACAATTATCAAAATATCTTTATGTGGCAGGGAGTCCTAAACTTCTTTGTCAGTTAAACCTAATATATTTATTTAAAGTACCTCCTGATATTTTAAATGAACATTTAAATTTGCATGTTCACTGTTCTTAGTTGTTGTTTAATAATCACGACATGCAGGTTAACAAATTAAATAGTGTATTTTTTCACTTTCTACTCTAAACAAAATTAATGTCTCTGTAAGAAATTACAAAATATTGTATTAAAGTGTCTCTGAGGCACTGATTCCCAAATATTTTTGTTAGCTGAAACTCTTTGATCTTTTAGGTTAATATTTCAATAATTTAATATCACATTCGCATGTTCACAGATCTGAGATGTACGTTACAGGTAAACAATTAAAATGTTTTAATATGATTGTTTTTTTTTTAATTATTTGTTTTTAATTTAATATTTCTATGATTTTATTAACTTTTTAATCAACTCATGAACCCCCTGCAGTTCTTTTCGGCATGACTGAAATAGACTGAGGAAAATACAGTCAGTTTCAGGTGCAGCAGTCTTTGTACAAAACACAGAAGAAATATTATAAAAATGTATGTTGAGAATTTTTGTGAATCTAAAAGTACTAATTAGATTACTAATCAATTTACAGTCAGAAAACAGAATATATGATTCTACGCATGAATTTCTTTGGTGATATTAATCAGGTTGTGAATATTTTTTTAAATATTTGATACCAACTTGGCAAATCCAGTGATTACTTCTTTCTTTAGTGCTGATAAAAACAGATATTTTCACATGTGATTTTCAAATTTGAAATATACACTACCCTTGCTGCATTTATTTAATTAAAAATACAGTAAAACTGTACAATTGTGCAATATAATTGCAATGATTAATAACTGTTTTCTATTTCAGTGCATTTTAAAATATTATTTAGTCTTCAGTGTTACAAGATCCTTTAGAAGTCATTCCAATATGCTAATTTGGTGCTCAAGAAACGTCTCTTATTATCAAGGTTTGCAACAGCTGTGCTGCTTAATATTTTTGTGTTTAAAAATCAGCATTTAATTAAAATAGAAATCTACATTTCTATTGAGGACTGGCTGTGAATTTGATTCATTATTGCTGGGTAACTGTTGTGTCTTTGTGAAACAGGTTATAGCGGTCGAGCGCTGAGCAGTATTCTGAGACAGGAGATTCTACACAAGCCTATAGAGACGCTGAAGCTGGCGATTCCTTCAGGGATCTACACGCTACAGAATAACCTGCTCTATGTAGCGCTGTCCAACCTTGATGCAGCTACCTATCAGGTAAGTCACTGTCCATGTGAAGAGTTTTGTTCCAAAACGCTATAAATCCATTTTGATTAATTTGAGTAAAATTGTGTTTTCTTTACCAAGAAAGCAGCAAGATGAAAATCCCTATTTTCTGTTTCAAACTTTCACATAGCATCTTTAAGTTATAATAACATTAAAAATTCAAATCCAGATTTAGATTTTCAGTAACTGTTAACTATTAATGCTAGTTAATGCCCAAAATGCAATAAATCTATCAGGGCTCTACGCTTACTTTTCTTTTTCACTTGTGCTCCTAACTTCAAAAATTTAGGAGCACAGTCAAAATTTTAGGAGCACCTTCTAATCAATAATCAAAAAATCTGATCAAAAATTAGTTTTCCCATTACGAGGTGATATTTGACTCCTTAAAGTGAATTAGAGGGGGATTTAGTTTTTACCTTTGTAATGGCATTTTTTTTACTTTATTAAAAGTGTCTTTTGTCAATTTTTTAAAAAATATATTTTATAAGCTTTTTAAAAATTTCTAATTAAAACAACAGAATAAGAATAAGTTACCAAAACAAAATTAATATGTACTACAGAGGTGGCACAGAAGAACACAAAAGTGGCTTGTAGGTGTGTTTGCATATGTTTAATAAGGCTCGAGGTGGCATGCGTGCAATAAAATTCATAAATTAATGTTGAGATTAATGTTTTAAGTATAAAATTTTGAATATAGAAATATTAAATGATTTAAATTACTGAAAAGAAGATACTTTAAAAATTAAACTAAAACTGCCAGTAGGTGGCGGTTTTAGTTACTGAATCATATCATTCGATTCCTTTGAACGGCTGATTCATTCAAGAATAAAGCAAGTGACTGTCTTTATGAATGGGTAATTGATTCATTGACTCACTAGATCTGTTTAAAAACACACGTTCATTCATAAAGGAAACACAGCTGTGTTTGAATAGAGATGCACAGTAGCTCAGTTGTGACTTTGTTTCAACGAAATAGAGCAAAATCAGGCCAATAGTGTTATAGTCAGACAATGTTAGTCACTTAATATTAACTTCTTGTTTATTTAACTATTGTATTAAATCAGTATCTCATTTACAAACTCCCTTAAAATCATTAAAAGCTGTCATTCATCATAGTTCATCGCAATCTCACAAAGTCCCATTATAATCAACAAAGCTCTCTACACTGCGCAGTGAATCTCATATTTATACTCTACACTTTGTTTATGAAAGGATTCGCCAGATATGTCTGTGATGCGTTACTCAACGATGAAAACTAGGATGCGGGGTGTATTCAAAGCGCCGCCTTTGCTGTTTACAGTGTGCGAAATTGTGCGCTGTGATTGGCTGAGCAGATGTATCGCATTTTGCAGAGAAGGGAGACTGGCGTTTGTCGCGGTTTGGAAAAATAGGGAGAAAATAGGACAGAATAACACAGCGGATATCGCATTTTGCATAAAATTAAAAACTTTTCAATACCAATCAGATACAATACTGATTTTGGCAGGAACTCAATTTTATCATGTTTTGGAACCAAACTCTTCATTTATTAGTTGTGTTATTTTTTTTTTTTTTTGTGCACTTTCAGGTAACATACCAGTTGAAAATCCTGACTACAGCCCTGTTTTCGGTATCTATGCTGGGCCGCAGGCTCGGGGTGTACCAGTGGTTGTCTCTGCTAATTCTTATGGCTGGTGTTGCACTTGTCCAGGTAAAAATACCTGCCAAAAACATGGTTTTGTTGTAGTTTTAGTTGTAGTTTTTGATGTAATTCATGATCGTTTGTTTGGACAGTGGCCAGCGGACTCCCCGTCAGACCCTCAGAAAGAGCAGCTGACCGCAGGCTCACAGTTCGTAGGGCTGGTGGCCGTGTTGGTGGCCTGTTGCTCTAGTGGGTTTGCTGGCGTCTACTTTGAGAAGATCCTTAAAGAGACCAAGCAGAGTGTTTGGGTCCGAAACATCCAGCTTGGTAAGTGTGCTTATAAAGAAAATGGCTCTTATATTATCCTAAGCATCTTTGTATTGAGTTGTCCCAAAAATTTTAATTTATTCACCCTCAGGCCATCCAAGATGTAGATGAGTTTGTTTCTTCATTGGTACAGATTTGGAGAAATTTAGCATTAGATTAGCATTAGATTACACACCAATGGATCCTCTGCAGTGAATGGGTGCCATCAAAATGAGAGCCCAAACAGCTGATAAAAACATCACAATAATCCACAAGAAATCCACACAACTACAGTCCATCAGTTAATATCTTGTGAAGTTGAAGGCTGTGTGTTTGTAAGAAACAAGATGTTTTTATCAGCAGTTTAGACTCTTATTCTGACGGCACCCATTCACTGCAGAGGAACCATTGGTGAGTAAGCGATGTAATGCTACATTTCTCCAAATATATTGCCATGTATAAACAAACACTTATACATTTTGTATGGCCTGAGAGTGAGTACATTTTCAACCTTTTTTTGTTTGGGGGAAAAAAGTATTCATTTAATTAGATTGCTGTAAAGAGCATTGATAATTTGTCTAGTACTTACATTATTTTACACCTCCTGCCATGTACAATTAGGTTCCTATTAAATATCATTATTTTACAGCAGAGATCAGGAACCTACAGTGGAATTTTTGACAATCCTAAGGAGAAAGTATTGTTCTAAGAGCAAAAAGCAACAAAAAGCAGATCAAAATATGATGGGCGACTACATCTGTGTGTGCCAGTGCAAACACACCTGCCTAAGGTTGTTGACCGCTGCACTGAAGGGATTTTGCATATGAAGTCACTTTCTAAATTGTGGTTTTAGTGTAATGAGAACCTGCTGTCACAAAGGGCACAGATTTTAGATTGGGTAGAAATGTATGATGCTTTTCCTCAATCTAAACAAGTCCGTTTTTAGATCAAATTAACACTTCACACAGCTTAGGTGAAAATTAACTGACTGTGTGAAGCACTATGACACACTCAAACTGTTTTTACACTAGAAGTCTGTTTACCTTCTATATAATCTGTATTTCCGAGAGATAATCTCAGATTTCAGACAACTAGGTTTTATTTCTTTCAGCGAACAGAATCCTTGCACAAAACAGTCTGAAGTCACATTCGGGCATTTAAGGTGAATATTTATGCGTGTGTGTTTTCATTCCTGCCATGTGGAATCTCAGTGTAGGGTTTATTTATAACTGGCAATGTGTGAATTGAGCGTCTGTAGTGATTCACCTCCTAATGTGAACTTCTGTTCACCGTAATGAGCAGAGCCAAAACAGCATCCCTGTTTTTCAGTGAGCGGCAACATTTGATAACCTATAATTTGATCTTTTCAAAGTTTATCACAACTAGTTTTCTCAGTATGATGCCTTCTTTTATTCACTAATGTTCAGACGTTTAAGGTCAGTAAAATAAATATATAAAATATAATTTTTTTGTAGTACCTTTATTCAGCAAGGATGCATCAAATGGATTGAAAGTGTTAGTACAGATTTATAACAGTACAAAAGATTTCTGTTTCAAATAAACAGTTCTTTTGGAGCTTTCTATGCATAAAAGAAGCCTGAAAAGAAAAAAAAAAAAAGGATTTCTTAAGGATCTTTTGACACTGATAACTGGACTAATGGCTACTGAAATTTAAGGCTTGCTCTCATGGAAAATAAACAGCATTTAAACTCTATTAAAATAGAAAAAATTAAATTCTAATAATATTTTGCAATATTATTGTTTTACTGTATTTTGATAAAACTTTGGAATGGTAGCATAAATGAAATAATTAATTTACTGTTTGTGAATTTAAATTCATTTTTAGACAATTTATTCAGTCTTAAATATAATTGGAGAACATGTGTGTTTATAATTAATTTATTTATTCATTTATTATATGTAATCCTACTCACATTTGTCACAAAATAAATTATTAAATCAATACAATTAATAATAAAAGGTCATCCAGTTACTGTTCTTTCCTCTGTATGACTGTACATACTCTGCTGTGCAAACGTTTGGGGTTAGTAAGATTTTTAATGTTTTTTGTGCTCATCAAGGCTGCATTCATTTGATCAAAAATCTAGAAAAAACAGTAATATTTAGAAATATTATTGCAATTTAAAGTAGTGGTTTTCTTTTATAATTTATTCCTGTGATGCAAAGCTGTATTTTCAGTGTCATTACTCCAGTCTTCAGGGTCACATGATCCTTCAAAAATGATTATAATATGCTTACTAATAATCAATGCTAAAAACAGTTGTGCTGCTAAATATTTTGTTGGAACCTGTGATGCTTTTTTCAGGATTCGTCAATAAATAAAAAGTAGAAAAGAACAGCATTTAGTTAAAATACAAATCTTTTTTAGCAATATAAACTACCATTGAAAAGTTTGTAGACAGTAAATTTTTATTCTTTCTAGCTAGGATGTGTTAAAAGGATAAAAAAATTATAGTGAAGACTTCTATTGTTAGAAAAGATTTCTATTTTAAATAAATGCTGTTCTTTTTAACTTTTTAATCATTAAAGAATCCTAAAAAAAACAATCAGGTTTCAAAAAAATATTAAGCAGCACAACTGCTTCCAAAATTGATAATAAATCAGCATATTAATATTTTCTGAAGGATCATGAAGGCTGGAGTAATGGCTGATGAAAATTCAGCTTTGTATTTATATTTTTTATTTATATTTTAAAATATATTAAAATAGAAAACCTTAATTTTAAACTGTAATCGTATTTAACAATATTACAGTTGTTTTTTAGGATTTTTGATCAAATAAATGCAGCCTTGATGAGCAAGAGAGTCCTTTAAAAAAAAAAAAAAAAAAACATTAAAAATCTTTCTGATCCCAAACTTTTGAACAGCACTGTAGTGGATCGCTCTGTGTCTTCTGTGTGCAGGCATGTTTGGCTTGGTTTTTGGGATCTTCGGGATGTTGGCCTACGATGGTGACAGAATTCAACAACACGGGATGTTTCAGGGCTACAACATGCTAACCTGGATTGTGGTCGCTCTCCAGGTAAGCCTGAACACTTCTCAGTACAAGTGAAGTACAAAACAAGTTTACGTGTGAGTCAGAGCTGATAATTGCTTCATCGTCAATTGCTAACAGGAAGCCAACACAAGAGCTTTTCCCCTGCAACACATTAATGTGCAACAATATAAATTGATTTTTTTTTTTTATTTCCCACAGGCTCTTGGAGGGCTCGTGATAGCTGCTGTCATCAAGTATGCTGACAACATACTGAAAGGCTTTGCTACATCACTCTCAATTATCCTCTCCACATTAATTTCATATTTCTGGCTGGAGGACTTTGAGCCTACCAGGTAAAAGAAGACATTTTACGTCTTGTGATCAATAAATGCATTAAATTCAATTGAATTAAAATGAACTTATGTGAAAACCCACTTATTTTTCTTTTCTTTCCTTTCCAGTGTGTTCTTCCTGGGCACAGTATTGGTCATAGTGGCGACGTTTCTCTATGGTTATGAAAGCAAGCCGGCACCCAACCCAAGCAGAGCATGAAAAGGGGACGGACGAGGTGAAAGTGGAGCGGAGCAGAAGGATGAAATGAGTGGAAGGACAGAGAAGAGGAGAAGAGGCGTAGAGAGCGGGAAAAAGGATTGATACAAGGTTGGATAACAGGCTGGGCCACTGCTGTGCAGTGCTGAGCTGAAGCACACTGGGTGAAACTCTCTGGGTCTCTGGTTCAGTGAACCTCACATTTAGTGTGAGAAACATTATTCGGCGCTGATCACATTAATGGCTGATGGATTAAAAACACTTCATAACGTGCCATTTTCAAATGTTGCTGGAGACCTTTTTTTGGACAATCAGGACTTGAACCTTGAGCACAAAACTTGGCTCTTCTTGGCCATTTAATATCTGTTCATCTTAAAGGGCCGATGACTGCTTTTGGTTTGCAAGTAATTTGCCATAAATGAAACTTGAATCTTGCAGAAACTCTGCAATGGATATTTGGTTACTGAAGGGGTCGTTGCATCACTGTATTTTTGTGTCATTATTCAAACTTAGGTCTGCTTAGGTCCTAAAAATATTTTATTCTATTTTAACTGACTGGGTTGCTGGGTTAGTTTCTGTGCTGTAGAAGTTGAGGGAATAAGGGATCTTTTTGTAATTAATATTATAATAATGAAAATGATAATACTTATAATGATGCTAGCCAGTCAGTTGTGATTCAGTCAGATTATTTTACAGATTACCTCTGTCACCAGGCAATGAAGAATACTTGAGTTATTCCATTATATATGCAAGGAAATGCTTTTTTTTAGCGACTTTGCACTATGTGTGAAGTTATATTAGGTATCTGGTGAGGAGTAATAATAAATCAGGTGTATAATTATATATTTTTTTCCTTTTTTTCAAACAATACACACATTTTCACCAGGGCAGGACAAAATTTAAAAGAAAAGCTTGGCTTTTTTTTTTTTTTTCAAAAGGTGTAAAAACAATGCATGCAGTCACAGCTTAAAAGGTAATTAATGAAAAAGGCAAATAGATTTTACAGTCAAGACGCTCTAGCTGCCCAGTCCTTCATAACACACTGTGAACCTCAAAATCAATAAACTCTACGGTGACCTCTGAAGACCAGCGTCGATAATGTTGTTTTTGAAGTGTGCATCCCATATGGCATCGTAAATTCAGTTATACAAATCCGATGGCTTTAATGCTCAAGCAAACCGGCTGGATTCATTTTTGATAATCAAGCAGTCACTCCACTGTAGAGGAAGAGGAGGGTGCTTCAAAGAAGGCGGCGGTTGAGTGTTTGTTGTGCTTTTGTGTCAGGTTGTGTGTTCATGTCATCTCGGTAGGAAGGTCCGGATGGTTTTCAGCTCTCTAATGAGTAGCGGTGGGAGTTGGTGTTTGCAGCACTGTTCAAATCTTTTTCTTCTCCTCCCTCGATTCCCTCACTCCCAGGTGAGCAGAACAGTGAATTAGACAGCTCCAGACATTCTTGAGCTTAGAGCATAGAAATTCAAGCAGCTGAGGTTCCCTCATTTCCACTGCAGCTGTATTCACAGTCCAGGTTGTGCTTAGAAGTCTTATGTCTCTTCTTACTTCATTCATGCCGTGCTGAATTGCAAACATCTGATTGTTGGAGCTTTCTGCTTCTGCTTCTGCTGAACTTTGAACAATAATGATTGAGCAAAAAGGCAATGCTGAATTCAGCTGTAGACTTTCTGAAGTCGTACATTCATGCACAACATCTTCTCTTGTTTTATCTATAATTAGGATTGAAAGCTGCTGCTCTGCCTGAGCAAGACTGGCTCCTGTGATGTTTAACACTTATTACAGAGAACATTTAATGGAATAGTTCACCCAAATGAAAAATCTGTCATTAATTACTTAGCCTCATGTCATTCCAAACTGTAAGATCTCCGTTCATCTTTAGCACACAAATTAAGATATTTTTTATGAAATCCGAGAGCTTTCTGACCCTGCATAGACAGCAACGGAACTACCATGTTCAAGGCCCAAAAAGGTAGTAAGGACATTGATAAAATAGTGTGAGATTAATTGTAACTTTCATTTTATGAAGCTACGAGAATACTTTTTGTACGCAAAAAAAACCCCCAAAAATAATGACTTTATAGAACTATGTATTCTCATCCATGTCAGTCTTCGACCCGCATTCACGATAGTACCACAACACATGATGTCACTGATAAACCACTGATGTCGCACTGACTATGTTAACAATGTCCTTACTACCTTTCTGGGCCTTGAACGGCGTAGTTGCGTTGCTGTCTATGGATAGACAGAAAGCTCTTGGATTTCATCAAAAATATCTACGTTTGTTTTGAAGACAAACAAAGGTCTTATGGGTTTGGAACAACATGAGGGTAATTAATGAGAGTTTTCATTTTTGGGTGAACTATCCCTTTAAAAAAGAGATGTTGGAGTTAAGTAATCAGTGAAAAGTAATCAGTGATATATATATATATATATATATATATATATATATATATATATATATATATATATATAATATAATATTTTTTTTTTTTTTTTAACTGCGTTTTTGGATACTCCACACAAAAAATAAAATTCTGTCATTTTCATGTGGTTCCAAATCTGTATTTTTTTTTTTTTTTTTTTTTTCTTATGCAGAAGATTGTTTTGAAGAACACTGGGAACCAAACAACATGGGAGCCCACTGACTTCCATTGCGTGGATAAACTCTCCCCATTACTCAAAATATCTTTTTTTTTTTTTTTTTGTTTCACAGAATAATGAAATTTATACAGGTTTGGATTGACATGAGGGTGAGTAAATTATGACAGAATCGTTATTTTTGTGCAGAGTATCCCTTTATACAGTTGATGTCAAATGCTTACATGCACTTTGCAGAATCTGCAAAATGTAAATAATTTCATTAAAACAAGAGGGATCAAAAGAAATGCATGTTATTTTTTTAGTACTGACCTGAATAAGATATTTCACATAAAAGACGCTAACAAACAGTCAACAAGAAAATGCTTACACTTGATTCTTAATACTGTGTCGTTACCTGAATGATCCAGTGCTGTTTTTTTGTTTTTGTTTTGTTTTTTTTTAAGTGATAGTTGTTCATGAGTCCCTTGTTTGTCCTGAACAGTTAAAGCTGTTCTTCAGAAAAATCCTTCAGGTCCCACAAATTCTTTGGTTTTTCAGCATTTTTGTTTATTTGAACCCTTTCCAACAATGGCTGTATGATTTTCAGATCTTTTCACACTGAGGACAACTGAGGTACTCATGTGCAACTATTACAGAAGTTCAAACACTCACTGATGCTTTATAACAGGGGTGGCGAACGTCGGTCCTGGAGAGCCGCAGCCCTACATATTTTTGCTTCAACCCTAATCAAACGCACCTGAACAAGCTAATCAAGGTCTTAAGGGTTACTAGAAAGCAACAGGCAGGTGATTTTTAATTAGGGTTGGAGCTGAACTCTGCAGGGCTGCGGCTCTCCAGGACCGGAGTTCGCCACCCCTGCTTTAGAAGGAAACACGATGCATTAAAAACTAGGGGGTGAAAACTTTTTAAATTTGAAGGTCATGGTAAATGTAACTTATTTTGTCTTCTGGGAAACATGTAAGTATCTTCTGTAGCTTTTGAAGGGCAGTACTAAATGAAAAAAATACGATATTTAGACAAAAAAAAATGTAGGCCTACACATCTTTATTCTGTTCAAAAGTTTTCACCCCCAGCTCTTAATGCATAGTTTTTCATTCTGAAGCATCAGTGAGCATTTGAACCTTCTGTAATAGTTGCATATGAGTCCCTCAGCTGTCCTCAGTGTGAAAAGACAAAATCATACAGTCATTGCTATAAAGGGTTCAAATACACAAAAATTTGTGGGACCAGTTTAACTGTTCAGCACAAACAAGGGACTCATGAACAGCTATCACTAACCAAACAAACAAACAAACAAAAAAAAAAAAACACAGCGGTGGATCATTCAGGTAACACAGTATTAAGAATCAAGCATATGTAAACTTTTGAACAGGGTCATTTTTATAAATTCAACTATTATTTTCTCTTATAGACTATATGTAAATGTCTTTCATGTGAAATGTCTTATTCAGGTCAGTACTAAATAAAAAAAAAAATAGCATTCATTTTGTATGATCCCTCTTATTTTGGTAAAATAACGAACATTTTGCAGATTCTGCAACTTTTGACCTCAAATGTATATATTAGAAGTATGGTTTCTTCTCCTTAGTACTTGAGTCTGAGGATTTAAGGCAATTGTCAGTATCAAACTAAAGGGACAGTTCAGCCAAACTACTAAGTTTTTCCTAACCTGATTGTATTTCTTCCGTGGAACACAAAAGAAGCTATTTTTTAAAAATGTCTCAGTGTTGTTGTTTTTTTAATCTGCACAATTAAAGCCAGTGAGGCCCAATGTTTTGTTTCGCTGGATGGACAAAATATCTTCTTGTGTTACACAGAAGGAACAACAGTCGTACAGGTTTCAAGTGCCATGAGGGAGAGTTTTTTGAATGAACTGTCCCTTTAAGTGTCTCCAGGGCCATTCCAGAACCAAGCATCTCTTTAAAGGCAGCAGTGTGGATTTAAGGCAAATTGACTATTTTGATTAAAAACCTTCAAGTTTTCCCACAACCTGCTACTTAGAAGGAATCACCACTAATGGTGGTCCTCGCTTGGGCCTCCACATTAGCACTTGTGCATCATTAGCATTGGGTTTACCCAGAGCGTTAGGGGGAATAAGCTCCATATGAGTCAACACCTTGGGCTGGTCCTGGTGCACCCGGCCGGTGAGCCTTGCTCGAGAGCCCAGCGGCTTGGAGGGGTCCACAGCAATGTCCACTTTCATCCTCCACTTCACTGTCTGCAGGAGGATCTTCTCCTGTGTGGCCATGTTCAAAGCCACCAGCCAAGTGGTGAAGCTCTGGTCGCGTTTGATCCGCGTGAGCAAAGGTACATTGCTCTCGCTCACGGGTACGGCCCATGTTACGCTGGGGTAAAAGTTATCGTTCATGCTGACAGTGAAGCGTGAAGGTTTGGACGTGGGGCCGGAGAGGGTCACAGTTTCGGTTGTGTTTCCGTACCACGGGTAACTCACACCGTCCGAGTCGCTGATGGCCTTCACCAGTCCTTCTCGTAACTCTGGCAGCTCCCAGCTTGACCTGCAGAAATTACCGTTTAGAGGTTAAACAAACGAGCGCTTGTGTTGTGCTGTTGAATATATAAAATGGTGAGTCCAAGTGTGCAAATGATAATTGGGGTTAATGATGACATTCATTATCAGGGTCCCAGCTGCCAGTTTCAAATGACTCAGTGTGACAGGACGTTAATGTGGCTGGGTGTTGTTAGGTATGACCCGACGCTGGCATTTCGTCTTCGGTACGGCACCATCTGTGTCACAGAAAACCCCACGCAACCACCCGCTCAGGCAGTAATACACACCCCCACACACATGTCCACACCTCCACACAGACAGGCCCCCCAGGCAGCATCAGAAGGGCCCACATCACGCGTCACAGGGCTCGTGGGTGGGTGTGAGAATGTCTCTATCTCGTTCTCCTGCTCTGTCTTTATTTGCAGATTAGGCGGTGAGCACGTAATTGCGTTCTAAACTCTGTTTAGCGCAACCACGCTGATGTTTCAGAGCAGCTATTCTGTTTTTATCCGCTGTCTCTCCCCGTCTGATCCAGTGACAGGCTGTGAAACTCATTTGTGGGAGTATAAATGAAAGAGCAGTGACTGATGAAGGTGCAAACACTCCTCCCCTCAGGCACTGAGCTGATGTATGCATACTCTCTGTGAATATAAATCACTGGTGCACTGCACTGAAGTTATCCTTTGCTTTAAACCATTTAGAGACATAATTAAACAAAGTGCCACATATAAATGAAAGATTTACTTACACTCGCACAACTAATGAGAGCGATGAGTCAGTGATGTTTTACATAAATACATAAATTCCTTTTATAATAAACCTGTTTTCAACTTCTAATTTAAATTCACTTTGGTGCTTTTGAGTAAGGTTTAAATTAATCTTTTTTTTTTTTAATCAGATATTTTGACCTTTTATAATGAAAATGACTTTTTGTTCAGGAACAACTGAGTAACTTTAAAATAACTCGATGTTCATGAATCATGACTCAAAAGTCATGTATTTTATAACTTTTATAGTTGATGGTTACACTCCTTGACATTTTTGGAGTTGTTTATTGTTGGTTATAAACTGTTTTGTAAACATTTATGAAACTTGGATGCAAAGGTTGCATTTTTCCAAGAAGTTGGCATTTTTTTCTAGCTTTTTAAAAATATACTAGCAGTCAAAAGTTTTTGAACAGTAAATGTGTTGTTTTCTGTTTAATTATAAATTTAAAATGTCATTTATTCATATGATTTCAGAGCTGATTTTTTTTTAGCTCCATTACTCCAATCATATGACCCTTTATAAATCATTGTAATATTCTAATTTGCTTCTCAAAAACATTTATTATTATTATGTTTAATAATATATATATATATATATATTATTAATATATATATACAGAAATAAATTACATTTTAAAATATATTCAAATAGAAAGCAGTTATTTTAAATAGTAAAATTATTTCCCAATATTACTGCTTTTGCTAAATTTTGGATCAAAGAAATGCAGGCTTGCTTTGAAAATAAAGACATTTTTTTTTAGAAAGCAGTTATTTTAAAAAACATTAAAAACCTTACTGTACAAAAACTTCTGACTGGTAATGTAGGTTGTGTCATTTTGGGCATTCTTATTTGGCATTGACCCAGATATGATGGCTAAATCTCCATAGTTTAATTCAGAATAGTGTTCATGGTCAAGAGTGAGTGCGTTGAAGTCATAAACCATGCACCATGCTTACATGCCGAGGTCTCCATAAGTATTGTAGAATTCCATTTGAGTGCACGCCTGAATCCAACCCACCACCCAAGCCTCGTTCCGAGGAATCGGCGGCATCACTATCCGGGCGGAGGCCTTGAAATACGGAGTTTTGTAGCGGAGCACTATGGGTGAATTCTCCTCGATCACCGTCGGGCAGTGGTCAATAGTAGCAGAGACGTCGTAAACAACGATGTTCTCGCGTTTAATTCGGGGTTTACAGGCCACGCTCTGAAGGCAACCCATGGCTGGAGAGGGTCAGAACCAGCCAACCAAGACGTGTGTGTGTTTTTTTTTTTCTTCTTTTAAATAAAAATAGTTTTATCTTCCCGAAAGAACGCGTCAATCTAAGCTCATGCCCAGTCCAGGCGGTCAATATAGCTACTTCTCAAATTAACGAATGTGTTAGAATCAAAAAAAGACATAAATGAGTCAAAAACACGTGAGTTTCTCTCAGTTCATTGCCATTGAGATACAATCAACATCAAATCTCTGTCTAGTTACTCAGGATCAACAACAGGTTGCAAGACCTCCGACCATATCTTGATCTTTGGTGTCCCCATGCCTGTGATTGTCAGTCGCGTTTGGACTTCGGGTTTGTTCTGGGCTCCCGCTTCAATCCGATGTGTTCCCTTTCAAATCCACATGGCCTTTTGCAGCTCTTCGCCCTTTCATCCGTTTCTTTCTGGTCCGAGTTTTCATGTCACAACCGGAGGCAGAAAAACAGTCAGGTGTGGCGGACCGCTCGCCTCGACAAGAGGTGGTCGCGATTCTGATTTCCTCGATCGCTGTTTGCGCTTTCGGAACAACAAACAATCTCAAAGTATTTCATGATTGACGACCGAACAGGAACCACAAGAAAAAGTATGTTAGACACGGAAGTGTTGCTCTTGATCAAATCACATTTGACGTTCCGTTACAGCGTATATTCCTTCAGTAAACAGGCGTCCACAGATTAACACGCGAGGCGTCCAGATGAAATTGGATAAAACGGAATAATATTTCCTGACAAAACGACTGCTATACGGCTTTTTGAAAAACCAAGCGTTCCCATCTCCGTTGCTGGCGTGCACACCGTGGTCGCTGTTCGGTTGCTGTGGTGCTGAATGAACGATCAGAGGCGCGTAGGAGTACCAGTGCACGTTATAGTCCTCCTCACGTATACGCTCCGTTCATCATCTTGGGTTCTCCGTTAAGCAAAACCAGAAATAACTTTGCAGTGCTATAACGCTAGCCTATAATTTAATACATGACTCAAGATTGATACCCAGAGTTTGGACCTGTTGATGTTTGTGGATCCCATAAAAAATGTGTAGTCTAGTAATAGTAAGTTATGCATGCATATATAGCTATTCAGTGTTGAATAATGCCTCTACTAATCAATTAGGCTCTGGTTGATCAGTATATAGTATAAAAGTTGTATACGGCATAATACAGCCTCCTAATTTAAAAGGCAGTTTTAACCACTGACTTTAAGAGGTACGTTTTCACTTGAGAACTGAAAATAATAATTACCTTTTGTACCTTTGATCCATATTCACCTCCCTTCTCTCTTGCATATTAGCTACAGGGGAGATTATACAGCGCCAGAGACATGTTCCGCTTCTTAATTGATGGCTTTCCGTGTAACCATGACAACCGGCATAGATGGACTGTCGTCACTAAGGCCGATCTCATGTCAAATTTATCCGTCAGGGAAACATCACTGTGAAAATTGGCTGGTATTTCGTTAAACAAGCGTGAGGTCAGAAGAAGATGATGGTGATTAGAGAATCTGAGTTCATCCCAGAGTACACATTTGATGGCTTAAACGTGTACAGGTGTGAGTGACATCAGAGGATGACAATCGCTTTATGTATTATATATATATTTTATAGTCGCTTGACATAAAAGCGTCAGCTAAACGGATGAATGTAAACCATCTGTGCTCCCAGTTCCTTCTTCTAAAGACTAATTATTGTGCAAAGACCTGCCACTTGCGACCTGAACAGCCAGACAAAGTGAGGTATAGAGATAAAATAACTTTTAGATGTCGACCCGTCCTCCTTTTACCTGTATGTGACTTGCATAGGAAAATATCTTGTATGTAGAATGAATCACACAGTCTGGTTTAAAAGGATAGTTAATCTAAAAATTAAATTTCTGTCATTAATTTGCCTACTCACACCTCAAGTCGTTCCAAACTCGTAACATCAGTGGAAAACAAAAAGAAAACAAAAATAACGACTTTAATCAACGGTTCTTCTCTTCCACTCAGTCTCCGCCGCCATTCACGCATGCGTCGTGGTACTCTCGTGAATGGCGGGAAAAACGCGGAAGAGAAGAAACTGTGAATAAAGTCGTTATTTTTGTTTTCTTTGAGCACAAAGAGTATTACGTAGCTTTATAACATTACGGCTGAGCCACTGATGTCACATAGACTATTTTAACGATGTCCTTACTACGTTTCTGGGGCTTGAACGTGGTAGTACCGTTTCTGTCTATTCAGAAAGCTTTCGGATTTCATCAAAAATATCTTAATTCGTGTTCCGAAAATGAACGATGGTCCTACGGGTTTGGAACAAAGTGGGGGTGAGTAATTAATGACGGAATTTTCATTTTTGGGTGAACTATCCCTTTACGGTCTTTCATAACACTAAAGAGCACACAAAGAAAACATGTAGGCTACAAAAAATAGCACTGGAAAAGACCCGCATCCCGTGTTTTCTTGCCTTTAAGTATTGTTCCAAAAACTCAATATGCAAACGTCTTTATACCCGCACACTCTGTATTTACCAAAATATCCAGCAGGGGGAGACATTGCTTCTGAGAAATGTGCATCAGTTTTGTGAAGCGTATTCATAGTTTTGTATTTATGAATCTAGCTTGGTTGAAATGACAGTGGAAACAACAAGAGAGTAAGCAATCGAGAAAGAGAGCATGAGGAAGAAAAGGAAGGAAGCAGGAATCTTAACTTCAGCAGCTTTGGTTCTATTAGATCAGGCTTCTGGTGGAATGGATTAGAGCTCAGGTGAAAGAAAGAGTCTGTCAGGTAGCCTGTCTGTCTGAGATGTCCCAGCGCTAATGGACAGGATAAGATGGTCTTTAATCCTTACATGGGTGGGTAAATAATCCAGGCCTTCTCTGTCCTATGCTGAGCAGGTCTAGACCACTTTAGCACCTATTCAGACCATGTAATGTGACTCAGTGGAGGGACAAGCATGACAATCCTCCTTTAGTAAACAGTACAACAAAACCCATGTAATCTAGAGGAAACCAGGGCTGTGGAGTAGAACGGAGAAATCCCTAAAAACATTCTGAGCATTTAATGCTGCATATAGAATGTTCTCCGGTGCGCTTGGAGTCTTTTAAGGTGACACGGAAAGTGTGTGTATGTGTGTTACTGGATGAATTGTGGGAGGAGCACAGAAGGTGAGGAACTTATCAGAAACCTGTTTGTATCTGACCTTTCTGCTTTAATGAAATGTCATAAAGATAAAAGAGAGGTAACACGTGTGTGTGTGTGTAGGCACAGGCCGTTTGTGAGTGTCCGCTGAATGTAGGCCTAGATGTGTACGTTATACATTGTCTTCCTCTTTCTCCCTCCTCTCTCTGTCTTTCTCCATGTAATAAAAGTTTGGAGATGCCGAAGCTCCATCTCTCATCACTATTCAATGCTCAGCTGCGTCGCAGATGCCTGGAGACCATGACTCCTGCCAGACTTTCAGGCTAATTACATTCAATCCTTTCACACTATTCAGCCTTCTGTTTGATAATGATGAAATAGAAAAAAGTAATTGACACTGACAATTAATCTAGTTACATATTGTCACGTCTGGGCCTAGGTTTAATTAAATTAAAACATCTGTATGTTGTACTAAAAGAATATAACTGGAAAGTCAAATTACTTGGAATCTAACCAGAGTTTTGTACCAGGGTTTTTTCAGGCTGTGAGCAGAGTAAAGACAAGGACAAGTGTCTGTTGAAAGATAAAACTGGAGTAAGACAGAAGGTCCTTGTGTCTTTGCGGTCGTCTCTGTCTCTCATCTCAGAGACTTGTGGCCTCACTTGCGTCATTTGCTCGCTTTTTTCCACTGAGTTTTATTGGTGGATCTAACTGTCTATTTTTAGATAAACAATTGTTTTGTATTCGTATTATATTTTTATCTGTTTTCAATCTCAGATTTATCAAACAACAACAACATAAACCCCAAACAGCAACCACTGAAACAAATTTTTAACTTGTGTATGACAATATTTAATAAACAATCTCTGCGGTGCTTCAGGACACTTAGGATCTTCCAAAACCCCCTTTTGTTTCTAAATACACCCAGACACATTTATTCAGTAAGTCAGTCGGTCAGTCAGCAGTCTGGGCCAACTAACGCTTCAGGAATCTCCTGCCTGCTCAGGGCACTTCCCGCTCTGAGCAACAGACCAGAGAATAAACAAACCCACCAAAACCTACAGTAAACACTACCAAAGAACAGTAAACAGATTCACACCTATCAGGTCCAGTTTTCTGAAATGTTTTCTCTTGTCTATGGGTGCATATTCAACATGTTATGATGCTGTTTTTGATTCGTCCCTTAGCCAAATTAGCTTTTCCTATCAGTCATGATGTGATCATCCTGATGTTTGCATTGTACAAACAGAGATTCTTTGTGACACAGTGAATTTGCAAGCAGAGGACTATAGGACTATAGATTCTTGCTTTGTGTTATAAGTGATACCTGTTTAACCTGTTGAAATTTAAATGCAACAAGTAACTATTAATGAGAGCTGGCTTTAGCACAACATACACTGCCATTCAGAAGTTTGGTATCTGTAAGATTAAGTTTTTTTTTCTTATGCTCATCAAAGTTCCATTTATTTGATCAAAAATACAGAAAAAGGTACTATACTGAAACATTGTTGCAATTTAAAATAATGGTTTTCTATTTTAATATACTTTAAAATATAATTTATTTTTATGATGCAAAGCTGAATTTTCATCAGCCAATACTCCAGTCTTCAGTGTCACATGATCCTTCAGAAATCATTCTAATATGCTGATTTATTATCAGTGTTGGAAACAGTTGTGCTGCTTGCTTTTTTTTGGAACCTCTGAAACTTTTTTTTTTTAAGGATTCTTTGAATAATAAGTCTTTCCACTGTTTCCAACACTGATAATAATATTAGAATGATTTCTGAAGGGTCATGTGAAACTAAAGACTGGAGTAATGATGCGGAAATTCAACTTTGCATTACAGGAATTAATTCTATTTTAAAGTATATTAAAATAGAAAAGCACTATTTTAAATTGCGGTAATATTTCACAGTATTACTGATTTTTACTGTTTTTAATTAAATAAACACAGATGAGCAGAAAAGACTTCTTTAAAAAGCATTATTAAAAATCTTACTAATCCCAAACTTTTGAATGGCAGTGTATCACAACATTCATGGTATAATGCCATGATGCAATTAACGAAATTAATTGTTGCAGTTATTTTAAAGGAAATTAAATTAATTTCAAAAAGGGATAGTTTTTTAATGGATTTAAAGAGATAGTTCATCAAAAAATAAAATAAAATAAAATAAAATAAAATATCTCACATTGTTCTAAACCTGTATGACATTTTTTTTCAGTGGAACACAAAAGAAGATATTCTGAGAGATGTCTGTTTTTTCCCCATCCATATGCTGAAAGTCAATAGGGTCCAATATTGTTTATCGTTCAAAATATCAAAGAACGTCATACAGTTTTAAAACAAAAAGATTGATCAAATGACTTTTTTTGCGAAATATCCCTGATAGTTAACCAGTGTCCATATCTCGCAACGCTGGCGGATAAGAAAATTAAGATGTAACAAAAAAGGGAGGGAAACTGAATTTTAGTGCCCACGTGACCATGTTTGTGCTAGTGAAAGTGAGTTCTCATCTTTGTGCATGGCTGCAGGCCCCGTGGGTCAAAATCACTAAGCACTGTCATTAGGAGTTTGTTGACAATATCAACCATTGCATACTCCTTAAAGGTATAGTTCACCCAAAAATGAAAATTCGGACATCATCGACTCACCCTCATGTTGTTCCTGATCTCTATGAGTTTCTTTCTTTAGTTGATTTTACAAGAAGATATTTCAAAGAATGTTGGTAACCAAATGCTTGCTTGTAGCAGTGACTTCCATAGTATGGAAAAAAAAATACTATGGAAGTCAATGGCTACCAGCAACTGTTTGGTTACCAACTTTCTTCTAAATATATTCTTTTGTCTTCATCAGAAGAAAGAAATTCATACAGGTTTGGAACAGCATGAGTGTGCTTGTGGAGGCTTACAAACATAAATCATATATTCACAGCTTGTGAAACTGTATATTTAATTGGTGTTAGTATGCTGGAAGTGCCCTCACTAATAAGTAAAAACTGATTTGAAGTTATTCTACTGATATCAACAGGTTTGTAAAAAAAAAAACAACTTCACTAATATAATAAAGTCGTGTTGTTGTGGACGTTGATGTAGCAAGAGTTACAGTAAATGATAATGCTGCTCTTTGCCGAGAATGTCAGTGACCTATGCGTGGCGAATGCTTGTGCGAGCGTGCTGGTAAGTGTGTATATGCATTGTGTCTTTGTGTATGTGTGTGTGTTTCTGTGAGAACCATGTTGGAGCGCTTTAGCGAAGCAGCGTAGCGTGCAGGACAGGAGTGATGTGGGCTGAGCCGACCTGACCGAGCCCCGGCCCTACACTAATCCTGCCGTTTTCAGGAGCCCTGGCCCGTACTTGATGAGCTTGGGTAAGAAAAGGGGCAGCTCTTTCTCCCGCTCGCTTTTCCCTCTTTCGTTCCCTCTCGTTCTTTCATTCTCTCTCTCTTTTTCTCATGCACCCCCTCTCAAACCCCAGCCCTGCCTGGAGCCAGTGTGCAAATGAATGAGTTCCAAGTGTTTACTCAGCAATTCTCTCTCCCTCTCCCTCTCTTCCTTGTTCTGACAGAGGTGGACACCAAGCTAAATTTCAAACATCTCTTCCAACATGAAAAAGTTAAATTGGGATAGATTTGGGGTTAAAATTAGGTGAGTTGTGTGACTTATGTTAATAGACATACATTGGCTTCAAAATGTTTAAAACACTGTATGAGTGTTATTGCATTAAATGACAAAATAATCCAACAGAAATATTTGAAAGTATAACAGCACACGCACATTTTAAGCAAAACATTTCACAAAGGTGAGGTTAGTTTTGAGAATATGACTTGTATGCAAATGCCATTTGTTTTTGATTTCATGTCTAATGCAGTGCCATTCATGGATTTTAAATGTGCCTTAATGTTAAAATTCAGTTAGCATTTACTCCTCATGTGTTTCCACACCTGCATTACCCTTTTTTCGACTGTGGATTATGTCTTAACTGTTTTTGCCCACACTGGAGCCAAAATTAATTTTGTTGTATTAAAAAAAAATTAAAAATACAGGTTTGGAAAGACAAAGTAGATGATAAAAGAATTGTCCTTTTTGGTGGAACTATTCTTTGAACTATAAGTGTCCAAATAACACAGGAAGTGTATGAATGTCATTATGAACATCAGTCCAAATGAAATTAATTTTAAAGAACACATTTTTTGAGCGAAACGCTTCATTAAAGTTAAGTTGGGCCTGAGAAAAGGTCATGATTTGTTTGCAAATGCCATTGCTTTGACATTTTGTTTAATGCAGTGGCATGCATACGTTTTAAGTGGGACTTACGCTACCAGTCAAAAGTTTTTGAACAGTAAGATTTTTAATGGTTTTTTTTTAAGTCTCTTATGCTCACCAAGTCTAAATTTATTTCATCCAAAAAACACACAGATATTTTTACAATTTAAAATAACTGTTTTCTGTTTGAATATGTTTTAAAATGTAATTTATTCCTGTGATCAAAGATACATTTTACAGCATCATTATTCCAGTCTTCAGTGTCACATGATCCTTTAGAGATCATTCTAATATGCTGATTTGCTGTTCAAGAATCATTTTTTTTATTATTGTTATTATCAATATTTAAAACAGTTGAGTACATTTTTTCAGGATTTTGTAACATACACTATACCATGCAAAAACTTGGAGTCTGTATAATTTAGAATTTATTGAAATTAATGCTTCTATTTAGCAAGGATGCTTTAAATTAATCATAAAGACATTTATGTTATACAAGATTTCTATTTCAGATAAATGCTGTTCTTCTGAACTTTCTATTCATCAGTAAAACCTGAAAAAATCTACTCAGCTGTTTGCAATAATAATAATAATAATAATAAAATGTTTTTTGAGTAGCAAAGAAGAATATTAGAATGATTTCTGAAGGATCATGTGACTGGAGTAATGATGCTAAATATTCAGCAGTTATTTTAAATGGTAAAAATATTTTACATTTTTACTGTTTTTGCTGCGTTTTGGATCAAATAAATGCAGAAGAGACTTTAAAACAAAAATCTTACTGTTCAAAAGCTTTTGACTACTAATGTAAAGAGAAAGTTAACCTAAAAATACTAATTCTGTAATAATTTACACACCTGTATGACTTTTTTTTTTTTTTATTCTGTGAAGCATGTCTAAGTCAGCTTAAAATAATTTGTTACCCTCCTGCCTTAAAATTTTAAGTTGAGTCAACTAAAATAAGTTTAATATATAATAACTTGAAATGTCAAGTTGTACTAAGTAACAACTTAGATATTTGTGTTTGCTAAACTTAACAGATGGGTAAGTAACCCAGCTGCCTTAAAATTTTAAGTTGATTCAACTCAAATATCTAAGTTGTCATTTAGTATAGTTTAACATTTCAGGTTGAATAAACTTTTCTGAGTTGACTGAACTTAAAATTTTAAGGCAGCCAGGTTACAAATTATTTTAAGTTGACTCAACAAATTGTTTTTTACAGTGTACATGAAAAAATACAGGTTTGGAAGGACACATGGGTTAGTAGATGATGAAAGAATTGTCCTTTTTGGGTAAACTACTCCTTAAAGTGTCCAAATAACAAAGGAAATTTTTCCTGTGCCTTTGCTTGAGGTTGCATGCAATCCATGGGAAATAGACATGCGTTTTACTTTAATAGCTCCTGGGACATTGAATCTTAACAGTCCATTTAATTCAATGCAACCTCAAATAATGCCCTTAGGAAGGCCTTTATATCTTGTATTCTTACTGTATATTCACTTGTTGTAGACTCATCATGATATAAAGCATATGTTCATGCAGTCACATAAGCATTACAAACCAGGCACTTTTTCCAAGAATTAGCAGACTGTGTATTTCTGGTGTGTGTGTGTGATAAGAGAGTAATATTACGGGGATTACCCTGAGATGGTAGGCCCTGGGGCTGCTGGGTGAGGGTGTGGGGGAGGAGGAGCTGTTTCCTGGCTGTAGCCCTTGTTTGTCTGCCTGACCTGGCAGCACTAGGGGCAGATCCTGCTTGGATACAACTCTGATCCCACGCCTGTCTGAAGCTGTTAGCCACCCGCTCTGTTCGGCTAGCTAGGCTTAGCGCGTCTGGGCGCAGGGAGGGGCATGGGCTGGGGCCGCTGCATGCTTTGTGCTTTGAATGCTGTTATGGCTTATGACTCTGGTCTTATTCATCCTGCCATTTCATTCTTATCAGTCAGAGCTGACTACAGTCTGTCCAGTTTGTCCATCTTGTTCTCATTTGTGCTTTAGCCATAGACTGAGAGCGAAAAGGTCTAGGGTAACTTTCTACCTCCTGACCCTCCTATAGATCCCTTGTGTTGAAAAGCAAAGCCCTAGTAATTCCCTGATAGGTTTAACTATTCATTTAAAGCTGGTGAGAATTCTATGTTCATGCTGTTGTTGTCTTACTGTAATTCGATCAGTAAAATCCTGAGTGAGAAGTTGATGTTTTGTGTTATGATGCTGTGTTAACACCCATCTATAGTCTCAATCTGGTAAATACAAATAAACCAGCAGTATTTTTTTTTACATTCTGTAAAGCTTTCACAGCTCAATTGCTGTTTTTAAAGGCTTGTTTTTATTTTTCAATTGGAGGATTTGAGAGATAGTTTGGGAAGTCTGTTATAGCCTTTCTTTGTGTTGTTTCTGGCCTGGATACACATTGAACCCATGGGCAAACTATGAGAGAGAGCGAGAGATCAAGGGACTTGCAGTGAGCAGTCTGTTTCTTTTATTTGTCCTATTTGCACTAAAAACATGTAGCCTGCTAAAATTAAAATTTTAGTTTTGGTTGCTTCTTTTTATATAAAATCAAAGTGAACCAGAAGTAACAAACTGCAAGGAAAAGTTTATTGCTCTCAGATGTTTAGATGTTTAAAACGGTATCATACTGGTGAAAATACACTACCAGTCAAAAGCTTTTGAACTGTAAGATTTTTAATGCTTTTTTTAAGAAGTCTCTTCTGCTCATCAAGCCTGCATTTATTTGATCTAAAGTACAGCAAAAAAAGTAACATTTTGAAATATTTGTACTATTTAAAATAACTTTTTCTATTTGAATGTTTTAAAATGCCATTTTTTCTGAATTCAAAGCTGAATTTTTAGCATCACTTCTCCAGTCCTTTAGAAATCATTCTAATATTCTGATTTGCTGCTCATAAAACATTTATTATTTATTATGTTGAAAACAGCTAAGTAGATTTTTTCAGGTTTCTTTATCTGAAATAGAAATCTTTTTTGTGACATTATGAATGTCTTTATCATCGTCTTTTGATCTTTCTATAATTTCTTTCCCCCAAAGCTTTTAATTTCAGGTAAATGCTGATCTTTGGGTCTTTCTATTCATCAAAGATTCCTGAAAAAAATGTATTCAACTGTTTTAAATATTGATAATAATAATAATAAATGTTTCTTGAACAGCAAACCAGCATATTAGAATGATTTCTGAAAGGTCATGTGACTGTGACTGGAGTAAAGATGCTTAAAATTTAGCTTTGATCACAGGAATAAAACAAATTTCAAAATATTCAAATAGAAAGCAGTTTTCAATTGTTCTGTTAAATTGTACTGTTTTCACTGTAGTTTGGATCAAATAAATGCAGGCTTGGTAAGCAGAAGAGAATTCTTCAAAAAACATTAAAAATCTCGCTGTTCAGTAACTTTTGACTGGTAGTGGATTTCTTTTTTTTATTTTTTATACAGTGAACAAAAATGGTCAACAAATTGAATATTCATAATGTTTCAGGTCTTTGTGAAATGAAGAAAGCACTCATTTGTGAAACTTGTTAAACTTACCTAGTAGGCAGGTATTTAACCTCCACCTCTACAACAGTTCCTTCCTAATCCTCTCTCTTAAGACCCCCAAGTCAGTGGAAGCTATTATGTAAGCCACTTTGCCTTATCTGATATCTCACAATGTATATTCCATATAAGGTCACAAGATGTATTACTTCCTTTTTGTCTTTATTTGAAGGACAGAAGAGGAAACCGTTTATGACAGCTCACATTAATAAATAAAGTAAAAATTATCCACCCTTTTCTTCGCGTAGTGGGCGCATTTGTAAATTGTATAGGTCTGACTTCCAGTCTCATCTGCCTCCAGCTATTTTTAGCTGTACAAATACAGCTGGTTTTGCTGCTTGATATTGCAAATTGGTGTGTCTTGCCATATTATTTTACTGTATTGTCTTAATTATGAACACACTGGTTTGTAGTGCAAACAGTTTCACCATTTACTACATATTGTTATACTAGCTTCTGTGTTGAAGAAAAAGGTGGAAAACATGTAAGACTTTACTTTTTTCCCCTTTCTTGTAAGTATTTTATGTAATAAAGTAATTATTATACTGTAATATATTCTAAATATTGGTATACAGTCAGGTTAATCAGGTATAAAAGCCATTAAATATTTTTACATCTAACTTTCTACAATAGAAGGTTCGACAAGGTACAAATTCATCCGTCCAAAATTAATTTAACGCTGATCTTCTGACCTCGCATTCTTTGTTAGTGAGGGGAGAACTGTCACCCAATCGATCGTCATGAGGCGGCCCGTGTCGTCACTCTGCCCGCTCTATAAAACTCCCCCCGACTCACTCACCTGGTTAGACAAACACCTCTCTAATCTACAGCTGAGCGCACGCTTATTTTGTCATTGACAATATTTTTACAGCCTGTTTAGTGGGCAAACCTGAAGGAATTTTACAATTCTGGCAGTCCTAAAAGTTTACAAAGACAACTTTTATGAATCTTGCAAGTTTTTCATATTTCACGGGCATGTGCAACATGACGGCAGAGTCCCAGCACTCGCCAGCCGAGGCGGCCAGTCCAGTGGTGGTGTCTCCCAACGTGAGCCTGGACTCCCCGATTCCTCTTCCTCCACCTGCGCTGAACCACCAAGCCCGATCCAAGGACGGGGTTCTCATCAAAGCCGAGCCTCGGGGCAGCAGTCCAAATACAGACAGGGAGGAAGGGGTTTCACTGGGTCAAACAGAAGAACATCTGCCCGCCACTGGAAGCCGGCGGAGAAAAAGGCCAGTGCAGCGAGGTAAACCTCCTTACAGTTACATCGCACTTATAGCAATGGCCATCGCCAATTCACCTGAGAGGAAACTCACTCTAGGCGGCATCTATAAGTTCATCATGGAACGCTTTCCATTTTACCGCGAGAATTCCAAGAAGTGGCAAAATTCCATAAGGCATAATCTCACCCTCAACGACTGTTTTGTGAAGATCCCGCGGGAGCCCGGTAGGCCCGGTAAAGGAAACTACTGGACGCTTGACCCGGCCGCTGAGGACATGTTCGACAACGGGAGTTTCTTGCGACGGAGGAAGCGCTTCAAGAGGACCGACGTTAGCACATATCCTGGCTACATGCAAAGCTCGAGTGCTTTCACGCCCACACCTATGGGTAGACAGGCGTACCCCAACACCTTGTACCCGGGTGTAACGTCTGGCTACGGGTCTCAGCTGACTGGTTCTCCGCACCCGGCGATGCTGCATCACTATCAGGCATCGGCCGGGGTCACGCAGGGGCAGCCCAGGATGTTCAGCATCGATAACATTATTAACCAGCAGACAGCGATGCAAGGTGGAGGAGATCTCAACTCGCAGCCTCTCGGCCTGGGTGCTGGAGACTTGAACGCCATGACCTCCAGCTGCTCCGTATCCACCTCTGACCCAACCTGCTTTCAGACACAACCGATAAATCCCACGAGCAACATGCTGAACCGAAACACTGGATCCCTTGCTGCAAACATGACGACCAGCTACACGTACCCCTCCTCGTCTTCGCCTACTCACCTGTCCGGGGTCACGCAGTCCAGCTTCTCACCGGGAGGTTCACAAGTGTACTGTTCGGGGAACAGGATTTCCCTGCCGCCTGTGCGTTCCGGGTCCTGCGCAGATCATACAGAACCACTTTTAGGCCTCTCCGGACCGACAATGAACTCCTACAATAATTCCTATATGAGACAAGCCAATTTTGCCTCAGGACTGGAGCGATACATGTGAAAAATCCTGCACTGACAACGCGATCCACTGCATATCAATGGCCCCGACAATGAGTTCTTGTTTATTATGTAACAAAAGTTGTGTACCGTGTGACAGAATTAACAAGTTATTTGTTTTGTATAAAATCAAGAGTTACAGTTCTGTTTTTGAAGTTCTGAAACATTTGTTTGGACAAACAACCCCCTGAACAATGTAAATATTTTTATCAAATAAATGTTTTTGTGTAATGTTTTCGTTTGTTCTCTATTTCACCTGTCGTTCAGAACAATTTGATTCAATGATCCAACATAATAACAAAAACAGTAATATATCATCTTGTTACTTGAATCCTTCAATTATATGTGTAACAGTCCGTGTACCATTTAAATAATAATAATAATTATTTGTTTAACATTGGGCACAATGCTTCTATTATCCACTATTACTATTTTTGATAATTGATGGTTAAATAATTTTGTCAGTTGACAGTCTATGGGTCTGAAAAAATCAGTTACAATTCAGTATTGCAGAATTATTTTTGCAGTAGATTATTTTTCCCCCATTTTTGACACTTACGCTTGTAAAATAATATCTTAGCAAAACATTTTGCAGTATATTTTGTCTTAATCACAAACTGTGTAAGCGTCCACTTATTTTGCTGGTGAGGGGGCGACATCGACTGGTTATTGGACTAAACGTCAATAAAACCAAGATTTGGAGCATTTTGCATAAAATCCACTAGATGTCAGACACCACCAAGTTAACGCCATGACTGAGTTTCCCAGTACCCTAAGAACGTTTGTCTAATGGTTGTCAATGTAGCACGTAGAAAACGTTTAATCTCATAGACACATTAACACTTAGTAAATAAGAAAGCTTTTTTTTTTTTTCATCACTGCAAAGTCATATTATTTTCGATGAATTAATATTTAGTTAAAAATAGCTTTTAAAACAATACTCCGCAATCTTACTTTATGGTTGTATCCTGTACGTTTTGAACGTATATTTTAAACGTTTTCAAATTGTGTGTATACGTTTATAAAGGAGTACAAGCTAAATGGTAGCCGCGTCACTTATAATCCACAACAACTTTAGCCTACTTATTATTATTTTATTTAGGATCTATTTTTTAAACTGTCATCAAAACCGTCATTGATTTATTTTTTATTTTTTTCCCTTTTTAAATTCAGAATGTTTAAATTTTTTGAGTGTTCTGCCCCTCTGCAAGATGAAGAGCGGTTTTCATGTAATTTTAAGCTCTTTTCATATTGCAGAGACAAACTCTTGTTTGGCCTTAGTTTAATACTCTTGTAACTAAGGTGCACTTAATTTCTTATTGACATAAAATATATGTAGGCTACTGGTTTGAGAAAATGGCGTTAAAATAAGTTTTTTCTCCTTTTTTTTTTAAGTGTCCAAATCATTTAAATAAAAGTGTGATGTGATTTAGTTATTGAGAAACATGTCATGTCGTTATAGTCCTCTGACTTTTTGCAGTCGATTTAATTACCACGAAATTTAATTTAGGAATAATACGTTTTAAGGGCCACAATACTATTTTTCCCAAAATTAAAGAGGTGGCCTGTGTGGTTATTTTTTGGTTTGATTTAGTTGGTTATGGAGTTGAAGCGCAATTGTGTGAGAAGCACAATAGAACCGCTAGGTGGCAGTAATGTGATTTTAAAAAATGTTACAGAGTTACAGTAAGCTATACAGAGTCCTTTTATTCCGTGTCAGCCATCAACACATCAACCGGTAAGCCCACTTAAAAGCGGAAAGGATGAAAAAAGGAAGGGGAAGCCTATTTGTCAGTTTAGGCCCAAAACCGACGGTGATTATCTGGTTCTTTTTTAGAGTGTCGACTGTGGTTTGCACTATGACATTTATGTTGCACAGGGACCTATGCGTGCTCGGCATTTCTTTTTTTTTTTTTTTTTTTTCTTTTTTTAATTTGGGGTCTGTTGAGTGAACAGAAAAGAGTTTTATTAAAACATATTCTCTCAAGCTCTGTTTATAAATATTTTGGAGTTTGAATTACATAAGGCATTGTAAAAAGTCCTAAAATAAAGGATACTCTAATTTAAGAGAATATTTGTAACTATTGAATTTATAAATCAAATAGCTTATTTGATGAGACAGAAAAATTGCATGAGGTGCTAACTTGACATTTGATTTTGGGCTCCCATAGGCAGCTGTTCTGTAATTGTCACAGATTGCTCCGACCCCGCCATCGTTTCCAACAAGCGGTTGATGAACTACAATTTTGACCTTTTTTATTTCTTACCTTTCTTTCATTAAATTTCTTTTATAACGTTGACACCTTTATATCTTTTTTTTATTTCTTACCTTTCTTACATTAAATTTCTTTTATAACGTTGACACCTTTATATCTCAAATGTTTAGCAATTAACTTATTTCAAGCTATGAAGACTGCATGCTAAACAGTATAGTAAAAGATTAAACCAAAATATTTTTAATTACCGAAATGCCTGTTTTTGTGTGTACTTTAAATAGACTCATGTTTAGCCAATGGAATAAAAATTCTTATGGGAAACAGAATATAAGAGAAAATATGGTCACAAAACATGCTGAGCATGAAAGTTGGCATATCCTGTGGAACATATTTTAATCTGACTGAGGCACAGACTTGGTCTTTGTGTTTGTATATGAATAATGAGCATAATGAAAAATGAATTCGATGCCCACGTTTTGTGGCGCATGGCTTGTCATCCACCCATAAGCAATGACGAATTCAAACAGGTTGCAGGGAGTATTGTGCTTTTTTTATACGTTAGTAGAATATTTACATAGTATCCATAAATGGATGTGTTTGGAATTCCTGACAGAGAAAAAAGAGGTGAATAACAGCACTAAAAAAGTATCCTTCGTAGAACATAAAAGCACGAGATTTTGTAAAAAACGCAAATTTCGTTTCATCCCCTTTTTGTAAGCATACGTTGTTATATTTAAAGACAATTTAAGGTTATTTTCATGCCAAATAAATATATGATATTAAAATTGTCCATGCACCTGCCGAATTCTAGAATAACTTACTGATATATGCTGTTCTGCTTTGGCAATGCAATGCAAATGAATACAAAGATATTTACAAATATCGTAAAATATTTAAATATATGCAATTAATTATATTATGGCTTCTATGTGCTAAATTGAGGCTTAACTTTAACTAAGCCTGAATAATATTAAAATAATTTGTCCCTAATGGTCCTATAGAGTTTGTAAATAATCACTTGTTTTGTAACCCTGAAATTTCTCTGTTTTCGGTCTCATGTAACCTATTATATGATGTGTCAGTTTTTTAAAAAAACAAAAATCGATTTGTTAAATCTTTTTGAAGGAAGCGATTTTATACTATTTATTTGGTAGGAATTTGTTTATTTCTGCCTCTTATTTCTATATCATAGCCAGTGGAATAAAACACCCATCTGCCGATTTAATGCAAAAAATAAATAAATAAAAAAATTCAGTGGTTTTCTTTATTTCTTTATTTTGTTTATTTGCTCGATCATTGACTTATTAATATATCTATTAATATCTGATTATTTACTTGAATGATTTCTTGTTGTTATTAAGCTGATTATTTTAAGCAACATTAGAAAATAATAAATAATTATTGTAGTAACTTGTGATATTTGTTTTATGCGTTGCCAGTTTGTCTGTCGCCACAAATCCTCAGCTTTATTAAATTTAAATCGTGCGGAATTTAACCCGTCATATATCCTATACGGATTTTGTATCTTATCAGTATTATTTTTGTCATTTGTCACGAATGTCAGTTAAATACACGCGTTAAGGCGAGCTGATAACACGTACTTGCTGTTTTCTCCCCTGTGCTGCTTTTCTCGGCTCTAAACTCGCCGTAGTTCCTGGTTACTGACATGCTGATCACGTGATTATGGTGCCTGAATAAATAGTTTTTGGAAGCCGCGCGGGGGTATACTTGGAGGCTCGTTCACGCACAGCGCTACGACTGTACAAGACAACAAATGCTCGAATAATGAAAACTGAAAACTCGTTAGTGAATGCATAGTCATAGTGCTATTCGTATGATCCAAAAGTTCATGTTGCATACGGACCAACTACGCTCCGTGAAAAGGAAATCGAGGTCTTAACCGAGTGCCCAGTTAGACTTGAAAGCGCTCTGAGCTCTGGACGATTTTTGTGTTATGCAAGTCCGTTGTGATTCTTTCGAGTGTATTTTCGTTTCTTGAGGTGCATTTTCTATGCGGCTCCCGGACGTGAAGAAAACATATTCTTGGCTTCAGGAGGTCGGGAGCTTTGTAGTTTCAGAAGGCACAAGTGACTGAGAGGACACACTGCTTGTGTTGGGTGCTACACGAGACTGGACACGGAACGCGAGAGAGGAAGAAAAAAAGACTCTCCAAGGATGACTCTGGGGACGGACATGTCGGACAGTTCTGCTCTGTCCGACGACGTGGACATCGATGTCGTTGGTGGGGATATTGTAAAAGAGGGTAAATATCTTCACCACCATCATAGTTTTCACTTGGACAATGACTCCGATGACAATCTATCCCAGAATGCGGGGGAGGGCGCAATCTCTCCGGGCCAAAGCAGTTTGGACTGTCCGGCCGACCGGGTCGGGCCACGGGATGACAGCAGAACCGGTACGTTAACTGGGGATAAACCAGGGAAAAATGCATTGGTGAAACCCCCTTATTCCTATATAGCCCTGATAACCATGGCTATCCTGCAGAGCCCGAAGAAACGTTTGACTCTCAGCGAGATCTGCGAGTTCATCAGCAACAGGTTCCCATATTACCGGGAGAAATTCCCCGCGTGGCAAAACTCTATCCGTCACAACCTGTCACTGAACGATTGCTTTGTCAAAATACCCCGCGAACCCGGTAACCCGGGCAAAGGCAATTACTGGACCCTCGACCCAGAGTCCGCCGACATGTTTGACAATGGGAGTTTTCTGCGCAGAAGGAAGCGCTTCAAAAGACACCAGACCAACGAGATCCTCAGGGACGCGGGGGGATTTCTACCTGGCTTTGGCTACGGACCTTACGGTTACAATTACGGCCTACAGCTGCAAAATTTCCACGCGCATCACCCCTATCACCCACACCACCCGGGAGGCGCGTTTCCTTTCCAAAACGCACCGTGTGCTCTCCCGACGCCTTCCTCGATATTCTCCACGCCACACAGCTTGCCTTCGTTTTTAGGGACCGAGCTGAGAAAGCCTTTCTATCCTCAACTCAGCCCGACTCTTCCTGGTCTGGCGCCTCTCAAGACGGACACTAATGGTCCAAGTCGGCCTTCCTTCTCTATAGACAATATAATTGGTGCGGCCAGCTCACCGGCTTCGCCGTACACCACACAACCGGGTGGACAGGCTCAGATCTTGGCCATGCTGACTCCCACACTTGCTTCGGCCACGAACCACTTGAATCTAACGCAGGAAACGATGCTTCAGCCCGGCACACAGACTTTCTCGAGCAAAACGACAAGCCTTAACAATTGCCATTTCTAGAGTGGCAGCAAATAGAAAGTGCAGCAGTCCAGTTTAATATGGTTGTTTCGTCATTTGCTAAGGTAGGATTTACACTTTTGCAAGATTAAAATGCCGCCCGTTTCATGTTTCTGAATTCTTAAATAAAAGGCTAATTAAGTATATTTATGAACTGTAAATATGTAAGATTTTGAAGAGAGAAACAGGCTGAAGAGAGGAAATTAAAGACCATGTAAATAGTAAGCTAAGATTTCACCTTTGGACGGCCAGTGGACCTTTGCCGTTTTGTCCAGAAAGTCAAATAGTTTGTACTCATTGACATGGAATTTCCTCTTTTGGTTGACTTAAATGAAGATTGTTTTAATTATTTTATTGTTTTGTATATTTTGTGAGTTTGTGAAAAGCACTGTCAATACCGAGACTTAAAACTCAGGATTTTACTTGTTTTGAAAGCACATTGCCAGAGACAATAGGGGCTGTAAATAGAATACATAGGTTAACGTCCCACTTCCCCTATATAGTTCTCTCAACAGAAGTGTTCTGGTGAATTTTATTCTTATTTTATTTCTGTTGATAGATGATTATGTGGTTCTTGGTGTAAATCGCATTACCTCTTTCTGTCTGACTCTTGTTAATACATATTTCATTATTCCATTGAAAAATTATCTGTGAAAAGAATGTTGTTATATGTAAAGAGACAAAACAATGTCCATAGGTCATTTTTTTGTTGTAATGGCAAGACAATAAATGTTTGTGAATTTTGAAGATGTTTTCGTTAACTTCTTTTCGCTTTAGTCTTCAAACAGGCCTACCAACCAACAGCTTCACAGACTTGTCTAACGTTTATTCACAAAATATACTGTTTCAAGTTCAAACAAGTGAGTTAAGAAAACCAATCATTTTAACCACATTGTTTTTGTTTTCGTGTAATCGTTTTCACCCGTGTACATAATACTAGCCCTATTAAGAACAAATAATATAGGCTAATTACACTGTTAAAATGTTAATGTTTGCTGCCACACTGTATCACTTATTAAGGCTTTAGGCTAAATAGATTTTTTATTAAATCATAGTGTGTGACGTTTTCACACCAGTATTTAGTACGTTGAAGGCCCAAGGCACATGTTTCCTCTTGTGTGGCGCTTTGAGCCATGATAATTGACCAGTTTCTGGCAAACGACAAAGAGCTAAAGCAATGGGAACATCGGCGCTTGAAAGCCTATAATTGAATGTGAGGGTTCTACATGGATACCCACGAAGTCTTTTGAGGATTCGTTGCTAATTTGTGGTAGCATTTTTTTCATCTGGAATCTAATCCACAATAATGCAGCTTTTTGCCCATTTGTTGATGTTGTCACTGAAGACCTTGTCCCTAAGGCCTGAATGGGTACCCAGCAAGTGGTCCCTAGCGAGACAAGCCACACACATTTGCTTCTGAAAGGCGATCGTCTTAAAAGACTCTCGGTTGTCCGCTTTCATGTCATCTGTGTTGTCTTGAGACATGTACAAAAGAAGCAGCGGGAATTCACCGTAGTGCGAAAAACAGACTGATGAATCCATTTCAGAGTTGGCCGAGCACACGGTACTGTTCAGAAGGTGGTACAAAAAAGCTGCCTTTATTTACTTGGTTCGTGCGCAAATGGGTAAATTTGCTTCGTGGGGTGTTTTTGACAACTGGTTGTTAGGCATAAAGGAAGGGTTGACTCACTCACCGTATTTTTCTCTCTTCTTCAACTCCGCAAATCCTTTTGAAGCGAATGCAAACATGTCGGTCGCGGTTGTAGCCTATTAATTCAAAACGCCGTATATTTTATCATCTAAAAACAGGCTAAAATATTGGGTGATGTTTCATGACAACAAAAGTGAACCAAACTAATAGTTAAACCGTATTTTTCAAGCACGCCTGGACCACCAACCAAAAACTGTGCGTGAAACTGAAATGTTTTTTTTTTTTTTTTTTTAATTATTATTTTGGTCTGTCATAATAGTTATATAATATCAACACATAGCCATAAAAACTTTTTTTTTAGTATAAAGGGCATACCTTTATATTACATTTAAAATATTTTTTTAATAGGAGTTGCAGAGTCTATTAATTTGGAAATTACTGAATTATTGAGGAGTAGAGTATCCTAAATTAATATAAAGCGCGGGAGAGGGCTGTACTTTTTGGCTACTCAGAAATGTAATGCTTAGTCTATTGAATAATTAAACCAAGGGTATGCTAATCATACTTACTCTATTTTTATTTGTCTCTTTATTTATTTATTTAAAGTAGGGTGACTTTTCAGGCTGACTTGAGGGCAGAGGTCATGTGCTTCTCTAGCAAACACTGGTAAAAAGACTAGGAGGAAGGACGATAAATGTATTGCTGGTCTAGGTGACAGCAGCGGAGAGGAAGAAGCATTACACAATAGTGTACTTTTGATCTGTACTTACAGCGAATAAAACCGTACTCGCGGCCTATGAATGAAATGGAAAGGAGAAAAATCTCCTCCTAACCGCGCTTGCTTTACATGTGGTCGTGTTTACGCCTATGTCATAATTTACAGCTAATGAATTTGTGGCGATTAGTTAAGTTTCAGAAAGATGGGCTCTTGATTAAAGGAGGCTAAATGCGAGATGGCCTTTAATGTGAAAAAAAGGACGTTCATCTTCTCTCTTGACGTTCAGTACTTTTCAGTCTTGTTTTGTCTCTCCATGAGAAATCACATCACTCTCCTTTAATCGGATCGAAAGTGTAAATCATGGGTTACGGCCTTAAATCCCACTAATTGCCCGTTCATTTCGCTTTCATTTTTCCGTGTGGCGCGTTAGTTACACCATGAGGAGACCACCCACGATTTTGCATGGAGCAAAGCGTATCTCTACTTATCTCTTCTATCGCTGTAATTTTAAAACGGATATCTCTAAAACAACTGCGTATTTGCTTCTGGCCTGGCGTTTTAAATGTTCTCTGCATTTTGCGACGTTGTCAGCTTTTCTTGTCTGCTTTTCTGCACGGGCTGTTCATCCAAATTACGGGGTTCACACTATTGCGTGCAGTGAATTTTTTATTTTTTTTCCCAGTTAACTGTGCTGTTGATTATAAGATTTAAGTTTACGTTTACCCTTACTAATGCTATCCGATCGATGTTTCGTTCAAGTAACTTTTGAATTTTTAGAGGGATGACAGTTTGATTTAGGTTTAATTTTGATATTTTTTTATAACCATTTCATTTTGCACAAGGCCTATATTTTAGATAAGTAATTCATTTTGACTATTTTACAGTTAATGGCTGCTAAACAATGTATGTTTTTATGCATAAGTGCACATAAATAATTTATATTTCTTAGACTTTTATGCTGTATAGCAGGCGCCTTTCATACGTTTTCAATTTTAAAAACAGCTTTCACTGGACGCGTAAAATGGGTAGGCATCATTTAGTATGTACATTAGCCATATCTTTCCAGGATAAATGGTGTACTAATTATAAATTGGTGTTGTACATTAATTTATTTTTGATGAAAAGTGTGTAGGCCTATTATTTAATTTATGGGCAACGAGCAAGCAAAGAACTTACACATGGCACTGTTTTTCATATTTTTGCGGTGAATAATGCATAAAAGCGCTAATAATGATTTCTTCTTATTCCTGTGTCGTGATTAGGTTGTTTGCAGCCCATACTCCTAACATTTCATTAATCCATTGAGCGAGGGATTATTTCATATAGCATAGTTTTATACAGCTTTAAAAATGGTCATGAAATGAGTAAAATATTAAATATGCTATGAGCTATGCATTTGGCAGTATTCATTTCTGAAAATTAATTTTCTTGCAATTATGATTTAAAAAAAAAGAATTTAAAGATTGTTTCACGAATTGTTTTAAAATATAATTAAGCCTATTATTAAATTGTTGCCGTTGTTGTTTTTGGCTTGTTACGAACAGAACTCAGCTGTGTGTCTGTGTGTATTAGTGAGGATCTTGTTACAAGACCATAGCTTGTATCTATTTTAGTTCCATAGTTATAATTAGAAAATTATATAAAGCGTCTTGATATAAAAAGGAGTCTGAGATACATAATACCTTAGATGAACCGGGGCACCTGCTGCAAGAACTGCATGGTGCTGCGCGCTCGTTCTCGTGCTACATTTAATATACAACTCCGTAAATCTCAGCGAGGCCGTTTTTTAAAATCAAATATCGGGTGCAAGCAGCTTCTTTTAATGCGCATTAACGTGATCTCGTTATTATTGTTTGCCTTTTTCGATTATGTATAATTGATGTAAAATAATGAAACCTGTTGACGCAACCTGCGTAAGTCAATACTAGATGTTTAATTATTACAACGAGGCTTTGGAAATATTGGCGCTCTGTTACTGTCCTAATCATATTGCTCGTTAACACAATTACCAGTGGGTTCCACAATAAACTTTGTTGTTGTGTCTTTAAACTTTGCTCTCCCTCTCCCTCTCTCCTCTGCGTCTCCAACATAGGCTACTCTTTCATTTAAAGCGGTGAAATAAACAGATGATGGGAGCTCTAGCCCTCATTGTGAAGGAATGCCGTCGGCCGAGTCCCCTGACACCCTGGCATGAAGCAGAGATGTACGGCCACAATAAATTAGGCCCTCCCTCCGCAGCCCAGCATCTCCCCCTCCGTGTTTTTCTAGCGCACCGAGGAATCCTCTGCTTAATTAATTTAGAATGTGTAAATAAAGCAGAGATACAGGCCTCCCCTCTTCTCTGGAAACAAAATATTAACTTTGGAAGTGTTCGCCCCATCGACTTCGACTCACAGGGACTCACTGAAGGACACCTGCTGTTGGCCCGCCATCCCACACACAGAGAAACACACGGGCATCATCGCGATGAGCGATCACTGAAGAAAATTCTCAAATCTGTACTGTCATCAGATGAGCACAATAGCTGCTTTATATGACCTGAAAATGACCGCTCGACAAAAAAAGTGATGTATCGCCATGTCTCCATGGCAACATGCCCAACTTATCCTCCCGTGCGTCTTCTGTGTTTGCCAGAAACAGTAACACTCACTCCTCCAAGATGTGGCCGGGATATCACCGGATCGGAGCCGGGCTTAGTGACGGTTTAGTGTTAGCGTTACGGAAGCCCGAGGACTTAACTTGTGACCCAAAAACTCTTAGTTTGATGGAGAGGGGCAGCTGTCGTCTGTCCGCGACCATGCTCCCGTTATCCGGCCAGGATTTTACTACCACAAAAAAGGCATTATTTACTTGTTCACGCATTTTGCTTTCCATTCAAATCGGACTTTTGTGAGTGGCACACCTCTCGAAATGATTTTCTTCACAGGCATCTAATAACTAGGGCCCGCTTTTAGCAAGAACTAAACAAACTCCAACACTTTTCCAATTTAGAAAATGACATCTAAATACAGAGGGTGCACCAAGGGTAGTGATTTTTCAATTTAGCTCGCCCCAAGAAGCAATCGGCGACAGACTGAGAAAAATCTTAAGTGAAATGTGGGGATGTACAGCCGCCTCAGATAACGGCGTAACATTTCACCTATAGTCTCTCCGTTGCACTCTAGAAGACAGATTTTCCCTCAGTGTGAAATTCTGAGGTCTGTCTAAACAAAATAATGATCTTTTGGTTTTCAGGACTAATCCAAACACGTTTCTCAACGGAGAAGCATGCATACCTTTTCATCTTGAAATTAAAACTTAATTCCCGTGTCACTTTTAACGGCTCTATTTTCCACAGTAAAAGAAATGGGATACACGTCTATTCCAGAGCCAGGTGAAAGAGAAACTTTGTCAGTGTAGGCATTTCATATCTTCGTAAACCGAAGACTGTTTTCGGAAAGAATGGGAAAGTCCCGCGATAAAAATGAAGTTTACTATCCAGAGTGAAATGCGATCAGAGAGAGGTCGCGGGGCCAAACTTTTTAAGACTAATGTTTATTTAGAGAAGTGAGCGCTGTCTATGAGCCTCCCGCGCTCTCCTCGAGCGCAGCACTAATGTCTTTAGCAGAGCTGACCGGACCACCGCGCGAGCGAGCCTCTCCTGGCTACTGACACTGTGGCGGGAACCCCTCGAGGAGACTTGTGTATCAAAAAGCGAGACGGACAAATCACAATATTTGGGTTCAACACATTTACTATTTTGAAATTTTAACCGTCACCCAAATGGACTTGTTTCAGAACCAATTGACCCCGTCGCCTCCATGCTTTGAGATAACAGATAAAAGCCTCAGTGTTTTGTTTAACTGTGTATGTGCGTTGTTTGTAAGGGGACCGAGGCTCCATCGAACCCTGTGTTTTCTTACAGTTTGTAAAATTGAATTAGATACGGTTAGGAATCTGACCTCGTAGCAGACCCGCACATATTTCCAACTCCCAGGTTCGTCGTGTTTTGGGGTGTTTTGTTTGTTCAGCTGGAATGGCCATCAAACAGCCAGTCCATGTCTTCCGCGTCGAACTCCCTCTCCGCTCTTGCCTCGCTCCCTCCTGAGACGGTTGTCCCCTCTCACGCTCTCCCGGCCGCGCCTCACCGCCAACACGGATCCCAGGGAGGGTAATCAGCTCTGGAGGAACACCTTTTAACACGCATACAAACATTTACGATGCTTTCTTTCAGAATACACATTCGCCACACCAGATCTGCAGTTCTAATCGTTTTTGTCAGATAGAGGGATGTGCTTGACGGCTTGAGCTAATGATTATTCGTGACCCTGGACCACAAAACCAGCCATAAGAGTCAGTTTTTGGAAACTGTGATTTACACATTATCTAAAAGTTGAATAAATAAGCTTTCCATTGATGTATGGTTTGCTAGTATATTTGGCCGAGATACAACTATTTGAAAATCTGGAATCTGAGGCTGCAAAAAAAAAAAAAAAAAAAAAAAAAAAAAAAAAAACCCAAAATACTGAGTAAATCGCTTTTAAAGTTGTTCAAATGAAGTTCTTAGCAAGGCATATTACTAATCAAAAATTAAGTTTTGATATATATATGCTAGGAAATTTACAAAATATCTTAATGGAACATGATCTTTACATAATATTCTAATAATTATTTGTGACTCTGGACCACAAAGCCAGTCATATGGGTCAATTTTTTTTAAAACTGAGATTTATACATCATCTGAAAGCTGAATAAATAAGCTTTCCATTGATTTATGGTTTGCTAGGACAATATTTGGCTGAGATACAACTATTTGAAAATCTGGAATCTGAGGGTGTAAAAATCACCTTTGAGAAAATCACCTTTAAAGTTGTTCAAATGAAGTTATTGTGTTTTGATATATTTACGGTAGGAAATTTACAAAATATCTTCATGGAACATGACCTTTATTTAATATCCTAATGATTTTTGGCATAAAAGAAAAATCAATAATTTTGACCTATACAATGTATTGTTGGCTATTACTACAAATATGCCTGTGCTGCTTAAGACTGGTTTTGTGGTTCACATTTGGGTTTTCTTAAAAGACCAGAATTTAATTGAGAAAGAAGCATATTTTATTCTAATTTAAAATGTGTTAACACTCTTAAAAATATGTTTCAATTTAAACCAAATCTTAACATTTTAAAATTTCAAACAGAACTTTATTCTCTAGCCGAAAACAAACATTTATTTTAAAAGCTTAGGTGTTTAAAAACAAACAAAATTCTGTGCCTCTGCAAACTTAAAGTATTGGCTCTATAGAGTTTCAGCAACAACAATATGTTGCTAACAGTTGAAGTGTTAGTCCGTTAAAACTATTGGACAGATGCCACACCACTGAGATAAGGCCATTGAGAGCACAGATTCACAATGGCTGGGGAGCAACACATACCAAAGAACATACTCAAGTGAAGAGGCAGCGGGCAGAGAGCGCAGGATGAAGCCTCTTTGCACTTCACTCCCTTAGTACTACCTTTATGGGACCCTGTCACAGCAGAGCCCCCTGCTTCCCAGATATGGGCCAGCATACGGGCACAATAGCTTTGAGTTCACCGGGTGACTCGAAACACTTAATGTTCCACCGCTCTCAAGCACCTTTCCCCAACCCCACTCTATATAGTATGGTGGTGTGAGGTAATGAGAGTTTGTGTGTGTGTGTCTAAACAATACCAGATAATCCATTGCCAGATAATCCGGATTTGTTGCACCTAGTGTTTAACACTATGGACAGACGTTGTCCAAATGTGTCCTGTCCGGTGATTCATTGTTTCAAGATGCTGCTGTGTTCCGTGCCCCTCTACTAGTTCTTAAATGAACTGGATTGTTGTGCGCTATCTGAATGGATTTACTGTCATTATGCTCGCATTTGTAGATCTGTGTGCAGGAGAGGAAATGAGAAGGGGAAACTATTTGCACATTTTGGAATGAAGTCTTTCCCTTTGCTCCTTTTGGTCATCCCTCTTCTACACCCCAGCCAGCCAAAGCGAATCCACAAATGAAATGTTCTGGAACAAGTGAAAAGAGTTCTTTATATTCATCTGTAAAATAACAAACATGGTGATTTCTTAAGGAAAATATAGAGAGATAATTATATATATATATTTTTTTATATATGATAAATTAAATCAATGTTCAAAGTACAGCAAAATAGTAAAAGTTTAAAACATTTTTAGTATTTAAAATAACTTTTTCTATCTGAATATATTTTAAAACATAATTTATTCCTCTGATCAAAGCTACATTTTCAGCATAATTACTCCAGTCCTTCAGAAATCATTCTAAAATGCAGATTCTAATATGTTGATATTATTAATATTATTATTATCTATACTTAAAACGTTGAGTACTTTTTTTTTAGAATTCGTTGATGAATAGAGAGATCCAAAGATCAGTATTTATCTGAAATAGAAAGCTTTCATAAAATCATACACTATATCATTCAAAAGCTTGGAGTCAGTATCATTTTTTTTTTGTTGTTGTTTTGGGAAAGAAATTATAGAAATTAATACTTTTATTTAGCAAGGATGCTTTAAATTGATCAGAAGTGATGATAAAGACATTTATAATGTTTCAAAAGATTTCTATTTCAGATAAATGCTGTTCTTCTGAACTTTCTATTCATAAAAAAAACCTGAACAAATTCTTCTCAGCTGTTTTCATCATCATCATAATAATAATAATAAGAATAAGAATAAGATTAAGAATAAGAATAAATGTTTTTTGAGCAGCAAATCAGAATATTAGAATGATTTCTGCAAATCATGTGACTGGAGTAATGATGCTAAAAATTCAGCTTTAAAATCACAGGAATATATTAAAATAGAAAAGAGTTATTTTAAATAGTAAAAATATTACAATAATATTATTTACTGTTTTGCTGTACTTTGTATCGAATAACTGCAAACTTGGTGAGCAGAACAGACATCTTTAAAAAACCTAAAAAAATCTTTTGACTGGTAGTGTGTGTTTACAATATATAAAATTTACAGTATTGAATATAAATTATATATATTACATAAATGCTTTATACACTGTCAAAAGTGCTCATACAACCATTATACATTATTTGTGAATAATGTATTTGACTGTTAGCTTACCCTTTTTCAAAGAAAGCATGTAAAGGCTTAGCCTCAGCTTTTAAATATTGTGCACCTTTATGTCATTGTTATAGGCAGCAGGAAATAATGCAGTTCACGCTTGTGCAAATTTAATAGATGGCAGATGATGCTTTTCTGTCTGCACGATTTTCCCGTTGAGCACATATGTGTGGTAGTTGTTGATGCTTTGAGGTTTACGTACGATTTTGTCTGTTTGTTCACACAGCTGACAGGCATGAAGCCATCATGCGCAACATGGAATCGCACTTACTCTCACTAAAATACGTTTTCCTGCGTCAGCAAACACCACAGGAGCTGTGGAGCACCGTTATTACTACAGCAACTCACTGCCATTTTCAATTTCTCACAACGAAAGGAGAGAGGAGGTGGAGACTACTTATCACTCCTAGAGAGACTTTCTAAGGTAGTAACCCTACTTTAGTGGTTTTAGTCCTAAATACTGCTTCTCATACCCTAATCCTTTAAGAGAGGACTGTGTGTGTGTGTGTGTATGTGTGTGTGTGTGCACATGTAGTTATATTCCCCTTAGCCTTTTGTTGCCTTTAGAGAACCTTTCCTAGGACTATTTTTCAGTCCTGAAGCACCATGTCATGGAGGAACAAGTCTTTTGTGCCGTATGTGTGGGTTTCTTCATGTGCATATATATATATATATGTGTGTGTGTGGCCACACAGGGCTAAAGGTTCTGAAGTGGGTTGTGGTTTTCAGCCCCAAGTTCAAAGCTGAGGAGGGCTGAAAAGCGGGAAAAGATGATGAGACCTCTCTAATGCGCCTTATTTAAAAAATGTTAGGAATAAAGAAATAAAAGCTGGCCAGAAACAATGGCCGTCCTCCCTGAGAGGCAGCAGCAGCGGAGGTGAAGTGCCCTGAGATTGCAGAGCAGAGGCTCAAACAGAGAGGCATCTGGCAGTACAGGGGCTGCTTATAATCTGCCCTAATGATTAATGTCCTCTAGTAATTTTACTAAGGATTTCTCCTCTCTCCTTCTGTCATGAATGCATTGTGAGAGACCTCAGAGAAAGTATGCCTCTGTGTGTGTGTGTGTATGTGCATGTTGCCGCCGGAGAAAGTGACAGAGATGAGGTTAAGTGGGCTGTTTAGATGTAACAGATGCTGAGTGAGTGAGAGAGAGACGAGAATGAAAGGACATCTCAGGGCTGCGGGAGAAAAAGCTCAAGTGAAAATAATATAATTGCACAGGGTCTCTCTATATCCTATGGCCGCATATGCGTTTGAACCCGGGGCGCTGGATGTATACAGAAGAGCAAAATCAATAGTCTCGAATAAAAAAAATATATAAATCTTCCTTCTCTATTTTCGTTCCATCTCACCTTCTTTATTTCTGGGGCATTTTTTTAAAGCAGGCCAGGAAGTTTTTCCTGGGTATTTATGTGCCGAGAGGATGTGCCGTGGAGCACGAGGGAGGCCGACAGGTTGGCAGACCCCTGTGAGTAGCATGACGGGAGGGAAGAGGAAGTGTGTATCCACCAGTGTTTGTCTTCCCCCGCGGTCCTGCCCGGCTCTGTCACAGGCCATTGTGGCCTGGGCAGATTGATGGGCAGCGGTGGCAGGAAGCTGAAAGCTGGGAAAGAAAAACCATAAGCAGGTAACAGATATGCTGCTCCATCCTCGTGAAATCTTTCTTCTTGTCATGCGTATCTTATTTTTAGTACGACTCTCGAGATTCAGTTTGTTTTATTGGATACACAGTTAGTAAAATTAAAAATACATGAAAACACATTCACACACAAAAACACACTGATTAAAAATGGCATGTAAGTAGGAATAAAGCAGCATGTTATGTTTGCTTTTTATGCATGTTGCACAATGCTTCAGATATTCTCCAGTTGTCATCCTGTTCTCTTGATTGTCATTATGCTGTGATAAGACTTGATATACCTTGTAGCCAAATTGGAGCTTGCTGAGCTTATACAAGTAGATACAAGTGTCATTTTGTCCTCTATCTGGTTGAAGATTTTGTTCAAAAGTCTGGGTTTGGTAAGATTTTTGGTAGTACTTTATAAGAAGTTTCATTAGTTAACATTAGTTAAGTACATTAGTTAGCATGAATTAGGAATGAACAATACTTTAGTATTTATTAATCTTAGTAAATGTTAATTTCAGCATTTACTAATGCATTATTAAATCAAGTTATGTTGGTTAACATGAGTTAATTCACTGTGAACTAACATGGACAAACAATGAATGACTGTATATTTATTAACTAACATTAACAAAGATTTTATTTTATTTTATTTTATTTTACCATGATACATTTCTCAGGATTCTTTGATAAATAGAACATTAAAAGAACAGCATTTATTTGAAATAGAAATACATTTTTTTCTGTCATTTTTATCACATGATCCTTCAGAAATCATTCTAATGCTGATTTGGTGCACAAGAGACATTTCTTATTATCAGTGCTGAAAAGTTGTGGTGCTCTATTTTATTTTATTTTATTTTATTTTATTTTATTTTATTTTATTTTATTTTATTTTATTTATTACCATGATACATTTCTCAGGATTCTTTAATAAATAAAACATTCAAAGAACAACATTTATTTTAAATGGAAATCTTTTGTAACATTATACATGTGTTTATGGTCACATCTGATTTTTATGTGTCCTTGCTGAATAAAGTATTAAAAGTATTGAAAAGCACTAACTTTTAAATGATAATGCACCACTTTTTTTGGGGGGATGGTTTTACAGTTCAATGACATCTACTCTGGACAACACAATATTTTCCAGCAAAAACAGTTGAAATTCCATACTCATTAAGAGTATATCAACTGACCCTTAGCAAAGAGCTTGATTGCCAGACGATCTAAACAATCATAACGCAGAATGATTTTGTCCGACAAACAAATCAAACAGGAGAGTAGATTAACTTTGGTGGATTTAAACTTGAAAAATTCTGTATTGATGTCTTTCTATGGTTGAAATAAAATAGGTTCTGATGTTCATTCATGTTTATCACGTGCTTTAAGTACTGAAAAGATTATCGTTTCACATACCATTTGAACTGAGGCAATACAGGAATCTGTCATCTGTCACATTAAAGAGCCACAAAACGGTATTTATTGTTTGAATTTCTTTAAAAATGACAACATTTGAAAGCCAAAACCTTGTTTCATACCAGAAGTAACCTGCTATGTCTTGTCTGTCGGCATGTTTTCAGTTTTCTCTTTGCTCTGCGATGTATTTTTCACTGCATGAGAACATGAGCATTATTTGTCGAACATAGCAACAGTAACTAAGGGGGGTGGGTCATTGCAAAGGGTCAAATCCAATTCCTGGTCCATTACCACCAGCCAAGATGGCCAACCTCAAGAAAACAACAGTGAATCGGTAGGATTTGAATCAATTTGTGTTATATTTTTTAAGAGTCTTGCATTACAAATTTCATAGTGAATTTGCACTTATTTTCAGTGGTGGACAGTAACGAAGTAGTTCGTTACTGTACTTAAGTACATTTTTCAAGTATCTGTACTTTACTGAAATAGTTTTATTTTCAGTAACTTTCACTTTTATTTCACTACATTCCAAAGCATAAGATCGTACTTTTTACGACACCATATTTCATAAAACATATCGTTACTCCTTATAATATATAACGTGCTCCGAGACGCAGAAGCGGTGTCTGATTCATGAACAAATTACATCGATTCGCAAATCGCAGCAAATGATTCATTCACGAATTGGAATGATCCAGTTGTCGACAACTTATTGATTCAAATGATCCGTTTAGAGCGAGTCTCCAGTGAACTTAATTCACAGGTAAGAACCGGGAGATCTTGTGAGCGAATATTAGGATTAATTATTGTAACTGATAATCATATTTAGGTCAAAAAAGTTTTATTAAAATGCTACACATTTAGCCCTACGTGACATCTGTTTTTATACCGTACAGTATAAACTGTTATATTGTTTGGATTATATTGTTATATTGTTTGGATTATATTGTTACTTGATTTGCTTATTTTATGGAATGATGGTTAAATTTAGATGTGCATCTGTCTGATGTTGCTTTAGAAAGCACATTTCAATATCAAAAGAAAATTGCTGCCTTTTATTTCCCCACTGTCATCTGTTTTATTCTCAACCTTGTATTTCCTACTCACTCATTTCTTCATAACTGGCCGTAGATTTACAGTTTAACCTGTGTTGGAGTATTACAGGTCAGGAGCGCTGAACCAGAATCAGCTTTGAGACCCAGGAGCATGGTAGGATGAAAAGGAATCGGATCCCAGATGATTCCCTCTGTTTTGAACCGCGTTACGAACGCCGGTCCAGATGGCAGGGATCGGGTACGTGCTCCCATTGAGCCAATTCTCTCACCCTCTGCTGTTCTTCTTCCTGTGCTCTGTCAATCTTATTGTCCTATTTCAGTTTAACATGCTTTTCTTGGCATAGACGTGTCAGGCCCATGCCTTTCTCCCCACCTCCCCACCTCCTTTTAGTGCATCACCCCATTCTAGATTATAAAATGCTTCTGGTTTGCTTTTCAAACGTAGATATCATCCCTCGCTCCCTTTCTTTTTCTCTCAGTCATTCTGTTTGTACTTTCTCTATAAAAAAGAGCACGAGACGAAAGAAAGCCAAAGGGAGAAAGGTCACTCTCGGGTGAGTGATATCACCCCTCCCAAGGTCTATACCATATGCTCACACTCTGTACAGGCACTCTTCTGCCATGCGTTTTTGCAGATTAGTAGATATATGACAGTTATCACACTTTTTAAAAAAAGATGACAAAGAAATAGCAATTAATTTTATTTTCACAGCAAGTCAATGTGAAATGAATATGTTTGGTTATATTGAATTTGTATGTTGGTCACCTACTGTACATATGCACCTACATATGTGTAAGTGTCAGTTCTTTTGTGTTTACACAGCAGTAATTTAAAGAGCCAGTACGGCAAATGAATGAATGAGTGTGTGTACGTGTGAAGGGGATCCTGTTGAGAGTATTTGTGTACACAGATGCAGATCGGGGAGAAAGAGAGAGAGAAAGAAAAAGAGAGAGAGGAGATTGGCCAATGTGTTAGTGTGGAGAGGGCAATCGAGGGGATCGTCTTCCCCGCTGGCCCTTGCCTGGCCCCAGCCGTGGTTCTCCAGGGGTCCCTCAGTTCCTTAGGAAAAACATTTCAGCCCCTCTCACCTCTGAACCCAGCCCTCGGCCTGTTTATCTTGGCTGCGCTGCCTGACAGCTTTACTGATGTTACATACAGCCACACAGGGATTGAAGGAAAGGGAGATACAGAGTGAGAGACAAAGAAAGACAGAGCGAGAGAAGAGGGGAGGAAAGTAGGAGGCAGAGTTGATTTACCCAGATCCTAATCGCCACGTTTCGGAGCCTTTTTTGGAGGTCTCGTTCAGCACGACTCGTTAGGGATGCTGGAGCAGAGAGAGGTGGGACAAAAAAGTGGGAAGCAGTGAGGAGGAGTGGAGAATGAAAGTGGGAGTTGTCTTGCTGATTTGCTTCAAATTAAGATGAAATCTATGATGTTTACTAAAATAAAAATGATCTTGGAGATCAAACATGGCATTAGCAATGCCAAGGTCATGGGTTTGATTTTCAGGTATAGCAAGAACTGATAGTGTGCACATTGAATGCATTGTACACTGCTGTTCAAAAGTTTGGGATCAGTAAGATTTTTTATTTTTTATTTTTTTTAAAGAAGGTTCTCATGGTCATCAAGGCTGTGTCTATTTGATCAAAAATACAGAAAAATGTAATTTTGTGAAATATTATTGCAATTTAAAATAACAGTTTTCTATTATAATATACTTTAAAATATAATTTGTTCCTGTGAAGCAAAGCTGAATTGTCAGCAATATTACTCTCACATGATCCTTCAGAAATCATTCTAATATGCTGATTTATTATCAGTGTTGGAAACCGTTGTGCTGTTTTATATTTTTGGGACCTGTGATACTTTTTTCAGGATTCCTTGATAAACAAGAAGTTAAAAAGAACAGTGTTTATTCAAAATAGACATTTTGTGTTATAATATACACTACTAATCAAAAGTCTGGGGTCAGTACACTTTTAAAGAAAAAAATTAATACTTTTACTCAGCAAGGATGTGCTAAATATAAAAAGTGAAAGTAAAGACCTATATTGTTATAAAAGTTTTCTATTTTGAATAAATGCTGTTCTTTTTAGCTTTTTATTCATTAAAAAAATCAATGAAAAAAGTTTCACAGGTTTCAAAAACATATTAACATTCCAAAAAAAAAAAAAAAACATTCCAACACTGATAATAAATCATCATATTAAAATGATTACTAAAGAATCATGTGACACTGAAGACTGGAGTAATGGCCGATGTAAATTCTGCGCTGCGTCACAGAAATAAATTATATTTAAAGTATATTAAAATAGGAAACCAATATTAGAAATTACAATACATATTTCACAATATTACTGTTTTTTTTCTGTATTTTTGATCAAATAAATACAGCCTTGATGAGCATAAAAGACAGCATAATTTAAATGGATTTAAATGTAAATGTAAAAATTAGATGCTTAAACATTTATTTACATTTATTTCCTATAATTTTCTGTCATTGTGGTTACAGACATTAAACACAGGTTAGAGAGGTATGTAATTATATAAACTGTATTTCAGTGTCGATTTTGCTGTTGTAAGTTCTGCACAAACATAAAATGAAACTAAAAACTTAACAACAACAACAACAACAACAACAAAACCTTTGTATTTATTTATTTATTTATTTTGAGCTTATTATGAACTACTTCTCCCTGTATACTACCAGACAGTACATTGTGACTTTAATACTTTAAAACACTGACTGTGTTTGTGGCAGTTCTATGTGTCACTCAGAATTAAAATAAGAAAACCCTTTAAGGGGACCCTTTAAATTTCAATTAAATTTATGAACATTTTGAAGTTTTAAAAAATCCTTAAAGGTTTAATAGATTCACTTCTTAAATTTGGACCAATTCAGTTTAAGCAAGTTCACTTCCAGAACAAAAATTTACATATAATGTACTCACCCCATTGCCATCCAAGATGTTCATGTCTTTCTTTCTTCTGTTGTTAAAAAAAAAATGTTTCTTGAAGAAAACATTTCAGGTATTTTCTCCATATAGTGTACTTCAATAGCGCCCCTGAGTTTGAACTTCCAAAGTGTAGTTTAAATGCAGCTTTAAATGGCTCTAAACATTCCCAGCCGAGGAAGAAGGGTCTTATCTAGTCAAACGATTTTCTAAAAAAAAAAAAAATATTATATACTTTTTAACCTCAAATGCTCGTCTTTTCTAGCTCTGCGATGCACATGCATACTCTGTGTAATCCGGGTCAATACAGTTTGGGTAGGTCGAAAAACTCATATCTCATTTTCTCCTCCAACTTCAAAATCATCCTCCTGTTTTTTTTTTTTTTTTTTTTTTTTGTTTTTTTTTCTTGTAAAGAAACTTCTTTGCACATTCACTTTGTAAGCACTGGATTGGTACTTCTGCAGTGATGTAGGACGATTTTGAAGTTAAAAGAGAAAATGAGATGGGAGTTTTTCGACATACCGTAACTGTATTGCCCTGGTGTACACAGAGTACACATGTGCATGGCAGAGCTATAGATGAGTATTTGAGATAGTAGAGAAGTATATAAATTGTAAACTTTTTTTTTTTTTTTTTTTTTTTTTTTTTTTTTTTTAAGAAAAAAATAACAGCTGCATTTAAACTGCATTTTGGAAGTTTGGGGTCACCACTGAAGTCCACTATATGGAGAAAAATCCTAAAATATTTTTCTCAAGAAATTTCTTTACGACTGAAGAAAGGAAGACATGGACATCTTGAATGACAAGAGGCCATTCATGAGTAAATTATTTGTACATTTTTGTTCTGGATGCGAACTTCTCATTTAAAGTCTGGATTTTGCATCACATAAAATTTGTATCTCATCAGTAAAGTTCACTACAGGATTTAGAATATTGCTTTCTATAATGCTAAATTTATCTTGTATGTTTGCACACAGAAAGAGCTTGTTCTTTTGCCAAGAACTGAATAATCCCTAAATAATCCGTAATATATCTACCCAGCAAAAGACCCTGTTAGTTTGCTTGTGTTTGAAACGGTTATTTTGAGTGGATTTAATGGTGTTATGTGGTGTTTTGATGTGGCTTGGTATGATAATATTTGATTATACACTTGTTTGTTTGGTATGATTATGTTCAGTTTCAAGGTGCTTAGATCAGTCTGGTATGGTGGTGTTTAATTTGGGGGTTTATGGTGGTACGACGGTGTAACGTGATGTTATATGGCTTGGGGTGTGTTCGGTTCTTCAAGGCATTGTTGCTTATGCAGCTGGACAAGCTGTAATAACACAAACACAACTTAGCACAGCACTGCAGGTTGTATTAGCCCAGATCATGTTTCCCACAGCACAGAACCTGACTTGTTGGCTGGGGGGAACTACACCGCAATTACTACGGTGATTAATCAACTGAGACAGTGCCTTAACAGATGTGTTTGTTTGTAAAAATGTTTGCTTGTCTTATTAGCCCCAGTGGTCACCCATGCAAATCACACCCCCATGTGTCTCCTGTCTAAATGGCTGTTGTTCTTGCATAGTTGTGATAATACCAAGTGGCATTATTGTTTGGGCTGTTGCTCAACGAGTGTCGAAATCCAGTGGGTTAGCAGATTAGTGCAGCCATAAGGGACCATAGGGGTGTAAAAACATCCAGTCCTCGAATGTGACAAAATCCAGATTGTAGTTTTCATCCCCTCTGCTAAAATTCAGAACCAGAAAAACAACAGAGCATATTACTTTAAAAGGATAGTTCACCCAAAATTAATGACTCACCCTCACGTCATTCCAAACCCATAAAACCATCATTTATCTTCGGAACACAACTTTAGATATTCTTAATGAAGTCCCACAGCTTTCTGACCCTGCATGGAAAGCAACGCAACTACCATGTTCGAGGCCCAGAAAGGTTGTAAGTGCATTGTTAAAATAGTCCATGTGACATCAGTGGTTTAACCTTAATGTTATTAAGCCACAAGAATATTTTTGTGCACAAAGCAAAATAAAAGAGAGAGATTTTATTATTACAAAAATAATGACTTTATTCAACAATTTCTTCTCTCCAATGTCCCAAGAGAGTACTATGCATGTTCATGTATTTTTATTATATAATCAGTCATCTCTCCTTCAAACACATACATACAAATTTCTTTAACATCACTCACATCATTCTCACATTGCATAGTATTTTTAGTGAAAACATCAACCCGATACATAACTTTCTACCGCATAAGTTATAGCGTCATCCATCCTGTTCTTCTGTTCTGTCTGCCATCTCTGTGGAAATAGTCTTCTACAGTACAACAGCTGTGAGAGCAGAGGTTGTAAGGGTCAGTCGCAGGCTGAGAGAAGGATCTGTGTAGGCCTGTCAGTAGTTACATAGATTTTAACATCTGGCATGGCCCTAGAGAGACAGAGGGCAGAGAGAGAGAGAGTTAAAGCGCTCTATGTCATAGCATTGACAGCCTAACCCCGTCTGACCTTTGACTACCGCTGTCTTTCACTCTCTACCAAACCAGGACATCAGTCAGCCGTGGAATCTCCTTTTCACCTTTACTCTCGCTAGAACTGTTCTCACAAGGAGTGTTAGTTATTTTAAGGCTACGCTTGAATATTATAGGGAATCTGAGTGTGTTTGGTTTAGTCAACACTGCCATATATACATTATTTGTTTTAGATTTTGGACGCATGAAGAATTATTTCAACTGAATAAATATATACATATAAAGATCAATTCCATTAACAATATTCACACATCTGTTGCATTGTGGACAGAATTACTTTCATGAGCTGGTTTATTTATGTGAATCATTCTTACAACGTGACCAGATTACCAATTCAGTCGGATTGCTTAATGAATGACACTTGTGAACTGATTCTTTTTAGTGACTCAAACATACAGCTCGACCAATGTAGTACGATTCTTAAATGAATCACTCTCATGAGTCGGTTCTTTTTAGTTTATCAAAAGCATATAGCTAGACATATGTGGTTTGATTCCTGAAGAAATTACGTTTACTTTTGAGAATTTTAATATTTGTTAGTAGTATTTTCTAAATGAATGAAATATTTACTGTAATTATCGTAGGTCAGTTATTGGATATTGCATTTATTTATTGAAAAGAAATTCATTAAGAAGGCTTGCAAAGAAGTAAAACACATTTGTTTTAAATGTATTTAAAGGGGACCTATTATGCAAAATTCACTTTTATATGTGACCCTGGACCACAAAACCAGTCTTAGGTAGCAAAGGTATATTTGTAGCAATAGCCAAAAATACTTTGTATGGGTCAAAATGATCGATTTTTCTTTTATGACAAAAATCATTAGAATATTAAGTAAAGATCATGTTCCATGAAGATATTTTGTAAATTTCCTACTGTAAATATATAAAAAAATATTTTTTGATTAGTAATATGCATTGCTAAGGACTTTTGGACAACTTTAAAGGTGAATTTTCTCAATATTTAAATTTTTTGCACCCTCAGATTCCAGATTTTCAAATAGTTGTTTCTCAGCCAAATGTTGCCCTAACCTAACAAGCACACATCAATGGAAAGCTTATTTATTCAGCATTCAGGTGATCTATAAATCTTAATTTTGAAAAATGGACACTTATGAATGGTTTTGTGGTCCTGGGCCTCATATTGTTTCTGTAGTGTGTGCACAAAAAAAATGCATCAGCATTTGTTATTTTCCCATTAATCAGAAACTGCCTTAGAATGAACTGTTCAGTAATATTCTCCAATGTGATGTCACATTGGTACTTGTCCCGCCCACGACTGCTAACTATCTTTGCCTTATTAGCTTAGCTCATCCCCTGAATGAGTTGGACACAGTCCGCCATGTTTATCTCCTGGCGAGAGCATTTAAAATCAGTCAGCAATTTATTTTTAGAAAACTACTTAAATTATTCAGTAAAAAGCAGTGAGTGATTTTGTGTTTTCGTTTGTTGTTTGATTCATATTAACAGGGTAGACAGCGGCAGGTACTTATATTTTGCTGCTGTCACTTTAATACACAGATCTACTATATACATGTGATTTCTTTGCCAGCTGTTTACTTTCAGACATAACCAACTGTGTTTTTGACATAACTCTTTGTATATTTGACAGTTTAAAGGCAAGCAGCTAATTTGCATTTAAAGAGAATGCATGAAAGCAGCATGCTTTTGCTTTGTAAAAAAAAAATTTCAGTATGTTATAATAAATGATCTGTTCAGTATTTTGAGCTGAAACATCTCAGACACATTGACACCTGACACTAATATTACATCTTGTAAAAAGGGCATAATAGGTCCCCTTTAATATTGATATGCTCTATTTATTTGGTAGCCAAACGTTCCCCCCTAATATCCATTAAGGAACCAGAATTGTTCTGAGGAATCAAAAGCAGAATCATTTGTAGGGGCCAGTTGTTCAAAAAGCTTAATCTGGATCAGAATGACCTGGATTTCGAAAGCCTATGTTCTGCTATCCAGGATCCTGTAATCCATGTTACTTTTCTGTTGGTTTGTCAAAGCAAAATTGGATTGAATCACAATGATATAGTAGATGCACACTTTTTCAGATGAACAACTCTGGATTACTAGAGCTTTACAGAGCCCATAAAGGGACATGGTGAAGGAAAAATATGAGATTTAAAAAATGTCAAAACTTTTACATTCTTTCAGATTAAAAAAAAGAGAGAAAATAAGATGGATCATACAAAATGCATGTTATTTTTTTATTTAGTACTGACCGGAATAAAATATTTCACATAAAAGACGTTTACATATAGAGAACGTTTACACAAGAGAAAATAACAGTTGAATTTATAAAAAAATGACCACTGTTGCTTTAGAAGGAAACACAATGCATTAAGAGTCTAAATATGATATTTAGGCAAAATAAGAAAAGAGTACTTCATCCGTTCAAAAGTTTTCACCCCCCGGCTCTTAATGCATGGTTTTTCCTTCTGGAGCATCAGTGACAACAATAACAACACATTATTAAGAATCATTTGAACTGGGTCATTTTTATCAATTAAAAAAAATGTCTTTTGTGTGAAATATCTTATTCAGGTCAGTACTAAATAAAAAATACCCACAGGCCACATTTAAATGAATTCTAGTTCTTATCTAATTTGGCATTTAGTTGACACATATTATAAGGGAGAGTCTCCTTAGAGCACATTGGGTTAACTGTTTAACGCAAGACAAGGGCATAATGATAATAGTGCTAATAGGTCCTTTCTCGCATGGTTGGAACCAACAACATTTTGGTTTCCACCTCAGTTCTGTCTCCTAGACTGCACCACTCCATTTTTTAAATTAGCTGAGCCATCTTGTGAAGGTCTGCACTGGTGTAGTGTTTTAGTGGTGTTAGAATGTCAGCAGTCAGATCCACCCTCCTGGCGCGACCCGTCTCGATACCTCCTGTCCCATGAGCACCAATGATGTTTGTTTGGTTTATGTTGAGCTTATGGTAAACTGCATCCGATCTGGCATAATAACATGTGTGTTCCACATTAGGCATTGCGAGCTGAGACTTCACAGAGAGAAAAAGAGGAGAGAAAAGGTGTGTGAACAGGGCAGGAACCTGAAGAAATGAAGAAGAAGAAAAAAACAGGTAAAATGATCTGATCAGAAAACTGATTAGGAGTTAAATAAAGAATATGAGATTAAGGGGAAGGAATCTTTTTCCTGAAGCATGCTGAGCACGGACACCCCGCTTACAAACGCCAACTGGCCCAGAAGTGATAGATGAGCTGATGGGAGGAATTGAAGGGAAGGAGGGTGGTAGGGCACAAGAAAGGGTAGTAGCTACAAGTCATGAGAGGGAGCAAAAGAAAAGAGTGAGAGGGCATTCTGAGGCCATCCTGACCAGAGAGAGAGAGAGATGGGGATGAAAAAAGTTGCAAATTACAAATTTGATAAAGGATTTCTAAATAGCAGAGGCCATATTGAGAGCAGGGCTATCTGGACCGGCACATCTGCAGAATCCATTACAGGGTGCGCGGTGTATTCGTGTGTTTTTTCATGCCTGGCTGTCCCAAGACCGTGCAGCAAAGCTGAGCTCAGGTTTCGCCTGTGTGCGGCAGGGGGCCGTCTCCTGTTGACGCATGATGATTTAGTCAGGTGTGAGCGTGCACTTTCCAATTTGGGGGGAAATAAATTAGAAGTGATTTTTTATGAGGACTGTGTCCCAGTTCTCTGCCTTGCAGTCCACCCCTACTGTGCACTGTCAACCCAACTGATGTGTTTATAAAGAGCGCTGAGGCCGGACCTCCAGGCCCTTAGAGCACACACACACACTTACACAATCTTATAGGCTTTGCTTGCAAACATGTACACAAACACACATTTATGTTCAATATATATGTGCATAAAAAATAACAGATCACACTGAAAATGTGTAATGCATAAATCTAAATTACAATCCTCAAATAAACATAAACATAAAGTTTCAGGATTTTGACCAATTAAAATAATTACATGCTTTGAAATTTAAAACTCTGCTTAAAGAGATTCCCAAAATCATTTTATTAAACTTATATTCACAATAGCAAATGAAATTCTACATAAAAAAAATAAGGTCTTTGTTTCAATTAAGTTTTTTCTTCTTTATTTCATGACAATGATTATTTTATTTCCATGATTAAACACAATTCCCCAAAAGTTTAATTACTGAGTTATTGAATTACTGAAAATATTTTTGGTAACATATTATGTTAATTATCATTTTCATAATATATATATTTTTACTAATTGTGTATGTATATATATATATATATATATATATATATATATATATATATATATATATATATATATATATATATATATATATATGTATATATGTATATATATGTATATATATATATATATATATGTATGTATATATATATATATATATATATATATATATATATATATATATATAGGACTAGTTTTTACAATCTAGTCTTAGTAAATACTTATTTTATTTATTTCTTTTTTGCTATATATATATATACACATACACACACACACACATTTATTTGTATTTATGTATTTGTACAGGTAATTCTCACATAGAACCTGTCAAGAACATATTAGATTTCCATCTAAAATCAAATACATAAATAAATAAAGCATGTTTTACATACAAATAATTTTTCCAATGTTATATTATTGTCATGATTATTAAAAACATTTCCCTCCAGAATTTTAATTACTATACTTTACTATATTGTGAAAAATATCCTGATGGCACTATAATGTGGAAAAAAAATATTATATAATATTCTAAATTAATATGAAATATTATAAAATAATATTTAAATGTAGTATTATGTTACTGTAAAACATTTATTGTCATTGTATTTTTGTGTATACAACAAAATTAGGAATTAAGTGTTTATTCACAGTGGTGGTATTTGTTTTATTGTCTGTAATTTATACTGATTTTAAGTAGGTTTAGCTTTAATGCAAAATGTATATATTTTTTGCTTCTTATTGATTTTATGGTGAAATATGACCTGGATATGTTTCTCACCCACACTTATACATGCTTGTGTTTGTACTCCGCGAAGTGCAATCTCACTGAGATTTTTTGATGAAACCATGATTGTACCATCATAGCTGGCAAAGAAAAAGGATATTTTCCCTCACTCTCCTTTTTCCCCTGTGCTGCTTGAAGACTAATATTTTTGCAGAGGAGGCTGCAGCGAGTGGGCTGAGCTGAAGGAAGCGCCCTGACTGAGCTCCACAGGAGGCTGTGCTCAGGAAACCCAAACCCTCAGTGACCTCTGACCTTTGCTACCGCTGCAACATCTGCACCAGAGAGAGGAAAGAAAGAAAGGAAAAAGAAAGAGAGGAAGACACTGAGGATGGCGAGGTAAAGAGATGAGAAAAAGCAAGTGTACGGTACATGGAAACAGAAAAAGAAAATGCTCAATTACTCTTCAGAAAGGCTAGGTGTTGAGGTTTGGTTTGAGTGTGAGAGATGATAATCTGTACTATTACTGTAGTCCTCGGACAGCAGTTGTGTTAATGACAAAGCCAGATCACAGCACTAGTGGCAGGAAATAAGTTCTCTAACCATCACGAGAGCAGCGCTGCTCACTCCTCTGAGGGTCTGCAGGACTTCAATGCTCTGCCTCGGGCCAGGCTCACATTGGCCCAACAGGAGCCTAAACTTCTTTCTCTAAGCGCAAATGAAACTGTGAAGCTGAAGGAACTGAGATGAAGATTGAAGGTGTGAAGAAGAACAGGACACTTTAGCAATCCATGTTTTCACTAGAAGTAGTTTTTGTATGTTGATTTCAAACATCTAGTTACAACTGTCTTTAATTAGAAAATAATATTTATATTTTTAGAATGTTATCTATCTATCTATCTATCTATCTATCTATCTATCTATCTATCTATCTATCTATCTATCTATCTATCTATCTATCGTAATTCAGTGTTTGCAATTGATTTACTGTTTTTATTTTATTTTTTTTTTTTTTTTTGTTGCAGTTTTACGGATATTTTATTGTTTCATAATTTTTGTTTTCTAATGAAAAAAATAATATAAAAAAAAAAAACAAGTTCACACTGTGAAGACCTAATAAATATATTATATTATATTGGTACAAAATATTTCTACTTCAAAGAATTGCTATTTCTTAGAAAAGAGTGAGGGTGAAAAACATTCAGGTCATATTTCACCCTAAAATCAATAAGAAACAAGAAATTATATTTTACATAAAGACAATGTGCCGTATATATTAAGGACCATTATCAAAAATTGTTCAACACCATTTATGTAAAATAGTGTTCATGACAATTAAGCACATTTATCACACATTCTCAAATTACTGTAATGCCATGTTAGTTTTTACCAATTTATTTTTTATTTTTACATTTAATGATGATTCAATAATTATTGATGATAATTAAGTCACATTTTTTTAATTAAAATCAGTGTAAAACACAGACAATACAACAAATAGCCTTCTGCCACTATGAATAAATACTATACAGTTAAAATAATCATTATTTGTTCACATTATAGTACCATGAGGATATTTTTCACAATATAAGTCATTAAAATTTTGGAAATTTTGAAGGTCGCTATTGTGGAATAATTTTACCATTTAAAATGACACTTAAAAAAAAAAATTTCTAATATTCTGTAATTTATGTGTGTGATGGTAAAGCTGAATTTTCAACACCCATTACAATCTTCTAATGTGTATTTGGTGCTCAAGAAACTTTTTTATTTTCAATATTGAAAAGCATTGTGCTGTATAATATTTTTTTATTTTTTAATATTTTTCTTTAAATAAATGCTAGAATTTATTTAAAACAGTAATATTGTGGAATATTATTACAATTTAATTTAAAACAGCGGTCCGCCCTTTATTTTGTGCTCAAGAAACTATTTGGTAACACTTTAGAATGGGGAACACATTCACTATTAAGTAAGAGCTTTTCTTGAACAAACTTCTTATTTGCTGCTTATTAATAGTTAGGAATAAGGGATCTAAAATATGATCATGCAGAATAAGGCATTAAAATATGCTTTATAAATACTAATAAACCGCTAATATACTAGTAATATGCATGTTAATGCAACTAGTTAACCATTGTGCTGCATAAAATGTTTGTGGAATCTGTGATACTTCTTTTCAGACTTCACTGATTACTAAACAGCTCAAAAGAAAATTTCTTTGAAATAATATAAAAGTCTTTACTGTTTTATTACTTCATGATAAAAGTAGTAATTTCTTAACAAAAAATCTTACTGACCCCAAAATTTTAAACAGTAGTTTATGACAACATCCCTCACTGTTAATGGTGGAAACCCTGAATAGCCTTTTTGAAATGTGATTTTAAAATTATTTCTTTCCCATACCTCCTAAAATCCTGAATGTATAGATATGTCTTTTACTGTAAGTTTAATGGACATGCAACCTAGCTGTCATCTGGGGAGGGGCAAGACATTCTGTAACAGCGGGGTTCAAAGTCTTGCACCTTTACGAGCTGATATAACATGACTGGGAGTGGCAGAGGGAGTAGGAGAAAGAGACTGAGTGGAAGAAGAGGAAGTGGGCAGTGTAGTTTTTTTTCCAGCTCATGCTCGGGCTGGGTGAGGGGCAGCAGTGATGGGGTCAGTTGCTGGGTGGTCAGAACAACTGTGTGTATGTGTGGAAAAACTCATGGGCATAATCACAGGCCTCTCAGATTTCTCATACTCCAACTTTATCTTCGTTTCAATCAGTTTTGCTCAGTTTTATACACACCTCCATGTTTACATTAATGCAACTTAAGTTGGCCGCCTCTGTTTGGGTTTTTTCATTGTGAGGTCCCAGGAGAACAGTAGTTTGAGGGAAATGTTTCAAAAATCATGTGCTTCAACACGTCCCAAAATACCCAACAGCCCTTTGAGCCAATTTGATGCATTTCAGTGCGCTATTCACAAAGCAGACGTATAATGTTGTTTTTCTCCTCATCCAGCGGTCAATTTAAGCCCAATTCAATTTGTCCTCTTCGACATATCAAGCCTAGAGATGCACAGCAGCGTTTGGGAACCGAGCGGGTGTTGAAATCTGCTGAGTGGTATTGTTAACAGAGCTCACGGGTCAGTCTGTTGCTCGGCCTGACTCTGGGGCCCACTCGAAATGTCAAATCTGATTGGCATGATTGGCTACGGCGCTGTGGGAAGCGTCCTGCCTCGATCCAACGGAGAAGGCTGTCAGCAGATAGGGAGAAACCCAAACACAGCCGGCCACAAAGCTCAGCCGTACCTCCAAACCCAACACTCGAGGTAAAAAATCAAGTGTAGGTGGGTTCTCGTTAACTTGCTCCTGTGGCTTTCTCTCCATTTCTTTCTGCTTCCTCCTGTCCGGTACCCTTGCTCTTCCCTGAACACTTACTGTACTTGAGTTCTAAAAACAAATCCATACAGCAAGTTTGAATTAGCAACATCTATTCAATAACAATGATGTAATCCATTTATACTCAGGAATCCGGCTTTAATGCGGCAATGGAACGCTGGAATGCTGCAGAAAAACAAACGCGGCGTAGGAAAATAGACAAACCGGGATAATGGTAGGCAGAGAGGAAGAAAGCACATGAGAGAAAGAAAGACCCTCAGAGACAGAGAACATTCGTCAGAGATGGAATGGTAAGAGCATGAAAGAATTGCTAATGCGTGTTGTTTTCCATCACTACCAGATCTCATGAGGTTTTTTGGTCTTTTTTGGCGCTTTTATTTAGAAGAGAGTAGACAGAAAGGACAGAAAATTAAGGGGAAGGGGGGTAGAATCAAGAGTAGAACCATAACGCAAACCGAATTTATATTCTAGTCTTCTGTATTAGACTCTGGCTTATTGTGTCAGACACTAGTAAGCCATGGAACTAAAAAATACTTGTTTAATGAGACCTAAAAAGGTTAAAGGAGAAGTTCACTCACCCCCATGTCAACCAAGATGTTTGTGTCTTTCTTTCCTCAGTCGCAAAGAAATGAAGTTTTTTGAGGGAAACATTTCAGGAATTTTCTCTATATAACGGACTTCAGTAGTGCCCTACGGATTGAAGGTCCAAACTGTAGTTTCAAATGCAGTTTCAAAGAGCTCTACACTATCCCAGCTGAGGAATAAGGGTCTAGCGAAATGATTAGTAATTTTCTTAAAAATAAACATTTATGTACTTTTTAACCACAAATGCTCGGGATGCACATGCGTATCTTAACGCATTGTGTGCGGTTAAAATAATAAAATAAAATCCATAAAAATCTGTGGTTGCCAGAATTTTACCATAAAAAAATATGCAGCAACATTTTAGGTTTTACAGATTTAACTTTAATTTACATTTAAATACCGTAATTTCATTAACTGATATAATGTTAATATACCAACCTATGGAAGTACTGAAATTTATTTTGTACCTTTGTAATACACTGTAAAACACTTAAAGCAGGCAGTGATGAGAAAGTCACATGATGAACCATCACAAGCAGCTTTTAAATATCATTTGTTACCACTATCATGGTAACACACATGAAACTGAAATAAAGCAATAAACATTGATTTAACAATATTAGATGTAACATGCGACCCTAATGTACACAAGTGATAAGTAAAAAAACAAACAAAAAAAAACTAAAAAACATCAAATGTGAAATGTAGTGCAGGGAATTCTGGGAATGTCAATTTATGGTTATTTATTGTAAATTATACATTCTTTTTCACGTCCAAAAACGGTATACTACCGTAAAATTACATGTAATGTACAATACAGTTTTTCAGCTGTATATAGTAGGGGAACTTACCGTTAAAAAGGAGAAGTCCACTTCCAGAGCAAAAATGTACAGATAATGTACTCACCCCTTTGTCATCCAAGATGTTCATGTCTTTCTTTCTTCAGTTGTAAAGAAATTATGTTTTTTTCAGGAAAACATTTCAGCAGTTTTCTCATATCTCATATCACTTCATATAGAGGACTTCTATGGTGCCCCGAGTTTGAACTTCCAAAATGCAGTTTAAATGCGGCTTCAAATGATCCCAAATGCGGTTGTAAATAATCCCAGGCGAGGAATAAGAGTCTTATCTAGCAAAGATAAGGTTATTTCATAAAAATAATACAATTTATATACTTTTGGGATCGTTTGAAGCTGCATTTAAACTGCATTTTGGAAGTTCAAACTTGGGGCACCATATCAGTCCATTATATGAAGAATAATCCTGAAATGTTTTCCTCAAAAAACATAATTTCTTTACGACTGAAGAAAGAAAGACACAGACATCTTGGATGACAAGGGGGTGAGTACATTATCTGTAAATTATTGTTCTGGAAGTGGACTTGTCCTTTAATCAATTAATAGGTTTTTACTGTAGAATTTTTACAGCTTTTAACCGTTACAATCACGGTCATTTTGTACAGCGTAATCATGTTGGAAAGGTCACACATGGTTAGTTCTTTGTCTGTGTACTTCAGCTCAAAAAGGTAGGGTAGGGAGAAAAACTCCATCTTATTTTTTCCTACAACTTCCGTCGTTCAACAATCGTCCAACACCATTGTTTTACCCCCTTTTTTTTGTAAAGGGCATTTGACTTTCTGCACGTTCGCTTTGTAAACACTGGGTCGGTACTTCCACCTACGTAATGCGTAAGGTCAAGCAGGTGCAAGATAACCATTTGTGGATAGAAAGTATATACATTAGTATTTTTCTTAAAAAATGTCAGATCGTTTTGCTAGATAAGACCCTTATTCTTTGGCTGGGATCGTGTAGAGCCCTTTGCAATTTGGACCTTCAACCCACTGGCCACCATTGAAGTCCACTATATGGGAAAAAAATCCTGGAATTTCTTTTTGACTGAACATGTTGGATGACATAGGAGTGAGTAAATTAAAAGGAAATTTTAATTCTGGAAGTGAACTTCTCCTTTAAGTATGTTTGGCAGAGGGTAGAGTCACTCAACTTCTGCCGCAGAAAAAGAAGTGTGTAAAAGTGTTGACCGTACTGAATTTTGTAACCTAATGCTGATATTGAATACACCATTTTTCCATGCCCATAGTCATCTCTCTGTTCCCCAGCTTAGTCCAGCTGCTGCTTCTCATTGTCCATGGGACCGGCTCGCTCTCAAAACCGTACAGGCGATCACAAAGTCAAAGCTTAAATCATAATTGAGCATAAGATAATATTTTGATTCTTTGGGAGGAGGTTCGAGAGGAAAATTCAGGCTCCTGTTATCTTCTCTTTGCTGTGCCGTAATATGTTTGCCTTATTAATGGAATGGAAAGGACAGAGGTGACAAAATCATTCATGATGTCAAAGAAGGAATATATAAACTGTTGCCATGGAGAGTGCAGAAGGCCAAAAAATTGACGTTCCAGTCATGATCCAAGATCATCACTAAAACTTTAATGAGAGGAACAAAAACAGAGCTGACAATCTGATTAATCTGCATTTAATCCAGGCAAAAATATCTTCAGTGGATTCTCTTCAAATGATAAACAGATGCTTTTTTGGTAGATATTATGTAGTTGTGAAAATCTCATGTTTGAGAGAGTTGAGAGCATACTAAGTTTGCTCTAATATCGTCAAATTACACACACATCACATGCACATACTGAGCCACCTGGTGGGCCTCATTACTGTAGCTATATACACTGAGGTGAGGAAGAAGCTATGAGAAGGTATTTACAACCTCTGAAGTGACGTGCTAGCAGCTTTAACGAGAGAACAGGGGTTAATGTTTAATATGAAACTGCTCAAATGGATGCTCAATTTTCTGTATTCTGGTGTAATAACGTGGTCGTGAAACTCATATTTAGCCACACAAACAGACACTAAAAGAAATAAATAGAGCTCCTCCTTTGATTCATTCTGAAGATTCTAATGTACAGTTTTCTAAGGCTACATTTTTGTAAATCAAATTGTTTAGAATTTTATAATTGGAATTCTAGAGTTTATCAAATGTTTGCCAATCTGCTATTGTGAACAGCTCTGAGCAGTGTCTCTGGAGAGTTCCTCATATTCAGGCCGGCTACTTGCACTCCTAATGAGCAGATCGTTGTCCTCTAACGAGCCTGGAGTAGAAGAGAAAAATGACAGCTCTGAAGATGCCTCTTCACAATGCTAACAGGATCACTCAGCTCATCTCATAAGTTAGCGCTTTGATTAACAAATGAGGCAGCAATAATATTAGCTGACTTGACCCGGCACTCAAGCACACAGTGATGTTAAACGTCTGGACAGTCGCTGTGGAGTTTCTACGGCTAAAACTGAGGGGAAGACTGTTGAAGCACCAGATATGAGATGTTCTTCAGTTGCATGGATCCAGGTGTGTTCTGATCTCACTCCAACTCTTATTCTACACTTGTTCGCTCCAACTTCTTCTCACACTTCATTTACAACTCGTCTTTTCGTTGCCACCACAGAAGCAGGCCTGGAAAAACACGGCTGCAAATGTGGGCTGGTGAGTGCGTGCGTGTGCCAGGCCGAGGGAAGTTAAAGCACATATTACACACTCTCGCAATCTCAAGTAGCCTTGACCTCCTGCCCAGAGTGTGGCTTCCCCACAGCTCAGCTCATACATCTTCAGGCACGCATACACATACATGATCGCACACCACAGTACAGTTACAGAACAAGGTAATTGCCCATAGCCGGGTGGGTCTGAGGGCAAGAACAAGGTTTTACAGCACAGATGAAAATAAAATATAAGGACTTTGTGGTTCACAGTACAGTTGGAAAGACAAATATTATTTTTTACGAGGGAGCGAGAAGGCCGAGGCTAGATGTATAAAACACCTTAATGATTGAATAGCTTAAGTATTAAATCTTCCGACCTGAGCTCCGTCAGGGAGCCTATAGCATTAAACTGGACAGGATGAGGGTTGAGGCGAGAAACCAACCATGTGATTGTGACAATGTTGCCAGAGGGAGAATAAACCCTCCCCAAAACACTTTTCTTTCTGGCAGAGACACCTTCTCCGTAAATCTTTGTGTTGGACAGCTTTTGGTGGTTTAATAATTACCTGCGAATGAATAAGCTTCACTTTTTGAAGTGAACTCCGAGACTGAGGTGAAAGACACATTTTTGAATGGTGCGCCGTGTTGCTCTTTCCTTGAAATTGAACACTTTTTGGGATTTAAAATATGAAAATATTTTACATGCTTTTCTTTTATTTAATCTACGGAATCCCTATATTAACGGTTTTAATTATTTCAAAATTGATTTTATGAAATAATAAAAACCGTTTCAATGTCTCCTTCTTGCTCAAAATAGCCTAGCGATCTTCAAAGATTTTTTAAACTCTATAAGTTTGTCATATCATGTATCACCTAATTTTTATTTTTTTTTTTTACATTGTGTGATTACTTTATCATTTTTATTTAAAAACTATAATGGAACTTGTATTGTACTTGTGGTTACTCTGCTCATGTAATGAAAGACAAATATTATTTTTTACAAAACGACAGATCAGTTAAGGTTTATAAAATTCTTAATGATTAAATAGCTTTAGTATTAAATCACTTGGTCTGGGTCAGAGAGCCTGTATCATTTAACTGGACAGCAGATTTGCCAATTCTGTACTTTTTCTGCTTAATTTGGACAATGCTTTTAAACCGCTCATTTATTTTGGATTTATTTCTTTTTTCTTTCAGACTGATGTTTTTTTCCCTATTATGGTTTAACATGATACATTTAACATGATACATTGTTTCTTTTTTCTTTCAGACTGATGTTTTTCCCCATTATGGGTTAACATGATACATTGTTTCTCTATTTTTTTTTTATAATACTTTTTGTTCTTCTTTTATCATTCATACATTAATTTATAGAACTAGAAGTGCAGTATAAATTTCATAATTCTAAGTTTATGATATCCAATACATTACGTAATATTAGTAATATTAACTCTTAAATATTCACAACCTATATAGGTGCATAATGATGCATCATTGCATCTGGCGATGATGATATGTGACCCTGGACCACAAAACCAGTCATAAGTAGCAAGGGTATATTTGTAGCAATAGTCAAAATTATCGATTTTTCTTTTATGCCAAAAATCATTATATTAAGTAAAGATCATGTTCCATGAAGATATTTTGTAAATTTCCTACTGTAAATATATCAAAACGTATTTTTTGATTAGTAATATGCATTGCTAAAAACTTCTTTTGAACAACTTTTTAGATTTTCGCACCCTCAGATTCCAGATTTTCATATTGTTGTATCTTGGCCAAATAATGCTCTATCCTAACAAACCATACATTACATTGCATACATTATTCAGCTTTCAGATGATGTATAAATCTAATTTTCAAAAAATTGACCCTTATTATGGTTTTGTGGTCCAGGGTCACATATTATCTTTCTCAGGTTTTTTTTTTGTTTGTGTTTTTTTTCAGAGATTTAAATATTTTGTTAAATTGTTAAATTTGTGAGTGCTACAGTATAATCTGAGCTTTGATATTGGAGTGATTTTGCATGTAGGTCTGGCAATCTGGCAAACAGGATTAGAAGGTAGGCTACCAAATGTGCGAGAGTGACCAACACTGAATGGGAAATAACACACCAGCGTACTAATTTTACCATTTCTGCCATATAAATATCTTTTTTCATATAAAGATATTTTTCATATAAATAGTTTTTCAGCCAGCATATTCAAAGGCTAGACTTCAACCGGATCCACCCTTGTTTGTTATATTTGGATGAGGTAACAGAACGCACCATGGTAACAAACGAGTCCTGCCCAAACATCTACCGTCTTTCTCATCTCTAACTTGACCTTGAGAACAAATTTCCGCCCTCACCTCGGCTATACTTTCTTTCCATGACTTCTGCCGAGGAATCGCGTTATTTAGTCAAACATTCTTGTGGTTTGCAGAGACAGCGACGGTGCGCATGTTTGGACGGTACAATATACAACTCAGATGGAGAAGATCAAAGACAATGGAGGAAAGGATCTCAGAAGTCCGAGCCAAGGCTCATTACCGGTATACACATCCTGCTTCGGAATGTTAACACGGAGGGTGGCTGTGTCAAATTCTCCACATATGCTTGTCGCGGTTCAGTTACTTTTAAAAGCGAGATACCGTTATTAAAAACTTTGGTTACCTTACCTAAGGCGATGGTGATGAATATGCTAATACACGGGCATACCAGAGAAATTATTCGCTTTGAATATGTATTCTACCCCTCGGGCTGCCGACGATAGCCGTTATTTGTCAGAAAAAGGCGGGAGGCTCCATTCACTGAGGCGCGCGCGCATTTCTCGGAGCTCTCAGATTCCGCGCGCATTTTCTCCGGCGCGCCAAGTATTTCAACCTGCGTCTCTTCAGCGACCAAGATTAGCGAAGGCAGCGGGAAGCGTTTGATTTAAATGCGTCAGACAGCAAAAAAAATCAAAGGAGAGCTGTGTTCACAAGTGGCAAAACCTCAGCGGTCGCCTCTTTTATTCTTTTATCTATCCCTCTTTCTCCGTCTGCCTCATCCACATTTCTCTTTCAGACTCAGTCTCTTTTTCTCTCCAGCTGCAGGCCTGATGGCAGGACTTCCTCCTGGTAGCCATTATAATATGTGTGTCTCTGGGTGGTCCGGCCTCAGTTCCACAGCTCTAATAGTTTTCTACTGGTGTAGCCCTTGCTAGGCCCAAGGGCGTAGAGAGAGAGAGAGAGAGGGAGAGAGAGAGAAAGACAGAGGGCAGTTTGTCTAATAAAACCCTTGTCCAGACCGCTGTATGTCCCTCTTAGCACTTCCTGGACACTGCCCCCTGCCAACCCCAACCACCTCCTGTGCTCCACCTCTAATGGGACACAGCTGGACTCTCCTATTACTTTCTTTCTTTGTATCCATTTTGCTCTACCCATCCTTCCTCCATCACTCCTTTTCCTCTTTTTATCCAGCACGCTGCCGTGCGGCCACCGCGTCTGCTCCTCTTTTATGCTCTTCTCTCTGTTTGTCTTTTTCAGTCCCCTCGGTGCTTAGGGACAGATGTATGGCTGGATGAGCGTGGACCGGCTGGGTCTGGCTCTGTGATGTGGCGTGAGTCAGGATGTGAGGGGCTGCAGAGAGGATAATGCTCATTTACACACACCCTACGGCCCTCAGGCCCTGCCTTTCCACTGTGTGTGTGTGTTCACACATCAGTCCGTTTCAGCACCACACAAGCACGCACACTCTCTCTCGTTCTCCTCCAAACATCCTCCTCCACCGTGTGGCCAGTAACAGCTCCAGTGTGAGGAACATTTGCTCAGCAGATACTCCTCAATGAAAGAGGGTGGCGCTGAGAATCGCTTTAAGATTTTACAGTACGAAGGCTGCAAAACAAACAAAGCCGTGAGTTTTATGCAGCCTGGCTGCCTATTAAAACCCACACCCCACCATGTGATCCCAGGACGGCTCTGTCAGCCAGATCTCGGGGTCGCACGGTGACGTTTGTACATGCTTTTGGCAGGACTTGATGTCTTTACATCTCCGACAGCTTGTCCTGTGTGATGTGCAGCACGTGGGTGGGCAGATACACAGTTTCTAATCGCAGATGTCACTGTAAAAGTGGAGAGCGTTACTCTCAGTAGATCAAACTGTTGGAGTGGGGAGGGGGTGGATGGCAATTGAGAGATTTGGTGGAAAAGGCGGTCTAGGGTTTTACTGTAGGCTTTGACTGTGCAGAGGGTGGCAGAAATGAGTTGAAAGAGCTGAAGAATTTAAAAGGGGAGAAAATTAAAGAGAGAAACTGGAGTCTGAAATGCTGATTTGGTCCAAAACAAGGAGTGAAAAGAGGTAGAAATATCGCAGAGCTGTGTTTTCCCCTCATGATTTGTGTTTTCATGTAGATATGACTCACTGTCTTTGCATTTCAGTTTATTCATTAATAATCATAATATGTATTTTTTTGACTGTCTTCTCAGTCTGGGATAGTTTATGCATAAAAAAGCAGCTGATCACATATGGCCTAGGCCTTAAGTAGCATGGGCATATTTGTAGCAATAGCCAAAAATACATTGTATGTGTCAAAAATTATTAATTTTTCTTCTGTGCCAAAAATCATTAGAACATTAAGTAAAGATCATGTTCCATGAAAATATTTTGTAAATTTCCTACTGTAAATATATCAAAACTTAATTTTTGATGAGTAATATGCATTGCTAAGAAATTCATTTGGACAGCTTTAAAAGCGATTTTCTGGCTCTCTTTTTTTCCCCCCCTCACCCTCAGATTCCAGATTTTCAAATAGTTGTATCTTGGCCAAATATTGTCCTATATCCTAACAATGTCCTGACCATACGTCATTTGAAAGCTGAATAAATAAGCTTTCCATTGATGTATAAATCTCAGTTTCAAAAAATTGACTGGTTTTGTGGTCAAGGGTCAAAACATTTTCCTGTAAATGTATGGAGTCAATTCAATGCCAGAAGTACTGCAAAAGAAAATAAAGTTTTGCAAGCAGAAATTAAAGTATTAAAAAATAATAATAATAATAAAAAAATAAAGAAATATAAATGAAACAGAGCAAAAGCAATGATTTTGCTAAACATATTTTTTCCATGGGCATAGCTACAAATTTATTTGCTGGGCTGCTTTTATTGTTTTTTATTCTGCTTTTATTTTTGCATAAAAATACAGCTGATCACATATGGTCTAGGCCTTTTGTTGTATTTCAGGTTTTTAGGTGCACTTAGCTTTACTTAAATTTTGCTCTGCATGTATGGAGTCAATCCAGTGCCATAAGTATTGCAAAAGAAAATAAAGTTTTGCAAATGAAATTGAAAAATTGAGAAAAAATAAACATGCTGTTTGCAAACAAAAATAAATAACTGCAAAAGAAAATGAAGTATTGCAAGAAAGAAAAGAAGTTTTGGTAAACAAAAATAAAGAATTGCAAAATAGAAACAGAGCAAAAGCAATGATTTTGCAACTAATATTTTCCATGGCCATAGCTACTAATTTATTTGCAGCGCTGCTTTTATTTTGCATTTCAGTCAAGTGTGACCTCACGATACTGTTTTTTCCTTTTGCGCATCCCGCTTCTGCGCGTTTCACTTTCTGCCGTTGTTTTGCTCTCGGATGAAACTGCATCTTCAGAGATTGAAATTGAGCCTGAATTGCTGTACAGGAGAGCTTGTGTTAACTGTTCTTATATGTGACCCTGGACCACAAAACCAGTCATAAATCAAATAGGTATATTTGTAACAATAGCCAACAATACATTGTGTGTCAAAATTATCGATTTTTCTTTTATGCCAAAATCATTAGGAAATTAAGTAAAGATGATGTTCCATTAAGATATTCTGTCAAAACCTAATTTTTGATTATTAATATAGATTGCTAAGATCTTCATTTGGACAACTTAAAGGACAATTTTCTCAAGATTTTGATTTAATATTCCATATTTTAAGATAGTTGTATTTCGGCCAAATGTTGTCCTATCCTAGCAACATTTTGTGGTCCAGGATCCCATATGGAAATGGAGCATGGGTGTATTATACTAATGTTGTGCTTTCTCATTTAGAATAATTAGAATAAATTATTTAAATGTTAATTGTTTATTCAGAATGATTATATAACAATTTTTGTTAAATTAAACATTTTTAGGATTCATTTTAAAATGATCTCAGATATCAATAATGAATAGACTTTTGTCAGAATCAGAGTATTTGAACAAGGCCATGCTTAATGCAGAGTATGTCAAAATACTTCACTTTTACAGTGGAAGTGTCTGATCCCCCTTGGCTTTTCTTCCACAATGAAAACCATCCCATCTCTCTGAGCGTGCCACAGTGGTTACGTAGCCCTCCTTTGTTTACTGCCCACAGACGCCCAGCAGACGCCCAGGCTAAACAGGAAAGGACAGAACATAGAAGGGAGACACACAAAATACAAATGCCAGTTGTTGAGACGCTGTCACATATACCATTTGATCCAGATGCTATCTAGACCTCTAAGAAAACACTATGTGCCTGTGTATGAGAATGTGCCATCATCTGGCTTCAGTGTGATTGTATTGAGGTGGATAGGTTGAGCATGTGTGTTATTGCGTGCTTTATGTTTGTGGGATGAAGTACATGCATGTGTGTACCAGTTTGAGCTACTCCACACATCCTCTAAAATAAACAGACACCAAAAGAAGGAAAGTCAGCTCTGTGTGAGAGACTTATAAATCATTGTGTTTTGAGTTGTGGGTAGGGGCATTTTTCATGAATACAGTACATTTAGTTTTTTTTTTTTTTGTTAAGCGTTGCAGGCAACAATCCCAAGCCTTTTATTGTGAAAGCTATTAGATATGTTAAGCAAGACATTATGCGTCATAAAATTAAATCTTTAATATTTTAAAATTATGATTTTAGCTTGTCTCGCTCTCGCCTGAAAGGTCTTTACCTTCTCTACTTCAACATTTAAAATCATACAATGACATATTTGAATATATATATTTAAAAATATATATGTTAAAAAATATTTATATTTAATTTTGTCCCAAAATAGTTAGCTAGTTAGCCTGAATCTTATAAAATGCCTGTTTTTATATATAGAAAATCACACAAATCATGTTTTTTAATCATATGCCACAAATTTTAATATCAGGGTTGCAAAAAAAATAAATAAATAAAATACTTAGTTTGACAACCTGAGGTTGATGATTAACATTTTCCTTCACTGACCATTTCTTGAAAAAGAAAAATATTGTTATTGTAATTTTTTGGATGCTAATTTATACCCTAGATTGGTGGAAAGTGCCTGGTAGACACTTTGTTTGTGTATTTAATGAATAAGACAGAACACACACTACTTATGATGTCAGATTAACATTAAATTTTAGCTTTGCTTGTGTGTATGTTCATTTCCATGTTCCCTGGCACTGAATTTGCTTTTCTGGCTGTCGGATATGAGAGTATGTGTGAGAAAGAAAGTCCTCTTAGAGTAGCCGAACTTCAGCGGCAGGGCTGTGAGGGCTGACGTGACGAGCGCTGGTTGGGATGAGGGCTGGTGTTTGTCAGGACAGCTCCGTGACTGTGGCTCCAGAGACAGGCCAGGCGGAGGCTGGTGGGGCTTGAGCCAGTGCAGTCTGGGTGCAGGAAGCTTTGTAAGTTTACCTAAAAGGCTCGGTTTACGTTCTGGGTCACCAAAGTTAGACTCATACACTGTTTAGCTTTAGACCACAACTAGCATGGTGAGGTTGTTTGTCAGGAGGGTGAGTAAATGATTCATTGTATATGACATACTACAGGACAGGTTTAACAAACCTGCGGTGCAGGCTTAATGTTTAAATCTTAATTTCAGGCTGTGGGGTTTTTACAGTAGGCGCTGTCTGGTATATGCAACAACTTGGATTGTTGCACTAAAAAAAGTTGATAAGCGCGATTCAGGTTTTTTATAGCAAGTTCAATCTAACGATCTGAACTGAATTGCTCTTTCCTGGACGATGCAGTGTGACTCTGCTGAAGGGTCTGGCGGTGTGCCAGGGGAAAGGCGCAGTGCCAGCTGCAGTCTGCAGAGGTGCGGAAATGCCCAGCTGTTGCTGTCCCCCAAGAGAAATCGAATTTATTCATATCAGACATTGCAGTGATGACTGCCTTGTTTCATGCGTCTTTGTCTGTATGTTCTACACTTAGATTTATACCGTTTAAAAATTTTTTTTTTTTTTTTTTTTTTTAAATGTGTTTGAAACACATCTCTTATGCTCAACGGGTCTACATTTATTTGATGGAAAAATGCAGTAAAAACAGTGATATTGTAAATGTTACAATTTAAAATAACACTATATTTTAAAGTGCAATTCATTTTGTGGCAGCAAAGAGTTTTCAGCAGCCATTACTCCAGTCTTCAGTGTCACATGATCCTTCAGAAATCATTCTAATTGCTGATTTGCTGTTCAAGATTTTTTTTTTTTTATTATCAGTACATTTATAATGTTACAGAAGATTTCTATACTTGTAAATACTTGTCTTTTAAACTTTGTATTCATCAAAGATTAGTGAAAATATTTCACAAAAATATTAAGAAGCAAATCAAAATATTTTCACTGTTGATAATAATAAGAAGCATGATTAATAATTGAGTATCGATAATCACAGCAATTCAACATATTAGAATGATTTAGAATGACACTTCATACTGGAGTAATGGCTGCTGAAAATTCGTAAGAGACTTCTTTCAAAAAAACATTAATAAATCATATTTATTCCAAATGTTTGACCAGTAGAGTATATATATATATATATATATATATATATATATATATATATATATATACATACACTACAAGTCAAAAGTTTTTGAACAGTAAGATTTTTAATGTTTTACCAAGCCTGCATTTATTTGATCTGAAGTACAGCAAAAACAGTAAAATATTTTTACTATTTAAAATAACTGTTTTCTATTTGAATATATTTAAAAATGTAATATATTCTTGTGATTTTAAAGCTGAATTTTTAGCATCATTACTCCAGTCACATGATCCTTCAGAAATCATTATAATATTCTGATTACTGCTCAAAAAACATTTATTATTATGTTGTTGAAGCTGAGTAGAATTTGTTCAGGTTTCTTTGATGAATAGAAAGTTCAGAAGAACAGTGTTTATCTGAAAAAGAAATCTTTTGTAACATTATAAACGTCTTTATCGTCACTTCTTCAATTTTAGGCATCTATGCTAAATGACATTATTCATCTCTATAATTTCTCAAAAAATGGTATGGTATATAATGTTACAAAAGCTTTTTATCATTGGATCGTTCTATTCATCAAAGTGTACTGAAAAAAAAGTACTCAACTGTTTTTAATACTGATAATAATAATAATAACTGTTTCTTGAACAGCAAATCAGCATATTAGATGGATTTCTAAAGGATCATGTGACACTGAAGACTGGAGTAATGATGCTGAAAATTCAGCTTTGAAATCACAGGAATTAATTGCATTCTAAAATACATTCAAATAGAAAACAGTTATTTTAGTAAAAATATTTCAAAATTTCACTGTTTTGCTGTACTTTGAATTAAATAAATACAGACTTGGTGAGAAGAGGCTTCTTTAAAAAATCTTATTTCTCAAAAACTTTTGGCTGGTAGTGTATATATTTTTAAGAATTACATTTTGGGTCATACAGTTTCACTTTTTGTTTGTACACACTCACATGTTTGCATCATACACTTGAATTATCTGAATCCTGTGACAGGACATTATCCACCTCCTCTCGGCATCTCTAGATCCCTCAGGTATGGTCGGGCATCCAGGCCTCTCTTTTTCTCTTTCTTTCTATGATTCATCTATCTCAAAGCTACAAAAGCCCCATAACAAATGAACCCGCAGTTACAGGCCTTTCATGAGGCCAAGCGTCAGTCTATGTCAGACCGACGGTGGTTTCACCCTCCACGGAGGTCCGGGACGCTCTGTGTTGTGGTCCTCACCCCCAGATAGACCCATTCAGCCGCGGGACCTAATGAACACTCCTGGCCTCATTCACTCCCACAATGGGCTTCTCCACTGCCATTGAGTGCGAGCACAATAGGGAACATCGCTCCAATTAAACCCCAGGGGACAATGCATGTGCAAGGGGGCCAGCGCTTGGGTGTTGGGGGTAGAAGATGTTGGGGGTCCCTCTCTGGGTGCTAGAGTGGGGGGTCACAGGGGTAACGAACGTCTCCGACCGGGTTCTTCTGAACGGAGGGTGGCTGAAGAGCCGGTGTCTCTGATGTGCTATTAGGATCAGCGAGGAGTAATTATGGGACCAGAGACCCTCCCTGGCCCAGTGGAGGGGGCTGTTGGCTTCACAAGAGGGATGAGGTGAAGAGAGGGGAGGAGTAAGAGGAATGATATATGTGACATATTATCATATTGCTTTGCTGCTGTGTTATAAATGCGATAAACCAGTTGAGGCAGTTTGTTCTTTTACATATGTTTATTTGGTAGATGCTTTTTTTTTTAATCCAAAGTGACTTCAGTGCATTTATGGTATAAAATTTATATACTAAAGTTTTTTTGTTGTTGTTTTTGCTCACTAAAGCTACATTTATTTAATCGAAAATACAGTAAAATCAGTAAAATTTTTAAATATTATTAGAATTTAGAATAAGAGTTCTATTTTGATATATTTTAAAATGTAATTTATTCCTGTAATGCAATGCTGAATAATTCTTATATTCATTCTAATATCATTTTAATATGCTGATTTGGTGCTCTTGGAACATTTCTTGTTATAATCATCCATGTTGAAAACAGCTGTGCTGCCTCATTTTTTTTTTTTTTTTTTTAAAGCCATGATAAATATTTTTTCAGTATTTGGAGAGAAATGAGGGTGAGTAAATGATGACTGAATTTTCATTTTGGGGTAAACTGTCTATTTAACTTGTGTTGTAGTCTATTAGGAGGAGTTTAAACACCCTGTCATTTAATTAGCATGTAACTAATAGAATTGTCCATAAATAGCCGAATAACTGCAAAAAATCCCAGTGGCCAAGAAAAATATCTTAATTCCAAGTGTTGGAGGTACAGGCCACTGTGCCTCTGAGTGCAGACGGTCTGAGTTTTCTTTGTGGCCTAGGTGTGTAATTGAATCGGGCAGTCCTCTGGACAGCTTTGTTCCTCTCTTGTCCCTAGCGGTCCTGGCAGCCACACAGGAAGACGCGTGTCAAACACTGAGACAAGGGAGCTCTCTCTGCACAGCCCACACAGGAACAGGGAAACAGAGAGAGAGAGAGAGAAGAAAGGTGGAATTAATGCTGTAAGAATAAACACAGAAAAGAAACACAGGAGAGGCGGTTAGTTAAATAACAGAGGGGGGAAACGCTGCTCTGGGGGAACATTCAAGACATACCCGAATTTTTTAAAGTAAAGTCGCAGCATTGAAAAAAGGTTACAAAACCCTTGTGCAAAGAATCCTCTGCCATATTGTGGTTGTATAACTCATTATTGACATTTATACACAAAATAGATGGAGGCCTTCAGAGAGGTGACATTTCACTGGGCACGACAGCCAAGAATACCAACAAACTGATGGAGCGAGGTGACAGAAGCACCTGAATTTGCCCTTTCTTGGATGCTCAGGCAGAGGCTGTAGCAGGGCCGCAGATGGCCAAATTGGTGTCCCACACACACACTGATGTGTGTGAAAACCCACAGTTTCTTGAAGTTTTCAGGTATGGTATGTTCATCAACTGTTTAATGACATACTGTGCCATGAGTCGATTGGTTTTAAACTAAAAGACAGAATATTTTCTCATGCTGAGAGATAAGCAGATGTATGTGTGTGCGAAAATATGATACATTGTGTTAAAAAAATAAATCACACAGCAGATGAGAAAAGTTTATTTCTTCTTTTTATTTGAGCTCCATCAGTTGAGGCATCCCTATAAAGAAATAAAATAATAATAAAATAAGATAAAAAAAAAGCCATAATTGATTTAAAATACGTTTATTTTTTATTTAAATCTTTTAACATAATTATTGCCATATTCCTTAATACTGATATATGATTATAATTCAAGTATATTTGGAGTATTCCTTTATTGCACAATGCACATTTCTTAATATTATGCCTAAAGTGTGTTTTATTATCACTGTTATTAAGGATTGTGTGATCTCTGTATAAAATCAGTTTTTAAATGCAAGATATTTAAAGTCTGCCTGAAGTATACTTGCGATAGTTCCACTTTAGCACAATTATACTTCAGTATATCTTTAGTTGGACCTCGGCACCACTTCCGCACAATTAAAGCACATTAAACACAAAATTAGTTGTTTGAATTTAGAAGACTTTAAGTATAGCAGTTTAGTATACCACAAGTACAATTGCAGGGTATAATAATTGCACTTGATTCTTAACACTGTGTTGTTACCTGAATGATCCACAGTTGTGTTTTTGTTTTGTTTTTTGTTTAGTGATATTTATTCATGAGTTCCTTGTTTGTCCTGAACAGTTAACTGCCTGCTGTTCTTCAGAAAATCCTTCAGGATCCACAAATTCTTTGTTTTTTTCAGCATTTTTGAACCCTTTCCAACAATGACTGTATGATTTTGAGATACATATTTTCACACTGAGGACAACTGAGGGACTAATATGCAACTATGACAGAAGGTTCAATGACTGATGCTTCAGAAGGATAAACAATGCATTAAGAGCCGGGGATGAAAACTTTTGAACAGAATGAATGTGTACATTTTCTTATTTTGCCTAAACATCACATTTTTAAATTTAGTACTGTCCTTCAGATGCTACAGAAGATAATTACATGTTTCTAAGAAGACAAAATCGGTTAAATTTACCCTGATCTTCAAATTCAAAAGGTTATCACCCCCCAACTCTTAATGCATCATGTTTCCTTTTAAGTGTATGTAAACTTTAGAACGGGGTCATTTTTATAAATGCAACTATTATTTGCTCTTGTGGACTATATGTAAACATCTTATATGTGAAATATCTTAGGGTCAGTACTAAATAAAACATAACATGCATTTTGTATGATCCTTCTTATTTTGGTAAAATAATTAACATTTTGCAGATTCTGCAAGGTGTATGTAAACTTTTGAATTCAACTGTATTTGTAGTATATATATATTTTTTTCACTATGGTTTGTTAAACCTAAGTACATTCTTTTACTGTTTATTGCCACTGTCAGAAACTATTTTTGTAGTGGAAGGATAGCATTTAATGAATTTACTTCAAAACATAACATTTTTTTGCATAAGGTACTTGATGTAGTGTAAATAAGTCATAATACAGTCATAATACTTATTCACAATACAGCACAGCATCTCGTAACTTATTGCTTACTTATATTATATTGTATTATATTATATACAAATATAAAATTGTTTTATTGAACATAAACTGTTTATACAACCTTTATTGTTAAGACAATATATTAGTCTCAAACTATTTAAACTGTAAGCCTATACCATAAAAGTAATCAAATATTAAACAATTATATTATATAGAAATATAATATAATTTAATTTAGTTAAATGTAACTGAAAAATGCATAAATATAAATGTGGATATATATATAGTTAGTAAAATAAATGTAATAGATATTGGGCAATTTATTAAGTGGTTAAGTGTTAAAGCTGCTTTCTGAATAGGCTATGGTGGCTCTCTATTCCAGCAAGGAAGAAGTTTGCAGTTGATTCAGGCTTCTGTCAGGGCTGGAGGTTGTTGTTTTGTGTCCATGGGATCAATCTTCCTGTCTGACCCTAAAGGACAAACTGAGAACTCCTGAGGATGTGGAAAGAGAGAGAGAGAGACAGTGTAATCCCTGTTGTTCCCTGTCAGCCTGACAGCTGAGGACTGTCCTCTGTATATGTGTGTGTGTGTGTAAGAATGAAAAAGAGATGAAGTGGATGATGAGAGTCTGTGTATGTGAGTATGTGTGACTGCGTGTGTGAGTGTTACCGATGCACTGGTAAATAGTTTCTCAGGTACAATAGGCATGCTCTCATTGAAGTGGTCAGCCGTAAGATGGATAAACTCATGTCATTTAGCTCAGCGGTGCTAAGAGCCCTCCAGCTCTTAGGGCTGGTTCCTCATCCTGCACTCAGAGCAAGCCAAACATCTCTGCGTCTTGTCCGCTCTCCTCCGCACAGCTCCATTCACAAACTAGACTCTTCGCTAGGCCTCATCTGCCCTCAATTTACTCCTAACGCGACCTCTGACCTGTCAGTACAGCATTCCTTTCTTTATTACACAAAACACCATATTGTTTTCCAATGAAAGGGGGAATAAATAGTCTAGAATATTTACCAGCCTACTCAAGTGGAACCGAGCCTTGTTATTGTAAATCAAAGGCCGGGAGCAAAGTTGCTGGATTGCAAGTGTGTGTATTGTGTTCAGGGGATTGCATTTGCGTTAGCATGTGAGCCGTAACTGTGATTTAAAGTGGTAGTTATGCATTTTTAGTGTGTGTTTGTGTCCCGATGTACGTTTGTCTTTATGCATGTGTATATTAAAAGGCAGGGGGCACTATATACTTCTCTACCTAATTTAGGACTCCCTGTGCACCTTTCAACTTGGGCACAGTGCAGCTTTCCCTTTTTCAGATTCCTTCTGTCTTTCTCTGCTTCCTCTGGCTGATGGAGGTGAGGAGAGTGCTGGGATGGGGAGCTAGGTGTGTGTGCGTGTGTGTTAGGGGTATATCGTGTTCTCCCCGCTCTCTCCCACAACAGATTTATGGGGGCTTGGGCCTTCTCTAAATATTTGGCTTTCCCTCTGTACCGGGAGAGATTGATGGCCTTTGATGTGGGAGGGTGGGGGGTTAAGGGAAAGCTGGCAGGCCTGGTTTAAGACCCCGGCTGATGGTGTTTGTATGTGTATGTGTATGTGTGTTTGACTTTTTTACACACTGTAGATCTTCACCTTTGATTAAAAGTTAGAATCTTGGGTGAAAAGTCAAAAAGTTAGAATTCTGAATCTTTCTTAGAATTCCCAGTAATTCCATTAATTTTAAGAGATTCTTTATTCATAGTTGTCACATGACGTAACACCTTTACAGGAACGCCCACCTGGAAGGCAAAACAAGGTTTTCCTCCACTGGCCGCCAGCAAGTAGTAATGTAGCAAGAGAGTGATATTAAAAGGCCAAATTCAGTATACAGCTTATTAATTGTGCATACTTTGTATAGGCAAGCAGATGAACCCAGAATATAAATGCAAAATGTTAACATGAAATGTTTCCTCATCAAAAACCATTATGAAGAAAACACTTAACTATTTAGTGCACTGCATTCCAACCCTCATGTGCTTGCCTATATACAGTATGCGTCATCAGTGAGGTATATACTGAATTTGACCTTTTTATATCACTGCTTTAATACATTAAGGCACTTTAAATGTTTTACACATTAAACGTTTTAGAACTTCCAGCTGTTTTTAGTGATTGAAATATTGTGGCGGGTGCTTTATATTGATTGCAAATAGCCAAAACTTGCATTTTGCTCACATATGTTCATTTTAGGCAATCTAAATATTTGTGGATTGGAAACAAATGGAAAATTGACAGGCTGGTGCTGCAGTTCTATGAATGTTTTGCCTTCCAGGTCTTCGAGCATGTGATTGAAAACTATGAATAGCGTATTATTAAACAAAACACAAAACAAAAAAAAAAAAAATACAATTTTGGAAAAATTGTTTACTGAGTTGTTCTTTATGGGTCTTCTGTGGCATTGCTTTTTAGAAGTGTATGTTGTTTAGACCCCAGTGTTCTTCAAAACATCTTTACGTTAAAAAAAAAATTCTAATAATAATGCAGACTGACTGATTGCCTTCAAGAGGACCAGGAATGTCTATTAAAGTACAGTGTCAATAGTGTTTTAAAATAAAATTTTACATTTACAGTTGAGGTCAAAAGTTTACATACACCTTGAAGAATCTACTGACTGCAGAAAGTACTGATCTGAATAAGATATTTCATATAAAAGACATATATAGTTCACATGAGAAAAAAATTGTTGAATTTATAAAATTTACCCTGTTCAAAAGTTTACATACACATGATTCTTAATATTGTGTTGTTACCGGAATGATCCACAGCATTTTTTATTTATTTTTTTTGTATTTGAACCCTTTCCAACAATGACTGTATGATTTTGAGATCCATCTTTTCACACTGAGGACAACTGAGGGACTCATATGCAACTATTACAGAAGGTTCAAACGCTCAGTGATGCTTCAGAAGGAAAAAACCCATGCATTAAGAGTCAGGGGTGTAAACTTTTGAACAGAATAAACGTGTACATTTTTCTTATTTTGCCTAAATATCATATTTTTTTCATTTAGTACTGCCCTTCAGAAGCTACAGAATATACTTGCATGTTTTCCAGAAAACAAAATAAGTTCAATTTACCCTGATCTTCAAATTCACAAACTTTTCACCCCTCTCTGGCTCTTTATGCATTGTGTTTCCTTCTGGAGCATCAGTGTGCGTTTGAACCTTCTATAATAGTTCCACAACTATCACTAAAAAACAACAACAACAAAACGCTGCTGTGGATCATTCAGGTAACATCACAGTATTAAGATTCAAGCGTATGTAAACTTTTGAACAGGGTCATTTTTATACATTTAGCTATTATTTTCTCTTGTGGACTATGTGTAAATGTCTTTTATGGTTCTTATTCAGGTCAGTACTAAATAAAAAAAAAAATGCATTTTGTATGATCCCTCTTATTTTAATAAAATAATTAACATTTTGCAGGTTCTGCAAGGTGTATATAAACTTTTGACCTCAACTCTATATTGCAACTAAGTTCAAGCCTTTTAGGTACAGAAGTACTGTTCTTTCAAAAATATGCAATTTTAAATAATTGCAATTTGTATTCTCTACATTTTTTTTGTGGAAACAGTTTTTTTCAATGCTTTGACAGTTGCATTGGACAACGCAGCTCCTTGTTTTCAGTAAAATGGCCGTCAGGTGGAAGGCGAGTGTTGACTCATTTTATTCATTTCGACTGCAAAATATTGAAGGCGAAGATATTGTGCATTCTGTCCTTTCTTTGTTTACAGATGTGGATCTGTTTGCAGTGTTATGTTGAGTCTGAGTCACAGGATAAAAGCCATGTGAGCGCTACAGTCTGAGGAAATGCGCTCCAGAGTCAAATCGCTATTGTTTTGAAATGTCTGTGAAAAATCAGGGGCAAATTTCCAAACCTATTTCCAGTGGCAATAAATATTGCATAATTCAGGATTTGGATTTGAGGCTTTATTCTGTGTTTTTCTGTTTTGATCTGTAGCTTCTTGCCTCGGAGATGACAAAGAATGTCATGACACACACGAAATAAGGAAAAACATCTCTTGTTTTCATGTTCAATTTCTCTCCCACACACTCAATTTGTCTCACTCAAACAAGTTGAAGCAGTCGACTGTGTAAGTAACTGTATTGTCCAAGCAAATAATTACAGTGGTTATTTAAACATAAACATGAATCCAGAAACTCTGATGATAATGTAAACTATCTCTCTTGCTCTCTCTCTCTGTTTAACTGTGGGGTGTAAGGGAGTAATTGTAAAGGCTCTGCCCCTTGGCTATTGTGAATGGAAACATGCTGTCATATTACTACGCTTTTCTCTGTCTCTCTGCTTTTAGCACGGAGGGAGTCTGTCCTCAGAAATGAGGATCATTCAAATCACTAATGACGGCAAAACTTCTTTAGACCAAACTATTGTTTTTGTGGGTTGAAAAGGAAAGAAAGAGGGGCTTGTTATAACAATTTTTGGCATTGTGCGTCTTTAGTTTCCTTATTTTTTCTTACTGTCTTGATTACTTAAAGCAAGAAAATACAGGTGAACAGGGTAAATATTTTAACTCATAGATATCACCACTTCCCCAGCTGATAAATCACAGTACATTAAGTCAATCGTTTGTGTTAAGATTTCTGAAATGGTATGTTTGAATATGCAAACTAATGTGCACAACTTTCCGAAACAGAAAATTGAACATTGGAGAAAGTAAAATAAAATAAAATAAAATAAAATAAAAAAAAAATAAAATAAAATAAAATAAAATAAAATAAAAAATAAAATAAAATAAAATAAAATAAAATAAAATAAAATAAAATAAAATCAAATAAAATCAAATCAAATAAAATAAAATAAATAGTAAGTGCTACTGAAGTGGAAATTTCTGGCTTAATGTGTAATAAAACGGCCTTTAAATATGTACTGTAATTTAAATCTGCATGCCAAATAAATAAAGTGTAATAAAATAAACACTTATATGTGTATTTTCTATGTTTTAAAATCTCAACTAATCTAAAAGAAGACTATTTTCAAAAGCAAAATAGCTCAAAATTTACAAAAAAATGCCTGTAGTGTCTTGCACTTTAATTTTTGTATTATTAAAACTTTTTAATTTTTATGTCATTTTCTGCTCTACTGATATTTATTTGTTCATGTAACATATTTATTTGCACTTGTTATTTTATTTTACAGTGCACAGTTCATCATTGTACACGGCCAGACGTTTTGGCAAATAAAATTTTGTCATGCCAGTAAAAGACTAGAATTGAGAGAAAAATGGAGAGAGTTGTGTGTGGGGGGGAGAGCAGTACTATTAAAACAACAGCAGTAAAGAGAGAAAGAAACTTGTAGCATTTTGGACTCCCGTTCTCCTGCTGGAATGCACAGCAGTGGCATTTACACGTTCATGGCGATTTATGGACGCTGGCTTCCTCCTTCATTCTCTCTCTACAACGTCTAAGCCAGTGGAGACAAGGGATTGCAATAGCACTCTCTCCCCCCTTTGCCCTTCCACACCTGTTGTGTCAATATGGCATTGAAAGCGAGTGAGAGAGACTGAATGTTTGTATGCGTGACAGTGACAGTGACAATCTGTTAATGTATGTGGGTCTTAATGTGCATTAAGGCAGCTGTAGTGATGGTCCGCCTGTTATTTAATATGAAAGAAAGAGAGACCATGAAGATTTACCTCCCTTTCCTGCCTCCCTTCTGCCCCACAATTGCCTCGGTGAGTAATGGAACCAATTTATTACACAATAATTTAGCCATAAAGTGATATCAAACCATCCAAATTGGTATTATAACTCAATGTGGCTATGACAGTGTATTCCCAGTAGCTCAATGAAAGTCTGCTGGAATCTCACTGCTTGGCAGTTCAATCGAGAGTACGAGAAGACGAGAAAGACTCGGATGCAGATGAGACCTACTGTAAGCTTGTCTGAAGTACTTGAGGATAGAGTAATATTTCACTTAGATGTGATATAAGGGGATAGAGGATGAAAGGAAAGGAAGAAGAGCAAGAATTGAGGGCTAATACCAGTCAGTGTTATTAGTTATGTTAGTATTATTATGATTATAGTGTTTATTAATATTTTGAATTAGTTCTATATATATATATATATATATATATATATATATATATATTAGTTTCTTTAAGAAATGTTGTGTCTGTCATTTTCAAAAAAATATATCAGTTTTAGTTATTTTACTACTTAAAATTCTAGTTTACTACTACTACTACTACTCAAATTTTAGTACTTTAAATGAAATATTTATTTAATTTAGTTCCTAAAGCAATATTTCTGAAATATTTAATCTAATATTTATGTTATATTATTTCAGCTTTATTTATATTACCAAAAAATGTTTCAATACTTTCAGTCTTGATAACAATAATACCAGTGGTAACAGTTTTATAAACCTCAGAAATAACTTTTACAAGAATAGCTTCCCAAATGATGGTCCACAAACACTGAGGGCTTCATATGATTATGTTAGAAATATCAATGCTGAAATAAATAAACAATATATTAAAAAATATATTATGTAATAATGTTATATTATGTAATACTTTTTGATCAAATAGAATTAAAAACTATTTTTTAACATGTAAAGTAAAAATCCATTATTAGGGCCCTATGAAATCTGTTTTATTTTTTCCCAAATTCCGTTGTTAATTTTTTTGTATTCTGTTTTTTCCTTTTTCCTTTTTCTTAATCAAAAATCATGACTAACTAATTGAAATCATGAAACTTAACAGCAATTATTTAACAAAACAGCAAGTTTAACTAAAATTAAATTTTTAACGTCCTTTGAAACTTCTTTTTCTTCTCAAATTCTTATTTTTACCAAATTCTCTTGTCCATTTATTTTCTGGATTCCATTTGAATGGTTCCATTAAATTTTAATGATCAAAAGCATGTCTAATTAATTTATTTTTTATAGAACATATTTATTAATTTATTTTCAGAAATACGTTTTTTGGGGTAAATACATTCTGGTAAATATTTTTTATGGTAAATATTCCTTAAAAAAGAATGTTTTAATAATAATTGTATTATTAGTAGTAGTATCATTACATTAAGTAATATATTTCTGCCACAGTTTCTTCAAGTTAAATTGAATTTTTATTTTGAGGGGTTGCTGTGAAGACCGTAAGTTTCTGTTTGTAGCCTATATGATACCATGATAGTATTTTAAATAGTATTTTTGTGCCTTAATATTCACAAACACTAATCTATATCGCCTTTTGATTTAATTATATTGAAATACTTTTGATTCATTCATCAAATTCTGTGACATTTTGCATTATACAGTAAATTCCATTATTATGACTGGATTTCGCGATTCCCTCCGCGTTTTCAGCATCGCGAGCCCTACATTATATTTCGAATGGTTAACATTGCATTTACATGGATTAATTTACCAGAAGTTGTCAGACAAAGCATCTGCTAAGTGAATAAATGTAATATTATCTTTTCAAAATAATGAATTGAATATCTAAAACAACTTTAAAAATATGATTCATTATAAGGAGGCAGAACACCTGCAATAAAAAGTTTCAAAATTGTTCAGAGACTAGCAGGAAGGCTTATAAAAAGTTTGGGACCCTCCAATCTAATCAAAAGCAGTTCTGTTTCCTCTCAAATTCAATTCAGGACACCTATGTAAATCCGTGCGTCTAACCGTGCCCCCTAGACCATCAGTGGACACAGAATTAGCCCGTTTCTGCACTTGTTTACGCGTCTAAAATTAAAACCCGCAATTAAACAAAATAATGTGTTGTTTTTGATGTTCTTTTTGCGTTGCGGTTATGTTTGACTGGGGTTAATGAGCAGGAGACGGGGCACTCATCACCGTAAACCCCCTCCCTGAACCCAGCGTGTTCTCACCCACCCCGAACACAGATCTAATTGGGGGCAATCACTCAGATAAAAAGGCTCAGGAACAGCACGACTAGGCTCTGCACACACACACGCTCACTCTCGCTCTCTATCACTCTCCCTCTCTCTTTCTCTCCCTTCTCCTCTTGTCTGTTAGCCCTCCCATTAAAATGCCATGTCCTTCTTTCATTTCTCCACTGAGTGATCCAACCAGCTGGCTTTTGTCTGGGAGAAGGAGAAGAGGCAGAGAGAAAGAGGAAGAGATGGAGAGAGAGAGGGCAGCCCCGTTGTTGACTGGTGCCATTGTCTCGAACCCCTATGAATTCCCCTCCTCGAAAGTGCAGACCCCACAGGTTTTCAATAGATGCTCTGTCTCTCTTTCCCTCTCGTTTTTGCTCTGTCGCTTCCTTCTAAGTTAGAATTTATGTTAAAACTGTTTTCATTGAATGCACATCTAAAAGCAAGTCATAAACACTATAGTGCTTTCTAAACTTTGTCATATGTTTGTTTAAAGTTCCTGACATGTCATGCAGCAGAAATGACTATTTTTGTTTTTCAAACAACTGAAGTGGCTGGGTTGATTGGAGTGTTTGGGAAACCTGTTTGGAAACAACAGATATTACACTTTTAAAGATGCAACGTGTAACTTCAGCACCACCGGTGGCCGCAGACGGAATTGCAATGTGTTAGTTTAACACTTGGCTGTGTTAGAGGGTTTTTGCTGCTGCTGCTAGTATCTCAAAAATTACATGTCGAACTTTTAAGTTATGAGTAATACAGCAATTTTTTAAAAAGAAGAACACCGCAGATGTGTGGAACTGGTGCATGTTGTTCCAGTGGAAGCAGACTGCGGTGAAGAGGCCTGTTCGTGATTGCAACATGGGCTTCAGAACAGAGAGCGACTGTTGATTTGGAAATGGTGCAAAATGAAATATGCACAATGATTGCAAAGCTCTTTAACTGAAGAGCCAGAGCCACCCGCACTCTGAGGCTGCCCCCCTCTCTTTCTCTCTGTATCTCTCAGAGGGTGATAGTGTTTGGAGTCAGCGTCGAGTTAGGGATGGGGCTGTTGGATGAAGAGGATGGTTGGAGGCTAATAGGGTGGAGCAGGCTGACTATTGAGAGAGCCAACCCCACTTAGCTCCTTTACTCCTCTTTTTCTCTCTCTCTCCCTCTTTCTGAATCCTCTTCTTTTCTGTATTTCCATGTACACTCTTGTCTTGCCACTCTAAGGCTTGGGTAAAAAATGTTTCACTATAGTGTTAAAAGTTGTTAAACTGAGCATTTGATAAATGCTAGATTTCGGTCTGAAAAAGCTTTGGCCACTTTTAGAGGTATGTGTGCAGTTTGTATTTATTTATTTTTTTTTATTTAATTAACTATTTTATTTTACATGTACATTAAACTGATATTTTAAATCTAAACGCAAAATTCTTAATTTATTTACATAATATATATAATTATAATCTGCAATACAGTAAGATAAGAAAAAAAAAAAACTATTGTCTTAATTATTTTTAGCTTATTTTATAACTTAAGAATAATAATCTGTTATTTAGCTTTTGTTCGTTTTTTTTTTTTGGTGACGTGTGTGTGTGTTTCTTAATACACTACCAGTCAAAAGTTTTTGAACAGTAAGATTTTTAATGTTTTTAAGAAGTCTTTTCTGCTTACCAAGCCTCCATTTATTTGATCCAAAGTACAGCAAAAACATTATTACTTGGAAATATTTTTACTTTTTAAAGTAACTGTTTTCTATTTGAATATATTTTAAAATGTAATTTATTCCTATGTTTAAAGCTAAATTTTCAGCTTCATTACTCCAGTCTTCTAGCAAGGATGCTTTAAATTGATCAAAAGTGATAATAAAGACATTTATAATGTTATAAACAATTTCTATTTCAGATAAATGCTGTTCTTCTGAACTTTCTATTTATCAAAGAAACCTGAAAAAATTCTACTCAGCTGTTTCAACATAATAATAATAATAATAAATGTTTTTGAGCAGCAAATCAGAATATTAAAATGATAGAAATAAAATAGAATTCAAACAGGAATCAGTTTTTAAATTTTACAGTACACTATTTCAGAATTTTACTGTTTTGCTGTACTTTGTATCAAATAAATGCAGGATTTTATTATTATCTGTATACATTAAGATAAGAAAAAATAAATGAACTATTCTACTATGTTTTTTTCCATCTTATTTTATAACTTAAGAATAAAAATCAGTGTTACTTTTAGTTTTTGTGATGTGTGTGTTTGTTTCTTAATATGCTTTCTGTATATAAAACAATAAAAACTAACAAAAATGACAAAAGCACACAATTTTATATAGCTTTAATGCTTTATTTTATTTTTGTTTTAATTTTAGTAATTTTATGTGCTTTTCATATTTTTGTTAGTTTGTTGTTACTCATATGCATACATATATACATAGCTTTAATGATTTTATAAATTTGATTTTTAGTTTTAGTATTTGTAGTACTTCAACATAAACACATTTCAGTTAGTTGCCAATGTAACTATACATTTTTATTTAATTTTATTTGCTTAAAAAAAAGTAACGAAAACGGCTTTTAATTTAGTTTACAATAACAAAACTGATAATAATTTATAATAAAATAAAATCAATTCAGATTTTTTGTTTTCCTACGTCTGCTTAGTGTGCAGAGACAACTTGGTGAGCCAGCTATTAAGAAACCTGTTTGACAACAGTCATTAATATTTGCAGTGGTTCAGTGCCACTAATGGCGTAGAAATTACACGCTTACTGTAGATATTCCCTGAAGACACACTATACAGCACACGCGAACAGAAATACTGGAAAGAAAATGCGGAAAACCACTAAATATTCCAGAGACTTGGGCATATTGAGATTTTTCATCGCTCAACCACCGTTCAATAAAAACAGCTGATCAAATATTGCAGGGAGGTTATGAATCCAAGTCAAAGTGTTCTGTATTATCACGTTACATTAAACATGAGAGCTGTACCCACAGCACTCAGTTTGAGTATGCGTGTGTGCGTTTGTGAGCGCAGCAGTGCTCCAGTGTCCTCTACAGAACAATCATGTTATACCTCTCCAGTATCAATTAAAACCAACAGTCCACTCGGTACTCATCTTCTGCTTCTGTTTATCCATATCTCTCTCTCTCTCTTTCTCTCTCTCTTCCCCAGCCAGTGAAAACATTAACATAAGTAAGCTCTCTCCATGACAGGCCTCTGTGTAGCCGTGTATGGCTGCAGAGACACAGGGGAAAACATCCTAGTCCAGGAGAGCAGCTAATGAGGGAGCGTCAGCGAGCCAGGGGCTGATGGGTAAAGCCACACGGCGCTGCCGATGGGAGAGGACTAGTGTAATTGTTCAGGCCCTTGTCTCTGTTGATACAGGCTCTTCAGAAAGCATGTGATTTAGCTAAAAGCCATCTCCAGGCCAAGTAATTAGAGACACCATTTAGGACTGGCATTAGCCAGATCCACTGTTATTGACTCGCACAAAGGACACACATGCGCACACACTCTTTACTACCAATTTAACACCACGCTGTGGGTGTTATTCAAGCTATTTGTGCTGAGATTAGTCGCCCGGTGTGACAGAGAGAGTAAGTGAGTGGACAAGTGCGTGTGTGTGTGTGTGCTCTCATTGGTATGTGTTTCTTAATATGTTTTCTCTCTCTGAGCAGGGTGTGCATTGATGTGTTTAAATACCGAGATCACTGTATGTCCTCAGACAGAAGCAGTACACTTGACGGGCTGAAGTATTTAGTGTGTGAGTAAGGGCTGTTTGTCTGTGCGTTTCGTTGGGTTCATTCTCTAACAGCGGTGGGTCAGTGTGGCAATTAAACCCATCCAATGTGTGACTCAACAGCCAAGAGGACACGCACACATTCACAGATTTACACATAAAGCAGTCATACTTTTCCAATTACTTTTGTTTTATTGTTTGTTTTACATTTTATATATATATTTACTATGTATATATTTGCATATACATTCAAATACATTCAAATTTTTGGAGTCAGTAAGACTTTAATGATGCATTAAATTAAATTGATCAACATGACAGTAAGGACACTTTAACACTTGGCGGGTAACGTTGCAAAATTTCTTTTTCATATAAATGAGGATCTTTTGGTTTTAAACAGTGTTTAATAATTATAATGTTTCTTGAGCACCAAATCAGTATATTAGCATGAAGGATCATGTAAAGACTAGAGTATTGCTCACAGGAATAAATTACATATTAATGTATATTATTACACTAAACGATTATATATATATATATGCTATAAAAATAAGTGTAATTTTAACTGTAAAATATTGTAAAAACGTTTTGGGACAAAACGTTCCCGTACTATATACAGAAAAAAACTGTAAAAGATCTAACAAGACATTTCATGTAATTTTACAGTAAAATTCTGTCAGTTGGACAAATCAATTTATAATTTAAACTGATATTCCCAGAATTCCCTGCATGACACATTTGAAAGTATCTTGTTTAAATAATCATGTCTCATAATATTTTTTGTTATCAGTTATATACATTTGGGTTTGTTACATCTTCAGATTTTTTAAAAATATATATGTGTTTTTTTTTTTTAAATTTCAGAATTTACAAAGAAAATATAAAATAAATATTTTTTTGAACTCCACTTTTTAAAAGAATCAAAAAGATACTTTTAAAAACAACAATGCAAAATACAGAAATTATTTCAATATCATTTCCATAAGCTGAAAATTAGGGTTTAGGTTTCGGGACAGCTACCACCTTGAAAGTACCCAATAAATTATGATTTTATATATTAAGCTTATTAATATTTGAAGTGTTATTGTGGGTTTCAATAGATAATAGAAGGATCTTAGTAAACATCTAAGATTTGAATACTTTTTAAATATGTTTTTTGGTTGTGGGACAGCAGTTTGCACCAATTCGGTAAAATGGCCCATATATAATATAGACCTTTTTCCTGAGTAAACAATGAGCGGCGCCATTACGAATTCTAACTTCTGATTGAACGCTCTTCTATTCCGGTCTCCATAGGAACTTAGCAATCAGTTTTTAATATACGTCCGCAGCTTTGTGTCATCTACACATTCATTAAACTATGAGGAGTGAGGCACTGACAAATGACAGTAATTGTGACATTGCAAAAAGTTTTTTTTTTAAAAAAAAACAAAAAAACATTTTAATAGGTTTAACATTATATTATCAGCTCGGAATATACGATAATTTGACTAGAAACACTGGAGACTGGAAATGCAGAGCATCCAAGTTAGGCGTGACTTCCGCATTCAGGAAAAACGCCTATATATACATTATGCATGCTTTTAGAGTTTACTACACAGAGCCGTAGTTCACTGACAAGCTGCGCAAATCCAAGCAGACGATATCATCGATATTATATATTGATATTATCAAATTGTGCTGCTATAATAAAGTTGCTTGTGTAGTTTCTCAGTGAATTATGGCTCTGTGTAGTAAATGCTGCTACATCTGAAAGCACATAAAAATACCAAATTTAATAACGCTTTTACTCCAAACTCACTTCATAACGTCAGTTGAGTGTTTGAAATAAATGTGAGACGATGTGGCTTCTTACACAGAATAAGGCACGCAACATATTTCATAGTATTCTAAGCAGTGTTAAATGTCGATTAGCATTGCATTATTATATACCTCATTATAATGAAAATAAACCATATACTGTCGTAGTCGTGTGTTTATTAGTCACGTTGAATCAATGAAAGCAGTTAATCTTCTGTTATTTCCTGGATTTCTTCTGCGTGTGTTTGGTGTTTCCGCGCGAGAGCGCCCTCTGGCCTTCGGATGGCGATGTACTACTGATCACAGAACCGTGCTTCACTGACAAGATGCACACATGAATATCACAGCTTTTCCTAATATCAATTGCGATATTATCGCAATTATCACACAGCCCTACATTTATCTTTAAGAGCTAGCTGCCAGGAAATGCTGGGGAAAGGGGTACAGAATGACAGAATGTTGCAAACATCTCATATAGCACCACAACTCAATGTGTCAGTCAAGTGTGCTAACCTGTAGGCCACATTTCCGAAAGAACCAGCTAGCCTTCATGCGTTTGTCATTCCCAGAAGTCTATGTGAACGTGTACCTGTGACACAAAACAGGAAAGTCTGATGGCTACCATGAGGGAAAAGTCAAAACCCAACGCTTAGCGGGTCTTTAACGGTTAATAAAACCAACCTCCAAGAATAGCGTTCCCTGGGTGGGCTCTGCTGAGATGAAAAAGCGAAATGTGATAGAATTTACTGGAATGGAGTGATAGGCTGAAGGAGGAACAAACAGAACGAAACAGAGAGAGGAGCGTCTGTGGCGAGGTGAAGTTAAAAAGATCAGGGAGCCCCTCGTGGCACCTCGCTCCCTCTCCGCCGTTCTCTTTATGGGTTACCCGATTCCCTGACAGTTTGTTTTAAATTTGACCATGCAGATGTTTCTCTGGGTGACTGACTTTTATAGTTTAGAAAAGATTATATCAGTTTCCCGCAGATTGTGTTACTGTATTTAAAAAAGAACCGACCGTACGGGGAGAAAGCGAGCGAGAGGGAGGAAGGAGAGAGAGAGATAGAGGCCAAGGGGCCTGGGGGAGCAGGGGCGCGGGACTGGAAGGAGAACGCTGTAGGTCTTTAAATCCTGGAGTCTCAGTGGCACAAAGAGAGTGAGCAAAAGAGAGAGAGAGACTGATCTGGAAGTGGAGCGAAGTTCAGGGGAGCCAGGTTTGGCTTATAGCATTAGACACAGATTCTTTCTAATTTCAAAGGACAACATAAGCGTCAAATTTGAGGATATTAGTTTTTGATAGGCAGCTGGGGCAAAGAACTTGGAGGGGAAAAACACACTGTTCCCATTACTGACTTCAGCTTCCTTTCCAGCCTGCCAGAGAACAACACACACACTCACTCGCTCGCTTCCATAACAGTATCTTTAGATCTCAAACTTTGTTTCTTACACTTTCTATCTGCTAATCTCTGTCCTGCTAATTTGTTGTTTTCCTCTTTATCTGTCTTTGATGCAAGACTGTGTTTGTGTGTTTAATCTTTACACGGTTTGCAAGCTGTTGCACTTAAGCCGCCTAACCTGATAGTGGAACGATTACACAGTCCATAGGAACGGGCCTCTGAAATTTCATAAACATTTCGAGCGTTCACGTTCTATTTCCTAAATAATGCCTGATGCCACTTGGCTGGGTCATTAAGGACTCTAAAGGACGCAGGATTAAGGAAGTGGGTTGAGTGGGCTAAACAACGTATGATAGGTGGATGGTAATGGAGAGTTGAAAGGGGTTGTTAGGGAAAATGAAGAAAAACTTCACTGCTGCCCGTGTCGGAAAGCATTTACCGCTGCTCCTCTGTCAAGACGAATTTAAAAGGTCATCCGTCCTCGGCCTGGAACTTAATCAAACCCCATCAACACCAAATCTTTCTTTTCCTTATGAAAACATGTAGAAAAACCGACGGAACAACAACTGACAGATTACAGAAATGGATAGCACTAACTTCAGGGATGAATTGAGATTTGCATGTATCGGTTAATATGCAGACGTCTAAGTTAGACTTGTGGAAAAAAAAAAAAAAAAAAACACTTTTTGGTTCTAATGTTGAACTTTTCACATCGGTTTGCAAAATTTAGAATTTATCAGAGATCAGTGTTCTGCCATGCCTTGCACAGTCAGACTAAACCGTCTGGAAATGACTCAGGAGTTTTCCCAGACCGTTGAGGGTGACTAAACCATCCTGCATCACAGCACAGTTTCCTGTACTGTAAGTCTCAGACCGCTAACCTGCTTCACACTGATGAAGATGCTTGAGCCGCAATGGCAGCTGTGTAATCTGGCCTCACGTCTGTCAGTCAGCTCAAATAAACTCTCCTGGAAACTGAGCCACACCCTCCCGCTGTAACGGTCAAGGACAACACACTCCGTCTTTGTCAGGCTTTTAGCCTTTCAGTTTGGAGTGACTTTGTAAACATTATTCCAAGATATCTCGCCCTCCGAATTTTCGGAACAAATTGAGTTTCACTCTGTTGCAGATTTGGTGCAGATACATGAAAATTGAGTTAAAGAAAATTAGATTACGTTCACTTACATCATATGTTAAGTTAATGTTTTAAAGAGCTTAGTTACAGACTGTTTCTTTTCCCTGTCTTTCCCTCATTTTGCAGAGAAAAATAACAATTGTTAAGAGCTGCAGATATTTGAAAATGTTTAAAAATGATTCAGTGTGGCAAACTCTCATGACAGGGTTGGACAATGAAGAACTGAAGAAATGGCTCATTTTTAATGAGTGAGTTGAAATCATTCTATCATTCTATCTATCTATCTATCTATCTATCTATCTATTGTATCAAAACTGTCTACCTGTTTTTCTACAGTATCAAAGATAGATATGAAGATAGATAGATAGATAGATAGATAGATAGATAGATTCCTTTGCAAACTCAAGATCAAATATTTATATATGCTATTGTCTAATGGAGAGCTTGGCGGTGAGTGCCCTAATCATAGATAGATTACAGAGATGGAGATAGAGATAGACTGATCTCTCTGTAAGATAGATAGATATCTAGATCTACCTATCTATCTATCTATCTATCTATCTATCTATCTATCTATCTATCTATCTATCTATCTATCTACTGTATCAAAACTACCTGTCTGTCTATCTATCTATCTATTGTATCAAAACTACCTACCTATCTATCTATCTATCTATCTATCTATCTATCTATCTATCTATCTATCATTCTATCATATCAGAACTACCTGTCTATCTATCTGCCTATCTATCTATCTATCTATCTATCTATCTATCTATCTATCTATCTATTGTATCAAAACTACCTGTCTGTCTGTCTGTCTATCTATCTATCATCTATTGTATCAAAACTACATGTCTATCTATCTATCTATCTATCTATCTATCTATCTATCTATCTATCTATCTATCGTTCTACCATATCAGAACTACCTGTCTATCTATCTGTCTATCTATCTATTGTATCAAAACTACCTGTCTGTCTGTCTGTCTGTCTATCTATCTATTGTATCAAAACTACTTGTCTATCTGTCTATCTATCTATCTATCTATCTATCTATCTATCTATCTATCTATCTATCTATCTATCTATCTATCGTATCAAAACTACCTGTCTGTCTGTCTGTCTGTCTGTCTATCTGTCTATCTATCTATCTATCGTTCTATCGTTCTATCATATCAGAACTACCTGTCTATCTATCTGCCTATCTATCTATCTATCTACTGTATCAAAACTACCTGTCTGTCTATCTATCTATCTATCTATCTATCTATCATCTATTGTATCAAAACTACCTGTCTATCTATCTATCTATCTATATATCTATCTATCGTATCAAAACTACCTATCTATCTATCTATCTATCTATCTATCTATCTATCTATCTATCTATCTATCTATCGTTCTACCATATCAGAACTACCTGTCTATCTATCTGTCTATCTATCTATTGTATCAAAACTACCTGTCTATCTATCTATCTATCTATCTATCTATCTATATATCTATCTATCTATCGTATCAAAACTACCTATCTATCTATCTATCTATCTATCTATCTATCTATCTATCTATGTTCTATCGTTCTACCATATCAGAACTACCTGTCTATCTATCTGTCTATCTATCTATTGTATCAAAACTACCTGTCTGTCTGTCTGTCTGTCTATCTATTGTATCAAAACTACCTGTCTATCTATCTATCTATCTATCTATCTATCTATCTATCTATCTATCGTATCAAAACTACCTGTCTGTCTGTCTGTCTGTCTATCTGTCTATCTATCTATCTATCTATCTGTCGTTCTATCTATCTATCTGTCTAGATAGATAGATAGATAGATAGACACATAGATTCCTTTGCAAACCCAAGATCAAATATTTATATATGCTATTGTCTAATGGAGACCTCGGCGGTGAGTGCCCTAATCATAGATAGATTATAGAGATGGAGATAGAGATAGACTGTTAAATTGCCATTCAAATGCATTTTGCGTTGAATTCTGAATGGCTCATTCCTGCCTCACAACGCCTCATGCATCATCCTCATTAAACTTAATAGACCAAACTTTTGGATGTGGACTTTTCAGTTTAATTTGTTTCAGTTTCCATCAATCAAAATCACTGACCCTCCCACTCTGTCTGCTTCTACAGCTTGCTCAGATAATGTCTTGTACTTTGATGTTTGTGTCCCCTGGCCTGAAACTGGGGGGTGGGGGGGGTTTGTTGGTTTGAGGCGAGGCAGTTGTTGACTTGATTTTCTTGAATCAAGATGAAAGACCAATCTGTCTTTCTATTGCATTTGATCAGTGAGTTCCAGTGACTTCTGCGCGTTCAGGTTCATCACGGTCAACCTCTGATCCACTCATGACAACATGATAGAGGTGACAGCAGAAGTGTCTGAGAGCCCCTGACTCTGGCCCCTCTCTTTCTCAGTGTCATCAATGACTTTGATTATTATGGGCTCGGTGATAGAATGGAAGTGCTGTCATTTGCCTGTAATAGCAGCACAATCAGGCTCTAACACTCAGTCTGTATTGCTGCGGAGGGGCCAAACATTTACCTCAGTGTGCGCCAGCATATTTCTGCTTTACATGCTGTTTACACTAAGTGACGTCCCTGATGCCGTGTACGCTGCTCGCTTCCTTTCTATCCCTCACTCTCTCTGATGACTGGCTTTGTAACTGTACATTACATAGTATAGGGAAAATATATGTGCTTATGGTTTCAATTGTGAAGCTCTTGGGTTGATAAGCTCTTATGTAGATGTTCCTTTAATCTGCCTCTTCATTATAGCAATGTTAAGAAGGGAGAGGGGGAGGTGATGGATGAGAGAAAAAAGGAAAAGCGAGTAGAGAAATGTAGAGGAGAGAGAAATGAGAGCTAGTTAGGTGCATCCGTGCATCTCCCTCAAGTGTTTCTGCCTCACCTTTAATCTATGGAAATGTGTGTAGCAGATGAGAAGTAATTGTAAAGTGGAGTTTAACCATTAAAATGTCTGGAGAGCATGCTTGATCAGCCGTCCAAAGATAGAGCTGAGATAATCGCAGTCACCTCGCAGGACACTGATGATGGGGACGGAATTAATTTGTGGTGGAGGAAAACAAATTAAGGCACTCTCCGCTTGCTCTCCATTAGACAATAGCATATATAAATATTTGATCTTGGGTTTGCGAAGGTTTAGCACATGCTCATCCAGACAAGAGCTCACACTTCAAACGCACGACTCTCCTTAACCTGCAGCCCTCTCTCTTCCTTCCATCCCTCTCTCTTTCTTTCCTTTCTCTCCTTTCCATCCCAATCCCTCTCTCTATGCATCGCTCATCTTTTTTTTTTTGTTGCTCTGCAGAATGATTCCCCATTCCTAAAGCTGCAGCAGCATCAAGCCTGTTTAATGTGAATGGCTGAGAAAAAGCATTAACCCTCATAAAGAATATAGTGTGAAGCGTGCTTAATAAGATTCAGCTGGTACTATTCAAAATGTCACAATGCTTTATGAATATTGCTATAAATTTTATTGGACTCTATAATTGGGAGTTAGAGTTACAGTCTGACTGACTCCTAAATGTTAGTTTCTTGAAGGCTTGTATTAGCAGCATTATGGGATTAAATGTAATTGCATCCATTACTTCACAGCTTCACAATGACATTTCCATCTTTAAAGAAATCTTTTGTAACAATATACACAACCATTCAAAAGCTGAAGTCAGTACTTTTTTTCTTTTTCTTTATTGCAAGAAATAAATGCTTTTATTCAGCAAGGATATGTAAAACTGATTTAAACAAAAAGTAAAAGTAAAGACTTGTATTGTTATAATATAAAACTGTTTTGAATGAATGCTGCTCTTTTCCACTTTTTATTAATCAAAGAGTTGCTGAAAAAAGTATCAAAGCTTCCAAAAAAATACAGCTAGTTCCAACACTGATAATAAATCAGCATATTAGAATGATTTCTGAAGAATCATCTGACACTTAAGACTGAAGTAATTTGCCATTACAGAAATAAATTATATTTCAAAGCAGACCTATATTAAAATCAGTGATGGGAATAACGGCGTTATAAATAAACGGCGTTACTAACGGCGTTATTTTTTCAGTAACGAGTAATTAAACGAATTACTGTTTTCTACGTTACAACGCCGTTACCATTACTGCCAATAAAATACGGCGTTACTATCATTTATTATAATATTATTATAATTTTATTTTTTCAGTTCATCTGAATGGATGCGCAGCGTACCTGTATTTGACGAGCTGTAAACTCTAGAAAGATACAGAGCGACAGAGTCTTATACTATGCAGAATTGACGCGCTACGTGTAAACGATATTCTTTGTAGTATTTTCCTCTCAAAACAACGGAGCTCCTTTGGAATATTTCAGCTTTTAAGAACTGCTGGTTTCTCCGGTAGTAGGCGGAACTAATGTGCAAACAGCAATCTCATTGGCTGGCGCTCACCTATTATCGTCCCTGTTTTGATTACAGCAAATCAGTTAGTGCGAACGCAGACAACGTGATTAATATTCATGAACCCAGCAGCTCATTAAACCTTAGTGTGTTTAATATTGTTATTAATAGTAGAATTCGTGGTAGTAACAAGACGTTCATAGAAACACTAAATTACAAACAATATCACCACCAGTCCTAAGTTCAGTCAACATGACAAACATGCATTCATACATGGTTATTCTAATTACTAAAGTTCTAATGGCTAAAGTTGAATGCTAATTATAATTATAATATTATATCAGATATTTAATATTAGTCTGGTGAGTAAACTAAAAATGTAATTATTTCATTAAAATTTCATTCATTTAACATATTTAATATTGGGGTCATCCAAGTTATTTAATATATTTATTTATTTTATTTTTTTTAAAAAGCAACACAATAGTTACTTTCCCTGGTAATTAGTTACTTTTATAATGATGTAACTCTGTTACTAACTCAGTTACTATTTGTGAGAAGTAACTAGTAACTATGACTAATTACTTTTCAAAGTAACATTCCCAACACTGCCCACAACAACATTAAAATAGTGTAGATTAGTGTACAATGTTTTATATTTATTTTATAGTTATATTAAATTAGATTTTTTTTAAAAAAAGTAACGCAATAGTTACTTTGTCTGGTAATTAGTTACTTTTATAATGATGTAACTCAGTTACTATTTGTGAGAAGTAACTAGTAACTATAACTAATTACTTTTTTAAAGGTACAACACTGATTAAAATAGAAAACTGTTGTTTTAAATTATAATAATATTTCACAATATGAATGCAGCATTGATAAGCATAAGACACTTATTTTTTTTACACAGTAAACATTTTACTGATCCCAAACTTTTAAAAGCCAATGGGGTCCAAAGTTCAAATTATCTTTCCATTATTATCAGTCAGTCATGCCGGTTTCCAACGACAACAGGACGACTAAATTATTATTTTGGGGTGAACTACTCCTTTAACGATGCTTAGTGAATCCATCTTTGTCTAAATCCTAACTAAGTGTTTTCCTTTTAAGAAAGTCACAATGATTGGCGTAGCCTGTATAAATCGGTTTGTTTTGCTCGGTTTTAGTAGCCACAGTAGCGCAACCAAAAAGCGTCGGTGTTAATGTTCATAGTTTGATTAGCTAACAACAGGCGGCCATAATTATCTCATCTTGCGTTAATGACTGTGTCGGTGGGCATGCAGAGAGTTACTCACACGCTGCTCCTCCCTCTCTCGCTCGGACTTAATGAGCCTAGTGCTCTAATGAGCGGGATTTAATGGATTTATTGCCGTTTAGGCCTCTGAGGTACGAGGCTCCCTGATGTCAAATGGCTTTAATTGGCGTGTGGAGTTCGGCGAAAAGTCCATTCTATTGTCATCTAGTCGCTCGCCTGACGCTAATGTGCAATCAAGTATAACCGGACGGGTGCTACTTTCTCTATAGGCATGTTCTGTGGACAGACCCCAGGCCAGGATTAATTAATTTATACATTACACAAATATTTATTTATTTATAATGAATTGTCACTCTTTTAAAAGATAAGTAAATTGCTGTATTATCTGTAAATCATATGAACAACGTTTGATATTTGAGTTTATATCTGGATGGATCCTCAGTTATTTCAGCTCCTTCTCTGTTCAATCTGTCTCACATGCTTTCTGTATTCCACATCAGTTGAAAGTCATTTGGGTACTTTGAGTGTTTGCTCTGGCCAGCTGTCAGAGGAGCTGCGTCCTCTAGCTCTGAGATCAATACTAATTTAGTGTTAATAGATGTCAATTGATCAGCTCTCCCCAGGGTGCGTGGCACGACCACACGCGGAGTTTGACATCTAGCCTGTAAAGAAGGTGGTAATCCAGGGAATTGGGAGCCACACAGATTGCTGCTGAGATGCATTGCAACACTATCTTCGTAAGAAGATAGAAAGAAGGTAAAAAAGCTGTTAGTGGGGCAGTACCTTTTCAAAAGGAACAAATTTTTACCTAAATGGTCAATATTGGTACCTTAAGGGTACATATGAAAAGCTCAGATGCAAAACCAGCTAAAAGCCATCTCGGTCAAAAATGAGATAATGATACTGAGTGAATGCTCCTGACACATAGTATATGTCCATCAGATATTTTTACTTCAAACTGGCTAAATTCCAGCCTCAGCCCAATCAGAAGTGCCAATACTTACATAGAAACCTATACAAAGTAGCCAGAAAGAAATGCTAATTTTAAAGAAAAATGTCAGATGGATTTAGAGGCTTTGGCATCTGAACTCTTCATATGTTACCCTGGACCACAAAACAGTCATAAGACGGGTATATTTGTAGCAATAGCCAACAATACATTGTATGGGTCAAAATGATCAAGTTTACTTTTATGACAAAATCATTAGGATATTAAGTAAAGATCATGTTCTATAAAGATATTTTGTAAATTACCATAAATATATCAAAAGTATATTTTTGATTAGTAATATGCATTGCTAATAACTTAATTTGAACAAATTAAGATTAGATTTTTTGCACCCTCAGATTCCAGATTTTCGAATAACTGTCTCGGCCAAATAATGAACCTCCTAACAAACCATACATCAGTGGAAAGCTTATTTATTCTGTGTTCAGATGATGCATACATTTTCAAAAAGTTGAACCTTATGACTGGTTTTGTAGGCCTTGGTCACATATTAGTACCTAAAAGGTGCAAAAATGTAATTTTTGAAAAGGTACCGCCCCAGTCACAGTTTTTGTACCTTTTTCATATAGAGTAATGCTCCAAGTCAAAGAAAAATAATTTAAAGAATTATTTGCTATAATGATAGATGGAATGTTTTGATTATAAATGGGTTCTAAGTATTGTTATTATAACAGTATTTTAGATTATGGTCTTTGTTATAAATTATAATGTCTCAGAAGACACTATTCAAAACTGAAAATGCCTTTCAAATTTCTCTTTATGAATTTGTATTGAATTAGAATTGGACAACATTTATAACTGTAAATTCTTAAATGTACAAATTGATTTAAAATGAATTAAAATTCGAAGAAATTAATATAACTGCAATTTTAATTAAAAAGCGATATATTTGAAAGTATTAAAAAAAAAAAAAAGTGAAGTTTTGTAGGCCTGTAGATAGATAGATGGACAGTCGGACAGACCTCTTATAGAGTTTATATTATCTAGTTTTTTAATCATATTTAATAAATTACCTTTTGTAGACTTTACTTTCCAGAATGCGTTCCTGTGTTTATTTATTTGGCGTTCTTTTTAGCCAGATTAAATTCCACTTCCTGTCATCCCAGTTCAGATGTCTTATATTGTGTTCCAATTCGATTCAAATTCACGCTTGTGAAACGAAAAGGGAAGTATGTCGAACGTCTCCATAACCCTGTTACTTCTCTGGTCCTCATAAAAGGTCCCTGTGATGCTAAGCTTGCCCTAGAGACAATTTGTATTGGCTGATGCGTAACATTCAACAAGGCCTTCTCTTCAAGGAAGGAATTTACCATTTATAAACATAATCACATAAAACAACTTTCGCAAAATAGGAAACAGAAAATTTATAGTTGAACTAAAACATGTTTAATCCTATGTTTGTCCCACCCTTGCGGATCTGGCGCGCAGCTAGAGAGGATACGGAGCACGCGGATTTGAAGAAAGGAAGAGGAACTTCGAAATTCTTCTTGTTTATTCCTGTCCTCTCCCCATATTTACTTCTGAACTGTCACTCATCTTTTTTTCCTGCCTTGTTCGCTCTGCCCTGCGGCTTTTCTCTCACACACAGGCTGTGTGACGGTGCTGTTGTGAGCGGAGAAATCTAGGGGACCATCTGAAACCAATTAGGGTGGTGCAACAGCCACCCAAAGACTCGGTGACGGATGGGGCTCTTGTATTTATAGCCGGGGTAATTGGCAACACACACACACATACACACAGATTGTGGCGCATGAATGCGCTTTTCTCAAGACGTGTGAGGGAGAGCCAGGCCAAGTCCCTCCAAATTATGATTCATGTTACATCACAGTTTGATAGCACAGATGTGTATGAGATTACACGATCCTCCCTCTCCGAGACCAGGGACGCTTTGAAGTTGTTTAGGCTGCGTACGCTCGTCACGCCTGCCAAAGAAAATCTTTCCAGTGTCCGCCGACCAAATGGTCTGGAATGAACGTATTAATACGATCATCAGTCATTGCGGAAGGGACGAGGTGGAAATCACGGTGGCTGTGTGCAGCTGATACGGAAGTCAGGGCCGAGGCCGTACATCTCAGCTATCTGTCCGGGGCTGTCAGCGCGTCAAACCTGCATGTGAAAATATACACACGGCACATCTGCCTCTCGTTAGCCGCCATAAATGGCTGCCATGTGGTCTGCTGATAAATAGGCCAGTCTATTTATTGGAACACAACAAATTGGCTACAAACACTGACATGGAATCGAAGCACTATAAATACTAGACGCGATGAAAGTTTTAAAACGTGCTGCAGGTATTTTATGAGGGTCCTCGTTTTTCCTCCTTTCTTTTTATGTACTTTCAGCCATTCCTCTCACTCCTTTCTTCTTGCTCTGCCAAACAGGAGTGGACCTTCTCTCTCTCTCTCTCTCTCTCCCTCTCTCTCTCTCTCTGCCTTTCTCGCTCGCTCCTTGGCTGTAAGCGACCGAGCATAGAACGTAGATCAGGCTCCGACTCCATCACGGAGCATAGTACACTAAAAGCCATAAGATTCCTGAATGAATTGTCAACAGACAAGCCCTAAACCCCGTGTAATTACATATTTGGAGTTTATCTGGGTTTATGCGAAAATGCACAAGTTTCCCTTCCTTGGTGGTCCTTAAACACATCCATATGTCTTGAGTGTTTCCCTTTTCACTCCTCCCTCTCTCTTTCTTGCTCTCGCTTCTCTTGCTCTCTCTCCCCTCCCTAGACTTTGGAAACATTATCCTTTTGCATGAGTAGATTAGTAGACCTGTTGGTGTGCTGTTTTTCTATTGTTAAGTTTGTTGTGGCATCAGACACTTTCACTGGCCCAGATGAGGTTTCGGAGTGCGGAAGATCTGGGTGGGACGGTTTGCAAACAGAATCAAGCCACAAAGCACATCCCTGCAGAACCAAACAGGAACACACAGTAAATGTGGGGAGGCCTGGGATCGTGTGTGGGCCTGTTTTTCCTTTTTTTCCTCCCTGCTTGAGAAAACCGATCTGTTTTAGAACACGTGCTAAATATTACCATATTTACATTTTCCTGTTTGAAAAAGGCCAAGCCAGGAGGGAGGGCGGTGGGGTTTGCAGTGGAAAGGTCTCGAGCCGGGTTAGGCTCTGTTTGAAACTCTAAACCCTTTTCATGCTTATTTGTTTTATGATTCTGCAGGGTACTGTGTTTACACTCAAAGTGCAACATCTGGATTAGATAATTTGTTGAGAATTAACCGAGGCTGGATGCTTATCGACCTCTTCTGATTAAATCTGTTTGATGTTTTGCTATTTCGCTTCGCAAAGATTTTTTTGTCGCTCTGTCAGCTTGTATCTTGCATGATATATTTTGTTCTAATAACTTTGTGGGAAAAAAACAGGTGAAAGCTGGGATTATTGTACTGGAATGGCCCCTTTAAACACACAGACAGAGAGAGAGCGTCCACGCTCTAATCACATTCATGGCCTTTGATCTATAATGGCTTATTTGAAAGTTAAGCATGTGGTGACTGTTTGTCTAAAGGCCACTCCTGCAGACTGCACAGTGAAGGACCAGAGAATGATTAAATCCCTCTTACTCCAGTAATAGTTCTGTTGTCATTCACCATTTGGGTATTACAATTGTGGTTGTTTACTATGACGGGAGCAGAATCAATAGATTATCAAGTGAAAGCATCACATATGCACAGCAGATGCAGTTATGAATAAAGGAATGCACGGACAAATGAGGGAATCAGTACATTTGATTTAGGCTGAAAAACACACCAGGTGTGTGTCTATGTGCTAAACAATAAAATAAAATATTACAGAATATTATATAATAATATAAATTAAATACATAAGATAATAAAAATACTTTTTTTGTTATTTCTAATCTATTTGTATTTGTAATATATAATATTAGATTAGATATTATATTAATATTAGATTTTATGTTATTTGACTACCTATACCAAGTGTGTTCCTTTTGTATAAGAAATAGAAAAATTCTAAATGAAATAGATTAATTTACTTGTTTGTCCTTTCATGTACTTAATACATGTACTTACTATTTTCAGAACTGGGTAAATTACTTACAAATTGTTAGTTTGTTACTGATCTAAATTACACGACAAAAATTTTAGTAATGTAATCCATTACATTACACATTTTTGATAATATAATCAGATTACTTTTAGATTACTTTTGACCTAACTCATTTATCACATTGATTTACATAGGATAATCTTGTACTGTATTGATTTAAAAATACAAAGAGAAAAAGAATATATTCCATTGTTAGTTATAAAATTACATAACAAAAATTGTAGTTAGTAATGTAATCCATGGCATTTTAGGTAAAATAATTTGACTTTTGATTACTTTTAGAATACTTTTGGCCTAACTCATTTATCACATTGATTTATATAGAATAATCTTGTACCATATTGATATAAAAATACAAGAAGAAAGAAAATATATTGCATTCATTGTTATTAAATTACATGACAAAAATTGTAGTTAGCAATGTAATCTAACACGTTACACATTTTAAGTAATATAAATGGACTACTTTTTGATTACTTTTAGATTACTTTTGACCTAACTCATTTATCACATTGATTTATATAGGATAATATTGTACTATATTGATATAAAAATACAAAAAAAAAAAGAGAAAATATATTGCAATTATTGTTATTAAATTACCACACTGATTTGTACCATACTGATATAAAAATACAAAGAGAAAGAAAATATTTTCCATTTGTTGTTATTGACAACACAAATGCATTAAACATTCTATTGCATGAAGTTTTTCCAAACTGGAGTTCATAAAGGATGACTTTGTTTACCTGCATGTCATGTGACCATTAACTAACGTCAAAAACCATGAATATGCAAATGTGATAATTATTACAATATTCATTTTAAAATCGGGAGTACTTCAAATAAACATATTAGGTAAAATATGTTCAGATGACAAAAAAGTTAGGGAATGCCTGCATTACATGTAAATAATATATAATGTGAATTTGTGCATTTAATGTATTTGAAAGGCTTCCAATGACATAGTAAAACATGCTGAAATAAAAATTCATCAGTAGTAGTTAATGCAGTGTTGAAACCCTCTGAAATCTGAAATGACTTTTGTAAATCCAGTAGTCAAATTCTGTGTTGCGATCTGACTACACTGTAAAAAATAAAAAAAAACAATTTGTTGAGTCAGCTGAAAATAATTTGTTACCCTGCTGCCTTAAAATTTTAAGTTCAGTCAACTAAAATAAGTTTAGTCAACTTGAAATGTTAAGTTGTACTAAGTAACAACTTAGATATTTGTGTTTGCTAACTTAACAGATGGCAAAGTAACCCAGCTGCCTTAAAATTTTGAGTTGATTCAACTCAAATATCTAAGTTCTCACTTAGTATAATTTAACATTTAAAGGTGAATAAACTTTTTTTGAGTTGACTAAACTTAAAATTTTAAGGCAGCCAGGTTACAAATTATTTTAAGCTGACTCAACAAATTGTTTTTTACAGTGTAGTGACTTTATAAAGGAACATGTAAAAGATAAAAAAAGAGTAATTAGGGAGAATCAATAAGTTATAAATAAAGTATTCTATTGTGTGAATAATATATGATCATATAATCAATAAAAAAGTAGTAGTCTGATTAAGAGTATTTTAAAATGTAATTTAACTTAATTAATGGAATCTGATTATGTAATCCATATTACATGTAATCATTTACTATCCAGCTCTGACTATTTGGGATATAAACATCTAAAACAGCATTATCTTGTTCAATACTGTCATAAACATTAGAATGTTAGGGTAAAATAGTGACATTTTCCTAGTACATGGGTCAAAACAATGTGGTGTACAAATTCAACTTGTTTGTTTTGTCCCTTTTCCAAAGACAGCATCAGCTTCTATCAGCATGGTACCACCAGTGCTTTGAGATCACATCCCAATGAGGTTTATTAATATATATTTAATAGCACAAAAGTTTTCAGTAGAAAAGCCAGTTATGACTCACAGGAATAAAAAGAGCTGCAGTAATTTGATGGGAGCGTTTGAATCATGGGAAATTCCTTGCTTCGAGCCGCTCTGCCATGCAGGGTTCCAGTATGGATTGTGTGCTAACTGTGTTGCTGAGGTCAGCCATAGTTCCAGTTCAGCTGGTGGTGTGGGGTCTGTGTCACATTAATGGCTTTACTGTCAGAGCGAGTGTAGTGAAAGGGAACAATACATGTGTTCTACAGTCCAGAGTTTGAGGCTTATTATTTATTGTGTTGTTTTAGCTTAAAATGGACACAGAGTGTCTGGAACGACATGCTGTGAAATAAGACCTTAATTAAATAAACAAAGCACTGTGCCAAATGTGTCATAAAAACTATAAGAAGAACCCCCTTCAACAATGGAGGGCCGGTTGTGATCATGCAAATGATGCTCGTTCATCAAGAACGTCCAAGAGGGATTAGCCGAGTTACTTACTCCCACTGAAAGATGAGAGGTCTCAGGGGCGAGCCCAAAGTCCCCCTCCATTCCATCACTGCTGTCCCAGGTCTCTTCAGCGAGGAAATTACTCTAATGCTGGGGAACAGATGCGTCAGAGACACGATTTGTGTGTGTTTTATTGACTCTGTCCATCTGTTAATACAGTTGCTTGTTTCTTGCAGGATTTTTTTCTGATGCAAAGACAAGCATGTAAGAATGCCAGAAGAAACATATAGGAAGGAAAGGAGAAGGACTGATGATGAGGTGAACGAACAGGGTATAATGTCTTGAGATTTAAGAGTAATATTTATTTTATAGATTACATTTCATTTGAACTACTTATCAGTCCCTCTCCTATGTGTTCATTGTTTGATGCATTTCCCAGTCAAACCGTTTATGCTCAAAATGTAAAAAAAAAAGAGGGAAAACTTCTCATCTGTTGTAGTGATTAATAACAGCACAAATGACCACACACAGTGAGGATATTGCATGTCTGTCAATAGGGTGACTCATTAGCCCTATGGAATACAAAATGTCACAATGGTTGGAAAAAGTACCTGCAAAGCAATGAAAAAAAATGTGTGTGTGTGTGTTTAATAAAATACACCATGTCAAATTTGAATATTATATATGAATATTTATAATAAAATTAAAATATTTAAATGAACTGAGTTCTCATTTAATTTATATTATTGGATTATTTAATATAAAAAGATTAAAAATGAATTAAAACTAAATAAAAATACATTTATAACATTTATTTATTTTATTCTAGTTATTTTTATCCAGCTCTATCCTATTCAACATTTTCTTGTATATTTGGGGATTAGTGTACTATAATAAAGGTGTGTTAGATGTATGGTCCTATGCAGGTGGCCTTGAACTTACACTTGACATAACCAGTTTCTCAGATTTTGTCTGTTTACTGACATTGTTCATAGCAAGCATATTCTGGGCACTAAACATATTTTTAGCCACTAAATATACTTTATACCAGTAAGATTTTTTGCACTTTGTTACATTATTGTTAATTTTGAGCTTAAAGGGATAGTTCACCCAAAAATGAGACCATCATTCATCTTCAGAACACAAATGAAAATAATTGTAATGAAATTTGAGAGCTTTCTGACCCTGCATAGACAGCAACGGTATTGACATGTTGAAGGCCCAGAAAGATAGTAAGGATGTCGTTAAAATATGTGACATCAGCTTAATTTTATGAAGCCACGAGAGTATGTGCATCGAAGACTGACACAGAGGAGAAAAACAATAAAAAAGTATTCTCATAGCTTCATTAAAATTATGGTTGAACCACTGATGTCACATGGACCATTTTAACGATGTCCTCACTAACTTTTTGTGCCTTGAATGTGTCAGTTGCATTGCCGTTTATGCAGTCAGAAAGCTCTCGGATTTCAACAAAAAAATCTTAATTTGTGTTCCAAAGATGAATGAAGGTCTTACGGGTTTGGAATGACATAAGGCTGAGTAATTAATGACAGAGTTTTCATTTTTGGGTGAACTAACCTCTTAGTTAATTAACTTCGAAGCTTTTTTTATTGGATTGGTGTAGTGCTCACACATTACGTCGGATAATCACCAATGTACTTCAGTAGGGGTGTGTGATACTGCAAATTTTGGTATCGATCCGATACCAACTAAATACAGGGCCAGTAAATGCATTAAGCCATGTTATGTTTTTTCTTTTCTTTAGAACTTTTCTAAGAAAATAATATTAAAAGGCCAACTCAGTATACTGATGATGCAAACTATATGCAGCGAGCAGCCCAGGATATGAACGCAAAGTGCATGTATGTCCTCTGATAGAAAACCATTATGAAAAAACAACTTAACGTAGCTTAAAGGAGAACTCCACTTCCACAGCAAAGATTTACAGATAATGTACTCATCCTCTTGTCATCCATGATGTTCATGTCTTTCTTTCTTCAGTTGTAAATAATTTTTTTTTTTTTTTTGAGGAAAACATTTCAGCATTTTTCTCCATACACTGGACTTCTATGGTGCCCCGAGTTTGACCTTCCAAAATGCTGTTTAAATGCGGCTTCAAACGATCCCAAATGCGGTTGTAGATGATCCCAGCTGAGGAAGAAGGGTCTTATCTATCGAAACGATCAGTTATTTTAATAAAAACAATACAATTTATATACTTTTTAATGTCAAATGCTCATCTTGTCTTACTCTGCTCTGTTTTTTTCTGGTTCATGACAATTAGGGTATGTCGAAAAACTCCCATCTCATGTTTTTCCTCAACTTCAAAATTGTCCTATATCGCTGTTTTACCTTTTTTTGTTAAGGGTGTTTGATCTTCTTTGCATGTTCACTTTGCAAAGACTGGGTCGGTACTTCTGCAACGATGTAGGATGATTTTGAAAACACACAGGGTGGATAGCACAAACAATTTTACCATTTGTTGCACTATTTATTTGTTTGTTTGTTTGTTTTTTTGTTATTTCCCTACTGTTCCTAATGAAGTGGAAGTCTCACACATTCACAGGAAAAACGCTTCTGCATTGAAAAAGGCGGATAAGTTGGTGGTGTTGCCAACTTGCCACAGTAGTGAATTTCTACCGTTCCATCTTCCACAACATACTTCTCCTTGCTGTGGAGGTTTTTGTTCAAAAAAATTTCTAGAAATGCATACTGTACTTTTCCATTCCAAGGTGTTTCATCAGCACTGTAGAATGTGCAGTAAACGCCAATGGACTATGTCTATGTGTGTGTTTTTGTGTCGAGATTGTTTTGAACATCTGATATTTCTACCCATGAGAAATGTTCGTAAATTTATAGATGCTGTTACCATTCCCTGTGCTCAGGGAAAGCCTTACATTCTTCCGCATCACAGGCCTCACATTTCATCTCTCACTTTCCATCTCCATTTTTTCCATCTATCTCCCTTTCTCCCATTAGCAGTATATCTCACAGTTTTACACTGTTTTACTGGTGTATTTGCAGTCAACTGATTGTCCCGATGCTGTCTGCTCGATTTACAGGACTCAGAGGTTGCAGATGTCATGTGATCCAATCCAAACGCCGGCTTCTGGTCTCCTTTCAGCCATGAAGCTTGTTGAGTGCTGACTGCATTATAGCTTTTGAATACCTTGAAATCACATCACTGCGTAAAATTCAGCCAGCCTAAACAGCCCTCGCATACGAAGTGTAAAAGTTCAGTGACTGTGCTCCACAGTACTGCTTTGTTTTGTTATCTGTAATGTCTCATCACTCGCATCAGGAGATTTAATGAGACAATGGAAGTGTTTGTGGTCATATCCAGTGTAGGGGACGCTACTCTGAAATTGTACTAACTAAACTTAACTTATTTAAGGGGTCAATTTGTCTTTATACAGTTGAAGTCCAAAGTTTACATACACCTTGCAGAATCTGCAAAATGTTATTATTTTACCAAAATAAGAGGGATCATACAAAATGCATGTTATTTTTTTTTAGTACTGACCTGAATATGATATTTCACATAAAAGACGTTTATAGTCCACAAGAGAACATAATAGTTGAATTTGACCCCGTTAAAAAGTTTACATACACTTTTTTTTGTTAAGTGATAGTTATTCATGAGTGCCTTGTTTGTCCTGAACAGTTAAACTGCCTGCTGTCCTTCAGAAATATCCTTCATGTCCCACAAATTCTTTGGTTTTTCAGCATTCTTGTGTATTTGAACCCTTTCCAACAATGACTGTATGATTTTGAGATCCATCTTTTCACACTGAGGACAACTGAGGGACTCATACACAACTATTAGAGAAGGTTCAAACCCTCACTTATGCTCAGAAGGAAACATGGTGCATTAGTCCAGGGGGTGAAAACTTTTGAACATGTGAAGATTTTTCTTATTTTGCCCAAATAACATATTTTTCCATTTGGTACTGCCCTTCAGACGCTACAAAAGATAAACTTTTGACTTCAACTGTATGTTTATCGATAGACTTAATATTAAAATATAATCATAGCCATATTATTGCTGGCAGAAACAAAATAAGAGTTTTGAGTGAATAAATAATCTGAGTTAAAGCTACAGTATCAATTTAACCAGGTAAATTTATACTAAATAAATGAACAACTTCGACAGGGACTCGAATCGATGAATCATCTTTGTAAATCTTCATTTACAAGAACCGTCCGAATGAACCGATTCACTTGAATAAATCAGACTTTACAACGCTCCATTCATATGAGAGAAGTAGTATTAACTTCCGCCATGTTGTGATGTGATGTCTTTGCTCCCAAAAATCAATGCAAAACTGATGTGGAAACGGTCCTGAGTAAATGTACTGCGAGCAAGTCAGCCAAACACGTAGCAAATGTCTCTATATAAAAACTATAAAACTCGAAAAACAAACTCTATCTCATATACAATTTGTGGTGCGAATAATGACCACAGACGATCATGCAGCTGCTTTCGTGTGTGTTAACTAGCCTAGCAAAATAAATACAATTCTTATGGTTTTACAGTGTCGTCAGACGTTACAAAATGAGGAGCATTTCAAGGTTGTAGCAGATGGCAAGAGAGCAAAACGCAGAATAAAATGTCGTAGTGTTTGTTAGCTTCTTTTCCTTCTCCATCCCTCTCATATAAACACATGGCCACACAAACACACACTCTTTCTTAGACCAGCTGAATAGTTTAGGTTTTTGGCCTCTCCACAGGTTGAACCAAAAATAAGAGGCTGTTTAACAGCACTGGCAGGAGCTTACATAAACAGGCAGGGGATTAGAGTTTCATGAGTTTCTGTCTCTCTGTCTGGTATCAGCACTTGAAGAGAGTCAGGAGAACCAGATGAAACATTTGGAAGGAATGAGCAACCAGCTAACGTCACATCATGCATTATGGATGAATGCGCTTTCCATCTTCGTGGAAAAGGCTCGCTTTTTACTGTTCTTTGTGTTATTGTTTATATGTAAATGCTTGGCACTCAATTAAAATAATGTGCTTTGCACATTTTATTGCGTTGACTAAAAGCTAAGAATAGAAATATGATTAGGTAAACTCTCTGTGTCAGATTTATTGATGCAATAATTTTCAAAGTGTGAGAATTAACATAGCTTATTTTAGTTGTGCAGCAGACGTTTAGACTGAATTTAAGACCCTGTAATTGTCCACATTAAATGCTTTACAGTTAAAGGGAGAGTATAGAATAATGCACAGAGTTTGTGATGATCCACTCGTAGAGGCAGAACAGCTGAAGGCTATTTCATGTGAGCCTTGTTGCATTAAAAACATCTGATCGCTTCTGAGAAGCACAAAGACGATGCCTAAAAACCAACACAGCAGTTTGTGTTCATGTGAAATGCTTATATCCCACGCGACCACTGTTGTGGCAAAACACATGGTGTTTGTGGAAATCGGGCCTTTGTGAGGAATCTCATTGGCATAAGGCGCATTGCATAGTCGGGATGGTACAGACATGACTGTCCGTGTGTCATACCTCTCTTGTCTGTCTCTCTGATGATTGTCTTTCAGCTTTGTCTGCCTTTGGGCAGTTTTCTGGATGCCCTGCTTTGATCTCAACCATAAGTGAGCTGTGACAACAACCTTGAGATGTAAAGAAAATAGCCGGTTGATGTTTTCATGACAGGCTTATGAGAGGTGCGTGCTGTGTTTTGTGTTACTGTATGGCCCACTGAAGGTTTTTCATGGCTTTGTGAATAATGCATGATGTATCCTAATTATCATGTCCAACTTTTTATCCAATTTAGTGATATTTGTGATTGATGAATCACTGGATAATTTTGAACATCAGATCTTTGAATCATCTCGAACATCGTTCTTATGCAGATATTGTTTTATTATCTGAAGGAAAATGAGGATAATTTTAACATAGCCCACTTGCGTTGTATCTTACAGACCATGGCTATGAGGCCTATAGGAAGTATTTCATAATATAATTGTCATTTAATTAGTTTCCACAGGGTGAGGAGGGGAAAAGCTCAAGGCGAAGAGAGAAGAGCATCTGTTCAGCACGTCTTAAAAGGATAGTTCACCCATAAATGAAAATCTGTCATTAATTATTCATTCTCATGTTGTTCCAAACCCGTAAGACCTTCGTTCATCTTCAGAACACAAATTAAGATTTTTTTTTGATGGAATCCAAGAGCTTTCTGGGTCCAGGAAGGTAGTAAAGACATTGTTAGTCTATGTGACATTTATGAAGCTACGAGAATACTTTGTGTGCAAAGAAAACAAAAATAACGACTTTATTTAACAATGTCTTCCGTGTCAGTCAACGCACATTTTAATCAAAAATAGCTTAATTTGTGTTTCGAAGATGAACGAGGGTCTTATGGGTTTGGAACGACATGAGGGTTAGTAATTAATGACAGAATTTTTACTTTTGGGTAAACTAACCCTTTAACTTCATTTTTTTAAAATGCCTTAGACACACTATAAGAATTTAAAAGAGATTTTATTATTTATTTTGTTATTTATTAATAAATATTTTCTGTTTTTAAAGATATTAATTAAATATTGGATATATTAACACATGTTCATCTTTAAACATAAGTGTATTTAAATGCCTAATGCTAAATGTTGAAATTTAATGTTAGCAATTCAGCTGGCTGTGACAGCTCTCTTCCTACAAACGTGCTTAATTCAGTATATCTGTGAAACGTACTTACAGTGTCAGTTCAAGTGAAATATCAGAGTGCTATTCCAGTTTTGGCCGGGGAACAATAAGCGCACGCAGGTGTTGCCATATGTCTGTACATTTCACATATGTTTACTGACAGCATGTTTGTAGGCTTTCATTTGTGGTCTTGTCTGTTTGTGTGTTAAAAAGGTCTGCCTAAACATCTGAAAGTCTGTGTGCTTAATCATGTACACAAAACAACAGTAAACTCTCTCTCTCAGCCTCTCTCTCTCCCTCTCTCTCTTTCATAAGGACTCCTTTGCTTTCAGTCTGTTGTTGCTACCAGCACTAACACACTCTTGCACACACAAGCTTTTTGGCAATCTTTCTCTCTCTCTTTCAATCCATTGCACCCTACTGCACAAACACAGCTATCCCACCCAGAGGACTCTCTGGGGGTGATCTAAAGGGTTTTGGGGGAGTGAGGCAGAAGCTCACACATGGGCAGCTGTGTGTGCGTGGGAGGGCTTTGATCAAAGCCAGGGGGGAACAGCCAAGTGGAGGTGGCTGCAGAATGCGGGCTGTGATCATTGAGGAAAGGGTGGGATTGGGGGGGCCTCACTACTGAGAGACACACTAGCACTGCAAAGAACAAACACCTGCTTATCTCCTCACCACCTCCTCCATCTCCAAACCACTGCCTGCTGCCTGGCTATGGACTCACTGAGACATCCAGGAATAGGGGCTTGGCTAATAATGCTCACAATAGCGTAAACTGTAGTAGTAGCTGAAAAATATTAGCGAAAAATAAAATGGCCTTTTATTTTGCCTTTTTCGACCAGGTTTGCTCTTATCTGCACATTTCCAGGGCTCCTTATTGAGTAAAATCAAGGTGCAAATTATGGAGGAACTGAGGGGTGTGACCTCCCTAATTAAGGCTTGAACCCATCCAAAGGAGGTCAAAACAAGGTTGAGGGGGGTCTTTTCAGTATGCATTTTTTTTTACCTAAAAGCCTATATACGTTTCAACAACCATTGTAAACAATGTTTCAGCAACCACAAAAGTAAGATTACAAGTTATTCGTGGGCTAAATAGACGCTAGCGAACGGAAGCTGCGTTTGCCTGAGGAGTAACCATAGCAACAGAACGTAGACTGCTGTGGATGACAGTCGTATGGAGCAAGTACGTCGACAAAACTTAAGTATGGTTATTATATCACTTTATTATAGATTTACACGAGTCATGACACACATAATTAAAAACATCTTTAGTTTTGTATTTTCTCTAAATACTTACCTAAACTCTTAAAACAATAAAGTTTCCGGGTTTTCACAACGATGCCACTGTTTTCTGTCCAAACTGAATCTTTCAGTGAAGAACGTTTTTTAAATTTAAAGAACCATTTTCTACTATAAAGAACGTTTTGTGTATTGGAAAAGTTCTATGGATGTCAATAAAGAAGGAAGTCTTATTTTTTTAAGTGTTAGTGTTTGGGCGGACACTAGACAAACCTGGAGCGACTGAAAATTATTAACAGAAACGTCTTTTCAAAATTCGGCCACATGAAAGTCATTGAATAATTCGCGCGCTGAATAAAGCGGGAGAACAAAGAATAGCCCAGAATTTTCAATAATTAAATCATATATTAACTCGACTGACTCGGGGCTGTGGCTTGCTTATTAAGCACATGTTGTGCTAGGATGAGTATGTGAATGGTTTCTTCAAAAAAGAAAGAGTAACGAAGCGCAGGTGTGCGTGTGGCGATGAAATTTATATATTCTGCCCGCTGATGCAGGTTTATGTTTAAACTCAGAGCAGCACAGCTCATATTCCCCTGCTTCTGTGAAAAGGGGCATTTTCCTAATTTGCCAATACAAGTTAACCAAACCCAGTCGTTCTTATTCTAACACATTTTTTGAAAACGTGCGATTTTAATATTTGTCTGGCTATCACGCAAACGTATTGGAATATAATCGGGACTGCTGAGAATATGTATTTATTTCGTTTTCAGGATTTCCTTCAATTTTGACACGCGTGAAACGTTAGCTACGCTTAACACAAAACACATCCAGAATAGCTTTCTTCAAAGAGTCTGTGTTTTATGTGTGTGTGTCCAAACCTGATTTATTTTCAATAAAGCAGCTGTGAATTGTCCGTTTGGACAGAAATGTAATAGTTCTCAGCTTGTATCAATATTTTACAGACTATCCGGGGAAGAAAAAATTAATTAGGAATAAAATAAATTAATAAATAAAGCCTTTGAAACTCAAGAAAGCCAAAAAAATCGTGAAAAGCGCCACAATCCTTTGCCAAGCACAACTTACAAACATGCTCCTGAAAACCCACGGTTTATTAGAGTTGACGGATAAAGACGGAAAATTAAATTTGACAAAGATAAATTAATAACAGAAGGCGTACTGGCAGATTTTGGCTGGGTAAAGACAATTTAATTTCCTTAACCCATGAGATATTTTGGCACTTACTGTTGCTACTTTCGGTAATAATAATAATAATAATAATAATAATAAAATTATTATTTACTAATAAAATTTGTAATGTGTAACAATAAAGTTCTGGCCAATTGCCATAAATGCCTGTATTTTAAAAGTATATTTATGTATACTTCTGTATATTTATAGCAATAGACCACCAACTTGTCTGTGGATATTTACTGAAAAAAAAAGCCGGCGATAATTCCTATACAAATGTAACAATAACCACAACAACAACAACAATAATAGCATAACTGTGGTAATGATGTACATGTTCTTTTTAAACATGCTGTTACAGGTTGGAATTGTATGTCGTAACTGGATATCTTGGGTATTATATTTCATTTTTTCGTCAGCCCTGCTTTTCCATTATTCTAATTTAAATTTTAGAACATAAAAATATAAATATCCTTTCTAAGTCTAAATCGTTCTAGAAATTAATTTAATAAACGTCATAGTCAACCATCAGTTTGCTGCTCACAAAAACGTCAGAACGATCCATAAGCGACTCTGAGGAAGAAAACCCACAAACGAACATATGTTTTAACTTTGGTTCCAAGCCGACTAACGCACCGAACTGAGCTGGAGATGCCGCCGACGTTTCATTTGTTTCATGCTCCCTGAATGATGTCATGTAATGGAATCACTGGAGAAGATGACATTTCAGTGTGAGGAAGGAAACGCACAATTAAAATCAGAGTGAATCGGCATTACACAAATCTGGATTCTGGCTGCTGCACAGGCCCGCACTATAGCCTCCGTGTACAGTGTGTCTTATTTCACAAGCAGCAAACTTGTGGGTGTGTGTTGTTTTGGGTTCTGTCGCGTGATTCAAAAACATCTAAATAAAAATAAATCACGCCTATCCGTAAAACAGCAGTAGGACAGAGGACCAGTGGACCGAAGCTTGGCAACGAGATAGCGTTTGAACGGAATCTAATCCCCGCAATTTATTTTACAAGCCTAACGCTTCATTACTGGAATATATAGTAATCACCACATAATTGCTGCTTCCTTGCCAAACTAAGACGTAACCTGACTGAGATCAAACTGGGATTTCACAATGAAGTAATCAGAGATTTAAAAATGCTGATAATATTATTTAGGACTATTATATCTGTGTTATTTAACTGATTGTGTTTCATATTTGTAATGATATAATGATGCCTGTTTATTTACATAGGCTGTTTATTGTGACCTCTGTACTCGACTGTTTTGTGTTTTTGTGTGAGCATTTATTAAGCAGTCTATTTGTCTTTGTAGAAAGAACGGAGTAGTGCCCTTTTTTTACCTGGAGAAAGGAACAGGGAAAAAGAGAATTAAATCAATGTGTGTTTCCAAACAAAACGAATGGAATCAAAGACGTGTTTGGTTTTTCTGTGGTTCTCTCCGCGGGCGATCCCTCTCTTCTTCAGATGACCCCTCATTGGAGTCTTGGATTGTGCGACACAAAGGCGAGCAGATGGGCTCTAGTCTCCTCTTTTTCTCTTTCTCTCTCTTCACTAACAGCCTTGCACGCAAAACTAACACACGTCTCAGCGCCGTTTCTTGAGGACGTGCTCTTGCCACCATTACCGCCCTGAACAGACACGGGTCAATTAGACATTTTGGCTGAACAATAACATGATTTCTTTCCTATATTTGGACTGTTAAGCACTGTTTTGTCTGACTATCTATCTATCTATCTATCTATCTATCTATCTATATATATGTGTTCAATACGTAGCCTACTGAATATCAAACATTTTAAAGTAGTAAAATAAAGGTTCAGGTTGCATATTGAGCTGTCTCTCCACAGCAATAAGGACAGCCAGGCCTGAGAATCCGCCGTGTTCATTGCCCTTCCAGCCCACCTCGAGAAGTGGTTTAGTCCTCAGAAGTGTATTTGGCATGAATAGATTGGGGTCCCAACAAAGCGGCCGAGCTCTGGGCTTCTCATCGGTGTTTGGAAACCACTGGTTCGTGTGATGAGACCGAGGGGAGATCTGGGTCTGGAGGCTCTCTCTCGCTGCATTAGGCTGTAATAGGTTTGGGATGACCTAAACGATTTGTTGACTGGGACAATAAATCTGTTGTGTGTTTCTTGGCATGCTGAGGGGAGGATTACAAGTTGTCGTACAAAGGAATGCAAATTGCTGGCCAAACTGTTGGAGAGGGCTTGGAGGAGGCGAGCAATTCGCACCATTTGTGCGGATCCCTTCTTCTTTTTCTTCCCTTTATTTTATGTTTTTCTATTAGGCCTAATAACTGTGAAGGGGTTGAAAGTAGTCACTGTATTCATCCCAAATCAATGGATCACCCATAGCAAGCCCTGCAGACCCCTAGATTTGCATTCCATTGAAATATTGACGCTAAGAGGTGACCAGGAGGACAATGTCCTTCACTGGTGTTAGGACATTTCTATAGGGAGCCGCGTGAAAAGTCTTGAATCACTCGGTTTTCTTCACCCTCTTCGATCTCCTCTGAGCCTCCCCGTATAATTATTTCACGTCAGTCTGCCGAGTTTAATTTTAGTCAAGCGGCACACTAAATCCAAAATATTGACTTAAACTTTATTCACCTGCCATATTTTGCATAGCAGTAGCATTTCACTGGTTGCTAAAAATACTAGTCGATGGATTTACAATATGGTAGGATATTATATTTATTATGTGTTTAGATGAAAAAATGCTGTGGGTATACTTCTTTACAAAAAGACAATATAAATCAAATAATTTTCTTTCGTTACATATTTTAAATACAACGTTATTTTATTACTGCCCTTTTCCCCCGTTTTTTTAATTACCTTTTTTAATTATTCGTGGTCCGGTAATGTGATACAAAATAACAGCCTGCGGTGGATTCCCAGGTCTGTGATTGACTGCAAAAAGCGGCTTTATTCAGTGCTAAAGCGGATCAAGTAAGTAATTTCAGCACTTGGTATTTCAGCAGAGTGTGGTGGAGCTTGTAGATCAGTCACTTGTAGGCCTTTGTGTATTATAAGCACAATTAAATGTCTCTCTGTAAATAATTTTTCAGGTTTAAAGTACGTTGGATGTCTAATTTGTAATATTATATTTAAGCCACTGTAAAGCATTTCATCCATCTTGGTTGTTCTGTAATCGCGGTGGATAAATCGCCTGTCCTGTAGATTATTTCAGTTTCGGTGGTGAAGAATGAGTGGGACAAAGCTGTGTTCAACAACGCCTCCTAGTGACCACTGAATAGGCCTACATTACAACGCGTCTCGAATCCTTGTGAGGTTTTTCGATTCTTGCAGCGAGGAAATAGAACCACATGATCTATGAATAGGCTATGTGCCACATATGTGCCCCTCATATTTTATCAGGTATAAATTTATAGTCTACCGTTAGTTATACTACATAAGTCATTTTATTATAACAGAAAATATCGGCGATTTTATACAAAATCAACCCATTATATTGTATTTGATAAAAGCTATTTAGAGCCATTAGTCAATGTCAGTGCGAGTGTTAAAAGCAGAGATTTTCATTATCTGGCTTAGAAACAATAACCCAGCCTACTAAATTACAAAAAATGTAAATGAAATCTATCTACTCATCCATCCTTGTGTGTGCGTGCGTGGAGGAGTTGCTGGAAATTCAGCTGACTCCAGCACATTGTCAAATCGCTAAACCTACTTGAATTCCCTCTCCTTTACCTCCCTACCTCTTGATCAATGGGAGGGATCCGCCGTTTTAATTAAAACACAACAACAGCGTTCTAGTTTGAAAGTCTGCTCTCGGAGAATTCTCTGGAGACGCCAGGCTCCTCCCAGTTAACAGGTTTAATGGCGCTGCGCTAAAAGCACCTGTCATGTGAGAGTTCCAATGATATTTTACAACCGGCCGCTTCTAGGGACAGGCCATAATTGCGATCCTCATAACTTTTTAACGGACTTTTTGTGTGTACGATGTTGCATAACAGCAAGGGTGATTATTTTAAAAAGACTGATCTCGATTTCGGTCAGAAACTACACTTAAGGAAAAAGACACTGAGATTATGGCAAGCCGTTTTCACATCTGTTCCTTAAAATGAACTAGTATTTAGACTAACAGAAAGGTTTGCCGCCAGACGAATGAAACAGGTGAATTCGAGGCCTCGCTTAAGGCGAGTCAAAGTGAAAATCTGTCGGGGAAACTACTCCTCCTAACGACCCACGCATCTCTTTATGCAAACCTAGGCTCGCCCCTCAATTAATCTCATTGTCTTTGATCAACACTCATCGCTAAATTTAAACCCATTGGCACTCGGCTTACCCCTGTGTGGCACGCTGCGTGAGTGGCCGTGCGACCACGATGGGTTTGATAAATACAATTATGACATGGCACAAAAGACCTGAATATCCATTTCTAAGGAGTGGCGCGAGTGTTTTTCCCGCCACATACAGTACGTCGCCCTGGTAACGGCGCCTCTAGAATGCAGATCAGGCGCTTGGCTCTTGTGTTCTTCTCAGCAATCGAGTTTGATAGCTGTCACTTTTGTTCACAGGAAAAGGGGGCAGGTGGAAATTACAATGTGCTCCGAAACCATCGCCCAGATCTTTTTCCTCTCTCCAGTTCTGAATTGATCAATTTGCCTCCTTTTTTTCTTTTTTGCCCTTCCACTTACGAGCGCCAGAGTCCTATAAAACCGCTCACTTAGGCGTGCGCGGCGGCAGCGGGAGAGAGGTCAGTGTTATCCAAACAGTGCCATCGGGCCATTTGCTATAGCACCCTCCAGCCAGCAAGCCGGAGGAATCAGAGCCCGTCACTTCAATCAAGCTTACAAGCACAAGCTGTGCACAATGAATTTATAATGCCAAGAGCAGAGGAGCAAAATCACACCAGAAGAGCAAGGGAGAGGGAAACGGGGAGAGAGAGATGGAGAGTGTGTGGGAGGTGAAAAGCATTACACACACACACACACACACACACACACACACTGAGAAATAGAGTATTATGCTATCGGTGTCAATGGCTCCTATTTTGCTTGTGCGGTTGCTTGTTTACAGATGGAAATAAACAAGTGATTGTTGAAGGTGAGAAAATAGACTGTGAGCAAAGCCAGCAGTAAACAGGGACCTGTTGTCATTGTGTGTGTGTGTGTGTGTGTGTGTGTGCGTGCATGTACGTACGTGTGCCAACAGCGTTAATGTGTTATTGTCAGGTAGCTGCTTACGAAGGTTTATTTCAAGAAGCGGCTGTGTTTTCTCAACACTTTATATATGTAACAATACTCCTACTATTTGAATATGGTGTGTATGTGTGTACGTTTGTCAGGGCTGTTTGCTCATTTTACACCTGGCTGGTGGCCTTTGACCACATTAAGTTCGCGTTATTATGGCTGCTCTTATCATGTACAATTAAACATTTAAAGAGAGACGTGTACATGTTTACCTAAAGGAATCGAAGGTGAATCGAAAGAGAATGAAAGAATGCAATAATAAAGTGAAAATAATGCGAAAATAGAAGGGAAACATCTTGAGGTAGGGAGAAAATGAATCATGCTGCAGTTCTTCATCTGTCCTCTAGTTGTAAATGGAGGCTAGTCAGTCTTTGGCAAACAGGATGTTTTTACGAGGCAGCACTGCAATTACCTGTTACCTTGACTGTCTGGGGTTTAAGAGCACGTTGGCCTTGGGGTTACCTGGATACACCTGGGGGAGGTGATAAAGGTCTTAAGTTAATGGAGCCAGTGAGTTCAAATTAAACCCATTCCAAGTTAGTCTCCTGGTTCTCCATCACAGTGCGTGTGAGGCCTATTACCTTGTTTTCTCTACAGGGTCTCAGTTAAGGACAAATGCTTTATGTATTTCTCCATCTTCACATGAAGCTAAATGCTGTTTCCATAGCATGAACTGCACTTTGCAAAACTGTGACATTTCAAACAGGTGTTTGGATTCTGACTGATGGGAAAATATTTGAGCACTTATGCATGCTTCTCATCACTTAAACTTTTGCATATGTATGCGTGTGAATATCTGTGTGTGCCTGTGTGTGTGTGTGTTTGCACAGTGAGCATTTAGCATCCGTTAGTAGACAACAGCCTCACAAACACACCCTGTTTGATCAAATTTAATCCAGGCCCATTTGACCTCCACCTTCCCTATGACCTCTAGCAAACTCCTCAGGGAGATGAAGGCTAAGGTGTGTGTTTGTATGCTTTGATGTCTGACTAAGGAGTAAACGCTGATGGTCAAACACACATCCCTTTTTTTCTTTCAGTCTCTGTCTACTCGCATCCAAATCCACTCCAATCTATTCCTCTCCTCCACCCACAATGAAAAACAGGAAAATAATTGTTTTATGGCTCAAAAGCCAAAGTGGGGATTTATTAGCTTAAGGATCTGTTGAATATCTGGAAAATTACACTGATGTAAATAATTACGCTCAGTTTGATGACGCCCTGCACCTTTAAACAGTTTTCTCAAATCTGCTCACAGATGATGAAATAAAGGCAGACAGTGATGTAAATCTCCCGAACATAAATCTCCAGGACAATTCAGAACATTGTTTTTATTTGATCTGTCAACAGTGGATGGTCAGCAAAAAAACTGATTTCTTTTCCTGGTTTTCCTTTTTACAAAACACTCTATTATGTATCTGCCTATTAGTTAGTGTGAACAATGCTTGTTGATCTGTAAACCCTTTTACTCCAGACCATTTTGGGGTCAAATGATGCCTTCTTTTGCTTTGTAGTCAATAAAAAGAATCAAATGTGTTTATTAGAATTAGTATTCATTACGGGGAAAGCATCTTTGGATAAAATCATATTTGTTTCTCTCTTTTTACCATCTCGCTGCCTCAGTAGACGAGCTTTCATGTGTATGTAATTATCAGACATCATTATGTGGTGATTGTCATCGCTGGAGCATCAAAGCTCGGGATCCCGCGTGCGTGTCAGTGAAGCTTACCACTACTTTCCCCCCCTCTCTCTCTCTCTCTCTCTCGATATTTCCAATTATTTATTTATTAATTTATTTATTTTGAATAAATTTGTTAGCGTCTGTTTTTGAGTGCACTCTCTCGAGCTGCAGTCGGTATCAAAGGGAACGAGTGAAGTGCCCCTTGTTCACGGATAATGAATCGGTTGAAACGTCGAGAAAACCTGTGAACCACGACATACTCACCCCTTTCTTAATTCGCTCTCATTCTCTTTCCCTATTGAAACATTTCTACCTGGGTAGCAAAATATTTATTCCGTAGCGCGCCATGCCTACTGTATTTAAAATAAACTGAGCTCGTATATTTCAGTGTCTATTTTAACACATTTTGTCTGAACGTCTGTAACTCGTAATGCTTTTGTATTTTTGTATTTCAAACGCTGATATCCACGTAGTTGCCTGCTAGTAATTAAAATACTTTAGAAACCTACAACTTGGGCTGTGTTGAAACACTAAAATATGGTCTTTTTAAATTTGTACACTAATTTACCGTGATAATCAAATTTAAACATGTTTAAAAGAATTATTACGGTATCTTCCATCAACTCCATTTCATTTAAATTTTTAATTGAACACGGTGAGCATTTAATTTAAACAAAGCGAATTAAATCGCAAACATATGTAAAGCATAAAACGTACTAATTTTTTTTTGTGTGAATCCAGTGGTTGCTGATGTAGATACGACCGGTCAGCCGTAATACAGCATATTTGTTTGTTTGAATGTAGAAATGTAGATGAAAAGTCTATGTGGGTGTTATATATAAAATTAAATAACAGAACCTGCGATTTAAATAACACATTTTTTTCGTCTACTATTCATAACTAAAATTATAAGCGAAATATGACACTGTCTTACCTCGAAAAAAACACTTTTCTTCAAAATATATAGGCTATGTTTATATTTTTACGCAGACACTTTACTGTCACCTCAGGGTGGAGGAGGTTGTGAATAATAGTGATCCCATTTCTAAATGGTTAAACTTTCTTACATATGTAAACATTATTAATACCTTTAAAAGTAAGAACTTTACTACAAGCAGTTATGTAAATTCTGTATTTGCATATGTCGCGAACATGTAGTTTATCATATTACTCCATATACACTTTTAAGCATTGCAAAGGATATTAAGTGGATGGTGGTTTATCCTTGCATGGCTCCTGCTTTATTGTCACCCACACAAAGGCAAACTAACCTCAGCGGAAACACTGTAGCATAGTCACATTATAGAACAATGATGTATTTTGTAATAGAACAAGATTATCGATGTTTTGTACAAAGGGGAGAGCAGTATTTTTTTCAAGGTGAATATTGATGCACTAATGCGTTTTCCCAGATGTTCCTTTGAAGGAACTGAAATAATAGCACTTATTTGCAATAATAAATTGTCCTTTATACCTGGTGATCTCTTAAGGAAGTCTTTCCAATTGCAGTCCCTCCTGTAAGCAACAAAGCCCCCTCTTGTTATGTGTGTTTTAGAAACATGTCCCTGAAATCTTTATTGATCAAATAGAACATAATATTGCCTGAATTTGGTGTGTTATATATGAAAGACCTTGAGTTGATAACCATTGTGTGCATGCTTTATCTTTCACTCTACTCAATTAGAGCTGCTCTAGATATATTTCCAGAAAGCATTTGAGGGCCCCAAACAACACTACACAGACAAAAGATAAGTTTTATATAAATACAATATAATATTAATTGTTAGCTAACCTCAGCCTGTCTGGAGTGTGTAGCCCAGACACGATGCTGAAACTACTCCATCTTGGTCTGGCCCTGGTGGGCCTTAACCTTGGACCATATGACCATGAAAAGGGGGGCTTTAAAGCCGAGGGGGTCCTGAAGGTGTGTGGGCAAAGTCATGCCTTCCACATTATATGCTTTAACATGGATAGCAAATCCAGCACGGTTAAACAAACTTAACCTTCATTTGTGAAACGGTGCAACTCAAAGGGCAGAAAACGACTTGTGAAAGTAATTACCGCTAGGGAAAAGCAACAGAGGGAGAGAGAGAGAGAGACACGGAGTGGAGGTAAAGAACAGAAATCATTTAAGATGAAGAGGCATTTTTAATGAGTTTGCTCAGACATTGATTTTCCCCAGTAATCTTTTATTAATATGCAGTGGGTGTTCTGTCCCCAAGCCCAGGGAGGGGTCACAGCCTGTCAGGACCCCTACTCCCTCAAATAACACCCCAAAGCCCAGGGAAAATGGTATTTTAGCAAAGGCAAACATTGTCCTGTCTTGGCTTAAGGGGCGAAATAGCTGTTTATTTTAAAACTTGTTCCACTCTGCCTGAATCCGTGACATACTTTGAAGAAGAGCCACAGGACATGTATATACAGTATAAAAGAAATGCATAAAATTGAATTTAGCTTTGCTTATTGATTTTTTTAATAGCCTAAGCTACTTGAGATGTGAAGTTGTAAATGTTTGTACTTCGCCAGTTGCAGTATTTATCAGAAGGACAAACATATTTACAACTGTGCAGAATTAATAATCACATAAAAATGCATTTTAGATAAATGAGACAGTTGAAATCAGTTGATAGGAAACAATTTGTTGATTTTGTTTCCATTATATTTATTTTTACTGTAATGAAACATGGCTTTCAAAATACTGTAATATTAAACATTTGTCGGTGCTTTCAGTTTTTTTTAAAGTGCAATAGAAAAAGAACTTCCAAAGGTAAATGCATGACACAGAAGGTTAGTGTTACTGCATTTTCTTACAGAGTACTATAAGCTTTTAGGCTATTATTTATATCAGAATTGTTTATTATAACAACTTAAAATTATATTGTTATATAATTATTTTTTAAACCCAGGATTACTGAGCGTAGACAAGCCACTTTTGAAACGTATTTCTTAATGTTGTAGATTATACTGCAACCCGTTTCATTCAGTTACAAAGGTGTTGTCTGCCACCTAGTGGCTCAAACAGGCTAGATTGATTGCATTAAATGGGTGTAAAGGGAAAGTTTATCCAACAATGAAAATGTTGTCACTTTTTAACTTACAGCATTCTAACGCAGCATTTTTTCCCCCATTTCAACAGAAAGGATAGCCTTTCAATAAAGCATATTACTAATGTAAATGCCAAGCTACAACCAGAAAGATAAAAAGTACAATAAAACTGAATGTCCATATGATTTGTGATCCATATTCAAAGTCTTCTGAAGCCATACGATACCTTTTGTGTGAGAAATATATTGAATTCAAGTCCCTCTTGACCGGTGATTTGTCCTGTGCACCACAGTTGCGTTTCGAAAAGCGTCTGTTGAGATCAGTCACATGACAACAAACGGCTTATGGCGTCACGTCTAAAGGCGCCATTTTTGAGTTGAGCGCGACCGCGATTGGTATTGCATATAGAAGAATATCACTCACCTGTCATATAGATTACTTTTATAATGCTTTTAGCTTGGCATTTAATATAACTACCCGCTTTTATTGTACAGAAAATCTGCCTGCAGATATTCTACCTGACGTCTTCATTCATGTTTCACGGAAGAAAGAAAGTAATATTGCTTTGGAACTGCGTGAGGGTGAGTAATGACAAAATGATAATATTTTCATTTTTGGGTAAAATGTTCCTTTCATTGATGTGTTAGAACAGAACTAAATACCATACAGACCATAACATTTCTGCCCCTGTTTAATAAAAACTTTTTATTATTTATTTTTTCATTTTTATTATTATTTTATTATTTCATTTGTTTTTACAATTTCACGTACTATGTAACAAATAATAACAATCAAATTATATGGTTTTGAGTGCCAGTAGAGGGCAGTATGCGTTGATTTCTCAGCTCCGCTGTTAAATATCAATGGACAGAACAAGACAAGTTTGTTTACATAACTATAACTTTAATACTTGAGAAATGCATGAAAATATACTCTTCATGAAATAATAAATATAAAATTTCTGTATGAACAAATGCACAATTTACAAAATATAAGTGTCATCTCTGTGAACTATTTAAGTTATCTGTCAGTGACCATATCACATAATAAGTTTCTATTATATAATTTAGGTGTTTAACCTTTATATCATTGATAGTTTTGGTGTAGTTTCAGTTGCCCCATTTAATTTACCCGAAAAATGCACATTCATATTTTGCTGTCTGCTTTGATGGGGCAATAGGGAACAGTCATGTGGGTATTCACATAAAAAAGGTACAATCTTAGCTGATTCTTATGAATCACCTCTGGGCAGAGTCATTGCATAAGTATAACAAAATGTTCTTGTTTTTCTCTTACTGTTATTCTTACAGACTACCATTCTGCCAGATGTAACAATTAGAAATTACTCACATATGTCTACTGCTACATACTGCGGTAACTAATTTACTGTAGGCAGACACCCAACATTGATCTAAGCAGTACCTAAATGTACTTCACTGCCATTTATTTTTTACCACAGGCAAAGTCACTCAGATAAAATTCTGATTGAGTTGGTTTGTGAGCTTCCAAGAGACCCATTTCCCTCTTCAGGAAGTGAAAAGCAGTTGTGAAATGAGACAGACCAAAAGGAAAGTCAGCGCATATGTTGTGTTTGGAGCAGCGGAGTCAAGTGCACTGGGATTTGTGGGCTGGCTGTGGGGTTTCACTCTGTCTCTGAGCGGCGTTCTTCTTTGCTGTTGTTCCTGTCGTGTTTGAGGAGGTTCCACCGTCACATAGCCATTGGTTATCCTTATATTTGAGTTTGGAGTTGTGCTGCGGTCAACATGAAAACAAAAATGTGGCTTTTGTTAGTTAAAAGCAGCTTTGAACTCCCTGTTGTTGAAATGTGGTTTCTGGCATGCGTTGTGTCCTCACCTGTCTCCTATGCGCACCCATAGGTCACTGAACAGCCGTGGTCGACTGTGTGCGTGATGGGTTTTACGGGGACGCTTGTAGCGGCCAAACTCCTCTAGCTGGCTGAGACTGTCTGGCAGCAGCATGTGGGAGAGGTCTTCCTGGCTGATCTCCTCCAGCTCAGGGGGTTCTGATGTCCATTCCGTCACTGACTCAGAGCTGCCTTCAGTGGGATTCACAGTAGTCTCCTCCACCTCAGACCAGCTCCTTCTGTGAGAACACGTGGAAGTTATAAAACTTGAGGTATGCAAAAGTTAAAATTGAAATGGTCAAAACACAAGTAGTGTATCAATACACATGCTTAAAAATAAGGATGCATTATATATGAGCACCATATCAGACAATAGAGTCTGCGTTTTCAATAACGCATCATCAATCGGCCACATTGGCAGAATGGAAAGTAAACAATGCCACTGAACAGAATAAAACTAGCATATTTTGCTAATTATTGCTGTTGAAAATGGTCAATTATTGTCACGTTTTGGGCTGTACTAATCGGTTGGACCGAGAAAAACATTTGGAGTACTATAGACTGCCAAAAGTTATAACAAATCAAGGAGAAGAGTACAAAAAACTATCTAAGGAACAAAAGGCTTTTGTGGTTGGCTAAACTAAACCAGGATTTCCAGGGCAAGAATTTTGACAACATTTGTATTTGTATTTATATTATATTTTTTATAATTTCTGGTCAGGTAGGTGAAATATTAGCTTAATATCTTAATTAATACTGCTCGCACATATCTTTGACAAACTTTAGGTCCTTCTCTATTTTATTTAGCAGCTTCCACGTGTTTTTTCCATGGTTCAGACAGCATAAATTAGCAGAACAACGTATTTTGTAGTACATTAAACATGCAATCCATGCTGTTGTATACATTTGAGTATCGCCAATATGGCCGCGTATCTGGGTAACTGATCAAACCGTGACTTAGGTGCAAACACTTTTTTTTTTAGCTTTTATCTAACGCTCACACAAATATTTAAAAACTTTTAATAATGTAAATATTTTAGCAAATCCCAAAATATCAGTCTTTTATCCTGTACATTATAATGTTGTGATGTCTAAATTTAGTTGCAGCAGTAAAAAAAAAACCTATATCAGTCTTTTTGGTTCAGAATTTTATGTTTAAATCAATGTGTTATTTGCTGTCTTTGCATTTATTTGGAATTAACTAGCAGTTTCTGAGTGAAAATGGTTTCAAAGTAATCCCACACCACATTTTTTCAGAGTATTTTTTAGTTAATTTAGTTAAGATAATTTTTATTAAAATGATTATGTATTATTAGGTAAATTAAGAATTTTACAATTAACCATTTATACCATAACATAACATATATCTTAAGTTATCAATGTGGGCCAGAATTGTAATATTGATGAAATTGAATATAAATTCAGTTGTATCACTTAAAGGGATTACATGTAGTCTTTATTGTAAAATTTGTAATTTATTTAAACTTATTTTAATTCAAATGTATTTAGCATCAGCCATTTATAACAAATAAATGAATTTCTAATATTTAAAATAATGAATTTATTCATATAAAGGTTATGTGAGAACTGGGCAGTGTCAGGAGACACCTTTGAAGTACTGGAGATAACATCCTAGCAGTGTTTCAAAAAGCTCTGGCTTAGTGTGAGTGTGTGTGGACTTCTTTGGACTTCAAACAGTGTGATATCAGCCTTTCGGCTTGCTAAGAATTTACGAAGAGCCAGTGAGGTCAAAACCACAACCTCAAAGTCTTGAGCTCCCTTACTGACATCCATGTTTAGGCTTACATACCAACCCATACTACTGCTAAATGATAGTATTAAATAATCACAACTTTTCTTTCATCAATTTTTAAATTAAATGTTAATTAAATGTTAAAGACATCTGGATACAGATTTTACCATAGTGTACCAGTAGGGCGTAGTATTGCCCAAGATTATGCCACTCTATACTTGTCACCTCCAGCTGGTGAGTGCCCACTAGGGCATATTATTGCAGTAAACATCAGCCAAAGCCGTGCACACTGGGTAACCATGACGACATTTGGTAAACCATCCTTCATTCCGAACTGCCTCATTGTGGTTAGGCCAACCCACCGTGTTTAGTATGTCCACAAAGTGTTTTGTTTGGTTTGAATCTCGTAATCACCCATATGTGCACCACAAACACACTACAGGACTGTTCTTGGGCCTCGAGTTTGTGGTTCATGAGCTTTTAGTAAACACATGTCCGGCTGCCAATGCACGTTGTTTTACTTGCACATCATATCACCTCATTTTTTTTGTTTGCTTTACCATGGAGAGAAAGTAAGCAGAAGGGAGCGAGCCTAGGATACCTGAAAGGGTTCGTGTTTCTAAACCACAGTCAGTCCGTCATTCAGCCGGTCCATCCAGCTGTCAGCTTGTTACCACAGCCACTGTCATCATCTCCAGCAATCAGAGAACCCCCCTTCACGCTCACTTTCTCTGCCTCTATTACTTCCACCACCACAGTGTGCCAAAGGAAAATGTTTGCACTAAAATTTGCAACAGGAGGTTTTTCAAATGACACTGGCTGGATGTTGTGGTGGCGGCTGGGCGCTTTGCGAGTTCGAACTACCTTTCTGGGACCATTCAATTGCTCGGCATTCTCATTTTTCCATTTGCGCCTTTGTTGGGTGTTGGAGCCAATACAACAGCTATTTAATGAGCACAACCTACACAGCCTTTGGATCACCTCTTTCCATCTCCCCTAAAGGCCTGTAGAGTAATGGTATGAGTATGCCAAAGATGAAGGTGGGTTGTCTTTGTTCGAGCAGGCATAGCACCCCTCTCTACAAGACAAATGGGTGAGGAGTGGCGAGTGCTGGTCTGGCCCACTTCATCATGGTTAGCAGGGGGAGATCAAAGGCATAGTTTAACTCTGTTTGCAGTTTAGCGCAGTAAGTGGAATATCCTCTCAGTGAATTACAATGTGCTTGGGGTTTCTATGTGGTGAAATACGATGCATTGCTGAGTCTGTGTATGTAGTACGCGTCATTATATTCTGTGCCGCAGAGATTTTGGGAAAGTTTGTTGTTTAAATAACTTCATAATTATTATGTGTGTGGGCAAGGTATTGGCGTGGGAAGAAAAGGAATTAGAGGAAGACAGAATTTCAATAGGGAGGAAAAGGTGAAGAGAACTGTCCTTTGTAAGATCCATGAAGCCAAAGAGTGTGTAGCAGAACTGTAAAATGTAGTTTCTGAATTTGACTGAGGTAGCAAACAGGATCCAGAATTGCAATTCAAATTTGAAAAAGCCTTAAAGGTTGCAGGTTTATAGGCCTTACAAGTAGATAGATAGAAATTAAGGGTTTGGAGAAAAACATTCCAGGATTTCTCTTCATATGGTGGACTTCAGTGAGCATCAATGGGTTGAAGGTCCTAATTGCAGTTTCAGTGCAGCTTCAAAGGGCTCTACACGATCCCAGCTGAGGAATAAGAGTCTTATAAGAGTCCAAAAAACAATTCATATACTTTTTAACAACAAATGCTTGTCTTGCACTCGCTCTGTGCCCATGACTTCACGCATTACCTAATCATGTTGGAAAGGTCACACGTGACGTAGGCGCAAGTAACGACCCAGTGTTAACAAAGGGAACGTGCAAAGAAAGTTAAATGCCCTGTACAAAAAAAGGTGAAACAACGATGACGGACGATTTTAAAGTTGGAGGAGAAAATGAGATGGAGTTTTTCGCCCTACCCTACCTTTTGAGTACACAAACGAAGAACTAACCACACGTGACCTTTCCAACATGATTATATAATGCGTAAAGTAGTAGACGTACATTGCAGAACTAGTGCAAGATGAACATTTATGGTTAAAGATATATATTACATGTGTGTATATAATTTTTTTTTTTTTAGAAAATGACCAATCGTTTTGCTAGATGTAGAGCCCTTTGAAAATGCAGTTTGGACCTTCAGCCTGTTGATCCCCACTGACGTCCACTATATGGAGAAAACATTAGCATTAGGAGACAATTGTTCAGTTCTGAATTTTGCACAACCCTGGTGTGAAGTGTGTGTGCACTCACTGTGTGATGGGCTCATGCGCTGGTGTGTGCTCCACCTCATAGCCCTCCTGGCGCAGGATGTCCAGCACACTGTGATTCCCCAGGAAATGACCTGCAGCACACAAGAAACAAGTGGCAGCCGTGTTAAGACGATAGGTTTCAGGTGGGTGTGTGCAAATATTAAGAGAAAGCAGATAAGTGCATGTAGTCATGGGGGTGATGCTGTCTCGAGAACCCTCCTTTTCTCTTGTTCTTGATCTCGAGGTGCACTTGTTCCTTCAAGAATGAGGCCATATAAAATGCCCCCGTGCTACTGTCTCTCCGCCTTGGCTCTCACATATAATACACTCATAATTCCTTCACTCTTGAGACATCAAACGCACGCGCTCCAGCGCCACGCTGATGAAAGCTGTTTCACTTCTCCGCACAGCCGATAATCCCGTGTGTCACTCAACCCAGCAATAAGCGCTAATACAGCCTGACCTCATCGCCTCAGCATGCTCTGCGAGCTTATTAACGGCACGCTGAAAATCTTCAAGGCTGTCTCTTTTCATGCTTCTTTATCATCATTATTTTGCTGATCAGTCGTGAAGACAGAGCAGGGGAGGGGGAGCGAGGGGCCCGCGGCGCTTTCTTGGCCGCCAAGTTCAAAGGCTGCTGGGGCGACTGGCACAGAGCGTGAAGAGGCTACCGCTGAGCGTCGGTCAGATCAGACGGCCAGATTACGCAGCTACGCCCTTCGGCATGGTGGGAAGAAACAGGCGGCCCATTGAGGCGGTTCCGTTGTGTTCCTCACCTCGTCTCCCATCCCAGTGCCAGACTCAGACAGCTTCAATGACACGGCGGCACGATCAGCAGGATTTCACACCCACATCCTCTGATTAATGTTCATATTAAACTCTGTTAGAATGTACTTTTATGGAAATTTTGAGTAAAACAGCCATGCTTCTGTATTCTGCGTGTGAGGTCGAGCGGTTCGATTTATGTGCTGTATTTATTTGCAGGGTTCCAGCCACATAAATAACCGACCGCCGGACAGAGCACTCTCACAGACGTTTGGCTACTGAAGGAAGTAGTTACTCGAAAAGCATTCAGTTACTAGAGGAAGTAGTTATCTTAGGTTTCAGCCTGCGGTGAGGAGCGGGTGGTCACCTGGCTACCAAATTGGTGAGGTTTTTCTTGTTTGCGACTTTTTTAGGCAGCATGCGGAGGTCCTTTGGTGCATTGGAAAGATGGCATTTACCAGTTAAATGCATATGGGTGCTACAATCAAGTAGTAATTACATGTGGGAAGCTCATAGGTGTTTGGCTACTGGAGAAAATATAGTGAGGGCATTAGATGCAACGTTGATGATAAATTAGAAAGATTTTTTTTTTAATTAAAAAAAACGCAAAAATGCATGTACAAAATACAATAGTAATGCGTAATTTCTATAGAATATATAATGGTTCACTATACAGCACTTTCATAAAATGAAAAGCATTAAAAAGCAAAAACACACCTGATGCACATTCTTTATTCATTATTTTTTAAAGTTAAAAATAATGGTTAAATAGGTAATCACGATTATTTTTCTCAAAAATAAAACCACTATTATTGAAAACAATTACTGTCATTTCAAATCTTTTAACATTTTGTCAGACTTATTGCATTTTCATATAAGCACAAATCAAGAAAACAAACAATTTAATTGCAGCAAACAGCATAAATAATCTCAAAAGGACAGACAGGCTTTATTACACTTTTATTTGAGCAGACTATCTCAATAAAGAACACTAAACTTTAGGGCTGCAACAACTAATCAATTATTATTGATAATGAAAATAATTGACAATGATTCTCATTATCGATTAGGCGGGTCTGCCCACAGTGCACGTCCAACTTCTATGGACAAAATGCATCTAAAAATAGAGGAAACTGAATGAGATGCTGTGGGAGAAGTATGTGATCCAAGCTGCCCAAAACATGAGAAATCTTTAATATAAGCTTTAAGCTACTACATTAGCGTTATGACTTGCCCTGTCAGGCGCTTTGACAAGATGCATGTTCGTCCTCAGTGCAAAAACTAATTAAATTAATGTTTAAAAGTCAACATGTAGTACATGTATTTTATGAAAGTAGGAACTGTAACATTTGCTGTTATCTGTGAAAAAAGGCAGAAAAAGTAGTCAAGCACTTTATGTTTTTTTCCCAGATACACAATTACAGTCAGGAAGTACATAAACAATGCCAGCAAGAATGCAAGCTGTTATGAAAGGCATAGGAGGACATTTTTGTTATTATGTGAATAAATACTAGCCTACTTAGTTTATTTGCCCAATAAATGACAATAACATTTTTAGATTCCTAAAATATTTGTGTGTTCTCTTTATTATGACAGGTGGTCTAACAAACTGTTAAACACTGTTTTCATAGCATTCATTTGACATGTTTGTTTAAAGGACATTGGGCAGAACGTGGACGTGTTTTTTGTCAATAAAAAAAAAGAAAATGTAGCTTTTTTCTGTCCAATTAATCAAAAAAATGATCGGTCAACTAATCGATTATCAAAATAATCATTAGTTGCAGCCCTACTAAACTCTAATTTACATGTTAGCCTGTGTTTTCAGCTTATCGCCGCTTTTTCAGTAATGTACTGAATGTAATGTTCAGCAGAGAAAGCACATGCATAGTTGCCAGGTTGGGAAGACTGAAGTCACTGTCACACAGGACTGAGTATTCAAAATTTCTTTGTACACTGCAATGGTCATAATATGACGATATATCAGCAGCATCCTTTTTGAAAAAAATTTATCCAACACGTAACAAATAATAATACATCTAAAATATAAAAACATCAAATCTACTTCCCTGCAGCACCGCAGTGTTAAATTTATGTTTTTTTCAGTTACGGGGTCATGCTGTGACATAATCGATCTACTGTTGGTCACATGGTTTTACGGGATATGAATTCCAGTGAAATCTGAAACTTTTCGCACCAGTCTGATGCATTTACATGCATATGAATGGAAGTCAAAGGAACAAAAGGTTACCTTAAGTAAACCTTGTGGAGGCATATTGGCAACCCAAATGCAAAATTAAATGTTTTAGGATAAATAACCAGAAAGAAATATTGCAGACAATTGTTTAATAAACTGAAAGCAAAAATCGTGATCACGATTAAAATATGTGACCCTGGACTACAAAACCAGTCATAAGAAGCACAGGTATATTTGTAGAAATAGCCAAAAATAGTCAATTTTTTATTTTTCTTTTATGCCAAAAATCATAAGATCATGTTCCATGAAGATATTTTGTAAATTTCCTACCGTAAATACATCAAAACTTAATTTTTGATTAGGATTATGCATTGCTAAGAACTTGTTTTGGGCAACATTAAAGGGGATTTTTCTCAATTTTTTTTTTTTTTGCACCCTCAGATTCCAGATTTTCAAGTAGTTGTATCTTGAACAAATATTGTCATATCCTAACTAACCACACATCAATGGAAAGCTTATTTATTCAGCTTCAATGTGATGTATTAATCTCAATTTCAAACAGTTGACTGCTTTTGTGGTCCTGGGTCACATATGATTGATTATGCAGCCCTATCTGACGTCATAATTACGACTCCGACTCATAAATATGAACTACCCAGCAGAACTTGAATGCACCATTACTGAAGCACTCTGCTAATGCAGTGAGGCAGGCGCATACTTCGAAACAAATCAGTCTGAACTAATCTCTTGCTCTCTTTCTCTGTAGGCACCCACACCCAAAACACTGGCACATGATAAATAAATATACACGCCCAGAAACAAACAAACACATGCTCCGTACACAGACTCGCAGCTCAGCGAAGGCTGATACAGTTCATTATGTACATTTGTGATGTTTATTTTGTAACCGCAGTTAGCATATTCCGATTACCAAGAACAAACTGCTGTTAAGAAATCCTGAGAACACAGCCAGTACGCGCAGGCCTTAAACAAATCCATTTGAGGCTTAGCAAAAGCTCCTGGGTTTTTGCTAGTTATGCCCAAAGCCTTCCATCCAAATCACAGAGACTGAGACAGGTGCAGTGACTGTCAGTTCATTCCCTCTCAATCAGTGAGAATACAGCACATGTGGTGTTTCCATCACTGGAATCTGAGTATTTGTTTTTCAACCCAAAGCACTGTTGGTAGAGCATGACATTAACAAATCCAGTGGCTACAGGTTTGGTTCCTAGGGAACATGCATACCTTGAATTCAGTGTAAGTGGCTTTAAATAACAGCGTCTGCCATATTGATAAATGTGAATGTTTGACTAATGTCCTTATAGCCCAGCTTTTACTGTAATGTGCAAATCTACAGCTTAAACTATGTGCTCTCTCTCTCTCACTTTCATCAGACTTGTTTCCCTTTTTTTCTCTTGGGGTAATTAGGGCTCTCAATCATTTTATAGCAGGACTTCTTTGGTGCATTTATACTTTTTCCAAACCCCCCTCTCCTCTCGCCCCTTCATCGTACTCAGAAGATGTACTGTGAATGGTTCAGGGGTTGGTTTGAGTATTTTGGGTTGTGTCCAAATATGTCAGCACCTTCATGATACATGATACATGACACACACGAGCATACATACACATAGAGCCAACATTTTAGGCTTGTGAGCAGTGTTTTACACAGCAGATTTTTTTTTAGTTTTAGTCATAGTTATTGTCCGTTTAAATTTTGTGAATTTTTAAAATATGTATTATTTGTTACAGCGGGAGTCTGTGTCTCTCTCACCTTCCCTGAGCCCACTGAGTTGTAACAGACCCCCTAAAGCATGCTGGGAGTTTGGTGGGGGGTTATTGAGAATGAATGAGGGAAAGTCATGTGAGAGGAGGCAATGCCTCCATCGCGATATGATCGGATATGGCTAGTAATGATCGGCTGTGATTGGTTCATGTGATAAATCCCACCTCTTGTGCTTGTGCGTGTTCGCAAATCAGTCTGAATGAACAATATAATGGCATTAATGGGAAGACTAATTTAAAAAGTAAGTAAAAAAAACTCACACACTTAATTGTAACCACTGTGTCAAAATCAAACTTCAAATGGCCTGAAAACATGACCTGTTTTTTGTTTGTTTGTTTTAAACTTATGTTTATTATGAAAAAGAACAGTTAAATATCAGTTCAGAAAATATATAATTGTTTAAATAAAACATATTGTTTAAATTGTTATTGCCTTGAGTAATAAATGTAAAATGCTTAAAAATACTAAACTGTTTAGATTTATACTTGGTTTTAATAAACAGAATGGCCTATTAATTAGATTGTTAATATAAAAAAACAATAGATTTTATAGATATAGATAAGTAAAGTTTATTAAACCGATAAAAAAAAAAGTTAACTGTGACATAAATTAACCTTTTTTTTTTTTTTTAAATGGACTAAACATACTCTGCGTAGTTCTTCTAAAAGCATTGTTAGTGCATCAATACATTGCAGTATTTTTTTTTTTGGTCATACAGTATTTTTGAATAATTGTTTTAATTAATAATCATAATAAAAATAGTTTAATTATCATTTTATCATATTTTTTTTATCTTTTTTTTAAAAAATGCAAAACAAAAACCCTTTGTCGTACTGTAACATTTTCGTCAGTAGCTGAGCACTGTTGGTGTATGTTTGTGTAACACGATGAGAAATCAAACATGCAAATTGACTGATAAACAGTTCACACACAATGGGCCTTATTGCTAGTCTGCCAACAAACAAATTATTCCTCAGCGAGAGGGAACAGTTGAAAGAGAGGAGAAAGCACATATAGTCAGACTTATGTTATGAAATTGAAAAGTATTGTAGGCCACCAGGCTGCCTCTGTCTTTGATCATAGTACTACTTTTGTGTTGTTTTCCCTCTGCTTGCTGTCCATTATTATGAGCATGTGTGCATTTGTGGCTGTGTGTGTGCCACGGGATGCTCGAGGGAAGCCTCTACCCTCTGACTCATTCATTTTTGCTTTCCAACGCTCAATCCCCCGTGATTACCCTACAAACGACTGACCTCTAATGCAGCACAGCTCTGTCTAATCCACACATACATACTACCTTCTGCAAGTTTTTAAAGCAGCAGGAAATCTATAAATCTCAACATGGTCTCTGAGTCAACAAACCCTCCGTGCCGCCCCGGGTGTACGCGAGAGTATATGACCCACAGATCAGCGAGGAGAGCAGCTCTCACACCTCCTATAAATCTCAGAGCAAAATCAGGAAATTCCAGCCCTCGGGCCATCCCCGGGATCTGAGCTGAGCTGGGAGATTAGTGAGAATTAAGGGGGTGCTTCTCTCTTTTACCTGTCCAAAGGGACTCCTCTGGTGGTAGTTCAGCAGACTCCATAATGAGGGGACTTTCGCTCTCTGTGGTGTAAGGGTTCGGGGAACTGGACTGGACTGTTTTAAGGTCTATTTGGGGTTCAAGGGTTTGATGCAGAAACATTAAGACTGTTTCCTTTATGGTTTTAAATATTTACATTTCTCTTACAGTGAATGTGGGGTGGCAGGCAAGCAGATTTACCAAAGAGAGAGCGAGAGAGAAAGAGAGAGAGTCAGTACAATGATTGGGGACATTTTCGCAGTTGGGGAAATTGAGGAAAGTAACAAAAAAGGGGGAGAAGGAGCGCATTAACAGTCAAAGTTCATGGGGGTTAAAGCATTTAGGGGAAATTGCCCCTACAGTTTGTTTTAGTTTCTGACAGATGGGGTCTCTACTTCTGTTCTTGAAATGCTAAAGTGGCTTTGAGAAAAAGCGGGGATGACTGAGGAAAAAGAAGCCTTTCTTGCACATAAACACACATGTAATGGTGCGTGTACACATACTTCCAGAGCAAAAACGTACATTAGTATTGACAAGGTGGTGCAGAACTTGTGTGTGTGTGTGTATCTCTCTCTCTTTCTCTCTCTCTATATAGGGGCATTTACTTTGAGGAGGCAGTGTCTCCTAACAAAGTTGGATGAGAAAAAAAAAATCATATTATAATAATAAAACTGCAAATATAAAACTATCCAGCAGTGACACTATGGGGAAAGTTACAGCGTGCAGTGAGTTTGCTGGGAGGTAATTAAGAATGAGTGGGGAAAGGCACGTGAGAGGAGGCAATGCCTCCATCGCGATATGATTGGATATGACTGGTTATGTTCAGCTGTGATCGGTTCATATGATAAATCCCACCTTAGGTGTGCTCGTTCCGTGTTCGCAATGTAATGGCGTTAATGGGAAGACTAATATAAGAGTAAGTAAACAACTCACACACTTAGATATCACCACTTTGTAATGTCAAAATAAAACTACAAATGGCCTGAAAACATTATCTGTGAGCAATCAGTGACCAGTGGGCTGTAACGATATTAAAATCTCACCATACGATGATATCTCGTTATGAAGTCCATTATACAATATTTATTGCGTTTCAAAAAAAGACAAAAGAGGAATTGGAAAGAAAACGGAAATTTTGTACATTTTAAAGTTAAATTCTTTTATCTAATGTACTTTGAGAGTTCAAAATTAAGAGCTCCAACCCATGTTCTTAACTAAGAAAACTTAAGTCAGAAAAAAGCCAGTGATTTGTCTTGTACCTGAACTTTGGAGGGGATTCAATTCCTCTTTTTATTTGTGATATACTGTCTCAGTCTAAATTACGTTCACACTGGTGCTTTAGGAAGCTAAACAAATTAGGATATAATAATAATAATAGCACTGACAGTAATAGCCATATACTGTAAAACAGTTGCACTGCAATATAAATGAAAATGAATATTTCATGAGTATATTATTTTTGCTTTACACTACAGTATGGAAATTTCCTAATTTCTACACTTTAAAGAGATATTTTACATTTTGGACTTTTAGTAACATTACCTATTTAAACCGCTAGCTGTCAGCAATTCATACTGCACTTTTAAGCTTTTATTTTGGAGGAAACGACAGTAGAGCTTTTATTTTGGTGAAAAAAAATCCAGCTTCAGTGAAAACAGGCTTACAAAAATGCGTCTCACTACAAATCTAGTGAAATGCTGTTATCATCTGCCATGAAAATAAAGCATAACTGGTGGCCGTTGTGTTCCAAAATATGTGCTTAACTCACAGCACATGCACTAAACCAGAAGAGAGCCGTTCTGAGATGCGAAAAACATTAGTTCACGAACTGATAGCCTGATCGAAGTGCTCGCTTCGCTTTGTAATGTGCAGTGAAAACAGAAGGGATTTAGCCATTGCGTTTTTGGTTTTAGTCCATGTCAAATCATAATGCCCAAAACACATCTTCTTATGTTAGTTGACCTTCTTAGAATAAGAATAAGTGTAGAAGTGCCCGGAAGACCTATCGTTTCATATCGTCATGTGACCACGATAATATGAAGAAAGTTTTGCTATCGTGATATCACGATATTGATAATATCGTTACATCCCTAGTGTTTACCGAGCTTTGATGACTGATGATCTGAAAATAAGTTTCTGAAAAAAGAACAGCTGAACATCAGTTCATAAATAAAATATCAATTGTTTAAAAAATATATATATTTTTAAATTGTGCCTTGAGTTATTATTTTCAACTTGATCTCATGACAACCTCATGAGTACCAGTGGGAACTTTTTCGCAAAACACAAAATACATAGCGCCATGTACGTTTTGTGACATTTTCGATGTTAAATGTCCACTGAGTGGTGCTAAAAGAGTGTTCGGATTTTTTGATGAACAGTTGAACGTACATTTGGTACGTTTTATGTGACATTGGTTTTGTACTTGTCACCGCAGTTCTCACTTTAATGTCTATTTTTCAATCTCTCATCTTTCAGCTCTTTCATCGTGAGTCATTTTTCATGAGATTCGTACCCAAGGATTCCGCATCCTAAGTCAAATTCTGTGCCGGCTGAGCTACCGAGCAAACTTGTTATGTCTGGTGTTGTGCCCATTTTCGCCCCCCCCCCTGCCAATTATTACCCACTGTCATTGAAATTGCTACATGATTGCCTAATCCTAACCCAAGTGCTCACTGTTTTACTGCCTCAAGTGTTCATTCCTTTTGGAAACGGCAGTGATATGTAGTTATTAGTACGTATTTCGCATCTTGTGAAAAAGTTCCCACAAGTACATTTTCGTCATGAGATCAGGTAGGTTATTTTGGGATAAATGTAAAATGCTTAAAAATGCTTAACACCTATATTAATTACATTCTTAATGTAAAAATACAATATAGATTTTTATTCTGGTGCTGTATGTTTATTTAACCAAGAAAATGTAAATGGGAAATGAATGTATTTAATAATAAAAAAAAACTTAAAAATGTAAAAAAAAAAAAAAAAAAAAAACATTTATGTACGTATGCACATATATACGTTGTTATATTTTCACATTTTTAAATATCAATGTGGTTGTCACTCCCAAGACTCCCTGACTTTGTTGACTCTGTAATAATTCCCACAGTTCTTTTCTCTATTGTAAAGGGACACAAGGTTGCTTAAATAATTCGCCTAATAAATCACAGACTCTGTCTTGGAGTGCATCCACATACTCTTTGAATGTGTATGTGTTGGCTGAAATCACATGCGCAGGTAAATGCGTCTGTGAAAGTGCATTACAGTAAAACTGTGTGTGGGTGGAGAGAGAGAGAGAGAGCATGTGTTATGTGTGTAATGCGAGCTTAAATTCCATTAGCACTCAGATCAGTTGTTTTAGTAGCTAATGAGCCGTGTAATGGCAGAGTCTGATAATGAGCTCTGCTGATCTAATTAGTGCTAAGAGTCACTTTAGCATCTGCACAAATGTCCTCAGAGATGCAGACCAACACAACACCGCAGCTCAAGACAAACTGACTGCTTTCTCCAGCGTCCCGAAAGCCATTAGATTTGATTGCCATTTAATAGTTGAGCTTTTTTTATTGTGTAACCATTTGGATTAGTCATTTAATGACTTTGCCATTGAGATAAAACACTTCCTGCTTGCCTTTTGAGTTTGACAAATGTTAATCTGATTTCCATTTATACCTTATATTATATAACATTTCTTAACAATAAGAGGACCAATGGCAGTGGATATTGTGTCATGTTGAATTGCTGGAAGTCATTTTTTAAACTGATTGTCAAGCTACAAGGAATTCTGCAGTCAGGCTGTTTTTTGCATCCCAGTTTAACTGATAAAAATCCACAAAGGTCTTAAACAAACCATCAGAATGAACTGATGCACTAAACTGAACAAGCACTATTTCGCGAATCCGTCATCCACAGCAAACCATGCCAATGTCTTATTTCACTGACTTTGCATAGTTTACATGGTATAAGGTATTTTAACATCATCTCAAACCGCAGGGGCTTCTGATACTGTCTTAAGTAACTGATGCTTCTAATGTGGCGTAAAGAACCTTGGGAGTGAAGTGTACGCCGTTTATGCACCAGAAAAATGTTCATGGTCCTTTGAAGCTATTATTTTTGAGTACTTCTGTTAGGAATGACACTACAACGACCACCACAAACAACTGCAAAACACATGTGCTGAGAGTTCCTCACCACACACAAACACACGGGTGAGTGATCACATTCATACAAACACAGTAAGACATAAACACTGGCCCGTGTGCTTACTGGAACTGACTGCATTAGTGCTTTAGCGCCTGTGATATTAGCTTTGTCGTTTATTAGTGTCATATGCATGTCAAGTCAATAGCTAAACAAATTTGAGGCTATTAATGGGAAGACAAATGCTCCCTATCATGCAGATTGTGTATTAAAGAAGAGAATGGTGCCTGGGCTGTGGCCATCGCAGGAAATTCCTAGGGATGTTTTCAATAAGAGCACAAAACTCTACGCAGCACAGAGGAACCAGACAAATGAGAACCTGCTGAAACGCCACACACACACTCTCCTTGCTCAGCAAACAGCTAATTATATGCAAGTGAATATGTTTATAAGGCACAATGATTTGCATTAGTCTACATGAAAGTTTAGAATCATATGACGTAATGGTATATATGTTGTGTTGTTTTGTGTAAAATTTATATGTGATTGTCGGAGGTTTGTTAATGGATTACTAGCGGATGTGAAATACTGATACCACAGTTTGTGTTGTGTGATCTGTACCGTAAACAGATGTGCCATGGTGGCGTGTTCCCACTTATCATCTGACCTCTTATGCAACTGTGCAGGCTCTCTCATAAGGTCACACTCACAAAAGAACAAAGCAAAACAGATGAAAGAGAATTTTCTTATGAAAAACAGAAATTTTCACAAAACTGACTAAAACGAAGTATTTGCTTTACTACTCCAAACCAGCAGAGAGCAGTAACTTCTACTTGTGTTTCTACTACAGCAGTTTAAAAGAGTAGTTCACTCAAAAAAGGTATAAAAATAGTAATGCACCCTATCTATTTTCTGTGCATGTTATTAAGTTGGTTTGAAAAAGCCAACTTGCTGATCTGCTATTTTAGCTGCTGCTTCTTCTGAGACTAAATTTTAAAACTGTCTTCTCCTAGAGCTTTCAAGCTACAACCTTTAAATTCAGACTGGTCTGACTCTGGTTGCTATATCTTTTCCAGCTGATCCGAGTTTCGAAAACCTATCAAAACCACCCAAAAGCTAAGCTGGCTGGCTGCTTTGACTGGTATCCCAGGCTGGTTTTAAAGTGGCTTTTTAGCTGATCAGGCTGGCCTTAGCTGGTCAAGCTATGAGACTTGCTAAAAGACTTACCCCCGGTTTCACAGGAAAGGTTTAAGCATAGTCCCAGACCAAAATGTAAGTCTGAGCTGTTTCAACTGAATGAAACTTGCACTGACTGATCTTAAAATATATCAGTGTCATTGTTTTGTCTTAAGATAGACACCAGAAATGGTTTTTTTTCTAAGGCACATTTATAAAAATTACTTAAATGTCTTAATTGAACTATGGCCTAATCCTGGCTTAGTTGAAGCCCTGTCTGTGAAACCAGGCCTTGCTGTCTTGTCTATTTATAGCTTATACCAGCTAAGAATAGACAACCAGCTGGTTTTAAATGACCTTTACCTGTTTTGTTTTGTGTTGTTTTTTTTTTTTTTTTACTGAATCAGATGCTTTTAGCTAGATTTTTTTTCAATCCCTGCTGAAAAAAGAAACAGCTAAAACTAGCCTAAGCTGGTTGGCTGGTCTTAGCTGGTTTAAGATGAAAGTACCTGGTTTTAACTGGTCTCCCAACCTGGCTAGACTGTTCAAGCTGGTTTTAGCTGGTTGTTCCAGTTGGTCTCCCAGCCTGGCCAGCTAAGGAAGTGGCCAAAACCCCTCTAAAACCAGCCTGCTGACCAACTAAGACCAGGCTGGATGATCAGCTAAAACTAGGCTGGTTTTAGCTGTTTTTTTCCAGCAGGGTCTTGGTTAAATCATGCTAAATCATGCTAAAAACTGTAATGGTAGCAACATGTTTTTAACATGCTATTCATAGCAACATAATAATCATGTTAGAAACATGCCAGAAACATGCTAATTATGCTAAAAACATGTAAACAACATGCTAGTAACATATTAATCATGCTAGAAACATGTTAACGACATGCTAATCACATTAAAAACATTCTAGCAACATGGTAATCATGCTAACAACTTGTTAATCATGGCTGGACATGCCAGAACGTTGCTAACAACATGGTAATCATGTTAAAACATGCCAGCAACATGCTAATCATGCTAGAAAAATGCTAGCCACAATCTCTCTATCTAAACTTTAAACTTTTACAACTGCTTTAAACTTTCAGTAGAGGCTTTTTCAAGCTAACTTCAAAGTTTTTTTTTTTTTTTTTTTTTTTTACTAACTTTAGTCATCTAGTTGATTTTATTGTAAATTAATCATCTATTCATGTTTCACTTTTAAACTGTGCATATGTTTCATTTAAATGTCATCACTGTGTTTTCCAGTGAAACAACAGATTTCCTTCTGGCGACATATGCTGGACTTATGTCTCCTTCATGTGCTATTAGAATTATTGTTAATATGAATTTCCCATTCCCATTTGGAAATTGGACATGAATGTTTTCTTAAGTCATATTTAGAACTGGGAAACTCTGACTGAGATAATTTGATACCTGAGCTTGCATTCAGATCTGCCTCCATCCAGTCCATAACTAATGGATAGAACCAAGTCCCCAGCCTACATTTTGATTTCTTAGACACTTTTCTAAAAATCTGTTTCACTTGGATGCACATCACAATGCAGAAAACAAGATCTGACGCTACTTCCATTACATTGTTTTCATGCGGTTCCAGTGAATTTTTTATTTATTTATTTTTTTAATAGAAGTTTAAGTTTTAAAAGCACTATAAAAGTTTCAGAAAAGTTGTTTTTCACACCTAAACCATTGGTTACTAATAATTGTTACTGTCACTTGAGATGAGTGAAGCATCAAAACATTTAGTTCTTTGTAAACTGTGTCAGTTTATGATTAAACATTAAATTCAAATGAATGATTCATTAAGAAAAGTAAAGGGAGAGCACATTGGAAAATGTATAGAAAAAGTGCCTTTTTGCATCAGTCCATTTTTTGTAACTGCACTGAAAAAAAAAGTTTCTTCTTTTGTGTGCCACAAAAGAAAGTCGTACGGCTTTGGTACAACATGATGATATAAATGACATACATGATGACAGAATGTATTTTTTCTTCGAGTAAACTATCCCTTTAATAGCTAGGCATTCGGTTTCCACAAACTGTGTTTTTTCCAGCTATACATTATGTATTATGAGAGTCAGGGTTGAGGGTATGTGCGAGTGCACATGTGTGTGATTTCCCAAAAGAGCCTTGTAGCCTGTGCCATGGGGCTTCCTGTAGAATCAGAACATGCTATTGCAAAGTCTAAAAAGCAATGGTGGCAGGTTTGCTGTGAAGCAAAGATGGATGGCCTGTTGAAACCACTTTACCAGTACAGCGTGTAGTTTAATCACCCCTGCAAAGACACGTAGAGCACTCTGGTAACTGTAGAACCCTCCGACCCCAGGTTTACATTTGTTCATTTTGCTTTCTGTCAGTAGTTCTGACTAGCTTCTGGATGAAATGAAGTGGAACTGTGAGTAACTCAAACAAGATCTCCAAGTAACAATGGTTAGGGAGAGGCCTATCACACATATTTGTCACAGTCATTATCTTTTTATGATTTTTAAACTCACTGTGAAAAAACTGAAAGGACAGCATCATGTTAAATTCGACTCCATTAACACATAAATCGACACAGTTTCTAACACACACACATGTCCCGTAGAAAACCTCAGACTCACCCCATCAGTGCTAATGAGCGACGCACAAACATAAACATGCGCTCATACATTCACCATAGCTTTCCCTCAGGACCTGGATGCAGCACTCAGGAAACATTAGCAGCATTAGCTTGGAATGCAAATTAAAACAAACAGCTCACACTCTCGCAGATGAAAGTAGCTGTCAGTCCTCTAACTGGGTCTCATTCACTATTAAATGCGTTCAAGTGTTTTTAGTTACACATGTACCAAAGGTTATTGTGCAAAATTTTCACCAGATTCAGAACAGGTGCGTACACGCACAACATTTCTATTCTCGTTCTAATGAATCCAGATTATTCTAAAACATATGGCCAGTGTTAGTTTTTAGCATAATACAGGACTATTTATCAGGGGCGTTTCTTCCGAAGAGGCAAGGAAGGCAGCGCCTCCTCAAAATATTCAATAAAAAAAAATTGCAAAACTAAACAAATCCAATATCACAAAATATAACATTAAAAAGTGTATAAATCATTCGCTTTTCTAAAGAAACATTGTCCAACAGCATCACCAGCAGGTAAAGTAACAACAGAAGTCTGTGTCACTTTTGCCTCCCCTGAGCCCATTAAGTTTTAACAGAACTCCTAAAGCATGCGGTGAGTTTGGGAGAGCGTAATTGAGAATGAATGAAAGTCACGTGATATGATTGGAAATGACTGGTTATGAACGGCTGTGATTGGTTCATGCGATAAATCCCGCCTCTTGTGTTTGTGCACGTTCCATGTTCACGAATCAGTCTGAATGAACAATATAATGGTGTTAATAGGAAGACTAATTTTAAAAAGTCAGTAAACAACTCACGCTTAGATATAACCACTTTGTTACATCAAAATAAGACTTAAAATGGCATGAAAACATGATCTGTTGTGGTTTTTAGCGAGTAATCAGCTTGGTGAAATTAAAGCAAATCTCAGTGTCTGTGACCAATATTTACCAAGCTTTAATGAGTGATGATTCGAAAAATTCAAACATATTTAAAAGTTAACTATTAAAAGAACAGCTGAATGTAAGTTCACAAATAAAATGTATTGTTTAAATTGTTGTTGCCTTGAGTTATTATTTTGGAATAAAGTATAATGGTTGTAAAAACTAACTTGATGAGATTCATACTTGGCTTTAATAAATAGAATATCGATTACACTGTTAAAATATATAATGTATGTATATATAAATAATATATATGTATAAATGTAAAATATGTATAATATATGTAAAAAATATATATATTTTTTATATCGTAAAAATATCGTTTTTCTGATAGTGTAAGTAATATTTGTTTAACCCCAAAATTTGACTGAGATATGAATTTACTTTGATTTATTAAAAAAAAAACTTCTGAAGACTTAGCCTCCTCATTTCAGAACACTACCAGTCAAAAGTTTTGAAAAGTAAAATTATTAATGTTTTTTAAAGAAGTCTCTTCTGCTTACCAAGCCTGTATTTATTTGATCTAAAGTACAAAAACATCTAATTACTAATTAGTGTATTTTTAAAATTATTTAATTTATTAATCAATTTATTGCTGTGATTTAAAAAAATTCAAGCTGAATTTTTAGCATCATTACTCCAGTCACATGATCCTTCAGAAATCATTCTAGTATTCTGATTTGCTGTGGAAAAAAAAAGCTTTTTTTATTATTATTATTATTATTATTATTATGTTGAAAACAGCTGAGTAGATTTTTTTTCAGGTTTCTTTGATGAATAGAAAGTTCAGAAAAATAGCAGTTCTGCATTTATCTTAAATAGAAATCTTTTGTAACATTATAAATGTCTTTATCATCACTTTTGATTATAAAAGTATTAATTTCTATGATTTCTTTCCCCAAAAAATAAATAAATAAATAATACTGACTCCAAGCTTTTGACACTAACACTGTATAATGTACAATGTTACAAAAGCTTTTTATTTCAGATAAATGCTGATCTTTGTTTTTTTTATATTCATAAAAATCCTGAAAAAAATGAATAATAATTATTATAAAATAATAATAATAATAATAATAATACAATGTTTTTTGAACAGCAAATAAGCATATTAGAATGATTTCTGAAGGATCATGTGACACTAAAGACTGGAGTAATGATGCTGAAAATTTAGGTTTGATCACAGGAATAAATTACATTTTAAGATATATTCAGATAGAAAGTTATTATAAATAGTATAAATATTTCTCAACGTTACTGTTTTTGCTTTGGATCAAATAAATGCAGTTTTGGTGAGCAAAAGAGAATTCTTTAAAAGCATTAGAAATGTTTAAAAACTTTTGTCTGGTAGTGTATTCATTCAACTTGTTTGATGAATGTTATATGACTGATCTAGTTACTGAACAGGAGATTTTGAATACATGTGGTTTGAAGTTTTTTCCTAAATGAACCCTATAAAACACTAAATAAATCTAATCTCAACCTAATGATTCATAATTTAATTAAATTAATGCTTTGTACTGTTTGTCACACACGCACACACACAGGTGCACACTGATCAGTAATGAAAGTGATGTGTTCTCAGTCGTGGGAAAAGTTCTTAGGACCATTTCGTTTTACTGCCATCTGGGGAAGTTTGTGTGTGCGTTTGTTTTGTATGTGGAGCTGGACCTATTCCTAGTCAGTGTCAGCTGACCTCATCTTCTTGTTACGAGTGTGTAAGTGTGTGATGGTTATAAGTTTTGTGACTCACCAGCTCCGAAAGCAAAAAAGAAGCTCTGGGTGGGGTTTCTCTGAAGCAGGGCGGAGACGCGGCGGGCCATTCGCTCGTTGCGTTTGTAAATGAGCTCCTGGCGCAGGTAACTGTCGATCTGCTGTGCCGTCAAGCGCTCGTGAGCTGGCAGGGAACTGTTGATGAAATGCGGAAGCTGAGACAGAATAAGAGAGAGAGAAGCGTTACTAAAGGCCTGGCTTGAATCTGAGTCTGTGAATGAGTGAGAAACTGGGCAGCTGAGACATTTATGCCACTTTGTGGAACGTGACAGCCACACAGGCAAAGACTGTTTTTACTATCTTGGACTCTGCATGAACTGATTGAACTGATGCAGGGTAAAGTGTATGGGAAGCTTTCTACAGCTGGATGGATCTGTCTACGCAGTCTGCTATGAATAAAGAGGGATGGACGTAATAGATGGAAGTAGAAAAGCTTAAAAAAGAAAGGGGAAAAGAAAGGCAAAGACAATGAAGATGACATTTTAAAGTCTCAGCTGCATATAAGAAATCACAATTTTGAGACAAAGAGGCGCAATTATAAGTCAAAAGTCAAAAATGTCATGCATAAAGTTGCAATTCTAAGATATATAGGTCCAGTCACCTTTTTATTTTTTTTTACTTGGGCTTCCATATGTTTGGAATCCATCTTTGGAATTGGAAAAGTGTGTATAGATCTTTGAAAGAGAGCAGGACATTAGGGGAATATATATGGTTATGGAGCTCAATTCTGGACCTTTCGCTCTAATTGATGGTCGGAAACACAGCGCTTCCCATGTCTTGACCGGCTATACATACACCAGAGATGGGGAGGGGGGTAATGGATAATGGTGCAAGGACGGAGGAAGCGAGAGAGACTTAAAAGGGAAACTGTGAGGTGGCCTCTTGTTAGAATCCAGAGCTCTGGAACGTGTAAATACTATGTATGTGTGTGTGTATTTATCCATACGCCCGGCTAATGAGAGAACGGTTTGGAAATGGAGAGGCAGAGGGGGTAAATATGGCTGTACACGTGTGTTTATCTGAGAGATTCCTGCGTGAGCTGTGCACTAAAGAACTGAAGTGCAGTGAAGCAGAAAGCCATACGTTTGGCTCCACTGTGTGTGTGAGTTTAGACACTGATAGATGAACTGCTGTACCCCTGTAAGCATCCAAACCACTTTTTACAGAAGGCTTTTCCCGTAATGCCACTCTCTCCCCCCAACACCCCCTCCTATAACACACAGTATAGAGAGCCTTCAGTGTGTTAAAGATTTGAATGAGGTCTGTACAGAAAGTGGAGTATGGATGATTAAAACTGAAATAAATACGGAATATGAAATAATTATACAATATTAGCACGGATACACATACTATTTTCGATCTGAGAGCACCTAGAAAATAGGTTTCGGTGCTCACACTGCACATAGTGTGATCAATTCAATATAACTATTAAAAAAAGAGTAAATAGTAAAAATATAACCTGATCTCATGACAAAAATGTACCTGTGGGAACTTTTTCACAAGATGCGAAATGCATACTAATAACTACATATCACTGCAGTTTCCAACAGAAATGAACACTAGAGGGGGTAAAACAGTGAGCATTGTAATCATGTTCGCACATAGTTATGATTACAGCTCAGCCGGCACAGAATTGGACTTGGAATGTGGAATCCTTGGGTACGAATCCCGTGAAAAACATGACTCACGATGAAAAAGCTGAAAGGTGAGAGATCTAAAAACAAGCTAAAACGGCATGCTTGCGTTTCTTTTACACTCTCGCCACAGGTTTGCTTTTGTTCATACGATCGAGTAGGTTTAGGTGTAGTGCAGACGGTACGTTATTTTAAAACGTCACAGAGGATTAGAGTTATAGCGTCACTCAATGGACATTTCAGAACTGCGGTGACATCTACAAAACCAACGTCACATAAAACGCATTAAACGAACACTCTTTTAGCGCCACTCAGTGAACATTTTACATCAGATGCGTTACGAAATGTATGGCGTATGTACATGACGTTATGTATTTCACGTCTTGCGAAAAAGTTCCCACACATATTTTTTCGTCATGAGATCAGGTTGTAAAAATTTATTTAAAGAGGTTATTTTTAAAATAAATTAATAAGTGTGATACCACTTATATTTAAAAAAAAAAACGTAGTAAATGGAAAGCAATTATTTTATAGTACACTTAAAAATAGTGTTAATATTTACATTTTTATTTTTTGATATTTTGTTTCTTTATTTGTTTGTTTATATGAATATTCAACATTTTCAAACATAAAATCAACAAACTTCTATTTTGTCGGATTTTATTTTGGCAGTGTTGCCAAATCTGCTGTTTTCCCATGGAATTGGGCTACTTTAACACTCTTGCCACGGGTTGAAGCGACGCCAATAACGTGATATTTAGCCACTGGAATGGGAATTTTACTCAAGGAACCCCTGACTGTTGACAGTCAATTAATCCACTCTTGACACAGGTTTGCTAGTTTAACCAATATTAGGAAAAGAGAGAGAACTTCTAGTGTTTTATCCATGTGCTTCTAAAGGAAATATCATCACACTGTGCAAACTATGCCAGAATGAGACAAACTATTCCTTTCTGAGGGTGGGTTTTCGAGTGGGTAACTTAGTTGACAACGGACACAAATAAAACAAGTTATATCACAACAATCTTGTACTATCACAACAATATCTAGATGGAGAGTATACAATATACACAGTAATATACCTTTTGTTTAGTAATGGTCTGCTCTAAAATAACTAATTAGCTAGATATTGATCTTGAGTAGAGCTAAACTCGCTTGCAAAGTCTGACACAATTCATTACCAGAAAAGAAAAAGAGGAAACTTGACATTTAATTGACTCGACTCACACTCAAGTCAAGTACTACATAATTTCCGAATGAAGTATAGAAGGAGAAACAGCGAGAGTACGAGGAAGACAGGCATAAACCAATGAAAGAGAGAACACAGATGCCTTATCAAACCGTAGAGCCATTAGCTGCCCTGCGTCTGACCTTTGCAGGAAATATGGAACAACACAAAGATATTTCCTCCCTTCCTCGTCTTACCGCTCCCTCACATTTTTCCCCAAATGTTCGTGCTCTCTCGCACTATGTGTGTGTGTGTGTGTGCCGTTGCTTTAATCTTTTAGCATGTTGCAGGGTGATGTAGGGAATTATAGGCCATCCATCAGAAGGAACCTGCTGCTGCTCAAACCTTAAGCTCATAATGACTCCAATACATCACATACCTCCACACACATACATTACTCACATGATGCATGGAACAGGACCAGGCTGTGTTATTGTGTGCGTATACCTGGGACGTGTCATGATTGAAGATGATGGAGTTGAGGTCTCCACAGTTGTAGTGTATGATGAGGTCCTCAGTAGTGAAGGCGTCCTGCAGAACGCCTGCACGCAAACTCTCATGCTGCAGTAGAGTCTGGTTTAGAGCAAACAACACCTGCAGACACACACACACGGAGAGAGGGTCAGTTTGTCATTTTGAACACATAAAATACACAAGTTTAGCCATTCTCACTCTTCCACACACAACATGATGTCACGTCGGACATAATGTGTTCATAAACACACTCGTCATTTATTCGCACACTATAAACATAGTCGTGTTGAACGTTTTTCCTTTTAAGGGCCTCCCAAATATTACGCCAGCGTACGGCCAGGTACAACTATGTTTTGTACGCCAGCCAGTTTGTAAAGAAACAGGTACGAGAGAGCGAGAGCAAGAGCGAGAGAGAAACAAAAAAGACAGGGAGTGCTCCTTTAAAACCAGCTCTATCTCCAGGGTCCAAGGGTCGTAAATTTACAGCCCCCATTAAAATAAAAAGTAAACCCTCTTTAGAGAGAATTTATGGTGTGCAACAGCCACAGACCACAGCGACACTGCAGCTGTCCCAAACTCCTGGGGTTAAACTTCACACTCCCGCCCACTCCGCTCTCACGCCACGCCTGACTGGCTGACTTGCTTGTCTCCGGCTGTCAATCAAAGTTAAGCGTTTTGACAGCAGAGCCTGTTGGAGATGGGAGGGGGGAGTTTCTTCTGTTATTTTGCATGGAAAGGTAGATTGAATTTCACGCAGTCGTGCATTCTGCTGGCTAACACGTTCGTCCCCGATCATGTGTGGTCAGTTGATTTGTGTACTTGATTACACCTCTCTATTCTGGCTGGGACCCGTCACGCTAATTGCCTTGGAGATTTACAGGGAGGGTGTGTTTGTGAGCGTGTGTGACAGAAATACAGTAATGAAAATCGTCTATGAAAGCAGTGATGCTGATTGATTTATATAATGGCTTAAAGGCTACAGAAGATTTAGTCCCTGCTTCATGCAGAAAGGTTGGAAATAAGAGTCTGTGCTGTGCTATTTGGCACTGGAAATGAAATACAGATTTCTGCTTTGCTCACTAGTCCGGTGTGCTTTGCCTACATTGTGAGCATCGCCAACAGCAAACTAAGATTAACATCACTTTACAGTGTGTTTAAAAATTTTAGAATAATAGCCTCCCCTGGAGTACAACTTTTTTTTCTCTCATCATGTCCTTTCTCCATAAATCTGTGGATTATGCTAGGACAAGTAAAAATACTATGGCCAAAAACTACATTTTATTTTATTTTTTTTATTTTATTTTATTAAAACATATCTGTCAACCTGTTATTTTATTTTATTTTATTTTGTTTTGTTTTATTAAAGCATATCTGTCAACCTGTTTTGTTTTGGTTTGTTTTGTTTTATTATTTTATTTTATTAAAACATCTGTCAACCTGTTTTGTTTTATTTTATTTTATTTTATTATTTTATTAAAACATATCTGTCAACTTTTTATTTTATTAAAACATATCTGTCAACCTGTTTTATTTTATTTTATTTTATTTTATTAAAACATATGTCAACCTGTTATTTTATTTTATTTTATTAAAGCATATCTGTCAACCCGTTTTGTTTTGTTTTATTATGTTATTTTATTAAAACATATCTGTCAACCTGTTTTTATTTTATTTGATTTTATTTGATTTTATTTGATTTTATTTGATTTTATTTGATTTTACTTTTGTCAACAGATATTTATGCACATATAATACATGGCAACATTTGTATGCCTCTTTTGGAGATTTTTTTTAAAACTTATGTGTACTGTGCATATTTTATATATACATATATATATATATACACATAATAAATATACACAGAACACACACATATTATGTAAACAACTTATTTTGAATGTGATTAATCGCGATTAATTGTTTGGTGGCACAAACTATTTTAGCATTTAATAATGTTTTAACTTGCTTTTATTTTATATTTTCAGTTTTCATTAACATTTGGGAGCATTTTAGTACTTTAGCTTATCTCAGTTAGTTGCAAAGTCAACATTTCCAATTGTATTTATACATTTGTTTTTATACAAGATTTTCATCTAATATTTTCATTTTACTTTATTGTAGCTGAATTGCAGAAAACTATTTATTTTTAGTTGTAGTAGCTTGCCCAGCACTACCCGAGCGTGATGTTAGTAGGGGTTTGGGGATACTTTTTAATCTATTAAACGCTTTTTAAACAACCTATTTTCAGCCTAGTGCTCTGCAGATCTTTGTCACGCTTCCAGTGCGGTAATCCCAAAATGGACCACGATCAAACCAGCACCAGATCAGCATGAATGCACTCCATCTATCGCACTTCACATCCAGCCAGCGCTCTGTGCTCTGAGCCGACCCCCTGCCGGCCTTGTAATCGCCAGCCATTTATTTCAATATTGCGTGTGTTGTTTTATTGTCTTCATTTTTTACGTTGCCATGTCATGTCGGGGTGTTGCCCTCCTGTGCAGATGTGCTCTGGCTCCGTGTGCCACGGTATGTACCCACACATGATCTTGAGCTTTATAGTGATGCCAGCTGCTACAGCGGCCATGGCACGCTCAGATTAGGAGACGGGTGTCTGACCCATCTGCCTCGCTTCTGTGCTGGTGCCAAAAAATGAGGAGTTTCCCTTAACCTTAAGCACATTCCATGTGAGAAATAGAGAGATGAAAGAACGACTGGGATGTGATAGATAGAGGGATTAAAGGATGGGACGGCAAGGACGAGAGCGAGCCAGGAAAGAGAATTGGATCATTCTGTGCTCCTTTGCCATTCACTTGATAGACAGAGTGTGAGAAAGCACAGACTTTAAGGCCTGTGTGTGTGTATTTGTGTGTGGGATGAAGGATGGCTAAAGTGTGTGAGAATGTTCCATTTGTTGAAGTGTGAACACCCTTTAGCATCCATTGTGCTAAGCAAAAGCATATTTCCACGGCGCTTTCTCTCTGGTAATGGAGATTTCACAGGGCGGTAGGTGTGCGATCTACCCAGAAGGACTCTTCTGTGTATTTCTTGAGAGGCTCCGTTTACATCTGGTATTAACATTCATTTTAGAGGTCAATTTAAATCAGGATGATGCCAAATACAAGTGTTAAAGGAAACATCAGATGCCCATTTTCCACAAGTTGGTTTGATTCTTCAAGGTCTTCATGAAATATCCGCAACACACTTCAGTTAAAATTCTTTGAAGGAGAAGTTCACTTCCAGAACAAACATTTACAGATAATTTACTCACTCCCTTGTCATCCAAGATGTTCATGTCTTTCTTTCTTCAGTCGTAAAGAAATTGTTTTTTGAGGCAAACATTTCAGGATTTTTCTCCATACAGTATCAGCTTATTAAGCTTAATATCCCTGTTTACTTGCACTTCAGTAACCTACCAACGCAAGTAATCTACGTTTACATGACTTTGTTAATAAGCCAGGTTATATTTCCATTTAGTGATGTCAAAATATAATCATTTGCATGTCTGACTCTGAGTATTCCATATGTTTGTCAGTTGTGATGTTAAAGCTTGCAGCATATCAGCACATCAGCATATCAGCACGAAACTTACAGCACATATTATCCTCTCATGCAGTTATAAATGCAACGTTTTAATTTCCTTCTTTCCACGTTTAATTTCCTCTTTCAACGTTTTATATTTCCTTCTTTCTTTACTGCAAAACTTTTGCTCTGTCTAGATGCGCTTAAATCTGCATCAACAATGCGTTCCTATCACACATGCGCACTTTAAAGGGGTCATCGGATGCTAAGTTCACTTTTTCATGTTGTTTGAACATTAATGTGTGTTGGCAGTGTATGTACAAATCTACCCTATAATGATAAAAATCCATGCAGTGGTTTTTAATTAATCTGTAAAAATAATATCCCCTTTTTTAAATCGAGCCATTCTCAGATGCCTGTCGTTGTGGCGTCACACCGACAGAGGCCGCTCCCGCGATAGTTGATTGACATGAGCTTCTTACCACAGATCAGCTGTAACAGTCCAACCTCTTTGTTTCGATGCCGGAGCAGGGATGTAAGTTAGACAAGAATATCTCTGAGCGATTGAGGTGTTGTGTCGCTGGATGTAATAATGAACATAGTGGTCGTCATTGACTCCTGACATCTGAGCCGCTGAAGATGCAGTGGATTACGTTTGTTTGTGAAGGGAATGCGCCTCCCGATCTACATATATCTGTCTATGTTCGTACAAATCATTCATGATCCAGCTTCACTTACAGCAGAAGTGAGTATAAGGATTTTTTATGAATCTTTGCGATCACCTTTCCTAATAAAGTGCTTGTTAGCAAGTTTAGCGGCTAAAGTAAACAGGCTCGTCTTTCCACAGAGAGAAGAGAGGGGCGGGGCGAGCAGAGCTCATTTGCATTTAAAGCAGCCTCGACCAGAATGAGATGATTTTTGCAGAGCTGATTTTGGCAAGGTAAAAAGGGTGTTGTTTTACACAACCATTGAGAATTTTTAACCAAAGTATATTATAGACTTTTCATTAAGACCCTAAAGAATCATATCAAAATTGTGGAAAATGGGCATCCGATGACCCCTTTAACAAGCTGACAGAAAGCAGGATATTGCATTTACATGCAGCGCCAAATCGGGGTAAGAGGCAAAAAACTACCTGTGTCGACTGGTTTACACTTACGCTGTTTATGACCTTACTCCGATAAAAGAATACAGGTTACCGCGTTAACATGACCACATGCGTTTTTAGCTTATTAAGCATAACCGGCTTAAGAACGTGCATGTAAACCATGGGTGTCAAACGCTGGTCCTGGAGGGCCACAGGCTTGTAGAGCTTAGATTTAACCCTAATAAAAAAACTCCTGATCCAACTAATCAAGTCCTTCAGGCTTAATTGAAAACTGCATAGTATGTGTGTTGGAGCAGGGTTGGAACAAAATTTCTGCAGGGCTGTGGCCCTCCAGGAACTGAGTTTGACACCCCTGATGTAAACACACTCAGTAGTGCCCATGAGTTGCAGTTCCAAAATGCAGTTTAAATGCCGCCTCAGAGGGCTCTAAACAATCCCAGCCGAGGAAGAAGTGTCTTATCTAGCGAAACAATTGGTTATTTTCTAAAAATGACAATTTATATACTTATCCACGAATGCTTGTCTTGTCTATAGCTCGAAAAACTCTCATCTCATTTTCTCCTCCAACTGCAAAATCGTCCTGCATCGCTGTTTTATCTTTTTTTCTAAAAGGTGTTTGACCCTCCTTGCATGTTCACTTTGTAAACACTGGGTCGGTACTTCTACAACACCCTTTTTACCTCATCAAAAACAGCTCTGTTCACAGCGACTCATTTCGGTGCATGTCTCTTTAAATGACAATGAGCTACTGCTCACCCCACCCCTCTCTTCCGTTATTTGTGTATTCGGTGGTGCATTACCATCCAAAACAAAACTAATCTGCTGCGTCCCAGTGACTCTGATGTCAGGAGAAAATGAAGACACTTATGTTCACTTTTACATCCAACTACAAAACACCTGTATTGCTTACGAGACGTTGTGGCTACGGCTGCTTGAGTGTGGAGAAAATGGCGGACAGTGTACAACTGGCTGAGGGTGAAAATATATGCTAATACGGGACAGTCCGTCAGCGGTTGTGGGCAGGGCTGGAGCAATATGATGTCATGGCTTTTTGGGTATTGAAAAAGTGTGAATTCAAGAGTGAATGGATTTTTATAATTTGTAGAGTGGTTCTGTCTACACACTGCTAAGACAGATTTATATGGAAACACCATGTAAAAGTGAATTTTGCATCCGATGCAATATATTTGGGAGAAACAGTAGTGACATTTTCCTCCTTTTTGTGATCGGATCCCCAGAGACGGATCTTAATACCAGGTGTAACCAGGGCCAAAGTCTCATGGTCTGATTAAACACAGAAACCCCTTTGCAAACAACAAAGTTTGGAGAACCCAGCCTGCTTCTGGAACGTCTAACCTTCACCCAAGCATTGCATTCCAAAATTTCATTAGCGGTTTGGAGAGAATAAATAGAGAGGGAGGGAAACACAAAAGAAGAGAATGTTAATTCCCATGTAATGTTCCCAAATGAGAGGAGGAAAAAGAAACATGCTTTTTCATTGACATGTGTGAGTATGGAAACAGTTGACTTGCTAATTCACAGACTTCAGCTGGTGCAGATCTTCTACCCAACTGATGTACAGCAGATGACATTATCACTCTCGCACCTTAATTTCTTTGTTTCTTTTTTCATTCAGCTCTCCAGCATTCACTCGATTTTTTTCATTGTTGTTTATGGAAAGTTCTGAGGTAGAGCAGAGGGATGGAGGGAGAGAGAGGATGGCAAAATAAATAATAGCTGGCTGCAAACGCATGTGCACCGCAGCTGGAAGTGATTTCGTCTCTTTTAGAGTGGTCAGAGGCATTATGGGAAAAGTCCAGATGGGCACAGGTGCAGTTGGTGGGCAGTGTGAGCCAAAATCAGCTCGGAGAATTCAAACGGAGAAGTAAAAACAGCAGTCAAGCACAGCTGACCACTTCAAAACAACATCCCGTGAATGACGCTTGCTCTTATTGGGCATTAATTAGAGGTTGTCTTCTCTTTCTTGCCATCTTTTTCTCTGCTCTTTGTTCTCACACTTGACTGCCCCCTACATGCCACGGAGATTTTGTGGATTAGCTTTGGATAACTCAAAACATAATACATGGCATAGGGTTTTTTTAGCTTCCAGCAATCTTTTAGCAGGACATGTTTTTCACAGCAGTGTTGGCCAGAATTCAGAATGAAAAAAAAAAGATTATTTTCATTCTTGAGCAAGAATTTAAATTAAAAAAAAAATAGTATATTATTAATAATAACTACCATCCACAATTATCACCACATTGTTTCAAGTCCATTAAAAATACACTTTTATATGAACTTATTTATTTATTTATTTTGTGCATTTATTTAATTTTAGTTGTATTACAAAAACTTACATATGAAATAAATTGGAATTAAAATTCACCTTCCAACGTAATTGCGGTTAAAGGGCATTCTTAATTCAATTTTGGATGACACTCAGTCCAAATTAGAGAGGGTGAGATACTGGAAATATTGAGGCATTTTAATATTGTTTGACATTTTTCTAAACCATTTTGTGTAAATTCTGCATTTTCTTCCTGCATTTGGATACATTACATCAGATGCAAAAGTGCATCAAAAAGTTATATGATATCCATCTTTAGCTGATTGAAAACTATTTTATTTGTGAGTATTTAGAGGTAAGCAGTTCATGCAGAACAGAGTAGACCATTTGCAGCATATGCTTGTGGAGCACTTTCTGGACCAAGGTTTCTTAGTTGCTTGCATACTAATTTTACATGCTTTCCTTGTCTCGTCTTTTCTTACTGCCAAGAGAAGTCTGGTAGCACATCGATGCACTTGGGTTTTCCTCTCCTTTCTGGTTTGCTAGACAAATCTCTTCATCTCTCTGTCTAATCTCTCCGTGCCGTCGTCTCCATCCTGTCAGCCTCTATGTCTTGAACCCGCTGTCAGCCCACAGTGACCATCTGTGTCTGTTTAATAAGATCATGGAGAGAGTTTCTCTTTTCCTGTCTCTTATTTTCTCTCACACACCCTCTCTCTCTTTTTGCACTTGTCCAAAAACAAACTCTGCCATTTGACTTGGCAGCGCCAGTAGAGGAGTCTTCAGGAATTCTTTCCCTTTAGACAAAAGAGCAGGAAAATAATCAGTTATTGCTCAGTGCTCTAACTACGTATGTGCTGTGAGGAGAAGAAAGTGGGAAATTACTAGACAGCATGAAGCGTACAGAAAAAATTAAAGGGTACACCACAGAGAAACGGGAGAATGCTCAGGCTGGTCTCTAGGAGCTGAGGGAAAGATGGAATGGAGGGATGAATAAACAGAGAGGGATAGGAGCATTGTTGGAAGGGGTCAGAGGTCAAATAAAACTCAGCCGTCTGAAAGCCCACCACTCTGAGCAAACATGCCAGTAGAGATGAGTTGAGCTGCATGGGGCTTCATGGCATTTATTAAACCCTGTGTGTGTGAGGAGGGTCAGGTTTTGCAGAGGGGTGATCTGTTAGGACAGGATTTGTTTTCTAAATGACGTTACAATTTTTAACTTACAACATCTGTGTTTTCATGTGATGAACAAGGCTGGGATCTATGTATCTCTGAATGTGGGTGTTATGGAAGGGTATGTGAGCCCTTTGAAATAAATAGAGATGTTTACAGGTATGACCGGTGATGCGAGGACCCTATTGGAATTGCTCAGATTCTTCTTCTTCTCCAAAATGAATCGCATTTTTGAGGGCCTAAACATGCTCAAAAACTAGTAAAATTTCCATGTGGTTTACGTCATGTCGAGAAGACGCTGTATCCTACGCTGTGAGAGTAAATTTGTTTTATATTCACTTCCAAAAGATGAATCTACAAAGAATCAGTGGTTAAGATTCATTTTTCAACAACACCTTAGCAGTACAGTTTTAGTCTTGTGTTGTGCTCCCGTCAATGACTGCTTTTCCATTCTCGGGGAGTACAATGTGGGATTCACCAAACGCTTGCTTTTAAAAGATGAATCAGTGCCCAGTTTATTTGGACCGGCTTGCTCGTCTAACCCTCTACCTGTAAGTATGATTAATAATTGATTATTATTAATATCATGTCTTGCTAACCGGCTAACTCACGCTTCTGTAGTTCTGTTGTTCAGCTGTGGGCCCACTGTAGTCGAAAAATTTGAGCTTGATGCAGCTTGACTGTCTGTCTGTTTCATTAGTTGAAGTCATGATAAAGGATGGCATACGACATTACACCGTGTAATGCATTATACAGTGTTAAAGTTTACAACATAGAGGTGTGCCCGGTTCGCAATTTGCAATTTGCGAGCACTTTCCACGGTAGTCCGTGCTAACTTGTTGATCAGTCACTTCAAACGTTTCATCGTTAGATTCTGGCTCGAATTAGTAAGGTAAAATCGATGCCATCTTTTCTATGTATTGACAAGTCTCCAGGGCTGTCATTCAGTTATGGCATATTATGGTTATATCCAATCTGCCCCAAACTTCACACATTCGATAAGAGTCCTGGCCTGACTTGAAGACATCTAAAGACATCTAATATCTAAGATGTTAAAGACATCTTAATATTTCTGTGGAAACTGGATAGTATGAATATATATATATAATTCTTTGATGAATTTAAAGTTCAAAATAGCATTTATTTGGAATCAAAATATTTTGGAACGTTACAAATTTTTAATTCATTTAAAGGGATAGCTCTCCTAAAATGAAAGTTCTGTTATTATTTTCTCACCTTCATGTTGTTCCAAACCACTAAGAACTTCATTCATCTTTGCAACACAAATTAAGATATTTTTGATTAAAATTCCAAGAGCGTTCTGACCCTGCATAGACAGCAACACAACGCAGTAAAATAGTGTATGTGACAGTGGTTTAACCGTAATATTATGAAGCTGTGCTAATACTTCTTGTTCGCAAATAAAACAAAAATAATGACTTGATTCAAACAATTACTTCTCTTCAATATCAGTCTTTGCCACTTGTACACGAGAGTACCACAATGTAGAACCAGGATGAGCAGAGGAAGGTGCACACTATAAAACTTCGTAAACATGTCTGAAGATTTCAGCAAAGATGACTTGCAATTTTTGCCTAGCCTTATTAATAACTAGAATATACAGATGATGAACTAAGAGAGATGGACATTCCACATCAGGATGCTGGTTTCTGCATCAGCAGCACCACATGCATGTGTCGTGGTACTCTCGTGAATGTGTGTCGAAGACTGACACGGAAAAGAAGAAATTGTTAAATAAAGTCGTTATTTTTGTTGCTATTTTTGTTATTCTATTGAATCACGTCAACAGGTCACGCGGAATGTAGGCGGAACTACAGACCCAGTGTTTACAAAGCGAATGCACAAAGACTAAGAAAGTGCAAGTAAAGGTACAACAAAGGTACAAAAAAGGTACTCTCAAGTTGTAGGAGAAAATAAGATGGAGTTTTTCGTCATACTCAGTACACAGACGATGAACTTACACGTGATTCGTAGTAGTGATGGGAAGTTCGGATCATTTTACTGACTCGGACCTCTGAGTCTCGTTCAGCAAAATGAACAAATCTTTTTGTGAATCATTTTGTTCATTTTAGCAAAAATTTTCAGTTGTTCGTTCATCATGTGACAGCCCCATAAGATGAACGAACGACTTGAAAAACCCAAAGACTCGAAACAGGTGAACTAATTCCAATACAGAACGTAATAGGATGTTGCGCATGCGAGACTGAACGAATCACTCCCCGAGACGACTCCTTCTTCCCGAGTCACATTGAAGATTCATTCAAAATTAAAGAATCGTTCAAGAACGACCCATCACTAACTCGTAGCATCGTGGACACGCAGCCCAGAGCCTGTGCTACACAAGCTTTTGTGCTTAAAAAGTATATCATTTTTATTTTTCGAAAAAAATGACAGATCATTTCACTAGATAAGACCCTTCTTCCTTGGCTGGGATCATTTATAGCCCTTTGAAGCTGCATTTAAACTACATCTTGGAAGTTCAAAATGGAGTTATCCTTAAACAACAACAACAACAAAATAAACTGGCCACAAACTTTTGAATGATTAGTTTAGTGAACTTTCCCTATAGGGTAACACTATCTTTAATTTTTGACAGGAATGAAAACAAAGCTGTGCGAGAAAAAAGCAAAGTGTTCAGTGGATTGTACTGTTGTTTACCAACACAATTGTTCAGCTGACAAAACAGCTTTAAGTAGGAAAAACTCCTTAAAACTGTTTTTAAGTGGTGAATTGTGAAAATTAGATGCTCCACAGCCTTTAAAAGTCACTTACTGCCTCATTCTCATCCATATTAAATTTGATGTCGTCTATCCAGACTAAGGTCTACTGATTTAAGTACTTTAATTTTACTCAGACAGTTGGCACATAAAAGCACATCAGGCTGCATAATGAGAAGTGAAAGAAAGGACACACACAAAATGGTAGGTAAGTAATTTGCTATGTAATTTTGATCAAACCTGTTCAAGAAAAACATACATGTTTGATTGAGTGTTAAAATCACCAGGTACATCTTTGAAGCCCAAATTAGCCTAACCTCCTCAGGAAAGACTAGATGAAATACTAAATATTTGTTATAACTGAAATGTGAAAAAGAAAATAAGATTTTGTGAGTGATAAGGCAGGGTTAGGGGATAGAAAGTCTCAGTATATACACAATAGAAGGCAATGGGAATTCCTAACTATGATAGATAAACAAACATCTGTGTCTGTGTGTGTGTGTACTGCACTCTTGCATTGATCCTTTCACATTCTAAGGATAGCGACCCCTCCCACTGGGAGAGATAAGTGACTCCCACTGCTCTTTATCAGACCCTGGGGCGTCTGATAGCATCTAAACCATATGATGCTCATTCCTGGGCAGAGCGAAAGAATAAGACAGAGAAAGATTGAGAGTCCTTCCAACTTCTCTCTTATCTACAGGACAGGTTTTCGTCCATTTAATGCCCTCGGACAGAGTAATTCTCCTCGAGTGATTTGTAGTTTTCACAAACTCTTGCTGGAGGGTGTGCTGAAACATGAGCGTAACCCATGAGTTTTAATATGAAGATAAATGCGCTATGGAAACCGGAACAAAGACTCCTACCGCTGCTGTTCATTCATGCAGACAGACCTGTGTGTGTGTTTGAGAGAGGCTAAATGAAAAGCAGACAGTGACACTGTGTCAGGTTCTCCTGCTCAGGGTCACAGATGAGATCTGGAGCACAGCTGGGCCGCTCGGCGCGCTCCCCACCCAAACCTGCAGTCTTATCAACATCACATCCTCTTTCTCTCTCTCTTCTCTCTACGATTCATCCTCATCATAATGTTTATTCTCCTTTCATCTGCTCCCTGCCCTTCCTGTGCCATTTTCCTTTCATGTGCGTGCGTGTGTGTCCACTAATGTTGTCCGAATCTGAGTGTGATTGTATAGTCAACATGTAGGTGTATTTCATGTGCTCCATTTGGTGTTTACATTACTTTAGGATGCAAAAAACAGCAAAAATGCCATAAAATGCCACTTCCATTTTTGGCTAAAAGAGAAAATAGGCAGAATAGTGAAACCAGAAACCATTACTTCATTCAGTAACACAGTCATTAAAGTGTTAGTTCATCCAAAAATGAAAATTCTGTTATCAATTACTAACCATCATGTCGTTCCAAACCCGTAAGACTTTCATTCATCTTCAAAACCCAAAGCTTTTTTAAGGAAACCTGAGAAATTTCTGTCCCTCCATTGAAAGTCCATTCACCCCATAGTTTGATGATTCAAAACATTCATAAACCATTGTAAAATTAATTAAAATTTTTCATCAATTCATGCAATTCTTTTTCTGTTTTTATAAACTTTTTGAATAGAAACTAGTATGTGTGGAGCCTCTCAAACTCCATCTCTGTATATTGCTGTGGGTTTACGTTTATTATAACATTCATCTGGGAACGCAATGTGAGCCATTTCATCAGATTTATAAAGTAAATCATTTATAAATCTACGCAAACACAGGACAATACCTCATTATCTATCTTAATATGCTAACTGTTCATCACGATTTCAAACCCTCACTGAGTTCACACATTTTAATGTCTACATATTCAAGAAATTACAGTGGCTGCAGCATTTCTGTCATAAAGATATGAGTAAATATTACAGATTAGGTGGACTTCTGAATTAAATGTTGTTTAGTTAATATTAAACAAGGATTAGATCGCGCTGCAAAGTGTTAAAACCGTTGGTGCCCTCTGCAGGCATTTGTTAAAACTACATGCACTACAGTTATTTAAAAAAAAATAAAAGTATACACAAATACAAATCCCTTAAAGGAGAAGTCCACTTCCAAAATAAAGATTCACATATAATGTACTCACCTCCTTGTCATCCAAGATGTTCACGTCTTTCTTTCTTTTTCAGTCGTAAAGAAGAATTTTTTTTTCGAAATGATCGGTTATTTACATTATAAAAATACAATTTAAATACTTTTTATTCTCAAACGCTTGTCTTGCCTTGCAGTCCTTGAACTCTGTGTATTCTGACTCAAGACAGTTAGGGTATGTCGAAAAACTCAGTCCATATTTTCTCCCTCAACGTCAAAAATAATTTCAAAATCATCCTACATCACTGCAGAAGTACTGACACAGTCTTTGCAAAGTGAACATGGAAAGAAGATCAAACACCCTTAACAAAAAAAGGTAAAACAGCGATATAAGATGATTTTGAAGTTGAGGGTGAACATGAGATGGGAGTTTTTGTCATGAACAGGAACAAAAATAGTCCAGGCAGAGTATGACAAGACGAGTGTTTGGCATTAAAAAGTATATAAATTGTATTATTTTTATGAAAATAACCGGTTGTTACGCTAGATAAGACCCTTCTTTCTCAGCTGGGATCGTTTATAACCGCATTTGGGATCATTTGAAGCCGCATTTAAACTGCATTATGGAAGTTCAAAATCGGGACACAATATCAGTCCATTATATGGGGAAAAATGCTGAAATGTTTTCCTCAAAAAACATAATTTCTTTACGACTGAAGAAAGAAAGACATGGACATTTTGGATGACAAGGGGGTGAATAAATTATTTGTAAATTGTTGTTCTGGAAGTGAACTTCTTGTTTAAGAAAATTAACAGTGGTTTTACTATATTAAATGTGTGGTATACTGTGTAATACTTTAGTTGTAATACTTCACATGTGCTTCACTTTATTCATTTATTTTTATTATCTATTTCTCTTTTTTGAGAATTTAAAATGGAAGACATTGTCTGAAAAGTGAGATCTCTGATTGAAGTCCTTGAAAAGAAAAAATAGTGCTTGAAAAGTCCTTGAAAGTCCTGGATTTTCATTTTACAATATCTGTACGAACCCTGTTACTTGATTTTGATACTTTATTTGAACTAATTATTATTGCCTCATTGCTATAATATATGTATATTAAATAATTTTAAAGGCTATTGGTCACTTAGGTCTATTTTTATTACCACAAAAAAAAATCATTATAATTATCCAATTACTCGATTAATTGTCAGAATAATCGACCGGATACTCGATTACTGAAATAATCATTTGTTAAAGCTCTAATAACGACCAATCAGAACATATTTGATATTTATAGTACATTTATTTAGAGCATGATTATGGACCAATGAGATTTAACTGTGGGTCGGAGCTCCTTAGTATTACAAAAATAGAAACCAGGTGACCACAAGAAGATTTTGTCGCATATCACAGTTGCAGCTGGTAAGGATAAACTCAGATTTATCTGAGTTTATCACTCGGTTAGGACACAGTGCAGGACTGAATAGTCTGAATGTGACTTTATGTGATACTATGTGCAGAAATGACGCACTAATGCAGCCTAAGCCCAAACAAACATAGCATTTCACGGCAAATCTTTGCAGAAAAGTCCAATTTCACACATGGACTGCGCCAGCACTGCCAGCAGGCCTCTGTCTCGCAGACTAGAACCAGAGTAAATGTGCGAGTGTGTGTGTTTCACTAATGGCAGGCATATGTTGTCTTGACTGTGTCCTGTGTGTACGGTACATGTGACCTGATGACAGAAAACAAGGAAGTGTGTGTGCTGTCATATCAGGAGCGTTAACTTGTGTTGAACGCATGTGAGTTTGTGTGTACAAAGGCAACTGCACTCATCCGAAGAGGTCAGCCTCCCCCGTCAATTTCAATGTATTCCGTTACAGCACGAAAAGGTTCCTGTCAGCACGTGCGTACACACTGCAACAAGAACAAGCTGTCTGAGCCTCAGCAGATATTGATGGAGCTTTCACAGACTGGCGCATAGACGCACCGTATGATTCTGTGGAGGAGCCAGCACTCTCTCAGTGCTGGCTGGAGTGCAGTCAGAGTCTGAAAGCAGAACGAAGTGACACTTTTTTCCTGATGGAAAATATGTACAGAGGGCTTGAGCTAACTTATGTCATCCATCTCTCGTGCTTTCACTCTCTATTTTTGGCTCTAACCATCCCAAGGCCCACAAGCTCTGTGTAACGTACACTTGTGTGTATTTATACAGATGCATGAACACCAATAAAATTCTTTATATATAAATGTATTTGTGAGAATAGTTTAAAGGGATAGTTCACCCAAAAATGAAAATTCTGTCATTAATTACTCACCCTCATGTCGTTCTAATCCTGTGAGACCTTTGTTCATCTTTGGAACACAAATTAAGATATTTTTGATGAAATCCGAGAGCTTTCTGACCTTGAGAGCAATGGAAATGGTCAAGTTCAAGGCCCAGAAAAGGGCATCGTTAAAAAGGTCCATTTGACATCAGTCGTTTAACCGTAATGTTATAAAGTTAGGAGAATACTTTTTGTGCACAAAGAAAACAAAAACAACAGTTTTATTAACAATTTTTCTTCTTCCGTGTCACTCACGACATAAGGGTAAGTAATTAATGACTACATTTTTGGGTGAACTTTACCTTTCAAGAGAGAGAGAATAGTTTTAGCAGAATTTTTTTATTTTTTATTTTATTTTATTTTAAAAGGAGTATTTTTCCCAGAAATGTTTTTTATTTTATTATTATTTTTTTTTTTTTGCTAATACTTTACAACTTTATCAGTTATGCTATTTATTGGACCTTAGCTAACATGGATTAACAATGAACAACTGTATTTTAAAGAACTAACGTCAACAAAGATAAAATACTGTACTGTACTGTAAATACTGTAACAAAGTATTGCTCATTATTAGTTAATGCATTTAATATAGTTAACAAATGGAACCATACTGTAAAGTGTTAACGTTTTTTATATATAATTTATTATAGAGAGCAATAGTTTGCCCTGAAAAGAAAATTAAGTTTGTACTTTTTCAAAAATATTTTATTTTATTTTAATTTATTTTATTTTTTGTTTTGTTTTGTTTGAAAATAAGTTTGTACATTTTAAAAATTATTATTTATTTTATTTTATTTTATTTTGCACATATTTTTAAGTTAATTTTTTATAGTAAAGGGTATAGTTTGCCCAGAAATTAAAATGAACATTTTATTTTTTATTTTATTTTATTTTATAAGGAATATTTTGCACATATGTTTTAATTTATTTATTTTTTTAGTTTGCCCGGATAATTAAATAATTAGATAATTAAAATGTACATTTTATTTTATTTTGTGAACAGAATATTTCACCAAGAAAGGGTTTCTTTCTTATTTTTAATTTATTTTGTTACCAAATAGTGTGATCTGTATGGAAGCCCGTTTCCGCAACTGAATAAAATTTTTTTAAAATGGTTATTGCTACTTTTTATTTCACAATTCTAAGATTTATTTTTTTTTTTCACAATTCTGACTTCTTTCTCAGAATTGCATGATATAAACTCACAATTTTGACTTTTTTCTCAGAATTGATATAAACTCACAACTGTGAGTTATAAAGTCATAATGGTGAGAGACAAACTCACAATTCCGACTGTTTTCTCAGAATTGCGTGATATAAACTTGCAATTCTGACTCTTTTCTCACAAATGCGAGTTCGTATCTCGCAATTCTGAGAAAGAAGTCAGAATTGCGAGATAAAAAGTCTCAATTACCTTTCTTTATTCTTTATTCAGTGGCGGAAACAGATTTTCATAGGTCCCAGACATGACCGATATGTTGAAACCTGTAGAACGCCAACTTCACTATTTAGGATGTTAATAAATCTGCCAAATAATATTTTGCTTTAAATCTGTTAATGTCAGTTGTGAGGTTTAGGTGTGTAGTAAATCATTTTTTAGCAGGAGAACTACTTGGTCTGTGACAAGTCCTTACTAAAAAAACTTCAAAGGTGTGTGTGTGTGTGTGTGTGAGTGAGGTGCATGCTGGCTTGGTCCGCCCTCTCAGACAAAGCCCAGCTCTCTTTCAGATCATCAGAATACATCATGTCAGCTCTTTCCCTCTCCTCCACACCCATCACTACACAGAGCGAGGGAGCGGGTAGCTTGGCAGAGGAGAGTGTGAATTAGAAGCAGATGAAGACGGGGAGTCACAGCCAGTGTTTCGGCAGGAACAAGAGCATTTTTACTCTCTCAGAGACCCGCATCCCAGAACACATCCACTATGCACACACATACAGAAACAGACACACACACACACAGAGACAGACAGTGCTTCCGTTTCTGCAGCTGGCTGAATCCTTATCATAGCCTGTGCGTGATGACACAGAGAGAGGGGAAAATGGGAAGAGGGATAAGACCAACATAGACAGACAGACGACAGGATGAACTCAAGGAAAAGAGACTGAGAGAGCCAAAGGATAAAGCCAGGCAGACAGACCTACACACACAAACACAGCGCCTCTTTGACTATGTGCTGTTCTTAATTAGAAAGTGGGAACTTCTTGCTCTTTCTCCCTCTCTTAGTGTCTCTCACTTTTGACTTTCTCTCTTGGCCATGCCCAAGTCTCCAAACCAAAGAGACGTTTATTACTTTACAAGAATGTTCCACAGGTGAGGGCAAGGCCAATTTGTAAATGAGCCACTGGGCAACTTGCAAGGCAAAACATGCCAAACTGCAGGAATCACAGCTAGATTTGCATTCATTTATGTCTCGTTTCATTTTAGTCTTCATTAGCCTGTCACAATATTATTTATTTGTATATTTATGTGTATTTTAGAGTACTTTAATCATTAAATGTTACATTGATGCAGTGTCATAGGGTTTAGTTACTGTTATGGCTCCTCATTGGGCTTTAGAAAAAGTTAAATTGAACACTGTATGAATTTATGTTCATTTAAAGAAATGGAATATCAAAATATTCTGTCATTTAGACACCCTCAGGTGGTTCCAAACCAGTATTACTTTTTTCCCTTCACTGGAAAACAAAAGAAGTGCCATTTTCCATATAGTGAAAGCATGCAGTGTCCGACAACATGAGGATGAGTAAATGTGACATACGTTACCGTCCAAATGTTTGGGGTTGGTAAGTTTTTCTAAACTTTTAATATAAGTTCATACTGTCAGCAAAATGCATTGATCAAAATTGACAGTAAAAAATTTAACATTCAAATAAATGATGTTCTATTCTGTTTTCATTTATTAAAGAATCCCGAAAAACGTATCGGTTTTCACAAAAAGTTTCCACAGTTTCTCTTGAGCATCAAACCATCATATTAGAATGGTTTCTGAGGGATCATGTGACACTGATGACTGCTGAAAACTCAGCTTTGCCATCACAGGAATAAATTACGTTTTATTACCCTGCTGAAAAAAACAATAGACACCGTCATAAAATTTATAATGGTTTTACTGGTTACAATGGGACATGTATTGGTTTTAATTGAAGCTGTAAGGGACCCTGTTGGTCTCTACTGGTAATTAGTCACCTTCTATTTGTGGCTTGGTAAAACCAATAAATCCTAACGGAATATGTCCCAAAACACACTTTTTAAAGGATAAGTTCACTTCCAGAACAACAATTTACAAATAATTTACTCACCTCCTTGTCATCCAAGATGTTCATGTCTTTCTTTCTTCAGTCATAAAGAAATGTTTTTTGAGGAAAACATTTCTGCATTTTTCTCCATATAGTGGACTTCTATGATGCCCCGATTTTGAACTTCCAAAATGCAGTTTAAATGCGACTTCAAATGATCCCAAATGCGGTTGCAAACAATCCCAACCGAGAAAGAGGGGTCTTATGTAGCATAATGATCGGTTATTTTAATAAAAATAATACAATTTATATACTTTTTAATGCCAAACGCTCGTCTTGTCTTACTCTGCTTGGACTGTTTTTGTTCCGGTTCATGACAGTTAGGGTATGTCGAAAAACTCCCATCTCATGTTCTCCCTCAACTTCGAAATCGTCCTTTATCACTGTTTTACATTTATTGTTAAGGGTGTTTGGTCTTCTTTGCATGTTCGTGTTGCAAAGACTGGATCGGTACTTCTGCAGCGATGTAGGATGATTTTGAAATGATTTTTGAAGTTGAGGGAGAAAATACGATTGGAGTTTTTCGACATACCCTAACTGTCCTGAGCCAGAATACACAGAGTTCATAGAGAGAAAGGCAAGACGAGCATTTGAGATTAAAAAGTCTTTTTAAAGAAAATAACCAATCGTTTCGCTAGATAAGACCCTTCTTCCTCAGCTGGGATCATTTACAGCCACTTTTGGGGTCGTTTGAAGCCGCATTTAAACTGCATTTTGGAAGTTCGAAATCGGGGCACCATTGCAGTACATTATATGGAGAAAAAATGCAGAAATGTTTTCCTCAAAAAACATAATTTCTTTACGACTGAAGAAAGAAAGACATGAACATCTTGGATGACAAGAGGGTGAGTACATTATATGTAAATCTTTGTTTTGGAAGTGGACTTCTTTAATGGTTTTAATAGTTAAAATATGATGGCTTGTAATGTTTGTAATAGTAGTAGAAGTGTGTAGTGGAAACCATTAGAATTTTCTGTGATGTTTCTATAGTTTTTTTTTAGTAGGAATATCCAAGTAGAAAAAAAGTTGTTTTAAATTCTAATAATATTTCAAAATAGTACTGTTATTACTTGTTTTGGTCAAATAAATGTAGCCTTGTTGAGCAGAAAAGACTTCTTTCATAAACTTTCTTTTGAAACTTTTGTATGTTACAGTTTATATTTTGGATTAACTGTTTTTAACACAGAAGCGTTAGGTGTGGTGGTCCTGTAAACTGCACACTGTTTCGTGCATGTCTGTAATTCTAAGTTTATAGGTGTTTTCCAGCATAATTAACAGCTTTCACATCATTCATATGATGTCTTTAGTTCTGGGCAGTCTAAAAGCTCAAAGCTGATTTCATTTCTCTTGTATATTTACAGCTGTAGTTGTTTTCCCTCAGTGTTTTATTGTTGTGTCGTGTGTGTATTTTTTTATGGTGGTTTGCGTACATGTGTGTGTCTGTTTGTTTGCCTCCCAGTAGTAGCGTGCATTTGGCAACATTAAGTCTTTTGCTGGAATTGCAACAGCATTTGGTTTACTTCATTCCATATCTGTTTGTGTGTGTGTGTTTGTTTCATTTGTGGCTCTGTGTTTTGAAAAACAAACATTTTATTATTTCATTAGAACCTTTAATAATGTGAACCATTAGGAAAAACAGAGATCTGGGATTTGGTTTCCAAGAATTCACTAAAAATAAGAATTTAGATTTTTTTTTCACTTGAGGACATGATGGGCCAGCAACCAATCAGAAGCAATCCTGTCTTCCAGTGTCTGCCAGCAACCAATCACAAACCAATCTCTGGCCTAACAGAGACAGCTAACTAAATCCTTGGAAATCAAAAGCTATTTTTTTTTTTAAATAGTTGCTTTTTATAAAATCCTGATAGATATAAACTATTATTATTGATTGGTAATCACTTGCACTACACAGAGCATACAGAAACACTGCACACACCTGTGCCCACACACTTCGGTGGCATGGATTTTATTGCCAAACCCCTAAAATAAAGTGTGTTTTTTCTTGAGAAACCTTTAGAAAAGTACAGAGCGTTGCTGATGTTGACAGAACAGCAGGGAAGAAGGAAAGTTTTGCACTGTATTTCAACCAATGAAACCAAAGAATCCATGGCAACGCACACACACACACACACTCACAACTCTGTTCTGGAAACTAGAGCCTTTATTAAAGTCGTGACATTTTATTAAAATGATGATTTGAACTTTTTCAAATAACTGTGGTTGGTAATAAAAACCCTTTTTTTCATTCTAGTATGATACACAGAAAAAAACGTTGAACTTCAAAAGTAAATGTATTCATTTATTTATTTTTAATGAAAAATCGTAAAATGCTACTAGTGCTATGGAAATTCTACAAATGACTTTCATGCAAGAAAAAAAAAATCGAGAATGAATCTTGATTAAAGGAATAGTTCAACCAAAAATGAAAATTTTGTCGTCATTTATTCACCCTCATGTTGTTCCAAAATTGTATAGTTTTTTTTTATATATGTTGAACAAAAAAGAACTGAATAGTTTAAAACGGTTTAAACCAACATTGAAAATTTTCATTTTTGAGTTAATTATTCCTTTAAAATTCTATACCAGTCAAAAGTTTTTGAACAGTAAGATTTTTATTCTTTTTTTTAAAGAAGTCTCTTCTGCTCACCAAGCCTGCATTTTTTTTTATCCAAAGTACAGAAAAAAGTAAAATTATTTTTACTATTTATAATAACTGTGTTCTGTTTGAATATTTTAAAATATAATTTATTTCTGCGATTTCAAAGCTGAATTTTTAGCATAATTACTCCAGTCACATGTTCCTTCAGAAATCATTCTAATATTTTGATTTGCTGCTAAAAAAAAACATTTATTATCATGTTGAAAACAGCTGAGTAGAATTTTTTTGATGAATAGAAAGTACAGAAATACATTATTTATCTGAAATAGAAATCTTTTGTAACATTATACATGTCTTTATCATCACTTTTGACCTATTTTTTGTGACCAAGCATCCTTGCTAAATAAAAGTATTAATTTCCATAATTTCTCCCCCCCCCCAAAAAAAGAACTTTGAATCTTTCTATTCACCAAGGTACTCAACTGTTTTAAATATTGATAATAACAATAATAATAATAATAATAATACATTTTTCTTGAACAGCAAATCAGCATATTAGAATGATTTCTGAAGGATCATGTGACTGGAGTAATGATGCTAAAATGTTAGGTTTGATCACAGGAATAAATTACATTTTAAAATATATCACGTTGAAAACAGCTCAGGTTTCTTTAATGAATAGAAAGTCCAGATGAACAGCATTTATCTGAAATAGAAATCTTTTGTAACATTTATAAATGTCTTTATCATCACTTTTGATAAATAGAAAGCAGTTATTTTAAATAATTTCAAACTATTTTGCAATATTACTGCTTTTGCTGTATTGTGGATCAAATAAACGCAGGCTTGGTGAGCAAAAGAGACTTCTTTAAAAACATTAAAAATCTTAATGTTCAAAAACTTTTGACTGGTGGTGGAAGTATCTAAAATTTTCTGGTGAAATAATGAGTTCACTTCCATTTCTCTGTGATATAATAGACCTCAAATATGGCTTGGGTCCCTCCATCAGAGAAAGTCTAATAGATTTTTCCACTTATTGAATAATCTGTCAGCTAAAATCGTAAATCCTGATTGCTTAGAAAAAGTAATGGCACATCTCTCCTCGACAAACCACATGATTTGAGGTATCATCTGTTGCTCAAGCAGCACGAGCCAAAGTTTAATACTAAACCTTACGGATTTATCCAAATCCCAAACCTTAAATAATACTAATGATGATTGTCTTACCAAGCACCACTATTTGTAAGTTTTAAACATGTTAAAAAAATGTAAACTGTCACAGATTTATTCATCCCTGTGGGAAATAGTGCCATTAATGTGTAAGTCCTGTTTATAAAATTTGGTAACTTGGAGCAGGTGAGTAAGTGGGACATTTTGTGGTAGCGCTTAACGTTACTTCTGCTGGACCAGCTGTAAGCAGTAAATCCGGCGGTGCCGCCAGGCTGATCTCAGCTGATTTAATTTGACGAGTCGTCCCTTTCCTGCTCTGGACAACACTGACTCCCATCACATTACGGGCCGTACTGAGGCCTCATGGGACTGCATACAATGGAGCTCTTTTATTGGCCTCTCAACTACTGTTCTCTCACTCTCACTCTCTTTCTTTACCTCTCTGATTTTGTTCATAAATTTGAGCGGGGCCGCTCTGTTTGAGAGCAGAGAACTTGGGTAAAGCTGGTCTAAAGTCTCCTATTTCTGTAATAGATGGTGCTGATTAAGTCTTTAGGGGACTCTTTTGCAGCTGTGGGAGGTGTGTAAGAGGATATTTTGTAGCAAATTATGGATGCAAGGCATTGTGAGGCACAGCCAAAGATGTAGCAAACTTTATAAATGGAGGGAACAGAAATCAGAAATTTTCTTTATGTTTCTATGTGTGCTTTGCTGCAGTGCCATGGAAAAGAAAAGATAGAAAAGAAAAAAATATCTCATCAATGTACATGAGCCAGGCTGATGAAGTTTATAAAATGTCCTGGATTATAATATTAGCATGGGCCAAATAGCAAATCTGTTTTTCAGTAGTTTATTGTAGTCCAGTTTTCAAATGCCATATCTGACGTACACACACACACACTAGTATTTCTCTCTTTATGGGGACATTCCATAGGCCAAATGTGTTTTCTACTGTGCAAACCCCTAACCCTACCCCTCACAGAAAACTTTCTGCATTTTCAGATTTTATTTTCAAAACATTTTATTCTGTATGATTTACAAGCTCGTTCCCTTATGAGGACCTAAATTTACTTGTATTATTATACTGGGGACATTTGGACTCCATATCATAGTGAATATCAGTACACACACACACTGCTTCAAACTGGCCGTTCTGTGACCCTACAGCTATCTGTTTTTCAGATCTCTATGGGACTTAAGCTACTGTCTGTTTTGGCAATGCCCCAGGTCATTTAACCTTTCTCACCCAGTCTTTCTGTATCTTTGTCACTCATGTTTAATCACAGAGGTTTTCTTTCACCCATTAACAATGTATATAGAGGTGTTCATGCATAAAATTGTGTGCAAACATTTTCACACAGAACTAATTTTTAATTTAAATTTTAAATTTTAATTTATTTTATTTTATTAAAAAAAAAATTAGCTTTGCCATCACAAGAATTAATTACAATAAAAAAAGCAAAATGTTTTAATTGTAAAATTGGGAAATGTTATTTTAATTTAAAATAACTGTGATTTCAACTTTTTTTAAACTTTCTATTCATTAAATAGCCCTGAAAAAAATCATTTTGTAAAAGTTCATATATATATCAGCGTTGCCATGACTAGAATAACTTACAAATTACGGAAAAAAAAACTTTTAATTGGGAGTAAAATTGGGAAAAATTATTTTATTTTAAAATAACAGCATTTCCAATGCTGAAATATAGCCTTTGTGAGGAAAAGGGATTTCTTTCATAGACATTAAAGACCATTTACCAACCCCAAATGTTTGCATGATACTGCATGATGCTTTAATAGCCTTGTAAAAAGTAATAAATTTAAAATACATCTATTTCACACTAGGTATAGTTCAAATCTATTAATATATTTACTGACACATCGCTGGAGACTTACTAATATAAAAAAAAATTATCTAAGCATTTTTTGGAGTACTACTTGTGCACAATGCACATTTCTTTATATAAAGCTTAAAATGTGTTTTAATGTCACTATTGATGAGGATTGTATGATCTTTTTTAGCACAATCAAATATACTTCATTATATCTTTAGTTGGACTTCTGCACTACTTCTGCACAATTACAGTGCATTAAGTACAAAATTAGTTGTTCCAATTGAGCACTTTAAGTTTACCTTTGTAGTATACCAAAAGTATGCAGGGTATTTGTATTAAGTACATAAATATGTAAATGTATTTGTAGTATACTTAACATGAAATTTATATTGGTATCTTGTAAATAAATGTATCTTTTCTGTAGATTTATCTGGGATGGGCTCTGAATAAACATTCAACTGCAATATTAATGGTGCTACAACTACCAAGAATGCATCTTTAGCATTGTGAAGAAATCCATGTGTGTACAGTATGTTTTTTTGCATGAGCACTGACTTTTGCAGATACAAGCAAGAACACTCGAACGCAATTATTAGTAAATGAGACCCATATGAATGGTGAATTTAAATGACTTTGACAATGGCAAAGCCTAAACCTCTGAATGTTTTTGTCAGTGCATATATCTGACACAAAGCTCAGTTTCACCCGAACCTCAGGACCCAGTTGCTTCTCACGAAACGCCTGGTTTTCAGAATTAATATTAAAATTAAAAAAGACATTGGACTCGGACTGGATGTGTTCGGCCTTTTCCATCAAAATATCTGACAGACATCTCAACAATAAAACTGTATCTGTCAGAAGCACTTCAGTTAGGAAGAATGTGTTTTTGTTTATGTGTTTCAGAAGAGAACGATAGCAGCTCCCATCTTTCAATTGAGCCACTGCTCTTGTTTCATTTAGTAACAGATGCGCCGGGTGAGTGGTTGTGGTTTTGGTATCTTTTGGCAAGTGTGTGTGTGAATGCGTGGTGCGCTGTGCCTCCTAGACACAGACTAACCACATTTTTATCGCTGTGTGCGCATACATCGGTCGGTGACTTTATACATAATGGGAACGGCAAGACGAAGAAGTACTATTTCAGCAAAAATAAGCACTCAGTTGACGGCAAACACAGACATACTCATACTCTTGGCTGTATGTGGAAATGCTTCATTGTCAAGGTCTTTCCACATAGATTACAGACAGGGAATTGTTCGGCCCATAAACTGTGTGCAACCAGAATCCCTGAGTAGGGAAGATGAGCTCTTTGGGTTATTTCAGGTCACACCAGACTCAAACACCACTGACGCCTACAAGGGATATTAAGGGTGTCAATTAGACAGACAGAACACACACATAATTAAGTCCGGTTTGTGGGCAGTCTGACAAGACCCATGAGTCAAAGCACAGCTTCAAAGGTAGCCTTGAACACCATTTTCAGAGAACATTTAAACATTACATCTCTATTCATTTAAACAAACTCGAAACAGCTTTGCCCAGTGTGGTAACAGAACCCACACATCCAGGACACAGAACTGGATCAAACGGCTGGGATGTACAATAAACAGTAAAGCTTAGCTGAGATATGATGCTGGTTTGGTTGACGTAGTGCTGGGCAGTTTGACCAAAAATCTGTATCACGATTTTTCCCTGACTGTGCCTTATTTGAATCAGAATGGATAGAACGGTTGCAGAACAACTGCATTTTAATCATGATGCATGTTACATGTAGCATTAACAGTTTATTGGACTGTATAATTTTAACATTTAAAGCAAAAAAAGAGTAATGTGAACTTAGCCTTGTGAAATTGTACTACATAACAACTGCAGACAGGCTGAATGAGACGCAAATTCACTCTCTGACAGCAGGTGGCGCTTATGGAACAGCAGCAATATAGCATTTCCATGGCTAGAGCTGTAAACAAAGCAGTGCTAGCTATTAAATACTATATTAATATACATTTTACAGAGGCAAGATTTTCTTCACACCGCAATGCCATAGAATCAAATATCACAGCCAATCAAAAGTGTGTGTGGGCGGGCTCTTTCTGGAAGCGCACTGTACTCGCAACGAATGGATACATTTATAGTCTAATTCATAAATATTAAACCTTTTAACATTATTAAATGTACATACTGAGTGACTGATACCATCTTTGTTATGGAATATGCTTGTTGGTTCACATAGAATTCGCCGTTTAACGCACATCTTTAATTTATTTTCAAGATCTGAGGTAAACTGTTGTTGTTTTCGTTATGGCTATAAGGTCACGCAAACTGATATTTAAACTTAGACACTTTTAACATTGAATAAAGCACATAATCATTACCTGAGATTATCACTGTCATATAGTTTCTATGCTGTTTTTCCAGTCACAGCGTTGTGAAAATAGAAACCGTTTCTAAAATAGAAATTCAGTGTGTCGTTGTCACAGCTAGTTAGCACAAAAACTCAAATTACCAAACTTTTCTGAAGACAGTTCCTCTCAGAGATACATTCTTATAAACCCACACCCCCATTTCAGATTGTCTTTTAATATTGCAAGCATCTTGAACAGTGAGTTTCAGTTTGTCTGCTACAGTATTTTCTTCTCTTTGTTTTCGTCTTTAGCGTCTCTGGCTTCTGTTAACAGACGTTTACAGTTTGGTGATTTGCCCAGTTAAATAATTAGTTGTGTGTTATTAATAGCAATAGAAGTTCTCCATCCATTTAGTAAGAAGTGTATACGGTTAATAATAGTGATACCCTCTCAGTTGATGGCATTGCTTAGCCACTTTTCCCCCCAAAATTCACACGTGAACTATTTAACTATTTTATTTATAAGTTTTGGAATAGAATTAATTAAATGTCACTTTACTCTCAAGTCATCCTCCATTTGGATCATTTTATTTTCTTTGAGCTCAATGCACTGCATTCTGGGATTGCTATTTCTTCGAAGAATACATGCCATGCTGCCTGAATTTGGTAAAAGAAAATATTTTAAAAGGCAATGTAGTTAGGCTGCTTGCCTCTTGCAACAGCCTTCGTATCGAGTCACATTATTACATTTAGCGTTTGCACAGCTTAGGGTTTACTGGGTATTAAAATGCTTGTGACAAGGTTCACATCGCAGGACCATGACAAGGTAGACTTATCATAGAACAAAACACTGTCTAAAACACAAATGTAACAAACGTATATGAGCCATTCTACAGAATTGCTGCAAACTGTTGTCCCACAAGCAAAAAACACATTTAAAAAGCATTTAATAATTCAAATTTTATAGATGATACAAACTGTTTACTAAGATCCTTCTATTGTCTTTTGAAACCCACAATAATATTTAAAATAGCAGTAAGCTTAATATATATAAAATCATCATCATTTATTTGGTACTTTCAGTTGGGAGGTGGGTTAGTTTTTTATTTCATTGTTGTTTTTAAAAATATCTTTTTTATTTTATTTTATTTTTTTAAAGTGAAGTTCAAAAGAAATAATTTCTATATATATATATATATATATATATATATATATATATATAATTTTTTTTTTTTTAAATGTATTTTTTTTTTTGTAAATCATGAAACTTATGTCCCGCATTTTCACTACCAAAACCCCATAGGCCCCATCATTTTGAGGTAAATGCATTCAAAAGTCTAAAAAATCTGTGCGTAACTTTAAGGAACGTCACTACCCAACACCTTTTTTCTGCAATTAAGCACACTTTTTTGGGAGTTAGTCCATAACATTTATTTTTTATAATATGTGTAGCACACTTCAAAACTGTGCCATAAAACTTCACTACCGAAACAGTCAAGACCGGAACATGTCATCATTGTTTCAAATTTGGGGAGAGGATAAATATTCCAAAACTTTCTGAAAATACAATGTGAGAATGAACTGCACGATTACTAGAAATGTGTACCTTGGATATTATACTGTTTGCGCACATACAATTTTTTTTCTATACGTTTACAACTCTGGCTTTGGACCAATTCTGTAGAATAGGGCATATAACATCTATAAATGAAATATAAATTTGTAATAAGCAGATACTAAAGCAGAAAGTAGCGTGCTTGTACAGCAACAACTGCCTATGATGTCTGCAAATGCTGTCTAGTTAGGCTTACTTGGTTTTGGTTTTGGTCAGCCCTTATGTTTCTTTCTCTGACCAGAGCAGGGACTGGGACACATGGTTATCATTGAAAGGGATTGTGGATTCTTTTCATCTGGGGGTGACTGTCTGTTTCCTAAACCTCGCTCTGACCTCCCTACCTTTATCTCTCCCTGTCTCTCTCTCTTCCTTTCTCTTTCCATATTCACCCGCTCTCATCTGCTTCTCATCCTTGAGTGAAAGTGAATCGGGGGTTTGGAATCAGAGCATGTGTGATGTATGTCAGTGCTGGACTCGAAACCGTTTTCCCATGTAGAAGTGGAGGTTATCTATTCCCACAATACGATACAGCTTGAAGTATCCGCTGCACATAATGAGCCAATAGATACACGCGGATCACCAGTCCAAACAGTGGTTTGTCAGTGTAAATGTGTGGGCTGCTTGCCTTTGTGGAAAAAACAAAAAAAACAAATGGAGATTTGACGGGGCAGCCTGCCATTTCAAAACACACATATACAGACATTCTGTAAGGCTGTCAGTGCCTGTTAGGCTTGGCATCCTGATTAGCAGGCGGTTTGGATCCACTTTCAGAAGACCTTTTTCCCTAAACTCCACTCCCATACACAGACAGAGAAAAAGAGAAGAGGATTATGGGAAAGTCTGAAAGAGTTCATATCATTATTTCACAAAAGCATCTCTTTTGGCTCACCAAGCCTGCATTTATTTGATCCAAAGTAGAGCGATTTTGCAATATGTTTTACTATTTAAAATAACTGTTTTTATTTGAATATATTTTAAAATATAATTTATTCCTGTGATTTCAAAGCTGAATTTTTTATATCATTACTGCAGTCACATGATACTTCAGAAATCATTTGAATATTCTGATTTGCTGCTCAAAAAAACTATTATTATTATTATGTTGCAAACAGCTAGGTAGAATTTTTTCAGGTTTCTTTGATGAATAGAAAGTTCAGAAGTACAGCATTTATCTGAAATAGAAATCTTTTGTAACATTAGAATTATCTTATCATCACTTTTGATCAGTTTAAAGCATCCTTGCTAAATAAAAGTATTAATTTCTATAATTTCTTTCCCCCCAAAAACAAAAATAAAACTGACTTCAAGCTTTTGAATGGTGTAATGTATAATGTTACAAAAGCTTTTTATTTTAGATAAATGCTGATATTTGGATCTTTCTATTCATCAAACAATCCTGAAAAAAATTACTCAACTGTTTTAAATATTAATAATAATAAAAAATGTTTCTTAACAGCAAATCAGAATATTAGAATGATTACAATACATTTTAAAATATATTCAAATAGAAAGCAGTCATTTTAAATAATAAAAATATTTCACAATATTACTGTTTTTGCTGTATTTTCAATCAAATAAATGCAGGATTGGGGAGCAGATGAGAATTCTTTAGAATTTTAAAGAACACTAAAATCTTACTGTTCAAAAACTTTTGACTCATACATATGTATGTCTGTAGAATATAAAAAATCAAATGCAACAAAGCAATAATTCATATATCAGAGTTTTATTTCGCAGTACACATTATCTGCTATCTGCTGTTTTAATTGTGCATGCTCATTTACCCTATTTTTTACATTAACTTCGCCATCATCTAACACTTACTTAAATGTATTTAAAACACTAAATGTAAATGTATTCTGTAATCTCATGCAATTTACTTAAATTTATTCTTTAATCTCTTATTGGCTGTTTATCTGTTGTCAGCCAAATGACATTAAAATAAGTACTGACTTATTGTATCAGCAAGAGGTTTGATATCAGGGCATTCCTACTTTCATTCTCACTCTTTGAAACAAAAACCTAAGGGAATGGAGCTGATAATGAGTATTTATTTGTGTTTAAGAGTTCTGAGATTTAAGACTAAAGACAAGATCCCTGTGAGTCATTAAATCCACAGTAACATCAGCCTTAAAAGAGACCCAGATCTCACACACAGCCAATAATGACAGTCTCAGTGCAGAGAGAATCAAATGTACTGATGTTGTCTATCACCACATTAAATGTGTTATTACCACAATAAACAAAAAGGCAAGACTGTTTTCTTTGGATGCAAAGTGTCCTACAGAGACCAGTCCACTAAAGGTGCTCTTTCTCTCTTTCTCTAACCATCTCCCTTTCCCATTCCCCCTCAGAGGAAAACCATTAGCTCCTACTTTTCCTCTATGGATAATGTGTTTCAAATGACTCCTTGCATCTCTTTCATGCCTCTTTGTCTCTCTCCTGAGGGGCAGGGTGCCTCTTGAAGGGCTTGTTTGGAGAGGGATGTTTCCTCCTGAGTTTGGCCTGGACCCGTGGCAGGTTCGAGAGGGGCCCCTGCAGGCCTGTGTTCTACAGGTTGATGGATGGCTGTTTTACCGTGGACAGCTCAAAGGGTGGGGGGAAAGTTTCTGCTCTGTAACGCCGTAACGGGGCTCGTTCACCCCCGAGACAGATGGCACTCCAAACGGAGTAAGCGGCAGGGGGCCATGTGGCTTAGTAAGTTAACAAGCTCCTGTGTGCTTTTCTCGCAATATACGGAGCGCTGTCACACTCGACCTCTACACAGAGGGGTCACGGCTCCTGAAGAACACAAGCTGGGAGGGGGTCCGCATTTGGCCGGTAAATACATTATGGGAGAGAATGCACACATGTGCACAGAAGCCCCCCTGGTAGATAGATCTCTTTTTAAAACTTTTTTTACATTTTAACCCCTTTCTTTCTTACCTGTGCCCACTGAAAAGAGAAATGTTGTGCTGTAACGAATACAGTTAAAGGATTAGTTCACTACTGAATTAAAATTAAGGTTTTTGAGGAAAACATTCTATGATTTTTCTCCATATAGTGGACTTCAATGGGGATCAGCAGGTTGAAGGTCCAAATTTTTCAATGTTTCAATGCAGCTTCAAAGGGCTCTACATGATCCCAGCCAATGAATAAGCATCTTACCTAGCGAAAAGATCAGTCATTTTTTAGAAAAATGTGATGCATATCTATGGCTTAGGCATTACGTAATCACGTTGGAAAGGTAACGCCTTTTTGTTTTACCTTTTTTTTTTTTGTAAAGGGCGTTCAATTTTCTTTGCACGTTAGCTTTGTAAACACTGGGTTGGTACTTACGCCTATGTCATGCGTGACCTTTTCAATGTGACTACATGAAGTCGTGGGCACAGAGCTAGTGCAATACGAGCATTTGTGGTTAAAAAATATATACATTTTTATTTTTAATTTTTAAAATGTATTTTTTTATTTATTTATATATTTATTTTTAGAAATGGCTGATCGTTTCACTAGATAAGACCCTTATTCCTCTGCTGGGATCATGTAGAGCTCTTTAAAGCAGTGTTATTTTTGACAGCAAATTTTGATTAAGTCTTAGTCATAGTCTTTTGACTAAAATTCCATTTAGTTTTACTCATATTTTAGTCATCTGAATTGTTTTTAGTCCAGTTTTAGTTGACTAATCATAAGGTTTATGATTAGTAAATCTTCAGTAGATTTAGTTGGCTAAAATCCAGTGGGTTTAGTTAGTTACAGTGTAATGCATTTATTATTATCTAAATTCATTGTATAGGTTTGATATTAAGGTTTTATCATAATAGAGACAGGTTTAACTGCTGTGACATGCAACATGTCTTTATATGTAACAAACAATATTTGTAACAACTTGTTTACCACATTCTTTATTTTTTTAAGCAGACTTATTTATTTATATAAATAAATTTACATTAATCTGTAAAGTGATTAACAGATAAAGTGATTAATCAAAAGAAGTGAGTGATTTTCTGTCTGTCTTCTGTTGCTTCTTGATTAACATCAATGCCACAGACCATAGCAACTGAATTAGGCTTGTCACTTTAATACCAGATACACGGATGGATTGTACTGGTACACGTCCGATATTCCCCCAACTGTTTACGTTCACCCAAGACATAACCTAGTGTTTACGTGAATACTTTTTAAATGGACAATTCAACATAATTTTGTGTGTATTTCTCCATTTATGAGATGCAAAAGAGTGCTCGTTCACTGTGTGCGAGGCGCTGCTTCGGTGTGTGCACTCACAAAACCGGACCGAATTAAGTTCTCTTTTGCATTGTCAAATTTATCCAAAGAAAAGGCCCTTCTCTTACTCCCAGATATTGACATTTTTGAATGTTTTATGAGACATGCAGCAAATTAATGCTAGCTTATGTCCCGCCGGATAGATCAGTAGGCTATGATACATTTCATATGTATGCATCTAACTTCCTAACCACACAGCAGATTCGTTTTGAATAAATCTCTTCCCAAATCGTCCCTCCCTAACATTTTCATTTCGTTTTTATTCGTTGACGAAAATGTCAATAGATTTTTGTCATTCAAACAGTGTTAATTTCGTTGCAGAATAATTTTCGTCATAAAACGTTTTTTAACAGACAAAAACGAGACGATAACGAAACGAGAAAACGAGGTGAAAATGTTAGGGAGGGACGATCTGGATGTGGTTAGGAGGTTAGATGCATACATTTGAACTGTTTCATAGCCTATTGATCTATCAAGCGGGACATAAGCTAGCATACATTTGCTGCACGTCTCATAAAATGTTCAAAAACATCATATCTGGGAGTAAGAGATATATGGATCAATTTGAAGACGCAAAAAAAGAACTCAGTTCGGTCTAGTTTTCTGAAGCAGCGTCTCTCAAACAGCACACGAGTACTCTTTCGCATCTCATTAAGGGATAAATGCATACAAAATGATGGTGAACTGTCTGTTTTGTTCACGTAAACACTTGGTTACGTCTTATGTGAACGTAAACAGTAGGGAGAATATCGGACGTGTTTAGTACATTGCATCCGTGTATCTGGTTTTAAAGGGACAGCAGCCTAATTTAGTTGCTATGGTCTGTGGCATTGATGTTAATCAAGCAACAAAAGAAAGACAGAAAATCACTCTTGACTGAATCACTTTAGTAGCCCTAATAAAGATTAATCTAAATTTATTTACATAAATAAATATGTCTGCTTGAAAGAATGAAGAATGGTAAACAGTTTGTTATAAAAAATGCATAATTAGCCTATATAACCATTGGTATTTCATTGAAAAGAAGACCATGTTCTTTTTTCTTTATAAGTGGTTTTATTTCATTTTAATATAAAGGCTTATTGCATGTCACAGCAGTTAAATCTGTGTATCCTGATACAATGAGTCTGGTAATTTGAGAGAAATGCTTAATAAATGCATTACACTGTAACTAAACCCATTAGATTTTAGCCAACTGAATCTACTGTAGATTTAGTTAACTTAAATGTTATGATATTTAGTTGACTAAAACAATTCAGATTAATAAAATATGACTAAAACTAAATGGCATTTTGATCAAAAAACTATGACAAAGATTAAATCATAATTTGCTGTCAAAATTAACACTGCATTCAAAACAAGTTTTTGTTTCGTTATTGTCTCGTTTTCGTTGGTGAAAAAATGTCATTAGAAGAATCAACTCACTGTGGCAACAAAATTCTATCATTTACTAATCCAAATGTCATTCCAAACCTGTATGACATTTAAACTTTAAAAAGATATTTTCACAAGAATACAATGGAAATCAATGGGAACCAATACTGTTTGGGGAAAGAAATGCATACAGGTTTGGAATGAGTAAATATGACAGAATTTTGGGTGAACTATCTCTTTAAGGTATTAATTTTAAACATTGACACATATAATGTTTGTCTTCTGGCTCTACTTTTGAAATAGTGTATTTTTAACATTTATCATGGCGCAAAGCCTTGCATTTTAGACTTCCATTGTGAGAGCATCACTAAAATGAGAGACAAGTCCAAATTATTTTCTCTTATGGACAGCAAGACACATATGCTGTTGAAAGAGCTTGAGCTTAGCACATTCTTTAACATCTCCTCTCCGAAGTGTATATATAGTCTTATACTGCATCTTCTCTAAAGTGACCTGCTTCACCCTCCTCTGACCTGTTTTTAGGAATTTGTTGGGTAATTTACAGCTTTAGCTACAGGTCGTAGCTGTATACAGACCAGCTGACACCAAGATATACAAACACAGTAAACATTTGTGTGTGCTGAGTGGTATAACTGCCTTTCAAAGTTATAGAGACACTGAGGTCATCTCAGGGCTGGAGTCAAAGGTGCTGAAATATGTAAATCTTGGACTGAAGAGCCATAAAATTCGTAACTGCTTCAGCTGGTGGGCCAAACGTGGCGTTGTAATAACAGACTCCCTGGAATCACAACAATGTCTAATACATCTCCACACCCGTGTTTTTAAACGCTCAGCTAATTCCACTCCGCATTATTCCAGCAAAAACACATTATACCGTTAATTGAACCACTCCAAGATGTTTTTTGAGCCTTTCAAGTCATTTTTGGCCGCCTTTACGTGTAGATCTAACCGAATCCAGCAAGCATAAATGGCAGTAAGGTTCAGGATTAGTGGACACCAAGGAAAGCTGACGCGTTCGGCTCAGTCAGGGATGGTTGGAAAGACCCGTCCCCTCTGTCGACACTCTCTTCCCATCTCCAGTTCGCCACCGTGCTAAATACCACTCCTGTTAGCAGGCATTAAAAAGCCATTCACACCGCAGCCATGTGCTTGACTTGGCCGCCATAATAGCTGAGCTTCGTCTGGAAGGTGTCCGATATACACACAATCTGTCTCTCGCTCATCTATTTTCTCCATCTCCCTTAGCTTTTGGCACGCCAACAGCAATCGGTCTCTCTGGACCGGCACTTTAAGCTCCTTTGCCACAGATAAAGTCCCACAAGCATCTTTTTTTGAGTAAAACATTTAGAAATGGCTGTTACCTGCGAGAGCGGAACAGCGAAGCGTGATTTATACGCTTGAAAACTAAAGGATTTGCTAATGCATGTCGATCGAATATCACGGCTAGCCACGGAAAAGCGCTCTCTGGCACGTTCGAGTGCCTAAAGCCATATTTTTCACATTAGAGGTTCTGTAAAGTTGCCTTGTGGTGCACATATCCGCTGGCACCCTGCTCAAGGGGACGACTGAGCCTCGCCGTAGCTGTGACTCCCATCTGACCGTCATCAAAATCCAATACACTGTACATGGGTCCCGTGAATGATCCAGTGTTGCGATGAGGGCTCAATTGGGGGCATTTTGGAAAGTCAGGGAGGGTTAAGAGCTTGATGGGTGGGATAGAGATGCTGTATTGCAAGTCTCTTTTTCTCTCTCTCTACCTCCTCCCTTGGGCAGGTGGTCTGGCTGAAAACTGACAGGGGCATCAGAAACCAATTACCCAGACTGCTTACACACAGGCTTTTCGCTGCCAAGCCAAACTATGCTATCTGAATAGGCCTGCGTGTTCACTCCCACCCAAACCCCCGCCTCTCTCTCGCTTTCTCTGTGTCAAGCTTGCAGCTGAAAGAATGTGAGATGGTACCGTATTATATCCTGGTTTTCCCATTCTTTGTTTTTCCTCATTTTTGTCCATTGCTTATGTTGTGTCATATGCCCATTTAAAAGTTATAAACACAATTAAACTGTATTTATAAAATGATGGCGTATTAGGAGCTTTTCCTCTGAGGCTTCTAATGAGTTTTATCTTTCTTTCTTTCTTTCTTTCTTTCTACAGCTGCTCACTCATCTGTTTCTACCAGTGCTGTTTTAGTATTATTTCTGCACTATTACAGTATTTTTTAAATATTGAGTTTACTTTTATTTTGTGATTTTTTGTTTTTATTTTGTTTGGTCATAATTTTTTTGTTTTTGTTTTTTTTTATTTATATTTTTTCTATATATTTTTAGCTTTAATTTTTTATTTCAGTTTTAGTTTTAAAGGGATAGTTCACCCAAAAATGAAAATTCTGTCATTAATTACTCACCCTCATGTCATTCCAAACCTGTAAGACCTTTGTTCATCTTCAGAACACAAAATAAGATATTTTTGATTAAATCCGAGTGCTTTGTTGTGCCTTTGAATGTCAGAATTGGAATGCAAATCATGTTTATAGAATGTTGTTGTCAAAAACACCATTAGAAGCTACACCCAGACATTATGAATGAAACCTGCTATGATCATTCTACATTTAAAGCAGAATAATTCGATTTAAACAATTTGTTTACACAGTATTTACATATGCAGTTCATAGGAGACATTATGTTAAAGTTACAGCATGAAATACTTTTTAAACCTATAACATCTAACATACACTGCCCTCCAAAAGTTTGGAAACACCCCTGGCAAGGTATGGTTTTGGACAATATCAGCATAAATGCTTATCTTTTTTGGTGCAAATACATTAAAGCAACTTGACATTATCATTGAAGACCAGCAATAATAATTTTCATTTTAATTACATAATAATGGCAATATATACATGTCAAAGTCAGACATGCCCTTTTGCCAGCTGTGATGCCTGGTTACTGTTTAAACTTAGCCCAGGTTTTTAAAAGATTTTTGGGTCAACACACCTTAATAGCTTCAACAATTGATTGCCAATTAAGTTTAGAATACAATGAATTTAGGTCCAGATTATGCAGAGCTGGAATAGCTGCTAATGCTGGATATTTTGATGAATCGAAAAGTTTTCTCTATAAACTGTTTATGTAATAAAATATGTTTTCGTAGTTTGTGTTGTCCCTTATCAGTGCAAAATTATCACAAATTAAAAAGGGTTCATGCCAATATTGTCCAAAACCCCACTTTTCTAGGGCATTTCCAAACTTTTGGAGGGCAGTGTATGTACACGTTTACCTATTTTATCTAACAATTCTGACTTTTTTCCTCCACAAATGCAAGTTTATATCTCATAGTTCTGACTCTGTAATTCAATTTAATTCAACAATAGCAAGTTTGTCAATTCTGAGGGGAAAAAAACCCAGAAGTGTGGAATATAAACTCAAGAATGGGAAAGATGAGTTGATTTTTCTTATCAGAATTGAGGTATAAACTCATAATTGTGAGAATAAAGTCAGAATTTTAAAATATAAACTCAAATTTATTCTTTTATTCCATGGCTTCCATGGACTGCTACTTGAAAGCTGTCATTTTTTTGCCATCAGATAAGCTCCGCCCACAAAAACGTCATCACTGTTTGCAAACACCAAATTGGTCTATACTTTTTGAGTACAAAGAAAACAAAAATATTAAAAATATATATATATATTTTTTAACAGTTTCTTCTCTTCATTGTGTTGTAGTACTCTTGTGAACGTGCATCAAGACTGACACGGAACAGAAGTAATTGTCGTATAAAGTCATTATTTTTGTTCTCTTTGTGTGCAAAAAGTATTCTTGTAGCTTTATAACATTATGGTTGAACCACTGATGTCACATGGACTATTTTAATGATGTTCTTACTACCTTTCTGGGCCTTGAATGTGGTAGTTGCATCGCTGTCTATGCAGGCTCAGAAAGCTTTCAGATTTTGTCGAAAATACCTTAATTTGTTTCTGAAGATGAACAAAAGTCTTATGGGTTTAGAACGACATAAGGGTGAGAAATTAATGACAGAATTTTCATTTTTGGGTGAACTATCCCTTTAAAGCTTAAATTTACTTGAGTTAGTATAGGTGCCAATGTAACATTTCTAATATGTTTTTCATCTAATTATTTTATTTCAATCAGGCATTTTTAAATAATTTTAGTTAAGAATAACCACTGGTTTGTTCAGCTCTGGTTTCGCCTTAGTTAATGGTTACAGAGCACATCAGGCCAAAAAAAAACTTTCAGACGTGTGCTCTCTCCTACTTTGAACCTGAAAACCTGAAATTTCTCTCGTTTGTTTCCTTCTCTCTTCCTGTCTTTCTGTCTGGAGGGTGTAATTTCAGATGCCCATCATCATCTCCCATGGTAACCGGTTCCTGAGGAACCAGAGCTGGAATCGTTAAGCAAATTTGATTTCTCAACTCATTTGCCTTCTATAAACGTTGCCATATGTTTGATATTACATATAAGCTGTTCCAGTGGGTGCGGGGGGAAAGCTGAGAAAGGAGAGAGGTGGAGAACAGGAATCGGAACATTAAATGGCAGGTGAAATTGAGCGAGATCTGAGGCGCAGGAAAAACAGGGCAGATGAGAGGAACGATATGCCAAAACATCTTTTTTCTTGGCCACAAATAGGGAAAAAGGCAAAAGATCTCCTCTTTCAATCAATCTGTTTTTACATACGTAAAACAAGAACATCCAAATGTTGAAAGTTCAACCAGCAGACAACCGGGGTAGCAGACAACACCATGTCCCAACTCTACAACAATGCAGTGCTGAGTGGCTAACCAGAATCTCTCTGCAGGGTGAATCAACAGTATATGGTTTCTGGAAAAAAAATATTATAAAAACAGGGGGGTAGAAGTATTTAACTCAGGGACAGCCTGAAGGTTGGATGGTTTTGTGCACTGTATGGAATGTAAGCAAAGGAAATTTATCAACCAAAGACAGAACTAAACATTAAGGGGTGAGTTTACCCAAAAATGAAAATTCTGCTACCATTTATTTACCCTCATGTCATTCTAAACTCATATTACTGTCATTCTACAATTTTAGAAGTATGTCAAAACCTTTTGTACACACAGTGAAATTGGAAGTCAAAAATTTACATACACCTTGCAGAATCTGCAAAATGTTAATTATTTTATCAAAATAAGAGGGGTTGTATAAAATGCATGTTATTTTTTATTTAGTACTGACCTGAATAAGATATTTCACATAATAGACATTGACGTATAGTCCACAAGAGACACTAGTAGTTGAATTTATAAAAATGACCGTTCAAAAGTTTATTCTTAATACTGTGTTTTTACCCGAATAATCCACAGCTGTGTTTTTTTGTTTAGTGATAGTTGTTCACGAGTCCCTTGTTTGTCCTGAACAGTTCAACTGCCCGCTGTTCTTCAGAAAAATCCTTTAGGTCCCACAAACTCTTTGGTTTCTCTGCATTTTTGTGTATTTAAACCCTTTCCAACAATGACTGTATGATTTTGAGATCCATCTTTTCACATTAAGGACAACTGAGGGACTCATATGCAACTATTACAGAAGGTTCAAACTTTCACTGATGCTCCAGAAGGAAAAATTATGCATTAAGACCCAGGGGTGTAAACTTTTGAACAGAATGAAGATGTGTACATTTCTCTTATTTTGCCTAAAAATCTTTTTTTTTTTTTTTTTTTTTTTTTTTTAATTAATTCATTTATTTTATTTTATTTAGTACTGCCCTTCAGAAGCTTCAGAAGATGTTTGTATGTTTCCCAGAAGACAAAATAAGTTAAATTTACCCTGACCTTCTTATCTTAATGCATTGTGTTTTCTTCTGGAGCATCAGTGAGCATTTGGACCTTGTGAAATATCTTATTCAGGACAATTCTAAATAAAAAAAATAACATGCATTTTATATGATCCCTCTTATTTTGGTAAAATAATTAACATTTTGCAGATTCTGCAAGGTGTATGTAAACTTTTGACTTCAACTGTAAATGATACTTCAACTAATAAATACATCAATGTCCAAAAAATTTATTTTAATGTCATTTTTGTTAATTGTCCCATTTCATTTTGTATTTTAGTGTTAGCATTTATTGACATTTTTAATAAATTATTTATTGTGCTCATTTTCATCATAGGGAAAAGAGTACATTCTGCTTGATAACTGCTTCTATGTTCCACGCAGACAGTCAATCGTATGGTTTAAAACTACACGTAAAAAAAGACAGAATTCTCTCTTTTTCTTTTTTTGGTAAACTATCATTTTTATGCTATGTAAAGAGCATTAAAGACATTGAATAAAGGCTGTGAAGGGTTGGGAGTGAGAGCAGAGATGGGTCAAGAATATTTAATAAACGAGCAAGGATAAAACAAGACTTGGTGATGAACTGTTAGTAATAGATACGTGTCACCGTCTCGCCTGTGATGTCACTGGCACTAAACCAGTATTAGCGCAGTGCAGAAACCTAATCGTGTGCTAATCTGGACCTATCTGCTGTCGTCTTAGACGAACTGGGAAAAAGAGCCCTCCAAATTCCATAAACAAGTGCTCTAGATGTACTTGGTTCCACATGTTGCTATATAATCCACTCTCTAACAGCCACGAACAGTGAGCACTGTTTTACATCGCTCATTTATTGATAAAGTGGGACTGAAATTGTCTGATCTCATTCTGTTCTCATTAAAAAAATGGATGGCGAAATGTACAATCTTTCCCATGATGCCTTTCTCAGAGCAGAATGGCAATAACTGTGTAACTGAGTATGAGACCTTGTTAATATCACTGAAGCTTGTCTTTATCCCTCAGGCGCTGATGATCAGGGGTTGTTCGGACTCCGAGACCACAGAGGTTACAGTGACAAAGTGAAAGGAAACTGGTTTTGAAGCGTAGAGGTTGACAGGGAATCCGAGGATTTATGTGCACGCCTGTAAAACTTTACAAGAGGAGCCGCATTTCAAGCGATCCAGCGGGCGTTTTTCACATCAGTCCTAACCCAGCGGGGGCGAGCTATGAAAACTTTGTCTGGGGCGGAGGTAGAAATGATAAAAGATGAAGAGAGGTGCGTTTTAGTCTGTGGATAGCAGCATCTGTTCAAACAATAGAAGCCTGACTGAAGCTTTATGGTGCAAAACTGTCCATTAGGATCGTGAATGTTGCGATTAGGGTAGTGATTCTTACTCTCGTGCACGTGCCTGCTTGTCCAGGGGTCACAAAAGTAGCCATATTCCCATCTTTACGCATCTCGTGGGGTTTGTGTGGACATGTGCGGGCAGGACCCACAGGAGTGTTTAGGGAGAGTATGGATCGTATTAGAGCAGAGGTCACCGAGAGGCTGCCCATGTGTGCTGTGGACCTGATAGGATGAAGAAAAAGACCCCTGGATCCACTGTAACCTAGCATTGAGGGTTTCTGGATTATCATGAAACAGTATTTGCAATGCATTTAACTTCTGTAATGCTCCAGATTTCTGAGACTAAGTGTTCAGTAGGGAATAATGTAAAGCAAGGCTTGATTTTATCAGCGGAGATTGAAAGAGGTTGAAATTTGTTAAGATATGATGTTGGCACTCTGCTTTCCCTGCTTGTGTATCCTTAGTTAAATTACGTAAAATAAATGAAGAGTTCAGATGCAAAACCAGCTAAAAGCCATCTTGGTCAAAAATAAGATAATGATACTGAGTGAATGCTTCTGACACATCAAATACTTTTACTTCAAACTCGTTAAATTTCACCCTCAGCCCAATCAGAAGTACCAGTACTTACATAGAAACCTATACAAAGTAGCCAGAAAGAAATGCTCATTTTAAAGAAATACGTCAGATGGATTAAGAGGCTTTTGCATCTGAACTCTTCAAATATAGACATATACTGCATAGACATACATACACACACACTACCATTTGAAAGTTTTGGGAAGGATAGGGTTTTTTTTTTCTTCTTATGGCAATCAGCAAGGTTGATTAAAATACAGAAAAGCAGTAATATTGTAAAATATTATAACAATTTTATTAAATTCTATTGTGATATATTTTAAAATGTGATCTGAATTTTCAGCAGCCATTACTCTAGTTTCTGTGTCACGTGATCCTTCAGAAATCAGAACTTCTTAATATGCTGATTTTGTGCGTAAGAAACATTTCTTATCACATTGATCACAATAATTTTTCTTTCTGAATACAAATATTAATTTCTTAAAGGAAAAAAAACTGAGCCCAAAATCTCTGTTCTTTGTTCCATTAAAGGGATAGTTCACCCAAAAATGAAAATTATTTCATTAATTACTTACCCTCATGTCATTCCAAACCTGTAAGACATTCATTCTATGGGTCAACCAATTATTGGCCTGGCCAATATTAAGCATTTTTATGGTTATCGGTATCTGCCATTTTCAAAATTTGCAGATAAAATAATTTAAAAGCATTTAAAGAAAGTTTTTGTCAAAGTTCTTGTTATTCTTAATTTCGACATTAATTTTAATTTTTACACCAGATATATATATATATATTGGTTCAAATAATGGTTTTTAGTGTACTTGATCTGTAATAATCGGTATCAGCATCTGTACCGATTATAATTATAGTATTGAATTATGCTAATTTCAGACGCATATTCACTACATTTAGTTAGTCCGGCATCGAGGTCGACTGATTATCAGCATGGCCGATTATCGGCACAGATATTAAGCTTTTTTCAAAATCATTTTCAAAACCGATTTGCTGATAAAATAATTTAAAAGCATTTAAAGAGAGTTTTTGTCAAAGCTGTTTGTTATTCTTAATTTTGACATTAATTTTCTTTTTTAGACCAGACATATCGGTTATCGGACTGCTTGATCCGTAATAATCGGTATCGGCATCGGCCCTGAAAAACACATATCGGTCAACCCCTACTTCAATCATCTTCAGAACACAAATTAACTTTTTCTGCTCAGAGAAAACAAAAATAAAAACTTCACTACTTATTCAACAACTTTTCTTCCATGTCAGTCTCCGCTACAACCTCACAAGAATACCACAACACACCGGCCTTCTGACGTAGAAGAGGCTGCACTTTGTTGAACATGTCTGAAGATTTCAGAGAGGATGACTTGCAGTTTTTTGCCCAGACTTACTTATTTGAACCAGAATATACAGATGATGAACTACAAAATATAGAGGTTTACGTCAGAACGCCAGTTCCTGCGTCAGCAGCACCACAAGCATAGTACTCTTGTGACCGCGTGTCAAAGACTGACACGGAAGAGAAGAAATTGTTGAATAAAGTCTTTTTTTTTTTTTTTTTTTTTGCACACAAAAAGTATTTTTGTAGCTTCATAAAATTACGGTTGAACCACTGATGTCACAAGAACTATCTTAACTATGTCCTTACAACATTTCAGTTGAGTTGCTGTCTGTGCAGGGTCAGAAAGCTCTCGGATTTCATCAAAATGTCTTCATTTGTGTTCTTAAGATGAACAAAGGTCTTACGGGTTTGGAACGACATGAGAGTAATTAATGACAGAATCTTCATTTTTGGGTGAACTGTCTCTTTAACACAAGCAATGCTGGAAAGTCTCATATTTTTGAAAGCGTGCCATGTTTGTGGTCAGTTGCCTCAGAATCTTTCCTATGAGGAACACTCTAAAACCTCTTTATCTGTTGACTATTTGAAGATTGTTTGTAGTGCATTATCTGATTCGACTCTGTTACACCCATTGCTTGCATTGTGTGTTTTCTGTAAAATAGACCTTGTTCCTACTGATAGGTATGACAGCCGGTGGGCGACCTCTCGCGTGACGTGAGGCCATTAAAGCAAAGATGAAATGACTGTTCCATTCTGAAAGAAGGAATGCAGTGAAAAAGATGAAGCGAAAGGAAAAGAAAGGTGGATTTTGGCCCTGGGATCCCAGCTGTGTGGAATAGCACTCTGTCTTGTGCATTCCCAGCTGCTGGGAGCTCATAGTTCTGCTGCTCGAGCACGATCTATCCCCAATGTGCAGAATTCATTACGGCTGGAATACCGTAGCACAACAGACTTAGCAAGACAGGCCATTCCATCAGTCATTGAGATGTTTCATGAATCCCTAACAATAGGAAGCACCAGGGACAACTCACTGTTAACAGCAACTTGCAAGTTCAAAATAACCCTCAATTTCTGTACGTTAAGAGACATTTATATAGTGCTTTAAATAAACGTTTGAGAGGAGCATGTTCATCTAACTCTGTCAACCAAAGCTTAAGTGTATATAAATTAGAACACGGTTAGGATTGGGTTAGTTGAGTAATGTGATTTAGATTAACTCACTACTTGATTTTTAGTGGCCATTCATTAAAGGTCTTTAGCACATGGACCGTAAGCTATATTTTAACGAGCTAAAGTCCTAATACCAACTGTCAGCAAGATGCTAAAACTCTACATTCATCACTGTTCATTAATGTGTCATTAATTTCTCACCCTCATGTCATTCCAAATCGTTAAGACCTTCATTCATCTTCGGAACACAAATTAAAACATGAAAACATTTGATGAAATCTGAGAGCTTTCTAACCCTGCATAGACAGCAATGCAACTACAACGTTAAAGGCCCAGAAAGGTAGTAAGGACATCAATAAAATAATCAATGTGACATCAGTGGTTCAACCTTCATTTTTATGAAGCTACGAGAATGTTTTGTGCACAAAGAAAACAAAAATAACAACTTTATTCAACAATTTCCTCACTTCGACATGCATTCACAAAAGTACCATGGCGCATACTACCTTTCTGGGCCATAAAAAGTTTTAGTTGCATTGCTGTCTATGCAGGGTCAGAAAGCTCTCAGATTTCATCACAAATATGTTCATTTGTGTTCCAAAGATGAATGAAGGTCTTATGGGTTTGGAACGAAATGAAGATGAGTTATTAAAGTCAGAATTTTCATTTTTGGGTGAACTATTCCTTTAAAGCACTGCCAGTTTTGTTACAAATCCATTCCCTTTTCAAAATAAATTTTAAGACAATCACTGCCAGACTTCAGATATGAATAATATAGATATTTTTATTCATTTATATATGAATTATGTACAAGTTTGGGTCAGTTAGATTATTTTTTTAATACTTTTATTCAGCAAGGATGTATTAAATTAATTAATAATCAAAGAATCCTAAAAAAAAATTAACCGTCTTCAATGTTGTTAATAAGAGATGTTTCTTATGCACCAAATCAGCATATTACAATGATTTCTGAAGCATCACATGACTGAAGACACAAGTATTGTCTGCTGAAAATTCAGCTTTGCCATCGCAGGAATAAATTACATTTTTAAATATATTAAACTAAAAAAATGCTTATTTTAAATTGCAATAATATTTCACAATTTTTACTGTGTATGTGCCTTGAGTGAGCATAAGAGTCTTCTTTCAAAAAACATTTTTACCGACTGCTGAGTCAAAATTAATTACACATATTAACTGTATCTACTTCTATTTTAAACTAGACAGAAAGCCACAGAAACAGGATGTTTGTGGGGCACAAACCCAGTGTGTACTGCATGGACAATTTCCTCTGCGAGGAAGGCCGCACCCTCAGCACAGACCGAGAGCCGGTCCTGCAGAGCACTGTGTGTGTGCCACGCTCTGGGTAAGATGGCACTTTGATGTAGGTAACTACCTCCCATTTGATGAAAGTAAACATTCACGGTATCCATGGCTTGGCTTTTCCACTTCAGTGAATTCCAGAGCAAGCCTCCTTTTCAGGCCAATACATAATTGTCTAAGTGGTTCTGGACAGCAGGGGGCAATTTAGTCATTAGAAAGGCCAATTAAGTAATTAGGCCAGCGGTTTGACTGCCGCGTGTATGCTCACGGGCCCCGCAAGATCGCCTGATTTGGCTCCGGTGCCACTTTTACGCACATTTGCTCTTGATATCATTGAAGGCTTAAGTCCCCAAGTGGACATCCTCCAAATAAAAATTGCATTTCTTTAACAGCATGATGGGTAATTGAGAAAATGAAGTCGTGGATATACAAACCGAGGTCGTTCCTGAGTCAGAAACATTTATGAAATGGAGAGTGCCAGAATCTTGGGTAATATTTAAAGACATGCTTAAAACATCATCCAATCAGCCGCGCGAAAACACCAAGCTCCAATACCATCTTGAAACAATGAGGAAAGAATTTGATGATAACATCTTTGCTTCCACCAGACTGGAGCTCGTGTGTTCTCATTCCCGTATTATTCTAACTCTCCAGTCATTCTAATTCCATGCTGACACTCATATTCCACTCTGCAGGTAGAGTGTCACAGAGGTGTGCAAAAAGCCAGCAAAAACTGAGACAGAGAGAGGTAAGGAGAATATTTTGGGCTAGGAGGTTATCCAGCAGGAGCAGAAAGGTGACTGCTTTTTCCATCACGCCGTTGCTCGTGCCAGCAGATCATAGCGCCCAGTTCTTACACATGAGACCTGGAATGTAAATATTTAAATGCGGCAGAAGTCAGATTCTCCTTAATTCTATCATTTAAATATGCATTATTTATCTGAGGTCCATCAGATAGTTACAGCATGGAGTGTTTGGTAAATATTTGTAGCAGAATGCTGATGATGAACTTTTGAACACAAGCCAGCTGAGACATTTGCAAAATTTATGATGTAAATTATCCACACGTTTTCCACCGTGGTATCATTCCTAATAACATTTCTAATTAGGCAATGAGCATACAGGCAAGAATGGCTGTGATTAGGCCGTTTGCTTGTGATGTTCTTCGTTTGTTGCTAGTTTGAAAGAAGTCTCTCATGCTCACCAAGGCTGAGTTCATGTGTTAAAAATGCAGAAAAAAACAGTAATATTGTGAAATATTATATTATGCTGATTTGGTGCTTAAGAAAGATTTCATATTATTGAAGTGACTAATGTTGAAACTAGTGTTGCTGAATTTTTTTGTGGAAATCATGATTTTTTTTCCAGAATTCTTTGAATAGACGGTTCAAAAGAATTCATTTATTTGAAATTATTAACATTGTAAATGTGCTCACTGTCACTTTTAATCAACTTAATATGTCCTTGTTATTGAAGCCTGTTTCAGTCGCTGAATAAAAAAAAAGTAATTCCGACTTTTTCTCAGAATTGTGTGATATAAAATCACAATTGTGAATTATAAAGTCGGAATTGCGCGATATAAACTTTCAATTTTGACTTTCTTTTCAGAATTGCATGATATAAACTTGCAATTGTGAGCTATAAAATCAGAGTTGCAGGATATAAACTCAAATTTGCAAGAAAAAAATCAGAATTGCAAGTTTTTATCATCCAATTCTGAGAATAAAAGCAAGAATTGAGAGTTTGTATCATGCAATTCTGAGAAAAAAAGTCAGAATTGTGAGTTTGTATCACTCTATTCTGAGAAAAAAGGCCAAAATTATGAGTTTGTATCATGCAATTCTGAAAAAAAAAGGCCAAAATTAAGTTTGTATCATGCAGTTTTGAAAAAAAAAAGCCAGAATTACAAGTTTGTATCATGCAATTCTGAGAAAAAAGGCCAAAATTATGAGTTTGTATCATGCAATTCTAAGAAAAAAGGCCAAAACTGAGTTTGTATCACACAATTTTGAAAAAAAAAAAAGCCAGAATTACGAGTTTGTATCACGCAGTTCTGAGAAAAAAAGTAAAAATTGCAAGTTTGTATCAAGCAATTCTGAGAAAAAGATTCAGAACTACAAGTTTGTATCACATAATTCTGAGAAAAAAAAGCCAGAATTGTGGGTTTATATCACACAATTCTGAGAAAAAAGTCAGAATTGCGAGTTTGTGTCACAAAGTTCTAAGAAAAAAAGTCTAAATTGCAAGTTTGTATGACACAATTCTGAAAAAAAAAATCTGAATTACGAGATAAAAAGTCACAATTACCCTTTTTTTTATTTATTTGCGTAAACAGGCTTCCCTCTACAGCTTGCTCAATAAAAAATCTTAGTGACCCCAAACTTATGAACAAGCTGTTAACAAATTATATAAGTAACTGGCATTTCATTCACAATATGCCTGTCTATACAGTATGGTTTATTTTTCCTCCGCCAACAAAAAGACTGTAGTTACTACAATTCGAATTCTCTGTAGCAAACACAGAAGCCGAGTGATACAAACAAATTAGTGGATTGGAACTAATTGCTGTATAATAATAGGGCAAAAAGCTCATGACAACTTCACAGTGAGTGTACAAATATTTCTGCTGTATTTGACCTATATATTTCTGTTAATCCCATTATAACAGACTCTATCCCTCCAAGGTCCATCAACACTTCAGCACTTCTTCACAGCTGAAAACAGATGTGGCTTCTGCTAAAGTGTGAGTTCCAACAACTTTATTCTGTTAGTCCTAGTTTGCAGTGGGGTTTTCACTCCATACACAGATCCTAAAATAGCCTTGTGACTTTCCTTCTTTGCTAGCCAGTATCACACAGAGACTCTAGTATCTGTGAGGTTGTCTACATCGTCAGCAAGACCGCGACCTTTGACCTCAGCCCAGAGGAGGGTGGTACATATATTATATAGCTACAATGAGACACCGGGATGAACAAATAAGTGCATGCATACATTGCTTTAGCATAGGCATGAGGTATTCAGTCCACCAACGCATTATGGGAGAGATAAACAGCTTGAGCTCCGTTCCTACAGATACCCGGTACTATTGCTTGATGCATTCTGCATGCTTTAAGTTTTAAGCAAGCGTGCATTGCTTCCTGCCATACCAAGCTGTCTATGTTCATCCACGTTCACAGAGCAAGAGATGAACCATGCGCTGCATGCGGCCTTTAAAACTCACCACTCCTGCTTGAAAGGAGAAAGCCAAACCCTCCCCAGTGCTCTTCAACCTCCCCCTGCACTCCATCCGAGAGCCAGACGTGGATGTGTGCCAGGCCAGGCAAACCGCTCTATCCTCCAGGCATCACACCCCATTATCCCCCAAGGAACCACATCAGCACTGAGATGGGGACCTGTTTTTCTGTAGCACCTTCGGAGCTCAAAGCACTTCCTGAGCTCTTGGCGACGTTTCCCAGCGAACAGAGAGGAAAAGGTCAGGCTAACTGCTTTAACCCAAGGTAGAGGCCAGGGTAAAGGCTGGAGATGCCAGCAACAATTGATGACTCACGCCGCGAAAGCCCGAGAAAGAGAGCGCTGCAGGTTTGAGGATATCGTAGGCAGTTACTTTTATTGGGAACGATTAATACACCGCTAGCGGCATTTGGAAGCGTTCCCAACTCTGATCTCCCACAATCCCGCAGCTCATGTTTCAGATTAAGCCTCGCAGCGACACCGCAGCCTACACATCATCCAACTCCTTCCTTCTTGCCTCCACGCATGATCTTGCCGTCTGACCTCACTCCTGCCTGAACGTTCCAGGCGAGCACGGCGCTTAAATTATCCCTCAGATTCTAATACAGCATAATCATTTGCCTGTCATTTTCATTTCATGCTCTTTACTTCTTCTGGGACTATTTTTGGGTGGAAAGCTGTAGGAAATTCAGATGTTCAAAAGCTTGCTGATTAGCCCTGTGATTAAAATGGATCGCTGGCTGAGCCTTCGCCAGAATCTAAAGCAGAGACTTCTAGAATCATTAAGAGTACTTTGTAACAGTTCATATTGCAGTGCCTGACTCCATCTGCTTTGCCCTTTCTAGTGACATTTAGCGTACGAACACAGTTCAGTGAAAAATAAACTCACTCTCAAAGAAATATTTAATGCAATAAATATCCAAACTGTAATTCTATCTAAAACCAATTCTGTCTGAAAGTTTAAAAAAAGAAGATATTTTGACTTTGTCAGCCTGGGAATGAGAGTGGTATTTTGACCTCTCTCTCCCAGGATAAAGATGAGAGAGCTGTCACCCTGCGCCGGGGTCCACATTTCCCACGATTCCTTACACGGGGTGCGCTGGCTGGCGGGCCCTGCAGGCATGTTCTTTTTTGACAGCATAGTTAGGAGGTGCTGATGAAAGTGGAGAGGCTACGTTGCCCCTGTACCCTCTCAAATTAGCACAGGAGCCCTGTTGCCTGTCACACAGGGGCCCCGGCTCACAGATTCAGTTGCAGTGTGAGCATTCATGTCTGTGTTGCTGCCACCGATGCAGGTTTTGTGGTGGTCAGCAGTGTATTGAGGTTGAATTGAGGTCTTGTGGGACTTCAGTTAGCACCAAACATCAAAAGAAAATTTGAATGTTTGAAAGAAATGCTTTTTTACTGTATTTTTTAATGTGTATTGTGTGTGTGTGTGTGTGTGTGTGTGTAATACAATATATAGGTAGTTTTTGTAGTTTTTAGTATTATATATATTCGCTACCAGTCAAAAGTTTTTGAACAGTAAGATTTTTAATGTTTTTTTAAAGAAGTCTCTTCTGCTCACCAGGCATGCATTTATTTGTTCCAACCAGCAATCCAACAAGGAGCAATTTTTGTGAAATATTTTTACTATTTAAAATGACTGCTCTCTATTTCAGTATATTTTAAAATGTAATTTATTCCTGTGATCAAAGCTAAATTTTCAGCATCATTACTTCAGTCTTCAGTGTCACATGATCCTTCAGAAATCATTCTAATATGCTGATTTGCTGTTCAAGAAACATTTTTATTATTATTATTATTATTATCAATATTTAAAACAGTCTATATTTCAGGATTCTTTGATGAATATAAAGATCCAAAGATCAGCATTTATCTGAAATAAAAAGCTTTTGTAACATTATACACTATACTGTACCATTCAATAGCTTGGAGTCAGGATAATTTTTTACATTTAAAAAATTATAGAAATTATTTTTTTTATTTAGCAAGGATGCTTTAAATTGATCAAAAGTGATGATAAAGAAATTTATAATGTTACAAAAGATTTCTATTTCAGATAAATGCTGTTCTTCTGAACTTTCTATTCATCTAAAAAAACTTAAAAAAACATTCTACTCAGATGTTTTCAGCGTAATGGTAATAAATGTTTTTTGAGCAGCAAATCAGAATATTAGAATGATTTCTGAAGGATCATGTGACTCCGGTAATGATGCTAAAAATTTAGCTTTAAAATCATAGGAATAAATTACATTTTAAAATATATTCAAATAGAAAACAGTTATTTTAAATAGTAAAAATATTTCAATATGTTACTATTTTTGAAGTACATCAAATAAATACAGGCTTGGTGAGCAGAAGAGACTGCTTTAAAAAAACAATAAAATAAAAAAATAGTGTTCAAAAACTTTTGACTGATAGTCTATATTTATTTATTTATTTATTTATTTATTTATTTATTGTTAGGTCAGATTTTTTTCAAATCTCTCTGACACATGCACAATTAATTATAATAATAATAATATAATTTATGAAATGTATTACTTCATATATATATACAGTTAATCATTTTTAAAAGGTATACATTAAATGTAATATATAAATTCTATATAAAATAGGGTACAGTGTGTGTGTGGTATGCATGGAACAAAAACACCCTGCCTGTTTTAATATAACTCCTCCGCTCTATACGTATCTCTCCTTTTTCTGTACAGAAATAAAAGCTGGATACCCTCCACCTGCATATCATCAAGCAATTAGGTTAGTTTGTCCATCTTTCACTCTAATGTTACATTCGACAGGCAGCAATAGGATAATCAAGACGTGTCAGATGACAGCGCGACCCCACAGGCAGACAGTCATCCTCTTTTCTCCCCCTATACCTCATAAATTTTATTCAGCATTGATTTCCACACCAATCTATCAGCCTGACAGCTACTCTCCCTCCCCCTGTGATTTAACTCCAGACTTTTCGTCAGGCTTTTATCTCATTTCCTCCCTGCTCTGGTTTGTCTGTGGATATTCATAATCACTTAATCCATAACAACACCTTTTTCAACCACCGGATCCCCAATGCACCCTTGCCAAAACACACACACAGGACTCTCTGTCTGGTTGCCTGCTCACTGACCTGTGAGAAGTTCAGTCCATTCAGGGGATGGCACTGTTCCTCCACCCTCTCCACGGCACCTGTCTGCTTTCCGAGACGCTCGGCTTCCTGCGCCAAGAACAGGTCGAGCACCGGAGTTCCCCGCGACCGCACATCTGCTTCCGTCAGCGAGTTCACCATCAGCATCACCCACACTGGCCTCTTGCGTTCCCAGTTCCCTGCGATGGCGTTAAAGAGGTAGTCGGCATAAAGTCCCCGGCCACGCTGGTCTGCCGTCATCCAGAAAGGCATCATGTGTTTGACGTAGTCCAGGTGGCGCTTGAGTCGGCGGTAGAGATCGCGCGGCAGTAACGTCTGGAGGTTTTCTCCGTTGGGGAGAAGCTGGCAGCTCGTGAGCTTTGAGATGGTTAGAGGATCTGTAAGATCCAGTTCAAAGAAAACATTGGTGCTGGTCTGAAAGGCCCGTTTCGAGCTTTCAGGGATGTAGTCCCAGACTCGAGTGTACGGGACGTGGATTGTCCCAAACAGATAGGACGGAGGGTAAGGAGCAGGCCGTTTAACGGTCCATAGGAAGGAGTTCATGTCTTTCTGCTTGATAAGGAAAAAAGGAAGAGGGGATTTTAGGGTCAAAGGGTCAAACATTAGACTTCAAAAAGCTTACATATTTCTTACATGATAAGAAATATTAGTATTAGACATTGATATAACAATCTCAAACTGAGTTCCACAGGGTCACAGGCATAACTTTTCCTTTTTAAAAGTCAAACCGAAGGAAAAAAGCCCCGTATAGTAGCTGTGTCACAGAGGACTCGGTTCATGCCAGTGCACTGATAGAGCTGGCGTATTAAATCTGTGGTGGAAATGTTTAACCGGGGTTCTTAGTTTACAGTGTGCCTCTCCTCGTAAAAAGGGCCTTTACACTCTGCAGCGCTGCAAACCTCTACCGCTCTGCACCCTCTGAAACTTTAAAGTATTTACTGGTTGCTGAGGCTGTCAATAGCTGTGCCCTTGTAAAATGTAACCTTCAATGAACAACTCACACTTAAACGGTCAACCTTTAAATTTAATGAATTGTTCAACCACCTCAGATCAGGAAAGAGCAGTTTACAGTTTATTAACCACCAGTCAGAGCTGATGTTAATGAGAACAGAAGGAATTGCAAGTGATTTTTGACTATACTTATTGTTTTTTTTCTTCATATGTGACCTCATATGTGATATTTGTAGCAATAGTCAACAATACATTGTATGGGTCAAAATGATCAATTTTTCATTTATGCCAAAAATCATTAGGATATCAAGTAAAGATCATGTTCCATGAAGATATTTTGTAAATTTCCTACCATAAACATATCAAAACAGCTAAGAACACCCTCAGATTTTTTGCACCCTCAGATTCCAGATTTCAAATAGTTGTATCTCGACCAAATGTTGTCCTATCGGAACATATACATACATCAGCTGAAAGCTATATATTCAGCTTTTATATGATGCATAAATCTCAATTTGAAAAAAAATTGACCTAAGGCTGGTTTTGTGATCTAGGTGCACATATGCTTGCTTGCATTAAGAAATACAGTTCATACAGAAATTACTTGGATACAACTGTTCTGTTTTTGAATTAGTGTCATTTTAATATTTTTGTCAGGGTGTAACATGCAGAATTTTGTTGTTGTGTGAAAAAAGAGGGAGGATGCATGTATGTATATACATACAAACTGAGTACACAAAGTGTTTTAATACTTTTTAAAATTTTAGGGTCATAAAATTAAAATATTTTTTTAAATGGTATGTGTTTTAGGAATGTGAAAGCAACATACAAAGATTAGACTGCATTTCTAAGAACTTGGTACGTTTTAATACTAGCTTTTTTTTTTTCTCTTTCTCGAAGTTATTTATTCCTTCATATTTTTAGGACTTAACGTTTGAAATAGCCACATGTGTTCGCGACTGCTCATGTCTTCATATTGTACTTGAACACCTGTGGAAATGGCTCAAACACTGACCAGCTTTACTGGAGAGCAGCTTATATACTAAAGTAATATATTCTGTAAGAGCAGGTCACATTCACAGACCCTCGCTCTGTTTTATGGAGTAATTTCTTAACCAAAAACAGGCCTCGCAGTACTTGCGTATTATGAATTACATTAAGAATGCACAAGTCACGTCCTGGATAGTAAGACCATTAATGATATAAATCTCCAGGAAATGATAAGCATTATTGGCAAAATAAATAGAAAAAGGTAGACTGGAAGAACGTTTGCGTGCATAATGCATTCATTTTCGATTTATATTTAACAAAGACGTTGCATTTCTTCCTTTAAATAAACAAACGGCACAAACGCAGTAGCGTGCTGAATGAGTGAAGAACCAGCACTCTCTCTAAAACTTGGTATGGTCGATAATACATTTGTTTGATGGAATATAATGTATCTTTCCTTATTATTTCCTTCTCGACCGATTATGAATTCTCTCTTCCACACACTGTATGGCTCAGATGAAAGCGGGACATTAATTGCGTTAAAGAGCCCTGCAAACTTGCCAAATCATAATGAAGTAAAATATGCTCGATAACTACTTTAACAGCTCTCGTCTCAATGAAACTTGATCAGTTTATGGGGGTCAGTGGATTTTTTCCATATAAATGCATTTGAAGTCTACTCACCCGTGGGGCTTCCCCCTTTTTCCTTTGACACATAAACTGGCACTGCACTGGCAAGACTTTAGCAGTATTTCACTTGGCACAAAAATTCATTTTTCTGGCCCAGATTTCTGCGATTACATGACAAGAAGTGACACGCGGCTGGCTGGACGCCACTAAATAATTATTGTTTTAAAATAGATATTCCGTTATGGCTCAATTGATACTTTGAATGCAACAAATATAATTATTATATTAAAATAGCTGTTTCAAAGCAATTATAATGTCACTATAAAATGTCTGTTTCTTGCCATTTAAATTATAATTTGTATTCGTATGTATATTCATTTCAGAACACGAAGAGAAACAAGATCATGCAGAATAATTAAATAATAATAAACGAAAACCCACCTCACAGCAAAAGTAATTAATGTTTTATGTTAAAATAGCGATTTGATGATTTAATTTGTTGCAAAGTGGATCTGTGTTTTAGCCGCCAGATACAGTTGTGTTTAGAATAATATTTCCCTTTCATAAAAATACTTATACGTTGAATTAAACTTTTATTAAACGTTACAAACATTATAACTTCGACTCGCAGTCTTTGAATTGAATTATTTCAGGTGTTGGTAATAAAAGCACCTCTTTAAAATAGCCCACATTAGCAGCGGAGAAGATCAAACAGCGAATCAATCTCCTAAAATAATATCATGCACGATAGATCTCGATGACAAGCCATTTACGAGTTTCTGCAAAGGTGCGTGCAGCAGCTCCACAAAGTGCGCACTAGACAAACTCACCGATACGGGCTTGTCACATTTCCGCGTGCTCTGGTGCGTGTCCCGGAGTGAGCCCACTTGAAAGAAAGCGCATAAAGTTACCAACCATCGTAGTCCCGAGTGACAGTTCATTTCGAGATGAGAGGGCACAGGACACCTCACGCTTCCCTCAGCTCCGTTGCCTCTGTTGTTTACAAGTTGCTCCTGGTTTCAGAGCACAAATGAAATGTTTTCTGCCGGTGATGGTTGTGGGCTCACATTTGCCGTCTCGAAAGGAAAGCATTCTGCCCTTCCGCCATTCTCCTGCCCCAGACTTTCAAAGGGATTCGCGTTGTCTCCTGTCTCTCTCTCACTCTCTCTCTTTCGCTCTCTCTCTCACTCTCTCCAGCTGCCCAGCTGTGGAGAGCACAAACTCTACGCTGCTCCCCTCAACTTTCCAGTTTAACTGCGCGGAGAACGTGAAACGCCTTGAATGTTTCCCCCACTGCGTGTGAAGAGGAGGGGAGAGCAGGTTCTTTCGGAGGACGAGAGTGTTTAACATTTCGACGGTCAGGGCACAGAGCATTGATCTACATTAATCACTGGAAAATACACTTAAGGTGGATGATAACTTTTCATTAGATGTATGAAGACTTTGCATTAAAAACCCGGTTAAAGAGCTCTGTTGGTCAGAAATTCGCTTTACAACGTATTGTGTTCACACTTGTTTACGGTAAGCAATATATCATTTAGTACTATAAAGGCCTACCATCCTTACTACATATCCATCTTATTTTTCAATGCAAAAGCAAGCTGTTTTTTGTAATGTGTGAGACGTCCGGTTCATAAGCCGCTGTAGGGAAAAAACGAGAAGAATAACAGTAAAACTGTTTGCACTACAAACCATTGTGTTCATATTTAGGATAATGCATTAAAATAATATGGCAAGACAAACCGGTTTGCAATATCAAGCCGCAAAATGAGCTGTTTTGTGCAGCTAAAAATGACTAGACACAGATGAGACTGGAAGCCAGACACATTCAATGTACAAATGGCCGTGTCCGCACTTATGAAAAAATGAAGTGGATACTTTGTCGCAAAAATAGGCCTATAGCCTTATAACAACCACCATAATATTGAGGGTGCTATTGTAAATTATCAAACCAGATGATCAACAACTAAAAAATGTTTTCAAAAAAATTAATTATTAAAAAATGTATAGGCAGAGATTGACACAAAACACCATAGCAGTAATGAACAGGCCAGTATATAACATGACCTGTAACATAAGCACCCTACTGTACATAACTGATTTAAAAAAAAAAAAGAAATACAGTTTTTAGGTAAATACAATGTGATGTGTCATCCAAGGACTTTTTGGAACGTCTTTTTAATTTCTGCCTTTCTTTTAAACTTTTCTTATCTTGTTAAACATAGTTTTTAACTGTAGAATATATTTTATTTCATACTTTTTATATTTTACAGTAAAACTGCATGGCCATTTTATCCATTTAAGCTAACAAAATTTCTGCTAAGGTGACTTCCAGTTATAACTATAGGCTACATTCTCCTTCTAATTAAAAGGAAAACATTTTAGATCTATTTTAAGGAATCAAAACAATCTGACAGTCAACAGCAGTTCCTACAAGATAACTTTTTCCCTTTGATTATTTTCCATGATACAGCACAAACTGAGGCTTGGCATGAACACGTTTGTTGTTGTTTAAAAATGTGTTGCATTCTGCATAGAAGGCATGCCATCGGGGTCTTTTAACGCTTAAATGTTTAGTTTCTGGCATATTGTATCGTTTATCCTCAATTCATCACTGTCACCGTCTATTTGACAGTAATGCGTTGTGTCCATTGACTCTAATCATTTTTGCATTGACGTGTTCTGGATCGCAGGCGCAGCTATGATTAATGAATCTAAACATTGTAGGAAGTAATGCCTGCAAAAATATATTTTAAGTTTGTTTTTCATTCCAGGCCTCGTTAAGGATGTGTAATTCCGCCCGGTACCACTGGAGGATGAATGGCGGCGCTGAAAGCCAGTTGTCGTTTTTCCGCGGTGGTGCCGTGACCCGTGTTATTGTCCGAGTGGATGGCCGAGTGACAGTGTCAAGTAGTGGGCAATTAATCATAGGGATCCTTCAAACCGAGTGCTATATAGAGCTCCACTGGTGACAGCAGAAAGGGTCGACACAAGAGCCCCTTTGTGTTTCCATCACTCATTCTCCAGACTCTCCGCAGGTCCTGTATGAGGCTCCAACGCGGGCGTACTTGCTTTTACCTACTGTATATTTTCTGTCGGCTCAGTGATTACACCACACTGATTACAGACTTATATTTGTTTATGTGAGTGCGAGCCTGCTCACCCAGGCCTTGATGATGTGCAGTATCAGTACATTTTAAAGCAGCACGTTTCAATCACAAGTGTTGATGAACGATTAAATTATATATCTGGTTACAGATGAACGGCTCTAGCTAAAATGCCCTTCCTCTCAGTTTCCCCAGCGTGTTGTAGCTACAGTAAGAGATTCACCTAGAATCAGTTTTCAGTCTAAATGATAGATAATCCCGTGTAATTGTTTTTCTACGGCTCATTGACCTGGATTTTTGCTGTTACTCTCACAGAGATCCCACATCTGCCGTCTCTCATTGTGTGTGTGTTCTGTTATCATTGAGGGCTTTTCCCCTCGTACTTGTCTTCTGTTTCACCTGTGGCCACCTGCAGATGCAGTTACCTGTTGAAACCACGCCTTGCAAGAGTTCGGGTTCTGAGGGTGATTTTCACATTCTTGGCTGGTGAGCGCGCGAAGCTCCTTACGGAATATTCCTGGATCTGCTCCAGCACATATTGTACACTCGGATAGTGGAAATAAAACAGTTGGAAGTTAATGTTCTGGTTGTTTCTTTAATGCATGCCCTGGGACACATAAGCCTAATGCTTGCATGTTTTTTTTTTTCCTCAAAGGGCGAAGTGTCCCAGTCGCATCTGCATTCATTCACCTCATCGTCAGACTAAACCCTTCAATTAGACGTTCAGCCAAACAAACACGCTGACGGGCCGGTCTATATGCTCTCATATGCTGTCAAACTGTTTTTGTGATGGAGTGGGTAATGTCTTTCACCTTAAGGTTCCTCAAGTATTTTTGTGTTTCTGAGGCTGAGAGAACTGACGCTTTGACATTTCACAGCTCACCCCCTGAATGAGCTCATGATTCATGATTGAATCAAGACAAAATCTCTCCATTTCTATTTGAAGGTCTTTTCCGTTCATTTTAGCTAAGTTTGATCTTTTTTTGTGCGTTACCTGCTTTGTCCATTAAGATACCTGTGCCAGTTTAGCTTGTTTATCTTTAAAACAGCGCCCTCTGTTGCCCATTCCTAGTATTTGCGTGAAGTCTTGAGAGTAAAGTGAAACAGCCATTGTGCGGCTCTCAGTAACCTAAGACAAAGTCAAACAAAAGGGAAAGTTCCCAGTGAGTGGGATATGAAGAAGTGAAAATTTAAACAATTTAGTGCGAACCGTGCAGATGTTTGCTCATCCTGACAGACAGACTTTGTCTGTTCTGTATCTGAACATGATACAATACTGTAGTCAGTGGTAAATTGCCCCCCAAACCCAAAATAATATAGCTTTGTTGTAAATACTGAGGTATTGTTGTGGTTTATGGTGCTCTGGATTTCCTAAGACAGTAGGGGGCAAAGAGATCTTCACAGAAGGGGGTTGCAAGTGTCATTTAAGGGTCAGTAGAAGAAATGTGAGGCCATGAACTAGTACTAAACCAGCCGGTGGGAAAAAAAAAAATGCAAATGGGTTTAAGATTTCACAATCTTCATGCCAAAACATGAAGAACTTGTGTAGTTTTGACAGCAAAGTGTAGCAAACTGCAAAAACAATAAAGGAGAACGACTCTTTTTACGACTGTTTGAAGCATCTGTTGTGCGGTGCTTTCCTGGCGTGTGCTCACACGCAGACAAAGACTGTCAGGCTATCTCATGAATCAGTATGAGAGAGATGGAGAGAAGGAGTGAAAGTGAGAGGTGGGGGGGAGGTGGAGAGATTCAGATGATGATAAGATGGGAAGGCGACAGACGGATGGTTGTTCGCTTTCTGCGAGACTGTGATGGAATTTCTTACAGATCGAATTTGAAAGTGTTGCTGCTTCCAGGGAATATCGGAAAACTGTGGATGGAATTGTTTAGCTTTGTTTGTTTGATCTTGGAAAAGGCTTAACTGGCTTGTTAGCGTATGTATGTAGGAGAGAGAGTGGAAAAAGCGTGTTTCTGTGCGCACTTCTGTGTTCGTAACCTCAGAAGACACTGAACAATTACATCAAAGAGCTTGCAAACAAAGGCTTCCCATAATGCAGCACTGCTTTCTTTTTAGATCAGAGATTACATGTGTAATTGCATGATGATCTGTGGGGGACCCCTGCCATGGCTTCATCTGTTTCTGGGGTCTCTCAATGTTACAGTCTGAATAGACTGAATAACGGCATCTATTCATGATGCAACTGTACAAAGAGCTCTAAAAATGACTACTGGTTAAAGACTGTGGTGGTTTAATATAGTGAGACCTGGAAGTCTGGATTTGAACAAAAGAAATCATAATATTATGGAAATAACCAGGGCATCATTGTTAGGCAGCAGTTCATTCACATTCACCGCAAATCGGCTTATCTTTGTCCAAGAGATGCTAACGCAATGCAGACTGGCAACAGGGATCCAGAATTTCCCACAGAGATGGAGGTACTCCATACCGAAGCCGGTGTAAATCACATTTTCTCCGACCATGTAATTATAGGGTTTGCAAGAGCACTTAATCTGACCAAAGCAGGCAAACATTTATTGTCATAAATTTGCCGATCACAATGTACTGACACACCGTTAGATGTAGTGTATCATCTTCTGTTTAAAATATACTTGTGTGTGTGTGTTTGAGACAAAAATGGGTGGGGGGTGGCCAGAGAGCTGCCTAAGAAAATACAGAGAGGCCTGTTTCCTGGCTGCAGCTTACTGTGTGGGGTTTTATGAGTGGTGAAATTTTAACCATGTTTATCTAGCGTTTTTCCAGTATTCTTAAAGAACATCTTAGTTTCTTGACCTGGATTGCTTGTCGGATTTTGAAATGTTTTGGCATTGGGTGGATGTGGACGTGTACTTGGTTAACAAGGAAGCTTAGTCTTTTTAAATCAATAATGAATACATTTATATATTAATAATTTTTTTATGAATGTGGTTCACGGTGGACAATTTTTAAATACTGAAATATTTAAAAATGACTGTTATTATTATTAAACTAGGCAATTACTTACAGGACATCAAGTTTTGTACCTTATGCAATCAATTTGCATTTAAAAATGTATAAATATGTATACACATATAATAAAAATAAACAATTTATTATTATTTTTATTATTGACATACTCTACCAGTCAAAAATTTTTAGACAGTGAGATTTTTTTTTAGATTTTTTAAAAATAATCACCAAGCCTGCATTTATTTGATCCAAAATACAGCAAAAGCAGTAATATTGTGAAATACTTTTACTATTTAAAATTCTGCTTTCGATTTGAATATTTTTCAAAATGTAATTTATTCCTGTGACCGATCCTAAATTTTCAGCATCATTACTCCAGTCTTCAGTGTCACATAATCCTTCAGAAATCATTCTAATATGCTGATTTGCTGTCTAAGAAACATTTATTATTATTATTATTATTATCATCAATATTTAAAACAGATGTGTAATTTTTTTGATGAATAGGAAGAATTTGTCTGAAATAAAAAGCTTTTGTTACATTATACACTATACCAAAATCAAAATAATCATTTCATCATTTTAAATAATTTAATTTTACATTTTCATAATTTAAAATAAATCATATAATATAATATAATAATATGTTTATTTAGCAAGGATCCTTTATATTGATCAGAAGTGATGATAAAGACATTTATAATGTTACAAAAGATTTGTATTTCAGATAAATGCTGCTCTTCTGAACTTGAGAAGAAAAAGAAAGAAGAAACCTAAAAAAAAAATTATACCCAGCTGTTTTCAACATAATAACAATAAATGTTTTGAGCAGCAAATCAGAATGTTACAATGATTTCTGAAGGATTGTGTGACTAAAAATTCAGCTTTGAAATTACAGGAATAAACTACATTTTAAAATATATTAAAATAATAAACAGTTATTTTAAATAGTGAAAATATTTCAAAATGTTACTGTTTTTGCTGTACTTTTTGGATCAAATAAATGCAGGCTTGGTTTTACAAGAAATATTTGAAATATTCATGTAAAACAGACTTTTTTTGTACGTTTATTAAGGAAGGTGAAAGGGGTAAAAAAAAAAACCCCTTTGCATTCAGTTCCATCTACTTTGAATCGTTTCAAATACTTAAATGTATCAAAGGATAAAATCTGTCCTTTTCCACATCTCTTTTGATATATTTCACAAAAGAACCTCTTTAGGCCTTTTTCTCTGCGTTGTGGCCTTCCGTTCACACTGAGACTGCGTTTTTGTCAAGAAAAACAGAGCTTTTTCAAAATGCTCTTCAAAGTTGATAAATTTGAAAACGCAGTTTTCGTGTTGTAGTGCAGATGCTGAAAACGAGATGTCTGTGTTGATACCGCTATTTTGCCTGTTATGTGCTATTCGTTTTCACACTGTTGCTAAAGATGTTACTTTGTATGCTCTTCATATCACAGTCCTGCAAAGATGACTTGTGAACATCATTTACTCGCAACCGTGCTGAGTGAGTGATGAGTGAGTACGACATGGACGCGTCAGTCAATAGTAACGTATTTTTCTACATAATCCTGTATCGTCCCACTGAGCTTTATTGAGGCTTTACGCATGCGCAGTAAAGCAAATGTAAAGTTTTCCGGCGTTTCAGTGTGGGTGAGAAATCTTGGAAAAGGCTTGAAAACGCTAGTGTGGACGGAGAGCGTTTTAAAACGAAAACACGAAATGTATTCGGATTAATGTAGACATAGCCTGATATGTTGATAAGAAGACATCTCTGAAGTCCTGCAAAAATAGATGGATAGCTGATTGTTAGCTCTCTCATGTTGGAATTTTTAATTGTTTGTGTGTGTCCATGCTGTGATTTGAGGCTGTGCTGATTATTTCTGTCTTGGAAATCATAGATAAATCACAGCGGGTCAGCGGGCCATGGGAGAGAGATGTGGACTGCTTCCCTGGTCTGTCAAGTGGACAGAATTGCAAAGCCATTTTTCAAAACTCGCAGAAGTGCATTACAAGTTCTGTCAAACTACATCACTTTCTTGTCATTTAGATGATGTCCTTCATGAAGTAGGCTACTTCACCGGATAAATAAAAGTCAAATAAATATTTTGTCCAGCATGTTATGTCTTACATAAATGACTGAAAGGGGAGACCAAAACAAATTCAATGACTTAAAAGTCTCTAGGGATACTGTAAGTGTAAGTCATTTTCTCAGGAGGAAAAAAGGAGGTTAAAAAATGTCTGCTTTTAGTTTCCATGACAGACTCTGCACTCCATGACACCACAATCGTGCTACTTTCCTCTACAGTTTGTTTTTATCCAGTGCTGTCAGTAAACAGCACAATCAGATCCTGTCTTTTCTTGTTCTGCTGCATGTTTTCAATTTCAGCTCACAAACAGTTGTTGCTCCCTGGCTCAACCCAGAAGCAAAGAGTAGCTGTCAGCAGAGACATGATAAACCCTAGGAAACATCCCACCCATCCATTTCTTCAATGATTCTACAACCCCTCTTCTCAACGAATGCCACATAACCAGAAAAAAACATTGTGAGAGCGAGTGTGGGCGCTTCCTGGAAAAGCTCAGCTCTCATTTTCTGCTTCTCCTGCTGATTCTGAGCATGTGTCTGAGCTTTTGCTGTAATCTACAGTCCGCGTAGGAAAAAGGAAACACGCGTTATGCTGTTTTCATTTTGTGATTTGTTTATTGTCCTGCCAGCAGCCGTGGCCTGACGTGCCACATGTTTGTGCAGACGCGTTTCACGCATAGTTTGTATGGAAAAAATTATGCAAGTATGTGATTTTCTGTGTGAGACATGAATGAATCATTCAGCTCACTTTTCCCGGCACAAAGAGTAGTGTTGAAATCATTATCGCAATCAGAATAAAATCATGTTGATAAATAACTTTGATGATGACGTGATCATTTAAAACGGCGTCTCTGGTTCCTGATGCTGATTGTTAATCTTAATTGGCTCCAATTCATGTCAATCGAAGTCGAAACGGAAAGTAGTGTACTTAAAAGTAGTGTACTTCTATACAAAAATGCAGATAATAAAATTAATGAAATAAAAGGCCATTTAAGTGTTTTTAAAGAGAGTCACTTTCATGACTACACTCTAAAAAACGCTGAGTTAAAAACATCCCAATTTGGGTTATTTTGGCAGCCCAGCACTGGGGTGTTTTGACCCAGCGAGTTGGGTTGAATTATTTGACCCAGCATGCTGGGTTGCTTTTTTATGGTTTAAAATTACTACACTGCTAGGCTAAAATGAACCCAAAATTGAGCTATAGGCATTAAATCTACAAATCTTGTTCATTTTAAAATCACTTTAACGCACATAGAATGACTATCAAAAGATAAATATTTATTAAAAACTACAAGAGAAAGCATTCAAAAGTAACATGCATGTGAAAAGAAATGCAGAAATGCAAGTACAGAGTTTATAAATGAAGCACTGAACAGTTGCTGATTATAACATTTAAGACCAAATTTTCGGTAAACTTTGTATATTGTATAAAACTACTTTACAAAAACACTATTTTACAATAATTATACAATTAGTTAACAGGGTTTCTTTATTCTGGCATGACAGTACACTAATAAACTACAACATTAACACTGATATTATAACATTTAATACAAGCAAATGTGTGAAGGAATGTGAGCATGTGTATGAATGAGTGTGAACTCCATTTCTACTAAAAAACACAGAACAAGCATTTGACATTTTGTTTTTACAGACTATACACTTACTGTTTGTTTCATAGTCCATGAACACATACAGAACATGCATCACATGCCAACATGCCAGTTTTCATTATCTCTTTAAGATAATTGATGTAGTCATGAAGAAGCCCTGTCAGCTCAGAAAAGGTGTGCAACATTTTACAGTATCCAGGGTGGTCTCTTCATTTAAAACCACTGTTGCATCAGTTTGGGGGAAAGATCATTTCTCCTCTTTGTCCAGCAGTCATCCCAGTCACCACCTGTTCTTCATCAGTGGCCTAAAAGAGAAAAACATTTTAAAAAGAAAACATTTAGTTAAAATTTAACCATTTTCAAACAGAGGTGCATCCAATTCTGTAAGGATAGGTAACTAGACTGTTTTATAATTTCAACCATATTGTGTGGTTGTTTATTGTCTTTGTCTACCACAGCGCTCTAGAAAACTACAATAGCAGACAACGGTAACATTTATTTTCTAAAAAATAACTCCCATTAATCTTAAAAGAATGAAGCTCTCCTGTGTCGCTTCTGTGTCGTTCACTCCAAAGTTGGTTTAGGTTCTGCAATGAAAAACACAGACATCAGTGTGAATGTGAATTAAAATGTGAATGAGTCATCCTACTGTTGTTGCATCAAAATGTTAAGTAAACAGGCAGGAGACAACAGAAACATATATTTTCTAAAAATAACAATCCTGAAAGAATGAAGCTCTCCTATGTCTCTGGCTTTCAACATCTACAAAGAAGCAAACATTCTTTTGCTAATAGTCAAAAAAATATGGAATTATGACCTTTTGCCTTATACATCTTTCCCACTTTTCTGAAGAAGCCAAGACGATCGCCTTCTCTCACACGCAGTCTTCCGTGCCGCTAACTCCTGGCACGGGCACAATGAAGACTTTAAGTTCAACAAATCTGAAATATCACATGAACATTACTTTTAACAATTAAAACTTCATCAGCCTCAAAATAATTAGGCTATTCTTCATTACACAATGCCGTTTTCTTTAGGATACTACTTTCAGTTTAATCGTGAAAAAAAAATGTAAATCTGTTAATAACCCTCTATTAACAACTAAATCTTCTGTAAATATGACATAAGAAACTCACAGACATTGTATTAAAGGTATCTCTTCCGTTCAGTAGAAGAAACTATTTCTGAGGCGAAACCGCCTAAGCACATTTTCCAATAAAAGCTTTTTTCCGACTTTTTCCACGTTCCATGAAATCTCAAAATACTCCCGGACATATATAATGAATGATGACTTTACATTTTTAATCTTTACTTACCGAAAATCGTCCTTTACTCGCTTCCATCTGCAGACGCTGAGAAAATGGCAGCTTCTCGCACTGGTGACGTCCGGTGAACACGACGTGCGTGCTCTCTCTCGGGTCCGCGTTCCTAACCCAGCACTGCTGGGTTATAAATTAAGACAAAAAAAATAAAAATAAATAAATTAGACATAAAAATTTAACATTTAAAAGTAGCATTTTAATTTTAGTGTATTCAACCGCTTTTTTACGAAATATTGCTAATTCTCATGCTGAAATTTTAGCCAGTGAAAGGGCTGCAGTTTGCAGGGAAAGTATGAAACCGCAGCGTGTTTCAGTCATAGCTGAAAGATGCTGTAACTGACTCCAAAACCTGCCCATAAACTAACAGTACTGACATTAGAGAACATATATTAACATCAAATTAAATTAAACTCTCGTACTATAACGAATAAAATGCATTTATTTTATGCAAGGCAAAAGGCGTTTCCATCATGAGAAGTGACCACTGCTGACAGCTGACTGACATCTGGTCCTTATGTTATAAAATAATACAATTTACAGCACAGTAAAAACTTTATAAATGAAATAAAATGTATACAAACCTTTATTTTGCTGAAGAAGTGCACCAAATCAAACCGCGGCCTTGTGTTTCACTCATAGCTGAAAGATGCTGTAACTGACTCCAAAACCTGCCCATAAACGAGAGAGAACCACTCTCTCCTATAAAAGCCCACGCTCTGACTTTAACTTAGCAGCTTGTTTCGTCAGAGACAGGCTTAACTCAGCGGTTTGGTAGAAAAAAATAACCCAGCGTTAAAAATGACCCAGCAGCTTAGTTACAGAAAAGCCATCCAGCACCTGGGTAAAAAATATTCAAAATAACCCAATAAAATGACCCAACGGGCTGAACCCAGCATTTGGGTTAAAAAAATAACCCAGCACCTAGGTAGAAATATTAAAAGCAACCCAATTAAATGACTCAATGGGCTGAATAAAGCATTTGGGTTAAAAAAAAAAATAGCCCAGCATTTTTTAGAGTGTAATATTGACAGCTGGCAGCTGAAATAAGTACTGCAGTCCAAATTCAAAATATTGTTTTTCCCACCCATTTTCTTCTCAGATGCGACACTCACTTAGGTTGCCAGATTGAGGACACGCAATGGGAATTAGCGCAACTTACCATGGAAGGCTCTTACACTGTAAGTTGATAAGTTGATTTACCCTTGTGTTTTAATATGCCTCTGGTCTTAGAGCTTTTTAGATTGATGCTGGGGCTTTTTAGATCAGGTAGAATCTGCGATCTCTGACTCAGATTATCTGCTCGCTCACATGTGTGCAGTATGCTGTGTTTTCTGCAAACTGGCAACCCGGGTGTCCAAATAGGCCTACTGTTGTTTAAGCTGGCAGTGGCCAGAATCACACAGACCAAAACAAAAACAGACATTCCGTCACGGAATGCACACTTTCAGAGTAGAATTACTGGCTGTATAGCCAGTTTTTCATAGAAATGGAACAGAAGTATATGAACTTATAGTATATGTTTCCTAAATTTATTATGGTGTTTTTATGCTTTGGTACTGTCAAAAAATTACATAGAGCACATTTAAAGAAATACAGTGTATTTCAGTATTACATTTGAAGTGACTACATTTGACTACATTAAATGCACTAAATTGCATACGTTTTAGTTTACCATAAATGATATGTCAGTACATTTGGCAGTGCACTTGAATGATATTTCAAAGACAAAAATTATGAAATGATGTATAAAGGATGTATAAGTGCGTCACTTTTGAGTAATTGAGTAATTGCACGTTTTAATAAATACATTTTCATTAAATATTAATAACATGCAGTTATTTGTTTGAGAACATTGCAGTTTTGCCCATAAGTAAGTTCTTTTAAAGTATGTTATTTATATAATGAGAGTATGAAAGTATGCTAAAGTGTTCCTGTTTTTTTGCAGGGTTTGAATTTCTGAAGCTTCTAGTTTCACTGGGCCGGACCCCCTACTAAAGCCTGTAGGGGTTTGTTTTAAGCGTGTGGGCAAAGGTGAAGGACTCTGTTTGCCTAAAACACACACCACTCAACAGGGGGTTAAAAACACAGCAAGGCCCGTATGCAGACAGGCAGCATGATTAATGGCTGCACTCATGGTCCAGCCAGATTTGCGTGGTATCATGAGATGAGATGCTGATTTCTCTTAAATTAATCTCAGATAGTTGCAGATTTGCCGGTGTTGAGTCACGTAATATCTCAGATGCAGTACGTGATAGCACTGTTTCCCTCAATTTGATTTAAATGAGATGAGTGCCTTATGCTCAGCCATAATAGAAAACAGTCATTCTGCATGATGCATTTCCTCGATTTCTGTTTTTTTTTTGTTCTTTTTCCACTGTCAAACACAGATTCCATACACACGGAGACATGTTATGAAACACTTTTATTTGTTTCTGTTTGCAAAGCTTCCTTATCAGGACAAGCCAGGGCCGATCAGAACATCATCATGTTCTCTTATCATCATGTGTCGGGTCTAAATGATGCATGGATGGATGAGAAGCATGCCAATACTGCAATCTGACTCTCTTATTCAGAAATGAGATCATGCCTAAATCGTCATGTATCATTTGGTGAAGTAAATTTTTCTTTTTTAAAAAAAGAATGACGAGAATTCTAAGAATAGTTTTTCTAAACTCTGTCAAAACTCTGTCAGTTATTTAAAAGGATCAAGTAAATTTAACCGTATTACATGTTTTTATATTACCCATAAAACTACAAGCTACTAGGATATTTACTAGCATGTTATCTAATTGTAAAAATAAATGAATAAATGGCTGCTGAAAAGGAAAGTCGTCTTTGCTAAAATATATAAATACTTATGTATATATGTGTGTGTATAATTATTATGTTAATTTTTTTAATCAGATACCCAGACAACTACTTCAGCTTGTTCGCCTCTCGTTTAGTCGTCATATAGTGCTTGGAGCCACAACTTCTGTTTTGAAGATGCAGGACTCAGACAGTAAATGAGCCACGGTGTAGGTAATTGGGGAAATAATTCCCCTTGAGTTTTTTTTTTTTTTTTTTTTAAGTGGAAACAATTTCATAGCCTGACCACCACATACCATCCAAAAGGAGGAAAGAAAGAAGAGATGAAACATTGCAATAATCCCTTCTTTCCTGTTTATCCTGGCTCAGTACAATGGAATGTGATACTCTGATAAAACAAGGAAACCAATGTTTGATGCAAAGTAAAAGTGTTTCCAAAGGACGGACCCTTAGAAGTTGTAAATTAAAGTGGGAAAAACTGTATTCTTGCACGTATGAAATGTGGTGTTAACTTGAAACAGCACTATAATTTGTTTGTGGACCGAAAGCTAAAAAGCAGAGCACTTTAATCAATATTTTGCAAAAAAAAAAAAAAGACAAAAAAAAACACTAAAGTTAATTTGCCTTGCGAAACTTGTGAAGAGATGAAAGATCCCATCCATGCATACTCCCGCAGTTTATATAAATGATAAATTAGGCCTAACTCTGAGAAATCACAGAGGTTCCTGTTCTTTTCCAGTACTGTTCAATTTTTTTTTTCTGATCACCAAACAGCTATGAAAGCAAAAGAGCAGACCTGCCCTTCAATCAGTGCTCAGAGTCTGCTGGGGCTTTGTTCAGGGGATTCTGCACATGGTTAATTATATTAGATTAGCACAGATTCCTCTGCTATTCACATTAATAAGCTTGTCTGTGTGGGTGTTTATATATGTGTATGTGTGTGTGTGTGTGTGTGTGTGTTTGTGTGTGTGTGAGTGGGACTCTTAGTGTTTTCCATGACAGGGGCCAGACAGACCCCCAGGCCTAAGTCTCCCCTGACAGAGTCTGTGATTTATCATCTAGTAAGCCCCTTGTTTCAAATCTACACACACACACACACACATACACACACAGACTGATCAACTAAGTTCTCATGTGGTTAACCACTCCTCAAAGAGACAAATCTCTCAATAATGTCTGAACTCTCTTGCATAGTGCAGAAGGCACTGTTCCTCCAAAAAATGCAGTTTGAGCTGAAACATAATACTACTGCAAGTAGGAGAGTCATACACCTATTTTTATTTGGTATTTTTTGAAGGGGCATCTCTTTTGTAATACTATAAATGTCATTACTGTCACTTTTGGTCAATTTAATGCATCCTTGCTGAATAAAAGTAGGCTATTACTTTCTTTACTTAAAAAAAAAAAATCTTACCCCAGACTATTAAATAGTAGTATACATTAGGTCTGGGTTAAAGAAAAAAAAAAAAAAAAGAAAAAAACATATTTGCTGACCATAAACTCGATAGTAAGCTAGAAAAATGATATGCACCATATAATATATTCATTATAATTTTTTACTGTTCTTCAGTGGTTGATTTATGTTTTTTTATGACAGACACCATTTAAATGTTTATATTTAAAAAAACTAATTGGAGTGAAAATAGAGTGTAATGTAGTGACTCGCATGTATATTTTACAGCATTAGTTGAGAGCTTTTTTTGCCCTGAGAAAATTGGGCATGTACTGTACCCTATACACAGTTGAGGTCAAAAGTTTACATCTTGCAGAAACTACAAAATGTTAATTATTTTATATATATATATATGTAATGTGTGTGTGTATATATTGATTTCGTGATTTTAATCGGTTCTCATTTTTACGAAACAATATTGTTTCTTAAATTCCAAGAATCGATTAGTCGAGCCTGTTTGAATGAAACATTTCAGCGCACCTCCCATCTAATACATCACAATATGCTTTGTGCTTTGGTAATTTTGACATAAAACAAAGTATTAGTTTTAAAATTTCTTACCATTTTATTGCAATATTCAAACCAAGAAATGCCGTTTTGGCGGAGTGACCGCTGTAGTGGAAGCATTGTGTACGTGAACTGATCGTCTCCACCATTTTAATACCAGTTTTAGCATGAAGTAAATATGAATTAACGTCCTAAGGTATGTTAAAAGAACGAGTACAACGTACCGAAATCTGTATCCTGTCTCATGTAATCGCTCAGTCAGTGTTTCAACTGCGGAAAGACGTCAGTAAAACGGCTTGTAAACAATATATCATGTAACGTCACATTTACCTCAGAAAAAACATACTTGCTGACCATAAACTCGATAGTAAGCTAGAAAAACGAGCTCTAGAGAGCAGCATTTTGCTAAATATATGCACCATATAATATATTCATTATAATTTTTTACTGTTCTTCAGTGGTTGATTTATGTTTTTTTATGACAGACACCATTTAAATGTTTATATTTAAAACTAATTGGAGTGAAAATAGAGTGTAATGTAAGCGTTTGTATAAATCAGATAATTTTAATTTTCAGTATTGTAATAATGTAGTACCAAGTGACTCGCATGTATATTTTACAGCATTAGTTGAGAGCTTTTTTTGCCCTGAGAAAATTGGGCATGTACTGTACCCGATACACAGTTGAGGTCAAAAGTTTACATCTTGCAGAAACTACAAAATGTTAATTATTTTGCCAAAATAAGAGGGATCATACAAAATGCATGTTATTTTTTATTTAGTACTTACCTGAATAAGATATTTCACATAAAAGATGTTTCATATAGTCCACAGGAGAAAATAATAGTTGAATTTATGAAAATGACCCCCTGCAAAAGTTTACATACACTTGATTCTTAATACCGTGTTGTTACCTGATTGATCCACAGCTATGTTTTTGTTGTTGTTGTTTGTTTGTTTTTGTTTAGTGATAGTTGTTCATGAGTCCCTTGTTTGTCCTGAACAGTTAAACTGCCTACTGTTATTCAGAAAAATTCTTCAGGTCCCACAAATTCTTGTTTTTTTTTTAGTATTTTTTTGTATTTGAACTGTTTCTAATCATGACTGTATGATTTAGAGATCCATCTTTTCACACTGAGGACAACTGAGAGACTCATATGCAACTATTACAGAATGTTCAAATGCTCACTGATGCCCCAGAAGGAAAAACGATGCATTAAGAGCCAGGGGTGTAAACTTTTGAACAGAATGAAGATTTTTTTATTTTGCATAAATCTATTTTTTTTTCATTTAGTACTGCACTTCAGAAGCTACAGAAGATACTTACATGTTTCCCAGAAGACAAAATAAGTTTAAATTGATCATGATCTTCAAATTTAGAAAGTTTTCACCCTCTTGCTGTTAATGCATCACTTTTCCTTCTGTAATAGTGTAATAGTTGCATTGCACGTAAGTCCCTCAGTTGTCCTGATGGACATTCAGGACAAACAAGGGACTCAAGAACAACTATCACTATTAAAAAAAAAAAAAAAAAAACAGCAGTGGATCATTCAGGTAACAACACAGTACTAAGAATCAAGTGTATGTAAACTTTTGGGTCATTTTTTATAAATGTAACAATTATTTTTTGTTGTGGACTATATGTAAACATCTTTTATGTGAAATATCTTATTCAGGTCAGTAAAAAATAACATGCATTTTGTATGATCCTTCTTATTTTGGTACGATAATTAACATTTTGCAGATTCTGCATGGTGTATGTAAACGTTTGCCCTCAACTGTATATCCAAAATAATCAATATTAAATCGAATCGCAAGCTTGTGAAATTTGTCAAAATGTATATGTAATCCGATTTTGCACCACAAACCCTCAATCCATTTGTTTTTTTAAATTATATACTTTTAATACACCAAATAGAATAACTCAGCTTGAACGCTATTTATCTTGCTATATCAAGTATTTTAGGTTTAAATGCATGACTGTAAGAAGTTTTGACTGTAGGAAGCAAGTTTACATTTGCAGACTGTAATTTTACCCAACAAACCATCAAATTTATAGTGCATGAGACTTTGGGGAATCAGGCCCTGTAGATGACGAATGTCAACATTTGTTTTCCCATCAGCACTTAGGCAAGTATCGCCCAAGAGAGCTCTCTGTCACTGCCTTCACACTTCCACAGCTCTCAGGGGCTCAGCAGAGCGTGGAGCTGGCCACCCTCAGCAGCCTCTGAACGACAGTAAATCAGGCCTTCAAGAAGCTGGTGCTGCACTTTTCAGGTTCAGGGGAGGAGGAGGAGGATCAGATGAGAGGGAAATGAGAGGAGAGATGAGAGAGGAGGATTTAGTGTGTGGGAGGACTGCGGTCTGAGGTTGATTTGAAGCTCTCCCAGGTCGCGTCCGTTCGCTGCTGTCTCCATAGTTACTTTTCTGTTTAAAAGGCAGACTTTTGTTTTTCTTTTCGAGTTCTGTCGGTGAGTTACTGCATACATGAGTTGCATTTCAGAGGGCCTAAAATTAATAAAGACATATATTTCTTTAGTGGGATAGTCTGCCCAAACAAAAGATGTTTTGAAGAATGTTTTTGGCTCCTTTGACTTCCATAGTATTTTTTTCCTTACTATAAAAGTCAGTGGGACCCAAAACCATTTGGTTGCCAACATCCTTCAAAATACATTCTTTTGTGTTGCACAAAAGAAAAAAAGTCAGTTTTAGACTTGCACAATTTAAGTTTTTAGGTGGGCTGTCCCAATATTAATATAAAGCATCAAATGTACAATGACATCTTTCAGACTTATCGTAATTGTAAAGTATGTAAAAAAAATTCCTGAGAACCCTGGCAACATTGACCAATCCAATTAATGAAAAGTTTGAAATTATTTTCAATTATTATTAGTTTGAGTCACTATTTCGCAATACTGGCTGTTGTTGTTCATGAAGAAAAGAAATACGTAAAAGAAGAGGGTCAAAACTGTTTGTTGCTTTCTCTTTCAAACCTTATGAGTCCGAGCGAACGAATTAGAGGCCAAAACTCAGAAGCTAAAGGAAAGAGAGCGTGAAACCACAGATCAAATGATAAAGAGAAAAAAAAGGTCACCTGACACAGGGAGCCTCAGCTAAGCGCTACAGGAAGTCCTCTGTACAGAGAAGCTAGTCATTAATCTGATGTGATACCTGCGCTAGGTTGGCTGTTGGCCTAACCAAATACGGGTAACGGTGGAGGGAATGCAGCCCATTTCCTCTGGCTTTGAATGAGCTTGTCTAATTAATATATGGGCTCTGTGTCACCAGGACGCAATTAGGAGGTGTTGAAGTTGTCACTTCTTGTCTTCATTCAAAAACCACTTTTTAGGGGGCAGTTCCTTCAGTACACAGACCAATGACTTGAACTTTGTGCACTGTAAAGCTTTACCTCACTTTAACCTTTAAGATACAAAATTTCATTACATATTAAAGGAGAAGTCCACTTCCAGAACAAAAGTGTACAGATAATGTACTCACCCCCATGTCATCCAAAATGTCTTTCTTTCTTTAGTCGTAAACAAATTATGTTTTTTGAGGAAAACTTTTCAGGATTTTTCTCCATATAATGGACTGCTATGGTCCCCCGAGTTTGAACTTCCGAAATGCAGGCTTCAAATGATCCCAAATGCGGTTGTAAACGATCCCAGCTGAGGAAGAAGGGTCTTATCTAGCAAAACGATTGGTTATTTTCATAAAAAAAAAATACAATTTAAATACTTTTTAATCTCTAACGATCGTCTTGCTCTGCCTGAACTCTGTGTATTCTGACTCAAGACAGTTAGGGTATGATGAAAAACTCCAATCGTATTTTATCCTGCAACTTCAAAAATCAAATAAAAATCATCCTACATCGCTGCAGAAGTACAGACGCAGTCTTTGCAAAGTGAACATGCAAAGGTCAAACACCCTCAACAAAAAAAGGTAAAACAGCCATATAGGACAATTTTGAAGTTGAAGGAGAACATGAGATGGGAAGCTGCATTTAAACTGCATTTTGGAAATTCAAACTCAGAGCACCATAGAGGTCACTATCACTAGAGAAGAGTTCTGACATGATAAATTAGTTCGGTTCTGACCTTTATTATCCCTTTGGTCACTGGGTATGCAGTATGTAAATTATAACTGGCTAATCAATATTTGTCTTAAATATTGTCATGGTACTCTCGTGAACGTGTGTTGAAGACAGACACGGAAGAGAAGAAATTGTTGAATAAAGTTGTAATTTTTGTTTGCGTTGAGCTTAAAAAGTATTCTCGTAGCTTCGTAAAATTACAGTTGAACCACTGATGTAACATGGCCTATTTAAACAATGTCCTACTTTTCTAGGCCTTGAATGTGTCAGTTGTGTTGCTGTCTATGGATGAGAAAGCTCTTGGATTTCATCAAAAATATCTTAATTTGTGTTCCGAAGATGAATGAAGGTCTTACAGGTTTAATTTAATTTTTTGGATAAACTAACCCCTTAAGTTCCATTTTTCTACTGAATTCCTAATGTTTTTTAAATTGCATTACATCACTCCCTCACATATTTATAAATTCAGTTTTTTCTGGTCTCACTAACATCTAAATTTGCGCTGCCAGCCATCTGGATCGGATCAGAAAAAATGTTACGACATCTCTATGTTGGTGATGGAAGACATGGCAAATCAATCAATAAAACACCGCTTTGCTGACACTCCCGCATTTCACGTTCGCTCCATAAATAGATTAAGTTACATTTGACTTCATTGGTTTTATTAAGTATCGCATACAGTTAATCATTTTGGCATCCAGCGGTCCACATTCATCTTTCCAGTCCTTTATAAGGACTCTGAGACGGCTGAATGCGGTTTTGTTCGTGGGGTTACACACTCACTGGCTTGTCTGGCAGTGACATACTGGACACTTATTGGCTTCATTGTTTATTATGGGAGTGTGGTCTCAGGGTTGCCAGGTTGGGCAGTATTTACGGTGCTTTGTGACCCATGTCGTGGCTTTGTGAATTGAAGGGGTGACAGAGAGGCCAAGGTCTGGTTCAGGTGAGGCTAGGGTTTCAGAACAACTCCCCTCTATTTACTCTCGCTATAGGATCCACGGGCCAATTCACCCACCGGCCTCCTTCAGCCCTACAGCTGTAAATGTCACCTGACTCCTGCCACACCAACCCTTATTGACAGGCCTTTTATTTCTGCCGTTTTAACGAGGCTGAGCGCTCCTGTTTCATTCCCTATGGCTTTATGAGTGCTAAACACCATTGCTCCCAATAATTCTCTCATATTGTTGCAGCAAGCTGGATGGTTAATGCTTTTAAATAACAGTTCAAAATAGAGTTTGATATTGAGTAATTTACATTTTAGATACAAAATTGGCAGGTATTTAATCAAATTTGTCTTTGTCAATGCAAATATTTCCAAACAAAGCAGCAGTAAAACTGTGTGGAACAACTGATGTTTTCTTAATGACATTTTAAATAAATAGGTTGTGTGAATAAATCAATGACTTACTTATAAAGAAATTCACTTGTTTCACTCCTGAATAAATCAGTGTTTTTGAATTTTTTTGAATAAATAATATGATGGCTTACTCACAAAGAACTTAAGATCTGTATAGAGACCCAATTATTTTCAATGTAACAGATTATGGAATTGCATTGAAAGATTTTTGACGAATTTGACTGAATTTATTGTAGCAGTATAAGAGCTAGTTTAACCAAAAATGAAAATTTTGTCATAATTTCCCTTGTCATTCCAAATTTTCAAGACATACTTTCTTCCAAAATCTAGCAACCAAGCAGTTTTGGTTTTCATTGACTTTCATTACATTTTTGTCCATAAAATATGGGAACCATAGAGTGTTTTCACAACGTGTCATCAGTTGGCCATATTGGCAGCACTGAATGTAAACAATGCCACTAAACCAAACAAAATTTGCATCTTTTGATGATTAATGCAGCTGAAAATGATCAATTATTGTCATGTTATAATCAGTTGGACTTTCTGAGTACTTTAGACTGCCAAAAGTTATAACAAATCAAGGAGAAGAGTGCAAAAAACTGTCTGAATTTACATGCAGTATAATTATCTAATTTTTTTCCTCCCATCTCATACTTTTTTCCCCATCTTGTATTTATTCCCTTTAGGGGTTCCATAGTTTGACTTTCTCAATATGTGCTCATAATGTCATACTAAATTCCAACCTATTTAAGGTTTATCTCTGAAAAGAAAGTATTCTGAGCAGGAGGATGGATTATATATCTGTCAGACAAGGAAAAATAAATACACTCTATTAACCACATAATGTAGCAACCACCCAGAACACCCCAGCAACTGTGTACCACAGGACCACAAGAGTCAAATGGAAAGAATCATGGACCCAGATAGCAAAATTCAGGTTGTATGCAGTGTGGTTCCAAACAGAAACCCCATTCAGGAAGCTCTATATTAGAGCTACATTAGGAGTTATTTGAGCAAAGGGACAGTAAACAGAGAAGAGGGAGCAAGACAATATGAAAGAGAGCAGCTTCTGTTGTTTTGTGACAGCAACGTATTTTAATCCGGTCTGCATAAACCAGAAAAGAGAGTTCTAATGTAGTGATGACAACATGATTTATAAACTCAGCGCTTACACATGTCTTCCCAACCACTGCATACTGTGTTCCTCTTTCCTTCTCTCTCTCTCTCTTTGTCTCTCTCACGCTCTTTCCCAATTTTTTTTTATGAGAGGAAGATACTTCAGAGCTTTTTCAAATCCTCAGCATTCAAAATTTGACAGAAAAACAAAATCTATTTAGTAGTTTTGTGATCCTTAAAGGGGTCATCGGATGCCCATTTTCCACAAGTTGATATGATTCTTTAGGGTCTTAATGAAAAGTCTATAATATACTTTGGTTAAAAATTCTCAATGGTTGTGTAAAGCAACAACCTTTTTACCTTGCCAAAATCAGCTCTGCAAAAATCATCCGATTCTGGTCGAGGCTGCTTTAAATGCAAATGAGCTCTGCTCGCCCCGCCCCTCTCTTCTCTTTGTGGAGAGACCAGCCTGTTTACTTTAACCCCTAACTAGCACATAATTAGGAAAGGCGATCGCAAAGATTCATTAAAAAAAAAAAAAACCTTATACACACTTCTGCTGTAAGTGAAGCTGGATCATGAATGATTTGCGCGAACATAGACGGATGTATGTAGATCGGGAACCGCATTCCCTCACAAACAACGTAATCATACTATAGCATTGTAAAAGTGACTTAGCAAAACTTAGCATCCGATGACCCCTTTAAAAAAATGCTATAGTATGAATTTCATTTTTAAATTGGCTTTAAAAGTCTTTATACAAACTTGTACAACTTATTAATATGATTTAAAACATCACATCTCATAGGGGATTGTAATATTTGAGGATCCCTGGCATTAATTTAAAGGGATAGTTCACCTAAAAAAAATCTTATATCCAAACCTGTAAGACCTTCATTCATCTTTGAAACACAAATTAAGATGTTTTTGATGAAATCTGAGAGCTTTGTGACCAGGCATAGACATTCAACGTTCAAGGCCCAAAAAGGTAGTAAGGACATAATCTTGAAATAATCTTGTTTCATTTTTATGAATTGAGCTATGAGAACACTTTTTGTGCACAAAGAAAACAAATAAAACGATTTTATTCAGCATTTTTTTTTCTCTGTCCCTTTAAGGAGTGCTTTCTTGTAGGTCAGTTATTGTGTAATAGTATTGTCATTCTGAAAGCATTGTGACTGTGTCATTTATGGTAAGCAAACACCAGATTAAGCCACTTCACTGAAATCTTCCATATACTGTATGAGTTTTTGAGTGAGTGTTTGTCCACTCGCTGTGGGAGGTTCTTGCAACTTCATGACTGTTACGGCGTGATAAACATCTTGATCTCTGACCCATCCTCCCAAAAAACAGCTGTCATCTCTTACCATCAAAGAGCATTCTTTGAAGATGAGAAGGCACGTCCTTAAGTTACTGCCTGGCTGAACCTTGAGTAACAGTGCAGTGAACTGACAAATCAAGGGATCTTGAGCAATGCCTATGGTGATGTTCCCTCATGTGATCTTGCCATGTCCACAACAAAATCAACAGGCTTCTGCAGAGTTCAAATATATTCAAACAAGAAAATGACAGTGTTATTCTAACCCTTTTTATTCTATCCCCATGATGTCACTGTAATGCATAGGCCATGAAAACACTGTATTAAGTTAATTAGGATCTTGAGTCTTCTTAGTCTTGGTTAAAAACCTTAATGAAATAACAGCACATCAATAGCATTTACAAGAAAAATCTCCCCAAAGGCCTGCAGAGATGTATGTTTGTTTTGTTATGCTATGAGAGCTAAAATGAATTTGTCAGTCTACTTGAGTAAAAGACAATGAATCTTTCTTTTTATTTTATGAACATTTAATATCTTTAACAATCATTTTTGTTCTGTTCAACATGTATTAAAACAGCTTCAGTGATATAATGATATATATATGATATATAATGATATAATTAAATGATGACATTTAACATATTGCTATAGTTAACTTTGTAAGAAATATATAGTAAACAATACATTTTCAAGATTGTTTCTGAGTGCAGTTTACATTTTCTTGCATTTGACTTGCATTCTGAAACAAAATAGTATATATCACTCTTTTCATGCTATTTCTTTCTAAAACAGTGGTTCTCAACCAGAGAGACCGGGCTCACTAGGGAGCCTCAGATAATTTCCAAAGGTGACTTAAAAGTATATATATATATATATATATATATATAGTCGCCCTCCCCCCCTCACTAAATATTGTTTTTATTGAACAAAATGCAGTTTTAAACACTTCTAAAATCACAAAACTGATCCTGGTCAAGTCATTTTATATGTTTTGTATATTAATTGGTATATTTTATGTTATTCACCTTTTTCTTGAGTAACCGATGAGCGATGACATGAAGAATTCTAACTTCCGCTTTCGTGTTCGGGTCTCCATAGAAATCCATGTTAAAACGGTGTAAATAAGTTCGACTGAACTGAAACCTTTTCAGTATAACTAAATATAAAAATGTGCGCAGGTTTAACATTATATTATTGGCTTGGAAAATGTTAATTTGATTAGAAATGTAAAGCACCACTCTAGTGGGGCGAGCCTTCCATGTTAAGAAAAAGTGTATAGTGGGTTGTGGCTAGAAGGGATACAGCTCAGACGGGAAACTAACAATGAAATGAATTGTTTTACCTATTAGATTGGTTTTTTTTTTTAATGTCTACACCTACCCCAACCCTAAACTTAGCCCTTACTATAATACAAAAACAGTATTATTGTTGTACAGTGTGACAAAAATAATGTTAGATTGATGTGCGCATGCCCAGTAGCTAGAGCTGTATCCCTTCTAGCCTTAACCCGGATATTAAGGCACTGTTGAATGCTTAAATCTGATTGGCTGATGATAATTCTAAGGTGTGTAATAATTTCAGGGAAACACACAGGAAAAGTAGTTCCAGGCAGGTTTTGACCACATTACATGTCCATATCACTTCGCCAACTGATTTCAATTACTTCAAAGGTGCTCTACAGCCTACAACAACAAACGAACCAAAACCCACAATGACACTGACCAAGCAAATAAATATAGTAAAGAATAGGATAAAAACGCCTAATTATTTTCATGTTCTTGACACTAAGTTATGTTTTATTATGTACGGTAAGTATACTCTATTTCTCCCGCAGTCTCCCTTACAAACGCACACACTTAGTAGACCCACAGCCGCACAGAAACGTGTTGTTTAACGATATTAACAGTTTAGCAGCTTAAAAGCTGCATGTCATTTCTCACGAAAAACGGCGATGTTCTTGAAGATGATGAACTTGCAGTTTTGCTATTAGTAGAAATGCTGTTGCAGCACAGGCTCAGGTAATCTCTCTCTCTCTCTCTCTTTCTCTCTCTCTCTCTCTCTCTCTCTGCCTGATAACTGTATTAATAACTGCAGTAGTCATTAATAATTCCATAACTTTATTAGTTTGCTATCAACAGCTCAAACCTCTGTTGCTAGTTCTTAAATGACAGTTTGGAATTAGCAAAGGAGGTGTTGAATGAGATGACTAAGCAATTAATCCTACTCACAAGAGCGTTTTAAGGACAAAAACCTGACAAATGTCTTTATATAGAACATCTGAACTATATTTGAGGTGTGGTAACTGTAGTATATGAGAAATAATTGAGTCCATTCTACTGAGTTATTACACTTTTAAAAAGAATGTGTTGAAAAACGTGTTATTCCTGCTAATTTTCTACACACTAATGTGTTATAGTTACACAATTTGTCTTGCTTTCTTTCTTTCTTTTTTTCTTCAAGTGTAGGAAATAATGCACACCCGAAGTGGTGATGTGACCATGATGCAAAGCAACAGTCCGTCGTCAGTTTTTGTATATTTTGGAATATTTAAAAGGAGGAGAGCCTTCAGAAAGTTGAGAACCACTGCTTTAAAACCTTAGTTTTGCTTGAGAAACTTCACGTCTTTCACACAAAGAGTTTTGTGTGACATACTGAACAGTATGGCTTCCCTGCCTGTTCCTTAAACACTCCCTGACTCAGTTGTCGAAGGCAAAACGCACACACAAAATGTTCAGGGTGAAACTTGCGATCCAGAGCAGCGATGCAGCGACCCGAGATGGGCTCTCCGCAGGTCCCACACAGAGTCCCCTGTCTGGAGTGATAGTGCAGGGAACAGAGGGGCCGACCGTTCAACTCAAGGAAGCAGCCGTCCGTAAAAGGCTTCAGGCAGTCCTGGAAACATACAGAAAGAGGGTATTAAAGAAATGTTTAATGAAGAAGAATGTTCTGGAATTACAGATTGAGCAGGTGAAGAATTCACCTTTGAAGCTCTGCACAATAGTACAGACTGACTGACTCCATATTCCTTATTTATAAGGAGTGAGTCACATGACTGTATTGCATTCCAACCTTCAACGCCACTAATTCACTCACCGCACAGACAAAGCAGTCGGGGTGCCAGGTTCCATTGGCTGCGGACAGATAGTTCTCCTTCACTGGCTCTCCGCAGCCAGAGCATTTGGGTGCAAAGAGGCGGTAGAAATCCCTAGAGCAATATGGTTTACCATCTCTCTCCATAAACCCTGGAAAAGGTAGATTCTTTCAGTACAAAATGTAATTTCTCAAATAATGACCAGATCTGCTGACTCACAGAATGTAGTGTGGGATGTTCTTGGCATTCATGTGGTGATAAATTGTGATTGTTTAATTAATAAATCTGCAGTTTTCTCACCATCCGGTCCAAATAGATCTCCGCAGTGGCTGCAGAAAAAATGTTCTGGGTGCCATGTTTGATCCATCGCTGTGAGAATGTTCTGTACAAAACACAATAAATGATCACCTGCTTTACTAGGTACAGTAATTCATTTGTTTGTGAATTTAAAGAGTTGAAAAGTACATTTATTTATTTACATGTCATAACCAGTGTTGCCAAGTCTGCAGTTTTCCAGTGGAATTGGGCTACTTTAAAACTTTTCTGTGTGTTGTTTTTCATGTCCCTGGGTTGAAGCGACCCAAAAACGTGATATTTATCCCCTGGAATTCGAATTTACCAGGGGAACCCCGCCAAACGGGGACTAGTTTTGGGCTAGTTTTGAGTAGCAATTGGGGTTTTGTTGTGAAACCTGGCAACCCTGATCGTAACTAGTCATATTCAATCATATCACGATGGAGGGACTGCCTCCTCTCACGTGACTTTCCTTATTCTCAATTACACGCCACCAAACTTTGTTCTAAAAAGGAGTTTCCAGAGGGTAAATAGAAATGTCAGGTCACCTGAATAATAGGTCCTTTGCAGTAAGCACAGCGGGGAGAGAAGAGGTTCTGGTAGTCTTTCTCACAGTACGGCTTGCCGTCTCTCTCAAAGAAACCAGATGTGCCTAGTTCCTCTCTGCATGTCGTACACACAAAGTGTTCTGGGTGCCACACCTGACCCAAAGCTGTGATCATCTGCAGTTCGGGAATACAACATTACATATTTGTTACTACCGAAAACTGATTAGTAATTTAGTAATTAGTAAGATTAGTCTTGCTAGTACCTTGCCAGCTATACACTTGCCACAAGAAGCGCAATGGCCTTTGGCAGCTGTGCGGACACCCATTTTCTCCATGTCCGAACTGAGAGAGCCAAGCAGGTCGTCTATAGCATCCACACTCTTGGATACTGACACAGGAGGATGCAGTGGTTTCTTAGCTTCTGTTTGCTTTCCACTATCACTTTCTTTAGTTTCCTCAGGCTTTTTGTCTTTCATTGACTTGGAATCCACAGGAGGTGGATTTGATGTGGGAACTGGTTCTGAAACCTACAAAAAAAAAAAAAGTGTTTTTGGACAAACATTAACTTAAGGTGGAATAAATTAGGAGCCCTAAAGGAACAGTTCACTTCCAGAATAAAAATTTCCTGATAATTTACTTCATCCAAGATGCAAGTTTCTTTCTGTCTTCAGTCACAAAGAAATTATGGTTTTTAAGAAAAACATTCCAGGATCTTTCTCCATATAGTGGATTTCAATGGGAGCCAATGGGTTGAAAATCCAAACTGCAGTTTCAATGCATCTTATCTAGCAAAACAATCGATCATTTTCTAAAAAAAAAAATACATTTTATATACTTTTTAACCACAAATGCTCATCTTGCACTAGCTCTGCGATGCACGTCTTCACGCATTACATAATCATGTTGGAAAGGTCATGCATGGTTAGTTCATCTGTGTACTTCAGTACAAAAAGGTAGGGAAGGCGAAAAACATCTCATTTTCTCTTACAACTTCAAAATCATCCGAAATCGTTGTTTTATCTTTTTTTGTAAAGGGTGTTTGTCTTTCTTTGCACGTTCACTTTCTAAACACTGTCGGTATTTCCGCTTACATCACGTGTGACCTTTCCAACGTGACTGCATAATGCATGAAGACGGGCTGGTGCAAGACAAACATTTGTGGTTAAAAAGTATATTTATTTTTTTAAGAAAATGACTGATAATTTCGGATGGGATAGTGCAGAACCCTGCGTGTAGAAGCTGCACTGAAACTGCAGTTGGAACCTTCGAACTGTTGATCCCCATTTAGGTCCACTATATGGAGACACATCCTGGAATGTTTTTCTCAAAAACCTTAATTTCTTTGTGATTTAAGACAGAAAGACATGAACATCTTGGATGACATGGGGGTCAGTAAATGACCAGGAAATTTTTATTCTGGAAGTCAACTTATCCTTTAATATAATGCCTATACTGCCCTCTTCTGGTGATACTCATAATGTACAGTGGTGATAAACACAGCTGATGCATGAACAGGTCAACTAATGTCCACCTCATGTTTCTCTCACCTCCAGGCCTAGCCCTAGCAGCTCATTCATGATGGAGTCCAGTTCTCGTGTAGCTGTGCTGGGACTCATCACTCCAGCCTCAACAGGGACTGGAACCACACTAGAAAAAGATTCTTCTTATTATTGAACAGCTGAACCTCAGAGAACATCATGTATGCCAAAATGTGTTGATGCTTTATAAAAACGATACATCAACGGACAGGCTATTTCTACTCCAAATTTATTTTGGAAAGAGGTGGATATACCTGTAGGGATTATGTCCATGTCCTGGATCAGCAACAGTCTGTAACGGGAGGAAAAAAGATATTAGAAACTCTCAGTTTGGACCGTAATACTGTAGATATTGAATAGTTCAAAGTTTGGGGTCGGTAAGATTTTTTTAAAAAGAAATTCATACTTTTGCAAGGATGCACTGACCAAAACTGACATAAAAATAATGCCGTAATATTTAATATATTTGTATTTATATCAAATAAATGCTGTTCTTTTGAACTTTCTATTCATCAAAGAATACTAAAAAACTGTTTAAACGTTTTTTCACAAAAATATGAAGCAGCACAGCTGTTCTAAAGAATAATAATACAAGTTTCTCAACCACCAAATCAGCATATTAGAATGATTTCTGAAGGATCATGTGACACTGAAGACTGGGGTAAAGGCTACTGAAAATTTAGCTTTGTCATCACAAGAATAGCTTACACCTTAAAATATATTAAAATAGAAAACATTGTAATAATATGCGCAAAAGAAACAAACATTATCAACCCCAAACTTTTTTTTTTTTTTTTGAAAGTTTTTGAAGCTTTAATGCTTTTCAAACTCTCGTTTAAATTCAAACTCAAAATGAAAATGAGTTGGCCTGAAGTGTAATTACTTGTTCAAGCTGAGTTGTGTTGTTGCTTTTAACTGAGGGTCCCAGTTGGAGAGTTTTGGGTGGAATGGGTGCAGGAACATTCGAAGTGTGGGTGGAGCTCTGAGCCAACTCCTCTAAAAGCATGTCTGCAATATCAAATTCACACATGTGAGAAACCTGCACAGAAATCAGTGAAACTGAACACAAATGTTACCACTTAAAATGACTGCACTGAAGTAGTCATGGTCATGATTGATCGAAAGGTAAAGCCACTGTACGTTAGCAATCCGTGTCATTTCCTGAGGAAGTGAGAAAGCATGCTACTGTCATCGCAACGGATGCAGAACATGAAATTACAAACACATGAATTTGTAACTTGGCCATATTTTTTCGCTGACATAGAAAAAGTCACTTATTATAGACATGGGTGATCTGACTCACTTCTGTCAAATTACCAAGAAAAATGGGAGCTTTTTTTCAAAAAATCTTCAGTACACCAATGTGCTACCAGTGTCATATGAAGAGTTCAGATGCAAAAGTCCATCTGACATTTTTCTGTAAAGTAAGCATTTTTACCAGGTTCCTACTTAAGTACCAGTACTTCTGATTGGGCTGAGGCTGGGATTTAGCGAGTTTGAAGTAAAAGTATTTGATGGATGTATACTATGTGTTGAGAGTATTCAGTCAGTATCTTTATCTTGTTTTTGACCGAGGTGGCTTTTAGAGGGTTTTGCATCTGAACTCTTCATATATATACATATTTATAGCTTCATTTTTACTTCTTTTTAAATTATTTTATTATTTTGGATGACAACACTTCTTACCAATCTGTTACATATTGTCGGATTTTCAGGGACTCTACACTCTTACTGTTGTTTGGTTATTTTAATAAAGGTTTCACACTCTAAAATTTTGAGGTTAATGTGTTGTCTGTCTTCTAAAATGTCACAGCTGTCACTGATAACGCATTGGTCACATTGAAACGTGTGGCATGCCGATGAGTTTTTCAGTCTGATTTGAGGATGCCAATGAATAATGTGCCAGAAAAAAAAAAACATTTTCACACCACAAATACCTGCTTGCATTTATAGGTCACAGTATAAATGAGACTAACAGAAAAGTATAGTATAAATGATAGAAAACAGAAAATCATCTCAGTCTTTGAATTAAAGATATAGTACATCTTTCTACACTGATTATGACTTTAGTGTTAGAATATATTTATAAAAGATTGAACAACTTACCGAGTTCATCCATGGCGGTCTGGGGTGTGAGATGAGAGGTAAACCGTGTGCTATGCGTGTTCCTAGTGAGCATGTGTGGTAGGGTGATCTGATACATGCAGCTGTGGGTTGAGCCCAATCTCACATGTGAAACTGATGTTGCTTCCTTTTTGTGTTCTTGTTGTTTCACTCTTTATCTCATGTCTTTCACCCTGTTGCATTTTGCTACTGTTTGCTAACGGCACTTTCAGTGTTTTGAGTGGCTGTGTGGGCCTCATTATAAAAGTTAGATGAGCTTATGTACCATTTATTCAAATACATTGTATAAATGTAGAGGTATTAAAATGTAAAGTGTATATAGGCTATGTTTTAATACATTATTGAGAAAGTTTTTACCAAATTTTTAAAAAAGTATAATAACTTTGTAAATTGTAGGCTATTGAACTCCTGACACAAACGGCAGTTTGCTTAAGAGCTGTAAACATTAATATGCATATTAAGACATTATATTATTTTATCTGCGCTATGTTATTTTTGAAGAAATGACTTAGACCAAGTCTTTACACAACTGAAACACTATCTGATCGTATAAAATGATAATATCGACACATATGTTTGTTATCAGACTACATTTCCCATAGATCCTAGTTGTGCCGCAAAGACTGCTGGGACAGGAAGCTTCCGATTTGGTTTCTGTTTGTGCAGTTCGCTTAAAATGTCATTCTGGAGCTGAAGACGTACTTCACATAATCGTATTGAGAAGATGAATTCAGCCAATATTCATAATTTTCTGTGCAGCGTCTCTTTCACCTCAAAATGTATGTAATGATTTTTATATCGAGTTGATCGACTGAGCGGGTCCGCCTTAAAAGGGCAACGGTTTGAGCGAGTGGGCCCCGCAAACACTATCGCTCAGGGTCTTATTTAAGGTATGTCAGTGGTTTCCTGCCTGTTTTGAACTTGTCAGTTTTCAGCTTAACACGTGTGACCCTGGACCACAAAACCAGTCATAAGTAGCACGGATATATTTGTAGCAATAGCCAACAATACACTGTGTGGGACAAAATAATCGATTTTTCTTGTATGCCAAAAATCATTAGGATTTTGAGTCAAGATTATGTTCCATTAAGATATTTTGTCAATTTCCTACCGTAAATATATCAAAACGTAATTTTTGATTAGTTATGTGCATTGCTAAGAACTTCATTTGGTCAACTTTAAATGTGATTTTCTCAATATTTAGATTTTTTTATTTTTGCACCCTCAAATTCCAGATTTTCAAATAGTTGTATCTCAGCCAAATCCTATCCTAACAAACCATACACCAATGGAAACCTATTTATTCGGCTTTCAGATGATGTATAAATCTAAAAAAAAATTGACCCTTAAGACTGGTTTTGTGGTCTAGGGTCACCAATGAAAACCAATGATTTCCATTTATTCAATTTACTTAGTGGTCTCAAGATTTGAATCTATGTTTGTACTAGAGCAATGAAAATACAAACCTCTTATCATCTCTCTCCATCTTCAGTGTCGTTTGAGTGGCACCTGTCAGTGTCATGTCATCCTCTAAAGACAATTTGCGCAGTCAGCGGCGCAGGGAGCTGGATGCACGCAGGAGCAAGTCTCGCGTGCGGCTGGGCTCTTGTCTGCAGAGCTGGGGTCAGCTCAAAGAGAAACTGGGTTTCTCTCTTCACTCAGAGCTCGCTCAGCATCTGCTGGAGAGGTATAATACAGTCATCCTGTTCTGCTGAGAGATACAGTTACCCTTAGACCCACTAGATGACAGTTTGTTGGATGCGCACTCTTGAATAATTCCCGTTGAATTACATCTGCAGTTGTTGATTCTGGCTTTGAAGATGAGACTCACATTTTTTCCAGTTGTTCTGATCCAGTTCCAAATCATACAGGGAAAAGACAGGACTTATGAGTGAGCTTAAAAGAAAGTGTAGGCAGAAACGCAAAGATGAACTTGTGGTTTATGAAGTTCTAACCAATTTTTTTTTTTTTTTTTGGTGTGTCAAGCGTAGATAATATGTCTAACTGACGATGACATTTGCTTTATGTTTTGCAGCTATGTTTCAAGAGTTTGTATCCAGTGCTCAGGTAAACCACAGCTTCCTTCCTTAAAGGTTCACCAACAAAATGACAAATTAAGACATAATTTACTCTATAATACTTTATCATTTTGTACAAATTATTTTAACCTTTATGATTTCTTGATAACTAAATACAACATATTTTATATTGTTAAACATTGAAAAAATGCAAAAACATTTTCTTCCCTAGAATTTTTGTTTTGTTATCTAAAAATCCCTCAATCAAAATGCATTTACTTGAGAAGGAAAATTACTTAAAGGTATAGTTCACCCAAAAATGAAAATTCAGTCATTATTTACTCACCCTCATGTTGTTCCAAACCCGTAAGACCTTCATCTTTGAAACACAAATTAAGATATTTTTGATGAAATCTGAGAGCTTTCTGACCCTGCATAGACAGAAACACAATTACCACATTCAAAGCCCAGAAAGGTAGTAAGGACATTGTTAAAATAGTCCATGAAAACATCAGTGGTTTAATCCTAATGTTATGAATCTATGAGAACTTTTGTGTGCAAAGAAAACAAAAATAATGACTTCACTGAACAATTTCAAGGCCTTTCTGGGCCTTAAACATGGTAGTTGCATTGCTGTCTACGGTTCTTATGGGTTTGGAGTGACATGAGAGTGAGTAATTAATGACAGAATTTATTTTTGATGGACTTTCACTTTAAGATATTGTGTTCTGAAAAATGTAATAAATTGATTTTATGTTTCTCTCAGTGGGGTAAGGCAAATAATCTTGTTTACTCTTTGAATTAAGTAAATTTTTCTTACCCCACTAACATATTTTTTGTTGTTGTTTCAAGCATAAACTCACTTAATTTTGATCATTTTGGTTCTCAAGTAAATGTATCTTGATTTAAGAATGTTTTAGATATTTGTACTGGAAAACAAGACAAAAAAGCTTAATACCTGTTGACACCAAAAATAATAACAATAGGAATAATTATAATGATAAATGCATTAGCATCCACACCAACACACAGTGCAATTATGTTGTCTGCTGCTTTAAATGCTCAAGCTTTTTAAAATCGGGTAAATTCTGATCAGCTGGAAAATATCGATCTGAAAGTGATTCCAATAATACTGTTCCTCTGTGTTGTTATCATTATGACTGTAGACTTCCTTATTCGCACAGAATTAGAACCATTAGTAAAACTTTATTGTCTCCATTATATTTATTGTCCTTGGTGTGAACAGGCCTTAAGAAAATATATTTTGTAATATATATATATATATATATATATATATATATAGTCATGTAAAAAAGTTAGGACACCCTATTGAATTCCGTGGTTTTCCGTATCAGGACATCATTCAAAAAACAACTGGTCCTTGGCTGGTCTTAACATTTTGAAAATAAAACCTCAGATGAACAACAACACATGACAAATTGCACTGTGTCATTATTTACTGAACAAAAATAAAGCCAAAATGGAAAAGCCATGTGTGACAAAGTTAGGACACCCTTACTGTTAACATTGGAATTAAGAGGGTAAATAACAGTCAAGCACTGCTAATCAAGTACCTTTGATTAACTGATCATCAGCAAGTCTGAGCGCCTCTATAAAAGCATAAGCTTTGGCAGTTTGCTGGTCTTGGAGCCTTCAGGTGTGTGTTAACACAATGCCAAGGAGGTAAGACATCAGCAGTCATCTTAGAGAGGCAATTGTTGCTGTCATCAATCTGAGAAGAGTAATACGGCCATTTCCAAACAATTTGAAGTTTATTCACAAGTGGAAGACATTTAAAACAGACACCTCTTCTTCCAGGAGTGAACATCCCAGAAAATTCACCCTAAGATCAGACCATGTAAAGCTCAGAGGAATGGCAGGCAACCCAAGAACTGCACCTCAGACTCTACAGGCTTCAGTTAACATGTTAAATTATAAAGTTCATGACAATACCATTAGAAACATATGGGACAAAAATGGCATGTTTGGAAGGCTTGGCAGAAGAAAGCCTCTTCTATCTAAAAAAAAACATTGCAGCACAGTTTAGGTCTGCAAAGTTGCATCTGAACAAAACACAAGTCTTCTAGAATAATGTCCTTTGAACAGACGAGACCGAAATGGAGATGTTTGGCTATAATCCACAGCGTCAAGTTTGGTGAAAACCTAAAGAGCATATCAGCACAAACACCTCATACCAAAAGACAAGCATGCTGGAGCAGGGCTGATGATTTTGGGCTTGTTTTGTAGCCACAGGACCTGGGCACCTCACAGTCATTGAGTTGGCCATGAACTCCTCTGTATATCAAAATATTCTAGAGTCAAAATTGGGTCATGCAACAGGACAATGATCCCAGGCACACCAGCAGATCTACAACAGAAGGGCTGAAAAGAAACAAATCAAGGTGTTGCAATAGCCCAGTCAAAGTCCAGAGCTCATCCTGACTCAAATGCTGTGGTGAGAGCTGTGCATAAGCAAATGCCCGAAAACCTCAATAAACTGGAGCAGCGTTGAAAAGAAGAGTGGTCCAAATTCCTCCAGAACGATGTGAGAGGCTGATAAAGTCACACAGATAATGAATGCTTCAAGTTATTGCTGCTAAAAGTGGATCTACAGGCAGTTGAATTATAGGGTGTCCTAACTTTGTCACACATGGCTTTTCCATCTTGGCTTTATTTTTGTTAAATAAATAATGACACAGTGATATGTCATGTGCTGATGTTTATCTGAGGATTTATTTTCCAAATTGTAAGACCTGCCAAGGACCAGATAATTTTTTTTATTGTCCTGATACAGAAAACTATGAAATTCAGTAGGGTGTCCTAACTTTTTCACATGACTGTGTGTGTGTGTGTATATATATATTATTTTGAAAACAGCCGAGTAGAATTTTTTCAGGTTTCTTTGATGAATAGAAAGTTCAGAAGAACAGCATTTATCTGAACTAGAAATCTTTTGTAACATAAATGTCTTTGTCATCACTTTTGATCACTTTATTTATTAATTTCTAGAATTTCTCCCAAAAAAAAAAAAAAACCACAAAAAAAAAAATACTGATTCCAAGCTTTTGAGTGGTATAGTGTATAATAACACAAAAGCTTTTTATCTTAGATAAATGCTGATCTTTGGATCATTTTATTCATTAAAATCCTGAAAAAAATGTACTCAACTGTTTTAAATATTGATAAATATATACATATATATTTCTTGAACAGCAAACCAGCATGTTAGAATGATTTCTGAAAGATCATGTGGCACTAAAGACTGAAGTAATGATGCTGAAAATTTAGCTTTGATCACAGGAATAAATTAGATTTTAAAATATATTTAAATAGAAAGCAGTTATTTTAAATAGCAAAAATATTTCACAATATTACTGCTTTTGCTGTATTTTGGATCAAATAAATGCAGGCTTGGTGAGCAGAAGAGAAAAAGAAAAAGAGAAAAAAATCTTACTGTTCAAAAACTTTTGACTGGTAGTGCCTGTATGTTAAATGTCTACTATGGTTAAACATGTCACTATGGCTTCTTTAGGTGATGGGAAAACATGCACTCTGTCAACTACCAAGGAGTCCTTACAGGAACTCATCCTGTTGGTTCACAACCATGGACAGACGTGCCCTCTTCCCCCTGTCCTGCATTCTAGGCCTGTCACAAAAACAACTGAGCAAGATCAGAGCGCTCATGCTGAAACTGAGTCCAACGACTTATCTGTGGTGGACATGTGTCTCAAATACACCTGTGAAAATGGACATCATTTTTCGTGGACTCCTAATAAGATAGAAAAGATAACAACATCTAAAACTCAAAGTGACAGAACTGCGTTTACCCCAAAGAGACAAGGCAGGAGGCGGTTGAAGGAGCCAGACACAGAGACAGAAAGACAAGAAGTGGTGACTAGATTAAAAACCAGACAACAACAGCAACAAGAAAATGCTGAAGTTACCACAAATTACACAGAACAGAAACACAAGACAAGGTCTGAAACGTTGAGGGGAAACAAGAATCCAGGTGACTGTTTTTAAGGATTTTTCTTAAAGAAATATGCTGTTTTTGTTATTTAAGGACTAACTACAACTGTGTGCTAAGGTGTGACTCCTGAGACACAGGAAGGAAATGATGTGGCTGTTGACTCTTCACATTCAGAGCATGGGTATATATCTCTGCATATTTGGTTGTTTAGCTGTATTTATAATATTTTGTTCAATTTTTAAGTCTTTTTCTAATTGTCAGTTCTCTAGCAAACAGCGATGAGCTGATTGGAGATGGTCCTGCAAGAGTTTGCATTGAAAACCAAAGCTCCACTGATAGGTATGTGTTCTGTTCATATATACTAAAACACTTATTGACTGAAAAAGACATAAATTAAAGGGAAAGTTCACCCAAAAAATGAAAATTCAGTGAGTAATTACTCACCCTCATGTCGTTCCAAACCCGCAAGTTCAATATCTTAATTTGTGTTCCAAAGATGAACGAAGATCTTACAGGTTTGGAACAACAGTCATTTTTGGCTAATCTTTCCTTTCAAACTAACTCTCTGTCTCCTAGCAATGAGGAAGTTGAAGTGCTGAATTTAACCAACAGAGGGACCCAGAGCAGAGCAGATCCCTCTGAGACACACAAAGCCAGCAAAAAAGCAGGAACTCTTAAAAATACCAGGTGATTTGTCTAACAGCACATATTTTTGTATTTTAAAATTCACACTAAGTTAAATGTAACTAAAAAGTTTTGTACCCTTTTCTTTCCAGTCCACAGTTATTGAAAGATGACATGTCCCAGATTGGTCACAAGAGAAGACGGTTTGTTATTTAATTTTACCAAGATAAATGTGACCCTGGACCACAAAACCAGTCTTAAGTCGCTGGGGTATATTTGTAGCAATAGGCAAAAATACATTGTATGGGTCAAAATTATTGATTTTTCTTTTATGCCAAAAATCATTGGGAAATTAAGTAAAGATCATGTTGCATGAAGATATTTAGTAAAATTCCTACTTATTTTTTTATTAGTCATATGCATTAGTAAGAGCTTCATTTGGACGACTTTAAAGGTGATTTTCTCAATATTTTGATTTTTTTGCACCCTCAGATTACTTATATTTAAATAGTCGTATCTCTGCCGAATATTGATCCTATCCTAACAAACCATACATCAATGGAAAGCTTGTTTATTCAGCTTTTACATGATGTATAAAGCTCAGTTTTGAAAAACTGACCCTTATGACTGGTTTTGTGGTCCAGGGTCACAAATATATTAGTTATATAATTTTTTAAACCAGCATATAGGTTTTTATTTTATATAGGTAGTTTTTATGTACATATTTTAAATAGAAAAGCCATGTTATGTTTTGAATGTCCTGTTGTATCATACGTTAACATCATAATTACATGATGCTTATCTTTGTGTTTACAGAAAATCAACATCCAAAGTGATTTTGCCTTGCGAGTTTGAAGGCTGCGATAAGATTTTCTCCAGTCGGCAATATCTAAATGTGAGTGCTGAGTCAGTGTTGACATGTCCATGACACATTCATTAATCTTTACTGGACTAAAACAACTCTGAGAGAGCTCTAATTTCCATTATTCTGCACTGAACCGTGAGAAAATAAACTTTATTTAAATTAGAAATATGTTGACTGCAAGGTTTTATGAAAAAGTATTAACATTGTGACAGGATGGCACAGCATCTCACAATCTGTTCCTCTCCACAGCATCACATTAAGTACCAGCATCTCCAGCAGAAGACCTTCATCTGCTCGCATCCCACCTGCAGCAAGTCATTCAACTTTAAAAAGCATCTGAAGGAACATGAAAAGTTGCACAGCAGTGAGTTTTTAGTCCATATAAATGATCAGAGCTAGGTAGCAACTGATTACATGTAATCTGGATTACGTAATCAAATTCTAAAAATGAAGTACTTGTAATTAGAGTAAATTACATTTTTAAAATACTTGTAATCAGACTACAGTTACTTTTTTTTTATTGATTACATATTATTCACACAATAGCCTAATTTTATATTTTTCTTTCTAAAATATATACATTCAGAAAGTCTTCCAGTTTTGTGGAACTCACAAACTCCCAGCAGTTTCTTTACGAACCCTAGTTTGGGAAACCTTGATGTAATATAATGTTTAATGCACTTTATGTTGTTAATTACAATTAATGGAGTATATTTTCATTTTCTTTGTATTTTCATATCAATATGGTGTAAGATTATTTAAATTAATGTAATAAATTAGTTATGCCAAGCAGAGGTCATGTTAATTGAAAATTCTCCGTCATTGACAGAAATTTTTTATCAGTGATGGAAAAATCTGAAGGCCGTCTGTCATTTTGACAGATTAAACTGAGGGTGATCTATTGTATTTTGTAGCTGTAATTCCCACCCCTGTCCAGTTGGTGGCTAGTGCGCTCCAGTGTGGCAGCAGAGCATGGGATACCGAACAAAAATGAAAATGTCACCTTTGTTTTGCTGTGTGTTTGATTATGCACAGGCGAGTACACAGAAACTACAACGATCTATCACGCCACGTTAAAGAGCTCCAAAGTGGTATTTATTGCTTGAATTTACTAAGGAAATTGTCAGAATGTGAAATCTGAGACATTTTCATATCAAAAGTAGCACAAAGCCTAGCCTATTGATATTTATTGGAAGGAAGACGCACTATGTACTGTCCATTCATCAACTGAAAACAGCATAGACCAAGAGATCGATTGTGATTTAAGAATCAATATCGGTTCATTAAAATGAGAATTTATTAAAATTGAGAATTTTTTTTTTTTTTTTTTTTTTACCCAGCCCTAACTTATTTTGTTTTTAATCACTGCGCTGTCGTCCTGTAGGTTCATGATTAAAAACGAAAATGTGAACAAAAATAAAAGCAATTAAATGTGTTATTCATAATTCATAATTAAAATATGAAAATTAAAATGATGGCTAATAATAGATTATGGCGGAATTGTTACGTCCCTGTTCGTCAAAAAGACTGACAATGTTGAAGTCTAGCGCAACCTCTGGTCAGAAGTAATCTAAAAGTATGAAAATATGTAAAAGTATTACCTAAAATGTGTAATGTAATGGATTACATTACTAACTATAATTTTATCATGTAATTTGGAATCAGTAACAGATTACAATTTGTAAGTAATTTACCCAGCTCTGTAAATGATGTATAATTGTTATAATTATCATAAAGTGTACTTATAGACAGCCACTAATATGTATGAGAATATGTATACATTGATAGGTATTTCAAGTTTACTAGTCTATTCAGGTAAAAAAAAAAAAAAAGTATATGGTAATTAAGTTATTCTAATTTAGTGGTTGTTGGTTTGTGGTTTACGGGCTGGTTTTGCAGGTAAATAACAATTGGTTTATTAACTTTTAAAAGGGAGAAGAAAACACTTCCCATATAATCAAACTCTACTGTATTTTGACACAAATTCATCTATATTTCATTCAGTTAATTTGGTAAAAGATTAAAGAGATGCCAAAATGGACAAGGTGAAAAAAAATGGGTCCTACTTTTTATTAGGTGTCTTTAACTACTGCTGTATGCATTTTGATGATTTTTTTTTTTTACAGTGTTTTTCAACATTTTTACTGCTATTAAGGTGGAATATAGGTAAAAGTGTATTTGGATGCAAATACAGAAATTAATTGTACAGCTGAAGTCAAAAGTTTACATACACCTTGCAGAATCTGCAAAATGTTAATTTTACCAAAATAAGTGGGGTTATACAAAATGCATGTTATTTTTTGTTTAGTACTGACTTGAATAGTTTCAAGTATTTTTACATAGTCCACAAGAGAAAATAATAGCTGAATTTATGAAAAACACACAAAAAAAAAACACTGAACAAGTACATTAAATAGTAGGGATTCGTGTTTTTCATGCTGTGGTTAGTAATGTGTTTCTCTCTGTATGATTCTTTGTGTGTGTGAGATCAGAGAGACTATATCTGTGAGTTCTGTGCCCGGGCGTTCCGAACCAGCAGTAACCTGAGCATCCACCGCAGGATACACACCGGAGAGAAACCGCTGCAGTATGAGTTTAACCACACACACGTGCACTAGGCCCTTGTTTATACCAAAGCCTGCGTAGCTCCCAAACTGATTTTTCCATGAGCATTCCATCAATATTTAACACAATATCTATATTGCTCAAGGCTTTGCTACTACAGTTTTCATCTCCAGATCTAACCCGCCCTGTCTGTCTTTCTCAGGTGTGAGGTGTGTGGCTTTACCTGTCGACAGAAGGCCTCTCTGAATTGGCACATGCGAAAACACAATGCTGAGAGCACCTACCAGTTCCCCTGTGAAATTTGCGGACGCCGCTTTGAAAAGAGAGACAATGTCACTGCTCACCGTAGCAAAAGCCACCCAGACTATAATACACCCACTCCGGAACTGACTCTTCCCCTTCCTCCCTCTGACCCACTCCCGCATCCCTCGGGGCAGAGCGAATCTTCCCCTTCTGCTTCCAAGAGTCACACTGTGGTAGAATGACATTTATGTAGTGTTTTAATTAAATGTGTGGACCACAAAACCAGTCATAAGTAGCATGGGTATATTTGTAGCAACGGTTATATTTGTAGCAGTAGCCAACAATAGATTGTATGGGTCAAAATCAATTTTTCTTTTATGCCAAAAATCATTAGGATATTAAGTAAAGATCACGATCCATAAAGATATTTTGTAAATTCCATAAACCCTACCATAAATGTATCAAATCTTAATTTTTGTAATTAAGTAAAATTTGTAATCTGCATTGCTAAGAACTTCATTTGGACAACATTAAAGGCAATTTTCTCAATATTTAATTTTTTTGCATCCTCAGATTCCATATTTTCAAATAGTTGTATCTCAGCCAAATACTGTCATATCCTAACAATCATACATAACAATACATTAATGGAAAGCTTATTATTATTTATTTTACAATACAAAATTTTAAAAACTGACCATGACTGGTTTTGTGGTCCAGGATTACATATGTACTTGTTCATCTTTGACCTTCAGCAAACTACTGTGTGGCTGAGAAAAAAACTGAGAAATTGCCATGTGATGCATATCTGTACCATTAATATTTTTTTCTGTGGTTTTGAAATATAAATAGGTCTTGCCATCATGCAGAGGATGTATTTATTTAAAATGATTTAAATAGCATACTTATGTCAGTGTATTAATTATTAATAATGTATTATTTTTATTTTAAAATTTGTCATTGGCTTATATCACAGCCTTCAGTAATATAGTCAGTAGCTATCAATTGACAATTTATTGGGACCTCTTTTAAATTTTTAGCCCATATAACATTAAATATGATTAATTGTGACATTGTGTCATTTCTTTTATTGACAACTTGTTGTGATTTTGTGCTGTTCTGTGCTGCTTTTATGAATTATCAACACAAGACTTTTTTTTTTTTTTTTTTTTTTTTTTTGCTTCTAATTTTTTATGGTATTGTATTTTTATTTTTTCTGTTTAAGTGCATGAATCGTAATTGTCAGAAAATATTTGATGCGTACTTTGCTAATTTTGCATTTGTGCCGAGTAATTAATTTGAACATCAGGTTGTCTTTAATTTCGGAAAAGAAATTAATTTGCATACATTGATTACAATAATCGAACTCAAGGGTTCCCGCCTTTTGTACAGGCTTACTCTGATTGACAAACGTTTTATCCAATGACTCTTGTTCTTGGCAGGTGGGCGTTGCCTCTTGAAGTTGAATCATTATTCTATTGGCTCGGAAAAGCGGCAATGAAAACGCAGTTGCCATGCCTACACGGTTTTGCTCCGGTGACGCTTGAGTGACGGGAACCGTGAACCAATAGGATCACAGGTGGGTGGGGTTTTTGAAACACTTGTCAACTGTTCGTTCAAACCTTCTTACTCTCCGTAACACATTGAGCGCGGCGCGGTCGGAGCAACTACCGGCGTTTACCGGCGACGAAAATGAGCCACGTTGTTTTTACTGAAACCACAAGCAGGTAACATACTTTTATATGTTTCTATGCAGAGTATGAAGTCGTTGGTTATGCCGTTGAAGCATTTTACCTGGAATGCAACATAATAGGCGTCCAGCACTAGGCAGCTCATCGTGTGTGACACTGACAGAGGCTTTCCCCAGCGGAGCATCTCTGTGTCAGCATTGTGGAGCAAAAGCTTGAGCATTTGCAACAAGGTCAGTTTCAGTTTGTTCTGGCAGCGCGCAGCATGTGTGGTGCTGTTCCCCATCAGTGCATATATTTCCTCTGTCTAGAACAAAGACTTCAGACACGGTGCTTTTTGGAAGGAAGTTGCTGTGACAGAATAATGATGGGCGAACAAGTGGAGATTTTGTGTCTCTTGGGGAATTTAAAAGTTGGATAGATTAACTTTGGTAATTGTGTTGATGCTATATATTTTGTCTGTTGCTTCAGGTGTATGTACAGTAATATGGCATTCCAACCAACTAACTAGTTTTTCCATTTATGTTACTTATTTTCATAGTAAAATATTAGTAAATAATCCACCCATTACTTGTATGTTTTTAGTTTAACTAGCGACTATACATTTAGATATGTATGGTATTTATTCTAGCAGGAGCTAGCATCAGTTCATTTTGTCACAAGTACTTATTTCTTTGCTCTTAGTCACTATACCAGTGTAGAATTTGACTATTCTAGGAACAAATTCCACATTTTTGCTACTGAATTCTATCTTTGGTTCAATATTCACTTCCTATCAGTACTTTTTCAGTTGTTACTGGTACATGTTTTAATTTTACTAGAAACTATTCATTTGGCATTAATACTTGTATCTGTTCCAGCTTTGTTTGTATTTATGTTTTAGATTCTAGTATCCATTTATGAGACTATCCCAGTTACTATTCCAGTTGAATCTATAGATTAGTAAGTAAAACTGGAATAAGTACCAGCAACAACAATTGGAAGTGAATAGATGTTTTGTGAACTAAAAATCTCAATTCACTGACAAATATTTTCAAATTGTAAATGGTAACAATAGAATAGTTAACCTGCTTGTCATTATTGGGATAGAGAAATACTAGTACACTACCAGTCAAAAAAAAATTGTACAGTAAGATTTTTAATGTTTTAAAGAAGTGTCTTCTGCTCACCACCAAGTCTGCATTTATTTGATCCAACATACAGCGAAAACAGTACAGTTTTGAAATATTTTTACTATTTAAAGTAACTGTTTTCTATTTTGAATATATTTTAAAATGTAATTTATTCCTGCTAAATTTTTAGCGTCAGTCACGTGATCTTTCAGAAATCATTCTAATATTCTGATTTGCTGCTCGAAAAACATTTGTTATTATTATTATGTTGAAAACAGCTAGAAAAAAAAGTAGATTTTTTGTCTTGTTTCTTTGATTAATAGAAAGTTCAGAAGAACTGATTTCTATTTATTATTTATATTTATATTTATATTTCTTTGATTTTTCTATTCATCAAAGAATCCTGAAAAAAATTTACTCAACTCAAAAGTACTCAAATGTACTTTTAAATATTGATAATGATAAATAATAATAAATGTTTCTTGAACAGCAAATCAGCATATGAGAATGATTCTGAAGGTTCATGTGACATTGAAGAGTAATGATGCTGAAAATTTAGCTTTGATCGAAAGAATAAATTATATTTTAAAACATATTCAAATAGAAAGCAGTTATTTTAAATAGTAAAAATATTTCACAATATTACTGTTTTTGCTGTATTTTGGATCAAATAAATGCAAGCTTGGCAAGCAGAAGAGAAGTCTTTAAAAACATTAAAAATCTTACTGTTTAAAAACTTGTAGTGTATGTAATGAATAAGTACTCGTGACTGAAAAGATACTAACTGCTAATAGTAAGTTCTGCTAGTATGTAAGTACTAAAATCAAATGAATAGTTACTAAAAAAAATGTAAAAGCTTTTGAATTACTTTCTAGTAACATGTACTGGTTAGTTTTAAGTAATGCGTTTTAGAATGACTTGACTTTATCCATTTATAGTTCAGCAATATTCCAATAGCAGCTCTATATTGGCTGTCGAATTTCATTCCTTAAACGATGCATCATTTGTTTTGCAAATTGTGTGGATGAATAATGTCCCTGTCATTCTTGATAAAGTGGATCAGGAGAAATCTCTCTAGAAGTGGCCAGTTGCCTGTTTGGAAGTGTGGCGGGTTATTTCTAGAAACACTTGGTGCACAGTGTCACATCCTGAGCTAGTGGCATGTGGTTGTAGATTTGCGGAGAATGGCTGCAGGCTAGTTTTTTCATATTCCCACAAAGTCAAAAGAGTTTGCAAAGCAGAGTTGTTGTGCAACACACATCCTGGGGCTCATATACACTGTACTCCACTATACAGCTTCACTGTGTGATCTCTCACAGCGTGTTTTGTAAATGCACGGCATGGTATTCCCACCTCATGATAAGAGTCTTGTGATGCAGATTGTCCTTTGAGTGCGTGTCTTGACTTGTCCTTGTTTGGTCTATGCTTAAAAGAACCCAGAGATTCACAAGAGTGTAATATGTATCTAAAGTACACAAACATAACATTCTTAAGACAATTTTAAGACGCACTTGAGAGCATTGAGATGTTGCCAAGATAGCAAAGAATGCAGGAGTGCTTTTAAAAACAAATTAACAAACCATTCAACCATCTGATTCTTGTAATGCAGGTTCTTGACAAATTGTGGTCCGTAAAAAAAAAACTCCAAGAGGTTCTCGAGTTGAGTGACTAGTGAAAAAAAAAAAAAAAAAAAAAGAAAATCTAAAAATTGCCAAAAATTGTAAACATTGAATTGGTAGACTGATTTATCAAATCATTATGAATTAAACTGATTGTTCCTGTTTTAATTTATACCTCAGTGTGTTCATTTTACAATTTGTGTAGTTACAATACTTTACATTTCAGAGAAATAGGGGGGAAAAAACAGTCAGAGATTATGGATTAGTAAAAGTGAGGAAACAAGATATTGGGTATAGATGTGCTTAATAGTATGCTAACTGTTTTGAGATGGTGTTTTTGTGGTTAAAGTAGTCTGCTTTCCTGTTGAAGACCATCCTAATACTGCAAACATGTAGTCGTTATGAAACCAAACATATGACTTTTTTTGTTAGGCTCATCATATCATTATACAAGTCATATTGAATAAATGACTTGTCATATTAAATATTACGACTGTACGATGAATGCTAGTGATATCTTTCATCTTAGTTTCTGACTATTTCCAAAACCGTTAGCTTTTAACACTTCTAGCACAGCACTTATCTCAGAATCAAAGCTAGCAATTTTTCAAGCCTGTTAGAAATTAAATATCAGTATTTGGTTTTCAGAATTGGCTTAACTGCAAGGGATAAAATGCATTTACAGAAGTAGAGACAAAATTAAACTACCTTAAAATCTGTTTTTCTGAATAGTATGACAAACACTTTATTATTTAGGCCAGGACTGAAGACTGATATTGCTGTGTTTCCTTTGTGAGCTCGAGAGATATCATCCAGCGCTGCACGGCTCGCCAGTGCAAGCATGCATGCAGAAGGCATTGTGTTTTTTTTTTTTTTTTTTTTGGGTAGAGTAAGCTTTTTTTTCTGTCTTAAAAGTTTTATACTGAATTTTGGTTTTGGAGGTTATTTTAAGGTTCTTATCGTGTCTCACCTTATATAAAAGACTGATTAGAGCTCTGAACCCTGTAGGCATCTGGATAATTCTTATTCTTACTCAAGTGAAGAGCTTTGAAAGGGCTCTGCATCTCATCAGGTCATGCTGAAGTTAACAGTAGATACTTTAACCACACACCGGGCCTGCTAAATTGTAGTCAGTCTGGCACTTTTTAAGTCAAGGTTGATTCATTATCAGGCCCAAAAGAGTCGAGACACATGAAAGCTGGTGAGGTTTGAGATTAGAGGGATCATTCAGGAACACCCCTGACTCTGAAGACCTGCAGAGAAGGACAGAGAGAGGGAGGTGGGGGATGCGCAGTACTTTGCATTTAAATTTGAATCGGTTTGAATTGGCCATGTTGATTAGACTTCATCAGAGGGAACCTGCTGCATTAGCATGGACTCCCTCATTATCAGAGTGGACGTTTCAATGAATCTTGTCCAGTCCTCCTGTCACTCATCCACTGTAACTAGTGGTTGTTAGTAAGAGCATTGAAAGATTTGTAGTTGTGTGTCAGTGCTGCTGGCTCACCTACATCCCTGCCAAGCAGGACAGCGCCTGTGGGCAACGCTTGGCAGCCCGTGGCAGATGGAGGATTTCTGTCTGTTGGGCTGTCTAGAGGCACACAGAAGCCTGGAGAAGGGAACGTGGCTCTGAGCCTAGCCTGATTGTGGGTCATTGTTACATGAATTGGATATGGGACTTTTCCATAAGCATCAATTTGTGTCAGCATGTTTATAATTAAATGTTTAGTTCATCCAAGAATGAAAATGTTGTCATTTGATCATCCTCAACTATGTTGTTTTCTTTAAAAGAGAAAGAGAATGGCTAAGCTCCTTCCTTACAAGGAAAGTAAATGGTCATTTATACTGGCGAAGGGATAGTTAACCCCAAAATTAAAATCCCTCATGTCCTTCCAAACCTATAAGACCTTTGTTAATCTTTAGGAAACAAATAAGATATTTCTAATGAAATCCAACAGCTTTCTGACCCTTCATAGAGAGCACTTAACTGAAATGTTCACAGACCAAAACAAAAATAATGACTTTATTCGACGATTCTTCTCTTCCGCATCACACGCATATGTAGAAAGCTCTCGGATCTCATCAAAAATATCTTAATTTCTGTTCTGAAGATGAACAAAGGTCTTACGAGTTTGAAATGACATGAGGGTGAGTAATTAATGACAGAATTTACATTTTGAGGTGAACTGTCCCTTTAAGCTTCAAAAAGTATCATAAAAGAAGACCGTACAATTCATTCTTTGAAGTCATATGGTAGCTTTGTGTGAGGAAAACACCCAAATTCACAGATGACCTGTGCTGTAGTTTGCTGTTGAGGAAAACATTTCAGGATTTCTCTCCATATAGTGGAGTTCAGTGGTGCCCCCAAGTTTGAATTTCCAAAATGCAGTTTAAATGCAGCTTCAATGGGCTCTAAACGATTCCAGCCAAGGAAAAAGGGTCTTATCTAGTGAAACAATTTATAGAATTTTTAACCTCAAATGCTCGTCTTGTCTAGCTCTGCGTGAACTGTGTATTCCGGTTCATGACAGTTAGGGTAGGTCCAAAAACTCCCATTTCATTTACTTCTCCAGCTTCAGAATCGTTCTACATCGCTGTTTTACCCTTTTTTCTTTTAGAAAATAACTGATCGTTTCGCTAGATAAGACGGTTCTTCCTCGACTGGGATCGTTTAGAGCCCTTTGAAGCTGCATTTAAATTACATTTTGGAAGCTCTCGACTCACCTCTCGACTCAAACTCGGAGGCACCATAGAAGTCCACTATATGAAGAAAATCCTGAAATGGTTTCCTCAGAAAATGTAATTTCTTTACGACTGAAGAAAGAAAGACATGAACATCTTGGAACAGCTCTCTTTGTTTTACAAAAACTTATGTAGGCTAAATAAGTCTATTGCCTGAAAATCGGTGGAAAATAGATTAGCAGGCCATTAACTCCAGCAGTTTGACATTTGGTGAATTGTGAATCTGTAAAGGCAGAGAATGCAAGGAAACGAATTAAAGAACCATCGAACTGCTTTGAGTATAAGCTAAATCAATTGTCATTTTCAAGGTTTTAACGGAATTTTAGTGAAATTATCTGGTGAGCACAGACCTCATGACTGCTGTGTGGCATGATAATAAAAGCTAGTTTACAGGAAGTCTCAGTGGCGTGTAATTGTGCCATTGAGATGCAACTGTCCCCGAATTCAGAAGACCCTAATCAAATTTGCTATCTAGGTCATTTATGAGGCGCATGCTGACCCAAAAAAACTGAGAAAGCAACAGTGAGCGATGCCAGAGAATAGGATGATGTTTATCATTTGTGTTGCTAATGCATCTCCATCAGTGTCTTCTAGACGTGTTCTGTCACTTAAATATGCAGTTGCCCTGCACAAACATGATTTAATTATCTGAATTAATTAATGCATTGCGTACAATTGTTGATTCTGTATGCGCTCGCATGGCTTATGCAGCTGGGTGATGTACCGGGTGGAGGTGAGCTCTGGCCTGCTGTCATAGACTGTGCTCGAGCACTACTGACAACAACAACAGCATTCAGCACAACACAAAAGCCAGTAGGGACTGTGGTTTCATTCTGCCGAGCTCTGAACAGAGGAACAAGCTGAATTCTGTTGGTGTGGAAGGATATATGGCTGTTGTTCACATGGTGCCATTCTCCTGTACTGTTCAGTGATGTGACCCTGATAATTAGCATTTTAGCAGATAATTTATTTTCTAACGTGGCTGACACTTACTTTAGAAAGCAGTAACCTGGTGTTTAAGACCTTGTTCTTATTACCTTGGTAATAGGTCACTGCACATTTTCAGTAGTGACAGGAATGCTTTGGTGGCGGCAACATCACATTACAGAATTTTAATCCATATACTAAAACATACAAAAATACTACAAATTTGCATAAGTGTACAAAAATTGTTTATTTTTCCCAAATAAAGTATTATGTGTTCCCTTTTGTCACTCAAAACAATGATAACATGTTTTGGTCATGACTGTTTCTGTACTGAAAATTTTATGGAATAACACCCCCCCTCCCCCCTCCCCCCCCAAAAAAGAAACTTCACTACCGAAACTTCACCAAATGTTTCAGTTGTGGCTGTTTCTGTAGTGACAGTTTTAGATACTTTTGAACCTAGCTCAAAGATGCTAATCAGCACATGGTTAGCTAGCACAGTTCTGAACAGTTGTACGCATATAAAAAATGAAAAAATATGTTTTATAATAACTCCCAAATAAGTGTGTTTAATTGTAGAAAAATGGTGTTCGATAGTGACATTCTTAAACAGATTTTTCATACTTTTGAACACCTTTACCTCAAAATGATGTGACCTAGTGACCTGAAAATGTGGGATATGTTTTTTTACATAAAGTTAAAAAAAATATATAAAATAAGTATTTTTTTTTTTAGCTTCACTGTATTAAAAAATATCAAAAAGATATATATATTTAAAAACAACAGTGGAATAAAATGCAAACAAATATTTCAATATCATTTCCAGAATTTGAAATTTAGGGGTTAGGGTTCAGGACAACCACCTCCCAATTTCATATACCCATTAAATGATTTTAAGCTTACTAATATTTTAAATATTATTGTGGATTTCAATAGATAATAAAAGGATCTTAGTAAACATCTAGGATTTGAATACTTAAATGCTTTTTAAATGTGTTTTTTGAATGTGGGACAGCAGTTCACACCAGCTCTGTAGAATGGTCCATATATCTGTTAAAAAATATTAGTTATTAGTCTGCTTGATCTGTAATAATCTGTATCGCATCAGCCCTGGAAAACACATATTGGTCGACTGAGTGAAATTCTTTTTACGACAGTTATTTGTGGTCTTTAAAGGGATAGTTTGCCCAAAAATAAAGATTACCCCATGATTTACTCGCCCTCAACCCATCCTAGGTCTGTATAACTTTCTTCGTTCAGACAAATACAATCAGAGTTATATTAATAAATGTACTGGCTCTTCCAAGCTTTATAATGGCAGTGGGTAGTGGTCAAGATTTTGAAGCTAAATAAAGTACATCCATTCATCATATAAAGTACTTGCTCATAGGATATTTCCTAATTACCATGTTTGTAGGACATTTGATACCTTGGTAAACGAATATGGTAATCATTTAGTACCATGGTTATATGTTGTCTGAGTAAATTGAATATTATACACAACATTTTGTAAGGGTTTTTTGTTCATGAGGAGACAGCAGATAGGACTACAGCATAAGCCACAGAATTTCCAATGAAAAATCCCCCTAAATTTATTCGTCATCACACCAAATCAAGTTCTGATTCGAAGATACAGACGGCATGGCCTGCTGTAGGTGGGTGGGGAATTTGGCAATGCGCTGCTGAAGATAGCTGCAAAAACCCCTCTGACAGGAAATATTCTCAGCTCATTTTCTTTGCCAGAGCAGGTGAGGAAGGACACGAAAACACTCTCTGATTCACACTAACCCACATGGTAATGAGTATTAGAGGCTGAATTCACCAGACAGCCATGGCACTTCTTTTCTCTAAAGGGTTGTTCATCAGGGATTTTGATTTAAGTACTGGCATTTCTTATAAATGTTTTTTTAGGCCACTGTTGGTTGGTTTTCTTCCTCAATTTCATCTCTACTACAGCCCTGAAATTATAAGCAATTTTTCTTTGTAAAGCATTCTTCCTCATTTAGAGTTTCACTCCCCTCACACATACTCGGTGTAAAATCACTCTCGGACTTTAACAGATGGGGCTCTAGTAGACAAGCAGGCTGTTTACTGTTGATTCTTGGCTCTGTAGTCATGCTCACTCCTGGAGTGGCTCAGCTGAGAGTTGATACGCTGCTTCTGTTTATATACAGCACCATATGAAGCTTCAGATAGAAAGAGAGAGAAAAGAGATCAGCGTCTCCCCTCTGAGCTGCATCTGCATCTGCCAATAGTTCTCTAACAATCCTCTCAGTCACAGCAAATTGAGAAAGAGAGAGAATGAAAAGATGAAAAGTGCTGAGCGTTGCCATTTAAATTCTGCCAGAGAGGGATGAGGGTCACCGCATGGCTATGTGCTTTACTTTGGATACGTTTTTCATGCCATCTACACTGCTGTTCAAATGTTTGGGATCAGTAAGATTTTATTGTTTTTTTTTGTTTTTTAAATCAAGGCTGTGTTTATTTATTTAAAAATACAGAATAAAAATGTAATATTGTGAAATATTATAATTATTACAATATAAAGTAATTGTTTTCTATTTTAATATACTTTAAAACATAATTTATTCCTGTGATGCAAAGCTGAATTTTTAAGCACCATTACTCTAGCCTTCATTGTCACATGATCCTTCAGAAATCATTCTAATGTGCTGTGCTGCTTTATTTTTATATATATATATTTTTATATATATAGCCATGATACATTTTTTTCAGAATTCTCTGATGAATAAAAAATCAAAAATAATTGTATTTATTTAAAAAAGAATAACAATGTAAGTCTTTACTATTATTTTTTTTTTTATTAATTTAACACATCCTTGCTGAATAAAAATAGTAATTTCTAATGTAACGATGCAAGTCTTTACTATCACATTTTATTAATGTAACACAACCTTGCTGAATAAAAATAGTAATTTCTTTCAAAAAAGAAAGAAGAAAATTTACTGGCCCCCAAATTTTGAACAGTAGTGTATATTGTTACAAAACATTTCTTTCTAATTTGAATAAATGTTATTCTTTTTAACTTTTTATTCTTTAAAGAATCCTGAAAAAAGTATCAGCTTCCAAAAAAAAAAAAAAAAAAAATTAGTACAGCAATTTCCAACATTGATGGTAAATCAGCATATTAGAATGATTTCTGAAGGAACATGCGACACTGAAGACTGCAGTATTGATGCTGAAAATTCAGCTTTGTATTTTAAAATAGAAAATGGCAGAAAATTTTAAATTGCAATAATATTTCACAGTGTTACTGTTTTTCTGTATTTTTGATCAAATAAATGCAGCCTTGATGAGCATAAAAAAACTTATTTAAACAAACATTTACAAAATCCCCAAACTTTTGAACAGCAGTGTACATATCAGTGTACTTGTAGATAAAGTTTTCACCTTCCCATGCTTTTATGTTTATGCATGTTTAAATTCATACATAAATGTTGGAAAATGTGGTTTAATTTTACAATTTCTTGTCAGCTAAAACATTAAACTGGCTAAAATTAATGAGTATGACATGAAATTAATTTATTTTAAATGATAAAATGTTGAATAAATTGAAAATATATATTTGGGGAAAGACAAAAACTTTGACTATAAAATAAACTTTAAAAAAAAAAGTTAAAATGAACATGAAAACCTGGTGTTCACTGATCTTTTCTCTTAACTGTAATGGTTTTAGAATTTCATCAGAATTAGAATTTTGTAAATAATTAAATAATTAAATTCAACCCTGTCTAGCTGAAATGACCCTTTGCAAACAGCTTGATTGACATGCGATCTGACCAGTCATAATGCTGAATCTGCCATTTTGTCAGACAAACAAATCAGACAGGAGAGTAGATTAACTTTGGTAGACTTAAACTTGAAAAATTGTGTGTATTGACGTCTTTCCATAGTTGAAATAAAATACGTTCTGATGTTCATTCATAGGGCTGGACGATAATTCAATAATGATAATTATTGCAATATAATTTTCCTCTATAAAACAATGCGAAGAGTTCGATAAATGTTCAATATAATTTTTATGTGCCAAAAGCGGAACGAAACTGCACGACTCATTTGAATCACACCACACGGACTGTTTATCCACTCGGACCAAAGTTCAAACTGCCGTGCTGTGCCAGCTCACTAGAGAAGGTGCACTTACTCTGTCACGCGAGTGTGAGATCCAGTGTGAAACACTTAAATTCAGTCATGAACACAAATGACTCTGTGATTTAAACTAGTTTAAAGCTGTGTGCAACGAGACAGTCAGAAGGTTTTTCAATCTACACATCGCCATCATTTACCATGGATTTACTGTAGTAACACTCACTGCACCATGGTATTGTGAGAGCAATGGGGATGCAACAATATAGTCAGTCCACGGTTCAATGCGTACCTCAGTTTTTAACCACAGTTTTCGGTTTGGTTCGGTTTTGATAGCTTGCCAAATCAGTTTTTTTTTTTTTTTTTTTTTTGCATCTAATTAACAACAAAATACTTCTGTAAACCTCTGTACACTGGAAAAAGCATGGATTATTAAATGTCTGCTTAATATTATTTTGAGAGAGGTATTATTTTTCTGATTTTTACGTAAAATAGGATGGGTTTCATTCATACTGGACGCCGGAGGGCGCCCTCGAGCAGAAAATTCACATATACGTTAAAGAAGTAGCACTGATTACGTTCCGTTCCAGCTTCTCTAATATGGATAAAGGCATAACGTTAAACGTTTTGAATGATGAAATGTAAGGACAGTAAACACTTATGCAATAATATATGGTTTATTTGTGTTCTTCAAGCCATCTCGGGTATTTGTAAGTTTTTGTATTTTGTAAGCCATAATCGACATACAGTATAACGTTACCATATATTGTCTGCCTCATTCTATGATAAGAAGCCACATCAGATCACAAAAGGAAGTTATTTCAAACACTCGACTGATGCTGTGAAGTAAAAATAAGTTATAATGTTCTCTTTTGTTGGACAACAGGTTTAGAAAGGCTTATCATTGCATTTCATTAGAATGGAAGATGCTCTGCGTGTTTTGCTTTTTCAAATACAAGCGGGGGAAGTGTTTCCTCATCTCAGCACGTGAAATCATGGGCGCACACAGCAAATTTTGAGAGAATGCAAAACCAAAAAAAACGCAATTCACAAGCACGTATTAAACCGTGGATGTCGTACCAAATGGTTCGATATTATATTGAGTATTCTGTCATCCCTAGAGAGCAATGTGGGATGATGGTATATAATTATAGTATGTATTAGTGTTTAAGCTATAGCATGTGTGCATTTATACTGAATGTTTAGACTACCGTTTTGCATACAAATAGGCTACCTATAAAACCATGCAGTTATATTTTTACCATGGTATTGAGGTACCATTATGTGTGGTTTTAACTGTGTTTATCATTATTTAAAATGTATGCTTGCTACTATGGGAGACCAATGCTTAATAAAAAAAAAAAAAAAAAGTGTCAGAATAAATTTAACCATATAAAACTGAGGTTGCTACAATTTTTACAGATGTTATTGATTTGATAATGAACAAAAATTTGCCTCTGCATCCTCAAGCTACTATCAAATGTGCATTTCTAAGAGACAAAAAAAGTTATTATTATAAAGCTTGTTTCATACTAGAAGTAACCTGCTCTGTCTTGTCTGTCAGCGTGTTGTCAGTTTCCACTTTGTTCTGCAATGTATTTTTCACTGCGTGAGCATGTGTAGCATGAGAGTGGCGTTGTTTGTTGGACATAGCAACAATAACTAAGTAGGCCAGGTTTTTGCAAAGGGTCAATTGAGCGCCCTCGAGTCGCCATATGCAAGAATGGCGGATTTTAAATTGCCTGCTTCTTTGGGTTCCTATGCCGGTTAAGCAAATGCAAATGAGACGAATGGGAATGCTAAAAGATTTATTTTGGTATTACGTAGGCTTTCTTGGTAAAGATGACTATAGAATTTTTTTTTTTTTTGCAAGAAAACACATTCATTTCTATTAACAGTAGTCCTGATACACTCACTGAGCACCAGATGGATCCTCCAGGACTTACTCCACAGTGACCACAGAATCAGCTCTAGGAGACTTATAGTCTTCAATGGAAAATTCAGCTGCCAGTGTCACTGTGTTTTGGTGCCAAACCCAAAGGATAGATTTGCCATGATCCCAAATGACTGGAATGTAGTTACAGCTTATTATTTAACTAAAACATCTAATTTTTTGCATATTATCATGCCATTGGTTGATAGTAGCAAGCGCATGTGTTAAATGAATATTTCAGCAACAGTAAGATGAATGTTTAAAAAACTATTGTCATGTCCACTGACATATACATGGTTGACATATAGACCTAATTACAGAGCATGAGAAGCCAGTATTTAGAAATAACTTCTAGTCCCAGTTGGATCCTGTTCTGTCTTCGCCACGTTATGCCCTGACGTCTGTTTGGAGCACTCTGAACCGATGACTGAGTCTTATTTTTGGATCAGGCCGCACTGCCAAGCTTGTGTTGTCCGTAGGGGTGTAAGGTTGGCTGGGTCGAGTTAATTAAAGGGGTGTGAAAGAAGGAGAGAGGGAGTGAGGCGTAAGTATGAGTATTTCCCTGTCCATGAGTGGTCGTGCTGTGCACCCGCTGATGGCCGTCAATGGTGCCAAGCGAGGCTTGGCCAGCCAAAGAAAAGCCCTGTGGTCAGCACTACATGAGTGGCAGATCCCGCCAGCATCCAGATCTCAGAAACATAACAGGAATCACACCTCCAACCGGTCCTCTGCGGGGCCCACGCCTGGCTCCCGCAGTCACATCTACTCAAGGACAGCGCTGTCATTTTGGCAATTTCCTCAATGTTAATCTCTATAAAACATGTTTTTAAAGACTGGAATTTGTAGTTTTTGAAGTTTTGATTTGAAATTAGTAATAGCCAGAAAGATTAGCCAGACTGATATTTGTTAACAAATAAATAAATAAAAATATGAAATAGAAACAAAACCAGATTGTGCTGAAATAACAACATAAATGGAAAAAACAATAAATGGTGTATAATATATATATATATATATATATATATATATATATATATAATTTTTTTTTTTTTATTCAATTAAATCTTTTACTTTGAAAATAAAATCTGACTGTAGTAATTAAAAAAACTAATAAAAAAAATAATAAATAAATAAAATAAAAAGAATAAACAAACAAACAAATACAAGTATTACTTGTATAGAGGAATAAATACATAGAATATTTTATATATATAAATAATACACAAATGAAAATATTGTACGTGTGTGTGTGTGTTTGTATTAGCAATTAAATATTTTACTTTAAACAAAATATGATTGTGCTGAAATAATAAAATGAGAAATAATCTCAATATATAAATGTTTTACTTTGAAAATAAAATTTCATTTCTTTCATTTCATTTTTTTTTTTGGTGGTGGGTAATAAAACATTTTATTAAAACTGGTTTTAAATATTTTCCAGATAATAATTTACTCACATGTATGTGTTTGTAAGTAAAATAACATCTGCAAAAATCTTGTAAGTATACTTGGCACTGTCTTTAGTTTTAGAAAGGTGGTCTTTCGCAAAGGGATTTAGTTAAAACATTTTGTTTAATTCTACTGATTTTATTCTGAGGTCTCTGGAATTATCATAATATCAGAAAGCTTGTGAGAGCTGTGGCCCAGTGTGTCGTGCGCATCACACACACTTGGAGAACTGCTAATGTTGTGCTCATGGGGATGTGAGTTTCAATCAAGTATGGGTCCTGATCCCATTTCCCTTCTCCCTCCCTCTACTTTCCTGTCTACCTTCACTGTCCTGTCACGCACAAAAGCCTATAAATATTAGGAGGTGTTTTTGAAGGATCCTAACCTGGCTGATGTCAGGATCCTCATTATGAGTCGTAGGCGGCTTATGCATTAGAAATCAGGAGCACAAGCCTGCCAGTATAGACACCGTACTGGAAATGAGCTTACGGTCACATTCTGAGAGCCAACAGTCACTGCCAGGATGTGTTTACGAAAGAGAGTGAGGAAAGATGAGGAGAGGATAGGAAAGTGGATGAGAGTGTGTGTGTGTGTGTGTGTGTGTGCGCAATGAGAGAGGCTGTATTATAGAAGAGCGTTCTATAGTGACTCAGCTCCTTGCACCTGTTGTCTTACCTCAGAGACACATTCAGCCACCGTATACACAGCTGCCGAATAGACGCTTTATGAAACATAACTCAGTTCAACTGATCTGACATCTAAACTTTCAAAAGCATTTTTGGGTTTCGTTTAGCCCCAGACCTTAAGGACAAATGTTACATTTGGTTTACCTGAATAGACTTAACCAACAAAAAGGATTTCATTGGGCTGCTCAGGCTATTAGCTGAGGTGATGGTTTTATATTTCTGAGTTGGCTGACATTTACATTCACAAAGAGACACTTTCACAGTGTCATCTGCTCTGCCAAAGCATTGAAACAGAGCGAGTATGTTTGTGTGTGCACCTCAGCGTGGGTTTGGTCTTATTAAAATTGCCTTGAGTTCCTGCCACTAGCCCCTGCAGGAGCCTGCTTACATCAGCATTACATGTCAGTCTGCTCTCCCAGTTAACCTTGTTTTTGATTGTGTACCTTGTTTCTTCCCGGTAAGGTTCTCTGAAATGCATCCATTAAACAGGTTCACAAAGGTACATCTAATATCAGTAGATTATGCATAGAGAAAGATGGCCCCTCGTGTTTTAAAAATGCTCAGTTAGTCATTGTGACACCACCTGACATCCGTCGCCTGCACATTTCTACAGAATATGAAAGCCAATTAGTTGCATACTTATATATGCGTATAAACTATTATTATTTTTTTTTTTTTTAGTTCACCCAAAAATGAAAAATGTGTCATTGTTTTTTCATGTCGTTCCAAACCCTTAATTCATCTTCGGAACACAAATTAAAATATTTTTTGATGAGATGCAAGAGCTTTCTGACCCTGCATTGACAGCAGCACAACTATCATGTTCATGGACTATAAAATAGTCCATGTGACATCAGTGGTTCAACCGTAATGTTATGACAAGAATATTTTTGGCCTGCAAAGAAAACAAAATTAAGGACTTTATTAAACATTTTCTTTTCTTGATTGTCAGACAGTAATGCTGTTGTTTATGCAGGGTCAGAAAGCTCTCAGATTTTATCAAAAATATCTCAAGTGGTGTTCCAAAGATGAACAAAGGTCTTGCAGGTTTAAAATGACATGACGGTGAGTAACTAATGACAGAATTTTCATTTTAGATTTAACGTTTTTTCTTAAATCTTTTTAGTGTTTTTTTTATTTTTTATTAATTTTTTTTTTTTAATGTGGACCAGGGCTGTCACTAACAATTACGTTGGTAATGTGTATTTATTTATTTATTATTATGTATTATAATTACCAATATTATTATTATTTGGTAATTATGTTGGTGTAATTGGTCAATTATTCTGATGATTAATCAAGTAATCGGATAATTATATTAAAGATTTTGGAGATAATAAAAAATAAAACCCTTTAAAATGACTTAAAATACATCTATAATAGCAATGCTACAATGCAAATGCTACAGCCCCTGTAATTTCTTGAATATGTGAACATAATGCGTAAACTTAGTGTGAGGGTTTTTTATTTTGAAATCGCGATGAACAGTTAGCATATTGAGAAAAATACTGTTGTATTTACCCGTGTTTGCATAGGTTTTTTTTTTTTTAAAAGATTTACCTTATTAATCTGAGGAAATGGTGTCCATTGCGTTCCCAAATCAATTTTATAATGAACTCAAAGCAATATGCAGAGATGGAGTTTGAGACGCTCCACACATGTACAGTAAATGATAACAGTTTGTGTGGAGCAGCATTTACTCTGTGAGATGCACGTAATCTACACGCATATAAATAAGCGCGAAAAAACTTTTAAAAAATCAGCATAGCCTTTGTGAATTCATAATATCACTATGTTTTATTATGGTTTTTAAATGGTATTCAAATTTTCATCTTAGAAAATGGTCTAATAATGCGTTTCAAGGATTCTCATCCATGTAATGTGCCACTTCCGGCATTTTGCTGGTTACTCGAAACAATTAAAAATCAAGCACTCTAATTGAGTCAAAGAATCCTAATGTGGATACAATTGTATTGAATTTATAAACTATAGGCCATAACATATTTTTTTAAATTAGTTATAGTCTATGTATATCAGAGTTAGAGGAGAAAAATGTTTTACTATTTTAAAATTCATTTAATTCACAATTTTGCAGATAGGTTTGGGAAAAACAGCTCTATATTTGGGCCTTAACCCTCCTTTTTTTTTCTATCTCTCTTTCAGAACTCTCTAGGAACCCTGTAAATGGAGATGGCGTATTTCAAGAACAATTTTTGGGTAAGTATGTCGCATTTCTTATGCAGTGGATTTTTTAACGTTTCCACTATGTTGCAGTACAGTAAGAGCAAATGTTTACTCAGCGTATGTTTAGTACAGTTGCCTTGTAAGCAGTTTGGGGTTCACATGCTGACTGTTTCAGTCGCATCATTGAAAGTATGAAGAAGGGATAGAGAGAGAAGAACAAAGAGAGAGAAAAAAGTGAGAGAACAAAAGCAGAGGGCCAGGGCTTTGTCAGCTTTCCCATGAGGACAGCCGTGCTCTGCACTTTCAGCACACCTGGCAGGGCTATTTCAGGTGTGTCCTACTTTAATACCCAGCCTGCCCCTCTCAAAGAACGAGGGTGCAGAGAGAGGGAACCACTGCTACTAAATGCAAGCCACGTTATAACAGTACAAAGCCTTTCTACCAGATAAAGACCTCCATATGTTAAAGAAATTTACAACATCTGTGCCGTCATAATTGTTTAGTTTGAAGTACTTTTGTAGTAGAGTGGCATTTTTGCCTGCTTATAAACAGCATGCAGTGATCAGTTCCCTCCTGTTTAATTTAAACAGCCCTTCTTTCATTTGTAGTCTTGATGGAGGTTTGATTTTTGAGTTCCTCTACTGTGTTCCTCTGTGTGGTTGCAGACTTTGGTCTGCTGACCGGTTTCAGCAAGGTCATCTAGTTGTCTGGCTTTGTGTCGCAGAACTATGGTAGATTCAGAGACCTCCACTATTGTGTTCCTACACAAAGCTGGTGTAAAACACCCCCCAAAACTCCCAAGCATCCACCCAGAACTATTATTCACTCCGGACGCCCTCATCGCTCATGCAGATGTATGCAGACGCTCTGGTCTTCACTCTTTTCTGTTGCTCTAAAAAGCAGTTTGAAATCAAAAAATTAAGTTAAAGTGACCCTATTTACTTTAATAGAAATTTTGGTCTTTTTGTGCTTAATTCATAAATGCATTGTGCCAAAAGAAAAAAAATCTGATATATTTATAAATATTTATTTATTTATTTATTTTTTTGCTATTAATAACTTGTTAAAAACAAGATTGTTCATATAAAACTTCAAGCTTGTCTAATATAAGTTAATGTAAAATACATAATATTAATAATCTGTTTTTTTGCTATAATGCATCTATGTGGTTTTTCTGGTGATTTTAAGAGAAGTAAAATGGATTGAAATTCATGTTGACTTGAAATTCATTGTCATTCTAATGTGTGCCTGTGTTTGCATATAATGCGATCATAATTGTGCATACGTCTGTTGTGCGTGTTCGTCCTTCTCTGAGTGTTTTCTGCAGCACTGTATAAAAACACCTGTGAGAAATGACTGAGACGACACATTTGGGTAATTACTGAAAATGCATGATTAATTAAGTCTCAGAGAGGGAATTCGCAATCACAGTGATTAAGCACATTCCTTATTTAGCTCGTGCGTCTTCATCCTTACGTCTGTCTTCAATCTGTTTCCTCCTCAGATGGAAAACAGGGCGTTCAGCAGGCCGTCAGATGTTTGTCGCACAACAGAGAGCTCATTTAACAGCCTAATCAGTTTGTTTAGTTTCACTCTTACTGTTCTGTTTCAGTTTTGTGAGGTTGGATGTGGATTTTCTCAGTCTTACATTAAAGTGTTTGTGGCTTTGGAGCTTTGGAAGATGGGAGTTTAGTCTAGAAAATTGTTTAAAGCTTGACCTTGGCTCAGGAGTCTGCAAAGCGTGTGTTTTCTTGCCATTGGCTGTGAAAATGACTTTGACCACACCAGAGCTAAATGTGCTGCCCAATCAAACCTCATAAACATATATAGTACCATCAAAGATACCATCAGTAATCGAACTTAATATGCAAACTTAAGATGCAAACACTGAAATCTTGTGTTCCTGTCTCATCTCCACTGTCCTAAGTAAAATGGAAAAAAATTAATTGATGCATTGGTGCTTTTGTCTATTGTGTGTTTTTTTTTTTTTTTTTTTTTTATAATTAAGGTTTGACATGTAATTGCTGTATAGTGTGTGAATATTAATTAGGTCATTAATTTGGTCATTGCTAAGTAACAGTATTCAGTCGAGGAACTTAATATAATTAAGTATTTAAAAATATTAAGGTTCGGGAATATGTATTCAAAATTATTCATAATAAATATTCATAAGCCATCCTTTAATAAAAGTGTTCTAATAGTACAATTTGTTAATTTGATACCTGATTAGCACACACTTAATGCCTGTCTTTCATTCTATATATCTGGCTACTGTGCGAATTGTAATTTGGCCCATTTCATTTGTGTTTTAGGTCATGATCCATCAGTTTCCACTGTCATATAGTGATTGCTTGTGCATGAAAACAACCATCTGCAACCTATAGCAAGAAAACAGGTCTCATTGCTTCTGCTTGTCAAAGAACGTATTATTAGTAGGGTGATAAAATCGATATCTCGATTTTAATCGATTCTCATTTTTACAAAACGATATAGATTCTTAAATCCCAAGAATCGATTCGTCTAGCCTGTTTTTAGTTAATGGATGGAACATCCAATATGAAACAAAGTCTCCGATTTCAAATTTTGTTCATTGTATTACAGTATCCTAACAATAAATGCCGTTTTGGCGCTGTTTAATGTGGAGTGGCAGATTGCTGGAGAGCCTTAATCAACAGCCGCGTCTCTCTCATAAATTTCCAAAAATCATAAATACACTGACCTTCTTTGTCTGAAGCCACTCTCAACGGTACACCTTCACCAATATCTAAATAAAATGACAAAATGGGGAGGGTTAAGGGTTGAGAGGAGGTAGCAACACTGACCTAATATCAAACCTAAATAAGTATTTATAAAAGACTATCAACCCCCTATGAAAGACTATTTAAATTATTATTATTATTATGAATTTTTATTTATTTTTTATAAATAATAAAAATTATTTAAAAAAATAAATTTCTTATCCCCCTTCTCTTTTCCTGCCGCTGGGCCCCAGTTGGCTGTGACATCTCATTCCCTGTCCTGTGTGGTTCGGTTTGGCCGTGGGTGGGAATGATGTGTGGCCGGGGACCTTGTACCTTCAGCTGTTGACAGCTTTGCCCTGGATTTTTTTTGCCACTGGCTGGCTCAGAACTACATGTCTTGCTTTTTTATTGCCTCACACTTTAGTTGACAGACATGTACATCTATCATGAAGTTAACAATAAATGCAGGAGGAAAAAACAAACTAAAAAAAAAACAGTTATACATACACATAGGGTAAGGGTGACGCGGGCATGGTGGCCTGGGATCTGCTCAGGCCTGGTTCACGCTACACGTCAGGTTTTTTTTTTTTTTTTTTAATGCATCACACATTAGTTGACTTACGTATGCATATCATGAATTTAACAATAACTGTAGGAAAGGGAGGAAAAAGATAAACAAAAACACCACACACAAATAGGGTAAGCAAGACCTGTGTGTGGCGGCCCGGGTGTGGGACTTTGGATCCTTTGCCCCGCAGCACCTCTCCTTAATAGTCATCGTAGGGTGACATGGGCATGGGTTTAACTAGGCCGTGCTCACGGAGGGCCCAGAGGCAGCTCTATAATATCTTACCTGTTATTAGCTTTATTATTATTTATCATTATTACTTTTGTTGTTGGGGTTGTTTTTATTAATACTACTAACAAAAATTAAAAATGCTATTATTATTATTATTATTATTATTATGATTATTATTAATATTGATCCTCAAACCTCCCCTCGTTCCTGATTAAATGAGTTTATTTTAAATGTTATTATTGCTACTAATTATTATTTATTATTTTATTTTATTTTATTTTATTTTATTTTATTTTATTTTATTTATTTATTTATTTATTTATTTATTTTACTGCCATTTGTCATCTTCCTCACCCTCCAACTACCCACTCATTTACATTGAATTGAGTTTATTATCATTATGGCTTCTACTAGGGCTGCACGATAAATTGCATGTGATTGTGAGGCGCGCTTAGTCAATGAAGCCGGTTCTTTGATTAGTAGTAAAGCTCCATCACGTGCGTTCAGCTGGAGCGGCAATTAATACACAGAGCCGTAAATCACTGACAAGCTACGCAAAATCGCGCTCATAATCGAATGCGATTCATCTGGGATTATGAGTGCGATTTTTGCGTAGCTTGTCAGTGATTTACGACTCTGTGTATTAATTGCCGCTGAACGCACGTGATGGAGCTTTACTACTAATCAAAGTACCGGCTTTACTGACTAAGCGCGCCTCAAAATCGCATGCGATTTATCGTGCAGCCCTAGCTTCTACTATTTCTATTATGATTACTATCCATACCCTCCATTCTCCAATTTTTGTCACTATTAATACTATTGTTATCACCATTATTATTATTATTATTGTCATCATCATTATTATTGTTTTCTATTATTGTTATGTATGTTGTAGCTTTCTACATTGTCCTTTGTTTATATACTTCCAACCTCGACACCCAATTACACCACTTAAACACACATACACACACCCACGCAAATCATGTTGGCTGTTATGTATGCTTTGTTGACCTTTTGTATTTGATTTATCACCTGTAAATAGTATATTTGTTGGCAATAAAAAATAAATAAAAAAATCAACAGCCGCATCAGCGCATAGCGCACGTGAACTGATCAGGGGTGTCGTTATGGCTAATCATTCGGGGCTCGAGCCCCGAGCACGTGACACTCACAGTAATTTCAGCATCTGTCATAAAAAAATGCATGAACAACATCTCCAGAACTGCTCTGAGAGTTCTTTGTGAGCAGTTCACTGTTTCATTTGAGTAAACCAGGGTTGTATACTCACAGAAATGTAAAGGTATTCACGGAAACCCGTCAAAATAAAAGTTCGGTTTAGCTTGTATAGACATTGTGGCAGAAATACATTAATATCATTCAGTAGAATGTATGTACCTACAATACTACTACTACTGTTGAAAAATTAATAAAGCTTTCTTACACAATATTTCTTCCATCTTTTACATTTTATTAGTACATCCCCTTTATCTAAATAAATACATTTATAAAAATAAAATTTTATTTTCATGAATTAAAAGATAAATTTATATTTTATGCTTTTATTTCATAACCAGAAAAAAATTTAAATACACAACACAGAATTTCATAAGGCTGTTGTAGAAATGAATAAAAGTTGTTTTATGCATTTAAATAAATAGACATGCTAAAACAAATTTGGTAACAATAAATTATAAGGTGAGAAAAAATAAAACATTTCATAGGGCCCTAAACATAACTTAACTTTTGATAAGCTGACATTAAATTGTATAAGTTTCATTGTTTTAATTAATTAGACATGATTAATAAAATTTAATTTACCCATTAAAAAGGAGTCCAGAAAAATGAAAACAGAAAAAACAGAATTTAGAAAAAACAATAAAATGGAATTTGGAAAAAAAAAAAAAAATGGGGCCCTATTTTTGCATGCAAATATATCTTTTTAAATGTATTATTTTATTTAGATTTGTGTAAAGTTATAATTCTGTGATAATACTTTGATATGTTTGCTATTTGCAGTCATTACTATTTACTATTTTTTTCATAGTGTAACAATAATGTTGTTTTGTGCCACTGCTTTGGCAAAGTATCTGTCAAATGAACTAAAATCGAAAGCACAATATGACTTTGCTCACACGATGAGTTCATGATCCGATGTTTTCAGAGTATCAGAAGAGGGGTGAGTCAGATCATCAATATTTTCTTTGTTCAGTTTGCACACTGAACATGGGTTAATTTATAGCTCTTATTTTTGAACTCTCATAGTGCACTAGATAAATGAATTTAACTTTAAAATATATCAGATTTTCTCCTGGGGGGCATGCCCATGCTCGTTTGAGATACGCAGCATGGACCGTTTATCAGTTTTTAAGATGTTTATATTTAAACATCTATTTAAATGTTTATGTGTAAAAAAAAAAAAAAAAAAAAAAAAAAAAAAAACATAACTGAAGTAATTGTAACTTTATTCTAAACACTTGTGTTTTTTTTTGTTTTGTTTTGTTTTGTTTTGTTTTTTTTTGTATAGCACAACTATGTGCAGTTGTATAGTACAAATCAATTTTAACCTTCAGTATTATAACCTAGTACCAACTGACTCTCATATATTTTACAGCATTAGTTGAGAGATTTTTTTTTTTTTTTTTTTCTTGAGAAAATTTGACATGTACTATACCTGATATGTATCCAAAATAATCAGTATTGAATTAAATCTAAATGGGCTTGTGAATGAGAATCGAATCGCGAAATTTGTGTCAAAACCCAGCCCTAATTAATAGCTGTATTACATAATGGCGATATCGATGGACTTTTAAGGTAATCAGTTAAAATAGCTAGCTGTTTTTAGTATTGACATTTTATTTTATTTTTTTAATAGAAATGATCCTGAAAAGAATAATAAAAAAAAAACTTTTACATTCAATTTACATATGTGATGGACATTGGTTATAATCATCTTTAGTGTCTACTTTGAAGGCATCGTGAGTAAAACAGCTTCATATTTAACAAGGCATATGCAAAATTGTGAACTGGAAGCAACGAGGCCTGTTTACAGAATACAGAAATCTGTTGCACATAACCCCTATTCCTCAAGTCAATGTATAGTCCTGTCTCCATCTCCAGGTCAAGAGGTCCGTCACTGTTATGTCTGTCTTATTGTCCTGCACGTTTGATTTAATCAAGTCCTGTCTAGATTAAGGTAGAAGAGAAGAGAATGATGTACTTTAGGTCAGTCAATGATTTCTCTCTTTCTCACCTAAGAGCTAATGCAGTTATTCATCAGAGGTGACAGGACTGGGCCTGTGTGTGTGTGTGTGTGTGTGTGTGTGTGTGTTTAATGCACAGTCAGCAGTATAAACCCTTTCAACGCTACAGCACCTCTACAGGGAGTTCTGGGAAATGAGCAAGTAATCAAAAAAAAAAACATACTAAAATTCTCATTATGATTGAAATAATGATGACAAAAAGGAAGAAAAGGAATTCATTGAGAATGATTTTGATTTGGTTCTGAAAAGTTTGATTAGATTTTTTTTTTTTTTTTTTTTTTTTTTTTTTGATTCAGTTCATGTTCATTTGATCATATTGCAGTTCTAATGTAATGACAAACCGTTTTGAATTACTCTGTATTAAAATGGCATACTTGTACAAGGAACTTAGTAACATAGACTGCGTCAAGACTTGAGAGGTGATCTATGTTAACTGCAGACACTTCTGACTAATGGTTAATAGCTTTTAGAACTTAATAACACACAACTAATTCTTTACGGCCATTAACAAGATCAGCTCACTTCAAAATTGCTGTAGAAGACAGATTTTAGGATTATAGGAACTTTTATGAAGAACAAGAACAATGTTTTAAAGCACTTAGTGTTAATTGACTGCGAGTATCTATTAGGGATGTAACATTATCAATACTGTGATATCGCAATAGAAAAAAACGCCTCAATATTATCGTGGTCACATGACATGAAGCATTTGATATGAAACAATAGGTCTTCCGGGCAAAGTAGTTTTTAAAATATATTTAAACTTCGTATTTTAACATAAAACGTCTTTAAAGTTGTGTTTTGGGCCATTGTGTAGAATTGTGCTTAGTGCATGTTTTGGAATGCAAGAGCATTCATTCAAAATAAAAGCTCTGCTGCCCTTTCCGTTAAAATAAAAGCTTAAGAGTGCAGGATGAATTGCTGACAGCTAGCGGTTTAAATGGGTTGCAGTTGCAGTCCAAATTCAATCATCTTTCAAGTGTAGAAATCAGGGAAGAAGTATTGTAATTTCGCTACTGTAGGGTAAAGCAAAAATAATACACCTATGAAATATTCATTTTCATTTATTTTGCAGTGCAGTTGTTTTACAATATATGGTGGTGGTGGTGGTGTTGGTGGTGGTGGTGGTGGTGGTGGTGGTGGTGGTGGTGGTGTTGTTGTTGTTGTTGTTGTTATTATATTCTAATTAGTTTGGCTTCCTAAAACACCAGTGTGAATTATACTGAGACAGTATATCACAAATAAAAAGAGGGTTGTGTCCTCTTTAAAGTTCAAATCACTGACTTTTTTCTGACTTAAAGTTTTTTGAAAATAGGCTCATTTTCCAACTCCCCTAGAGTTAAACAATTGAGTTTTACCGTTTTCAAATCCATTCAGCTGATCTCCGGGTCTGGCGGTAGCACTTTTAGCATAGCTTAGCATAGATCATTGAATTCGTTTAGACTGTTAGCGTCTTGCTCAAAAATGACCAAAGAGTTCTGATATTTTTCCTATTTAAAACTTGATTCTTCTGTATTCACATTGTGTACAAAGATAGATGAAAAATAAAAAGTTGTAATTTTCTAGGTCGATATGGCTAGGAGCTATACTCTCATTTCGGCTTAATAATCAATGAACAATCAAGGCAAAGTTGACAGCTGCGTAATAGCATTGTGCCTGCAGACCCGGAGATCGGCTGAATGGATTCGAAAATGGTAAAACTCAACTGTTTAACTCTAGGGGAGTTGGACAATGAGCCTATTTTCAAAAAAAAAGTGGAGTGTTCCTTTAAGTTTCCTTAGTTAAGAACATGGGTTGGAACTCTTCATTTTGAACTCTCAATGTGCATTAGATAGAATAATGTAATTTTAAAATGCACAAAATTGTCAATTTTTTCCAATTCTTCATTTGTCTTTTTTTTTTTTTTTTTTTTAATGTCACAAATATTGTACCATGGACTTCACATCGTGCAATACTGTCAGTGATTCTAATAAGTTAAAACTGCATTTTTATTTGTACACCCTATAAAATCACATAATCCTGCTTTATCTTGAAGCCACTGTGAACTCATGGATCTGTACTGACAGTGGTATGTGAAAAGGTTTTTGGAGGGACTACAGTGAACATGGTGTTCTGTGGTTTGTCATTTGTGTGTCTCACATGCTTGCCTCATTGCCCTGAGCATCATGGCCCTGGAACGCCCTGCGATCATCCAATTACAACTTCCATGAAACATGGCTCATTCATCAAACCCGTATTAGTCCTTCATACATGCTGCTGCTAAAGTCATCATCCCTGCTTGTGTGTTTACAGCAATCAATCAATCAATCAATCACATTTATTTATACAGAGCTTTTTAACAAAACAGGTTGTGTCAAAGCAACTTTATAGTATTAAACCCCTGTGTGACCGCACAAGGGTGATTAAAATCAAGTGAGACTGGTTAAATTTTGCAGACTGTCATAGCTTGGCATTGTGAGGTTCTTAGAAGATGCTGTTGGATGCTCGGACTGACTTTTAACAGAGAAGCCCATTGACACTATGAGAAAGTTAGAAGTTAGAATAATTCCTGAATAAATTAAAAAAAAAAAACCTTTTCTAAATAGTTCTTGACATTTGGTGACATTTTGTGTCGAAACATATTTCTCTGAAAATGCCAATAAATTTCAGAAGTAATTGAAAAAAAACTAAATACATTGAATTAAACATGACATTTTTAAGAATGACTAAAATTGTATTTTCTTGTAAAATGTATTCCAATACTGAAAATGAAAAATCATTTTTACAGTGCACATTATCAATAGATATTAGAGGAGCCAGCTAAATATTTCAATAGAAAGCTAAAAACGTCTAATTCTACTTTATATACTTAGAATAATTTTCAAAAAAAAATGTTGAAATTTACTCTTTGGGAAGCTTTAATGTGGTCATTTAGAAAAGGGGCTTGTCCAAATATACCCAAAATCCTATAAAGCCTAAAGGAAAGCGCAAAACTTCATGAAGTGAACTTCACAAAGTGATTCTAAACAAGCATGCAAAGTTTTAAGGGGATCGGACCACAGCTGGCACTATAAGTCATAAATATTAAAAAACATCATATTTCTATGGTAAATTACCTGGATTTGCCAAAAATCACTGATTTAGGTGGGTACAGCCTTGCTAATAAATAATGTTTTTAAATGCCTTGAGCTATTTTTTTTTTTTTTTTTTTTTTTCATGTGAAGTACTATGTCCTTATTGTAATGCTTTTCTATTGTGAAATAATTAATTCTTATGTGAACACTCTTATAAGTAAAGCAGATAAGGTTTATTATCTAAATTACATGAGACTCCCATCTAGTCACAGATTAGTTAATGTAGTCTTTTGTAATATATTTATATTACTTTTATATAATATGTTATTCTATATAATGTACTTCAGCCCCTCTCTAGCACACAAATATGCCAGTCACCTTATGGAATGAGCCGTCATGTGTCTCCCACTCTCTCACAGTTACCAGGGGAACCCTGTCGCTTTAGCAACCGCTATCTTGGTAGGAGACGCGTTAATACGGAGCGTATTGGAGTTTCTGTTTCAACACCTGCAGCCTTGTTTAATGTCATTGCAGCCGTTCTGTTTCTCACTGCCTGTCTGTCATACTCTCTTCAAAAACAAAGCTTCCTCTGTGGCAACATCATGTTAGATAAGGTGAATGGCAGATACTGCTGTATACTTTGCAAATGAACTTTAGGGAATGAAGCTATAAAAGAAAAAATATACTCTGGGTGTCAGCAGATGGCCTGTCGTTCCATTTGCTTTCAGCATCAAATTTTGACTGAAGTGTCGAGGGAAAAGACTGTCGGTTTATTTGACAGATACTTGTTTACCATCACATATAAAAAAAGAGAGAGGGAAGTGAGAGAAAGGGGAAGATAAGAGAGAATGAAAGAAAGAGAAGGGGTGCTGTTGTACCTGTGCTGTGTGGGCAGAGCAGAGAGAATCATGGGAGATCAGCTTTCCAAGGGAGTCAGGTTTCAACAAAAATACTGACCACACAACAAACATCAGCTGTTGTTTTCATTTTGTTTTAAGATTGAAATTACACATTAGTTGCAAATGGTTCACTTTGGTTTTACTGTCGTGTGACATCGCTTCTTTAAAATGCACATTTCTGTAATTATATACAAAATAAAAGACTGAAATTGAACACCAGAACGAGTCTATGGGTAACTGATACCCTAGTCTGGATCTGACTATAGTGACACAGGAACTTCATAGAGTATAAAGGAGTGAACCCTAGCTGGTTTTCACTTTTATTTTCTTCATACTGATTTTAAATAATTGTTCAATGAAGTCTCAGTGGGATGGTTCACCCAAAAATGAACATTACCCCATGATTTACTCACCCTCAAGCCATTCTAGGTGTAATTAACTTTCTTCATTCAGATGAATACAGTTGGAGTCATAAAAATGCAAGCTTTATAATGGCAGTGAATGGGTGTTGAGGTCCAATAAAGTGCATCCACCCATCATAAAAAGTACTCCACACGGTTCCGGGGGGTTAATAAAGACCCTCTGAAAAATATCCATAGTAAAACTTTTTAATAATCGTAATCTCTAGCTTCTGCTAACTGACATGCACAAGAGAGTGGCGTTCCAGCGGATGACATAGACGAATGCGGTAATGAACGCCGAAGTGATGATCGTGGAAACTCAGAGGAGAGAGCAAAACAAAACACTGGTCACGAATTAGAGACAAAACGAGGATTTATAAAGAAATATGTTGGTGGATTTTGATATAAGCCAAGAGGAGACTTGTTTTGTCCTTTGTTATAAACAAAATTTGGTTCTCATGAGACTAGCATATTCTTACCAGACCTTACACTACACCTGCGCCAACCGTTGGAACACCACTCTCTCGTGAATACACAAATGACAGTTAGATTAGGGTTTAGGGATAGATTAGGGTTTATAAAGTTTTAAATAAGGATGTTTTTCTTACACAAACGCATCTCTTTGCTTCCAAAGGCCTTTATTAGCCCCCCGGATGATGGATGGATGCACTTTATTGCACTTCAAAATCTCAATAGTCATTCACTGCCATTATACAGCTAGAAGACCCAGGACTTTTTTATATATAACTCTGATTGTTTTCACCTGAAAGAATAAAGGCATATACACCTAGGATGGTGTAAGAATAAATGATGGGGCAATTTCCATTTTTGGGTGAACTATCCCTTTAAACCAAACCATGAACAACATTTGATTCAAATCAAAAGAGTTTGATTGCTTGATTTGGTTTCATAGAATTGTAGCAGCTCTGTCTCATCTGTTCTGATAACCTCAACTTCTTCCTGTGAAACATGGAAGCTTGACCTTTGACCTGGGCTACATGTATACTACATGTAAAATGCATGACATTCACTATGGTTATGCCTGTCATTTACAATTCGACGCTCAAAAGACTTTCGAAAATGCTGCAGACCCCATTTTATTTTGAAAACTCTGGGGTTGCGTTTTAGTGTAAACAGGCCAAAACTAAAAGTGCATCCCAAATCATGTACTATGCACTATTCTATAACATTTTGTAGTATAAATAGTGCAAGTAGTGTGTTCACACAGAAAATTCCAAAAAGAAAAAGTGCATTTTAAGTACCCGAATGATGCACTTAAATAATCGCAGAATGGAAGTGTGGAATGTAAATTTTATGTACTTAACTATTGCAGCTTTAATTACATAGCGAAGGGGGAGGGGCTATCAGACTCTGTTTATGAATGAAAAAATAACCTTATATAATTCATACACTACATGATTGAGTGCATAGTGCATCATTTGGGACGCAGTTTGAGACTTGAAATTGATGGCGTGGCTTCCACATTCTTTATGTGTATCCTTAAACAGTACATGCCCAGTGTGCATTAATGGTCATGTGACATGCATTTTCGGTTGTCTAGTGTGGACGGAGATCGTTTCTGAAATGCAGTGAAAACACCAGTGTAGACAAAGAACGTTTTCATTTTAAAACATAGTTTTAAAATGAAAACGCACTACACAGGGTCCTAGTTTTATATATGATCTGAATACTGCATTTTAGAATCTTGAATTTGCAGTTCGGAATTTCTTCATATAAAAACTTGAAGCTGCAGTTTTTTACACTGAAAATTTACAGGATATTTATGAATTTTACCCCAGAATAAAATCTGAGCACTGTTTAAAAACACGAATGTATATAATATGCCATCACAAGTACTCGACATCAATATTTGTGACTTTTTCGGTAGAATTTTTAAAGCAGATCTTTTGTTTTGTTGTAATTTTTTGGCTCTTCCAGTTTCTGTCCTTGAATACTAGGAATTTTGTCAATTTTTTCCCTTTTACCTGGGAAGTTCTTTCTGTGGTGTGGAGGTATTTATGGCCAGTGACTGCCCTGGTTCTGTCATCTCTTTCTGGCTCTCCTTTGTTGACATTTTTCTGTTTGCTCAAAGAAAGGGGGCTATTTTTATACTTGCTAACTTTGACCGCAGGATGTGCTGTTACTTTGTTCCAAAGGTTATCATCTGAGGATCTCCCTACTGGGCCTTGGCCTTTGAGGGAAATCTGTGCGTGTTGTGCTCCTTGCTCACGTGGCATATCTTGCACACACTGCTGTGCTATTGTTATGTTGTTGTATTTTAACCATACTGCACTGCATTGTGATTAAGACATCGTCAGGGAGAAATCAAGGCAGTGATGTTACAAAGATGAAGTGTGTGTATGTTTAAACCAGTTTTGACCCCAATCAGCTTCATTAAAGCTCATAACATAAAGTGAGAAATTAGACTTACTGTACTTTTTATTTTGACTTTAAAATTTCTTGTGTGTTTTTAAAGCAAGGATGTTTATTAGCATATGATGACATTCTGTACAGACGCATACTGTATTTTGTGCCTGCTTTAGTCAACGGCCCACAGTCGACAGTTCCTCTTGCTATTTTTATTTTAACACTTACTTGTTTCTGATGATGATTCATTTTTACACACACTGCCGGAATGTACCGTATGTTGGTGTTTTTGTTTATTTGCAGGGAGAGAAGAATGCAGGTTTCGACATTCTCTACCACAACATGAAGCATGGACAGATCGCCACCAAAGAGTTGGCGGAGTTCGTGCGTGAGAGGTGAGGTGTGGTGTTGTTTTGGGAGGAACCGTCATAGTGACGGGGAGGACGGGTGAGATGGTGTAACTGGTACTGTCGGGAATGTGACGTGAAATTTGTTTTCCACTGCTTTTCTACTCCTAACTTCTTGTGTTTCTAACTCGGCAATAGCAGTTGTGCTTTAAATTGAAATGAAAATCGGAATGGTCATGTTATGATTGTTATATTACATTTTTGTAATATTTTGTCTTATTTGATTGTATTCTGTCTTACATAATGTTGCATTACATTGTTACATTTTGCAGTGTTACATTATTGTTATGTTTTGTCTTATTTGATCTTATTACATTCTATCATACACTTCCAGTCAAAAGTATTTGAACAGTAAGGTTTTTAATGTTTTTTTTAATGTCTCTTCTGCTTACCAATCCTGCATTTATTTGATCCAAAGTACAGCAAAAATAGTAAAATTGTGAAATATTTTTACTATTTAAAATAACTGTTTTTTTATTTGAATATATTTTAAAATGTAATTTATTCCTGTGATTTCAAAGCTGAATTTTTAGCATCATTACCCCAGTCACACAATCCATCAGAAAACATTTTAATATTCTGATTTGCTGCTTAAAAAACATTTTATATTATAATTTTGTTGAAAACAGCTAAGTAGAATTTTTTTTTTCAGCTTTCATGAAAAGAAAGTTCAGAAAAACAGCATTTATCTGAAATAGAAATCTTTTGTAACATCATAAATGTCTTTATCATCACTTTTGATCAATTTAAAGCAACCTTGCTAAATAAAAGTAGTAATTCCTAGAATCCCCCCCCCCAAAAAAAAAAAAAAAAAAAAAAAACACAACATAGCATAGTATAATGTAATGTTATAGCTTAACTTTTGCTCAGATTTTTTTTTTACACCACACTTCTGTCTTTCAGCACGCAGCACTGAAGTGTCAAAACACACTAACCTGAGAGCAGCAGAGCAGTCAACAAAGTGTTCACTGTCCACCTGTGCTCACGTCTACAAATGCAAGGCAGCTCAGTAGTCAGAAAATGCCGTACATGTTGCAAATAAAACAGATGAAGAAAGCTTGATCTTCATTTCACCCTTCCACTGACAGCATATGTGGGACGTTTGAGCAATCCTTTCGGTCTGTAGTAGACATTTGAGATGAAGCTAATTGCAATAATTAAAATTAAATCTTCAAAACAACTCTCATTCTAAAGAGAGAACAGAGACTATTTGCAGCTCTGCCAAGCCTCCTGCCAACTTTCATAGTCTCTTCTATCCGTTATAATGGAGCTGGATGCAGGCACCCTCCGTCATGGACTGGGGGATTAAATTGTATTTTTTGTGTGTGCGTGTGTGCGTGTGTGCGTGTGTGCGTGTGTGCGTGTGTGCGTGTGTGCGTGTGTGCGTGTGTGCGTGTGTGCGTGTGTGCGTGTGTGCGTGTGTGTGTTAGAAATCTGTCCAGGAAAGCCCTGGAGGAGTGTGCTGAGAAATTGAAAGAGACAAATATGTCCCTGATAAAAGCATAGCTTGTGCAATAAATTACGTAAATCAATTTCCAAAGGCCATTTTGCATGCACTTAGGATATTGTGCCTCAGAGTGGTTCTGTTCCTTGAAGAATCTGACCTAACTTTCCATTGTTCTGTCCCAACAGAAAGCAAAATTTCACTTATATGACTCAGATATGATGTTTTCTAAGAGATAAGGCCGACAATATAGCTTGACGCACTGGGATGATAAAAAAAAAACATCCTTTTTCCAAAAAAAGACGCTAAAGTCAGAACAAAAAAGCTTGGCTAATCGGAGAAGCAGATCACATCATGGTTGATAAGAAATATGTGGTGTTTCAGCCTTGGCTGTGACCCTTTAGTAAAACTACTGTGTGTTTTCTCACTCTTTTTGAGGAGTTTTTGTCCTGAGGTTGCTTTTCCATTACAAAAACATACTGTATTCGAACCATACATAGTTTTCAGCATGGGTTTTTATTATTGTTTATAAGGCCCTATGAAATCCCCCCCAAAAATTCAGTTTCATTTTTTTCCAAGATCCATTTTTTCCATTTAAATTTTTCTTTTTTTTTTACATTTTTCTAGACTCTGTTTTAATGGTTAAATTACATTTTATTCAGCAAAAAGCAATTATTTGAAATCATGAAATTTACAATATTAAACAACAATTTATTAAAAGTTGAACAAAAATTACATTTTAAAGGCCCTATGAAATGTTTATTTTTTGTTTATTTATTACATTTCTGGATTCCATTTTAATGGTTTCATTAAACATTAATAATCAAAAGCATCTCTAATTAATTGATTTTATTAAAAATAAATAAATAAATAAACACTGTGTTGTGTATTTACATTTTTCTGCTAAATAAATTCTAGTAAATAATTTTTCTGGTAAATGTTTCTTTAAAAATAATGTTTTAATAATAATTTATTTATTAGTATTAGTATCATTACATTAATTCATATTTCTGTCATGGTTTCTTCAAGTTAAACCAAACTTTTATTTTGAAAACGCAATGAACTGACTCTCAGAGCAATTCTTTATGCTCAGATGTGCACCATTATAAATAAAAGCACTTTGCAACTTTGCATTGAAGAACTGTTTGTGACCTTTAAGGGAATTAACCATTTTAATCCAAAAGTATATTTGCTTTTGTGTTTGTAAGCAAAACTATTACTTGCTGACACTCTGTTTGTGTTTGCATTTAAGGGCGGCCATCGAGGAGACTTACTCGAAATCCATGAGCAAACTGGCCAAGATGGCTAGCAATGGAAGCCCTCTCGGGTGAGTGGCGTGATTCCTGTTATGAGATTAAAGTTTTGAAATTTTACAGGTGTGATTGACCAGAGTAGTTACTATGTGTTGAAAAATCACTATTACTTGTCTGATTTGGTCATCTGGAGGGGAACAAAACATTAAAACATTAAAACAAAATATTGGCCTGCTGCTGCCTAACAGATACTTATTAGCAGAAGGATTATATGTGTGTATTGTTGTGTGCACGAGTACGTGCGGTTGTGTGTAATTGGACGAAAAGTTGTTGCTATGGTTAGCTCTTTCCTCTGCTCTCTTCACCTCACTTCCTCTCTGCGCAAGCATGTACTAGTTGTCACAAAACAAACACACGGTGCTTTAACACTTTAAAAACATACTTTGCAGTGGCATAGTGGCATAGAGCCAAATTTGATAAAGAATTAAGAGCGCAAATACAAAGCTAATAGAAATTTAACTTCATATGAACTTTGTCTTTGGCTGTCAGGAGATATAGACTTACAGTACAAAGACTAGGAAGCCTGTTGTTTTTCTAATACTGCTGTGCTGTAAGAAATCCGAACGGCTTACGCACTTCCATACATCAGCATCTAACCACCTGCTTTCCTCCCCAGCACGTTCGCTCCCATGTGGGACGTGTTTCGCGTGTCCTCGGACAAACTGGCCCTCTGCCACCTGGAGCTCATGAAGAAGATGAACGACCTCATTCGTGACATCAACAAGTACGGCGAGGAGCAGGTCAAAATTCACCGCAAGGTAAATAAAGGGCTTTTAGCCTGAAAGAATTTCTGCGTATGTCTGTGGTAACTGGCTTTTGTACCCATAATTGAACACTGGCCATAAAAGTGTCCACCAACAATCCCCAACAGTATTTTAGAACGAGCGCATTGGGTTCTAAGTTTGTTCTTAACGTCTGTTGTGTATTTAAATCTGTTGTGTCCTGTGTAGACAAAAGAGGAAGTGATCGGGACTCTGGAGTCAGTGCAGTCTCTTCAGGTGCAGAACGGCCAGCTGCAGAAGGCCAGAGAAGGCTATCACAGCAAGTGTGTAGAGCTGGAAAGACTGCGCAAAGAAGGAGTGCCTCAGAAAGAGCTGGAAAAGGTGTTTGTGTTTGAGAGAGAAGACAATAAAGTCTAAAAAATTTCAATTTTGTTATCATTTGCACACCCTCATGTAGGAGTGGGCGATATGACACAAATGTTCTATCACGATATGAGTAATTTCACTGTAACGGTATATATCTATATATATACACACTACCTGTCAAAAGTTTTTGAAAGGTCATTTTTAATGTTTTTTTTTTTTTTTTTAAGTGTCTTTAATGAAAAGAAAGTTCAGAAAAACAGCATTTATCTGAAATAGAAATCTTTTGTAACATCATAAATGTCTTTATCATCACTTTTGATCAATTTAAAGCATCCTTGCTAAATAAAAGTATTAATTACACCCTCATGTATGAGTGGGTGATATGACTCTTCTATCACGATATGAGTAATTTCACTGTAACGGTATATATCTATATATATACACTACCTGTCAAAAGTTTTTGAAAAGTCATTTTTAATGTTGTTTTTTTTTTTTTTTTTTTTTTTTTTTTTTTTCAATAAGAATTCTCTTCTGCTCACCAAGCCTGAATTTATTTGATCCAAAATAAAGCAACAGCAGTAATACTGTGAAATATTTTTACTATTTGAAATAACTGCTTTCTATTTGAATATTTTTAACATTTTTAAATTTATTCCTGTGATAATTTCTAAATTTTCAGCATCATTACTCCAGTCTTCAGTGTCACATGATCCTTCAGAAATCATTCTAATATGCTGATTTGCCGTTCAAGAAACATTTATTATTACTACCAATATTTAGAACAGTTTTTTTAGGATTCTTTAATGAATAGAAAGACCCAAAGATCTGCGTTTATCTGAAATAAAAAGCTTTTGTAACATCATAAACCAAATCTTAGAGTCAGTATAATTTTTTTTTTAGTATAAATTAATACTTTAGTACTAATTAGTACTGAAGAAGGATTCTTTAAATTGATTAAAAGTTAGGATAAAGACATTTATAATGTTACAAAAGATTTCTGTTTCAGATAAATGCTGTTCTTCTGAACTTTCTATTCATCAAAGAAACCTGAAAAATCTACTTAGCTGTTTTCGAAATAATAATAATAATAATAATAATAATAATGATAATAATAATAAATGTTTTTTGAGCAGCAAATCAGAATATTAGAATGATTTCTGAACGATCATGTGACTGGAGTGATGATGCTAAAAATTCAGCTTTAAATTTACAGAAAAAATGACATTTTAAAATATATTAAAATAGGAAACAGTTATTTTAAACAGTAAAAATATTTTAAAATGTTACTGTTTTTTCTGTACTTTAGATCAAATAAATGCTGGCTTGGTGAGCAGAAGAGACTGCTTTAAAACCTTACAAGTCTTACTGTTCAAAAACTTTTGATTGGTAGTATAGTTATTTTTAGTTTTAAAAAGGTCTAAATTTTGTGATACCATATACATTTAATAATTCTTGTCACCAGTGTTAATATCACAAAAAACTAATACTAGAAAAATAACTCAAGCTCACTGATGACAAGTAAACAGTGATTAAATGAGAATAAGAAGCTAATTACAAGCAATAGGACAAAAAACTACAGCAGAGCAAATAAATAAGAACATACATTGTATAAATTAATCAAATGTATACACTGTGCAAATTAAATTTATTTTTCTTCTTATTAAAGTTGAAGTTTTTCTCTCTTTTGTTGTTTAATTAATTTGAATGACAGACAGCAGGAATATTGGACTGCTGTCACTTTAAGAACTGTCTGGATCCAGTTGTTATTCATGTGATTTCTATTCGATTCTCTTCGATTGCTTTTACTTAAGACCTAAATTACTGTGTTTTCAAGGATACGTGCAAAAATAAGACTGATTCAATTCCCATGTCAACTAATTCATTAAAACGTATTTAAAAAAAAACACTTTATTAACAAAGCAGACGTCACTACTTTTCTCTTAAATGCACCATAGACACAAGCCAATGTTTTTTTCAGAATAATGACGCTCGAAAGCATGGAAAAAGGCAGAATTCTTCAGAAAGTATTCTTTTATGTTCCACTGAGGAAAGAAAGTCATACTAGTTTGGAATGACATAAGGGCAGCATTTTCATTTTTGGTTGAACTAATCCTTTAAGCTGGTGGCCTTCATCCTGTTTTTGTGATCTTAAAAAAATAAAGGCTTAACATCTAACTTTCCTATACACTATATATATATTGATCTGTCTATTTCTCTTTTTCACAGGCTGAGCTGAAATCCAAGAAGGCAGCTGAGTCTTTTGCAGGGTCTATTGAGAAGTTTAACCGTGCTGGAAGAGACTTTGAACAGAAAATGAGTGAATCAGCACAGGTCGGTGATTTGTCAGGTTTTTTTTCCATAAAGTTGCATGTGTGAAACATTTTTAAAGCAGGGGTTAGCTGGCTAGTTCTCATAGTGTAGACCTTCAGAGCAAATTTCACCGTATTTCAGTGAGCTCAATAAAGTAATGTAAAGTTACCATGGCTACGAGGATTATTACAGCAGTCTGTTTGACAAAATGATTACATGCCTACGGTCTATTTCTGCCGGGTGTCGACCTGCAAGTATGAATAATTTGAGAGCAAAGAATGGTTGAATCAGTGAAATACAAGAGTCCTGACATCACTCTGAGACCAACGGAGTCGTGATATCCCTCAATTAGAGCATTAGCCGTAATCTTTAAATTATAGAGTCTGACCACTATTAAATGCTAGGGCCGGTTTCAAGCAAAGGTTCAAATATAAGGTCCTGATTTTCTGAGATCCCAAATAAAAGTTGCAAATATGCTTGTTCAGCTTAAGAAAATGCTTTTTAGCTCCATCTGTTGAATTGTCATCAGTGTCAGGCAGAAAAATATCCGTATTTTGCACATGAATTTTTCCCAAATGTGTTCAGTGGAGTAGCCCTAATTTTTCAATTTTCCATTGTTCCTAATTCCAATAAGGATTATCTAAACAGTCCTAAAAAAATTACAAAAAGACGCGAAAACTATAACGCAAAGTAGAGGTCAACTGATATATGTTTTCCAGTTATTACAGATCAAGTAGAACGATAGCGGATATTTTGAACCTATATATATATATAATATCTCTGGTGTAAAAATGAAAATTAATGTCAAAAATGAGAATAACAAGGGCTCTGAAATCTTTCTTTAAATACTTTTATTTTATCGCCAAATCGGTTTTGAAAATGACCAATACCAATATCCATAAAAATGCTTAATATCAGCGGTGATAATCGGTCAACCCCTAACTCATAGAAGGTCTACTGCTGAAACGACCTTCAGAAGTTTTTTTTTTTTTTTTTTTTTTTTGCTTAATTTTGCTTATAAATGTTTTTATAAATATCTGATGGTAATGACTAAAAGTATGCAGTGAAGTTTTATAATTATTTTATAAAATAGATGTATGTTTTACAACTTAACTGTCTTTATAGTGCTGTCAAATGATTAATCACATCCAAATAAAGGTTTTTTGTTTACATAATTTATGTGTGTGCTATGTATAAATATACACACATGCATGTATATATTTCAGAAAAATGTTATGTTTATATATTAAAAATATTTATATATAATATCACTTATATGAATATAAATGTATACATGTAAATTTTCTAAATATTTACTGTATGTGTGTTTATTTATATATACATAATAAATATACACAGTATACACTCATATTATGTGAACAAAAACCTTTATTTTGGATGTGATTTAATCGAGATTAATCATTTGACAGCACTTTTTATTAACCAATTTTAAGCAATTTTAAGCTATAAAATATTGTAAATATTCACAATATTCAAACAATGAACACTACTGTTCAAAAATTTTGAGAAAATTATACTTTTGTTAAGCAAAAATGCATAAAATTGAGGAAAAAATAAAGATTTTTAAATGCCTTGTAAATAAAGGGAATATCTAAATAAAGGTATTTTTATTGTTTTACTGTGTTTTTGATTAAATAAATCCAGCTTGATGAGCATAAGAGAAAAACATTAAAGTCTTACCAACATCAACAACTTTTAAACAGTACTGTAAGTCAGTGGAGGTCAGTAGCTTTTCTTTACATTTGTCCTTCTACATCTGCAGAAATTTCAGGACATTGAGGAGGCTCATTTACGTCAGATGAAACTACTGATCAAAGCGTATTCGCACTCAATTGAAGACACACACGTACAGGTCGGGCAGGTACGGTTCACTCTGGAGATTTTACCTACTCCGATATTCTGTTTGCATCCTGTAATTGTGCTGAAAACTGTTCAGACGAATTACCCTTGTGGCTTAGGGTTGTTCTGGTCAGTGTGATCTCGATTAGCTGTGCTTGATAAAAATCTTTGTTCTGTCTCCTTTAGGTCCATGAGGAATTCAAGCAGAACGTGGAGAACATTGGCATTGAGAACCTGATTCAGAAGTTTACAGAGCAGAAGGGAACAGGGAAGGAGAGACCTGGTGAGTCACAGAAAGATAAAAACTTTTTGATTTCCCAAGAAATTGCATTTCTGTTCTATTGGATAGCAATGCATTGAAAAAAAAATCAATCTTCTGCAAAATACAAGTTTTTATGGTTTGTCATACAGTGAATTTGAACATTTTCCAAACCTTGCTTAAACTACTGTGTTTATGTGTGTGAATAAGGTCCAGTAGGGTTTGAGGAGTATCTGTCCCCACTAGTATCTGAGAACAATAAAAAGAGTCGAGCTAAGGCCTTCAGGATCCCTGGATTGGGAAAGAAAGACAAGGAACCAGATTCAACGTGAGTCATGCATTCATATGAAACGAGACATTTTTTAATATTCTAGATCAGTGCTGTAATAGATTTTGAGAGCAATTATAATTAGTGTTTCATTGATCAATTCTTGTTATATACTGTATGGCTTTTCATACCTCTGTTTTTGTCCCTTAGGGATTCAGCTATGGCAGATGCACTTGTGAGTTCTCAACACACACACACACACACACACACACTCTGCTGTATTGATTTTACACAGAAAACCGGTTGATAGTGTTTGCAGTTACTGGCCTTGTATCATCAGCTGTTCTTGATCAAACTTCTGTGGCTCTGTTTAGACTGTCTAAAAGTCTCATCTCAAACAAGTTGTTAGTTTACTAGCACACATAGACCACAGATGCTATATTAGTGAGAACATCTCAAAGACAGATGTATTTATGTTTCATTTATTAAAATATAATTTATTCCAGAATCATTAATTGCATGTTTTCATATGAACAGTTTCATTTCATTTTAAGATGGATATCACTGAAAGTAATTCAGTCAAATGTTAATTAAATGAATTAAATGCTCTGGTTCAGTGATTCATTCAGAATGATTCATTAGTGTCGCCCCAGAATGAAAATTTCCTGATAATTTTCTCACCCCCCTGTCATCCAAGATGTTCATGTCTTTCTTTCTTCAGTCAAAAAGAAATAAAGGTTTTTGAGGAAAACATTTCAGGATTTTTCTCCATTATAGTGGACGTCAATGGGGGTCAGCAGGTTGAAGTTTCAGTGCTGCTTCAAAGGGTTTCTACACGAATAATGGAATAAGGGTCTTATCTAGCGAAACAATTGGTCATTTTCTAAAAAATATAAATTGATGTAGTTTTTAACCACAAATACTCATCTTGCACTAGCTCTGCATCTACAACACATTACGTAATCACATTGGAAAGGTCACGCGTGATATAGGCAGAAGTACCAACCCAGTGTTTAAAAAGTAAATGTGCGAAGAAAGTCAAACGCCCTTTACAGCAATGTCAGACGGTTTTGAAGTTGGAGATTTTTCGCCCTTTTATAACCACCACAGAGCTGGTGCAAGACAACAATTGTGGTTAAAAAGTATATAAATTTAAATTTTTTATTATTTTTATTTTTATTTTTACAAAATGACTGATCGTATCGCTAAATAAAGACACTTATTACTTGGCTGGGATTGTGTAGAGCCCTGCATTACTGCATTTAAATTGCAATTTGGACCAGTTGGCCACCATTGAAGTCTACTATATGGAGAATATTCCTGTAATGTTTTCCTCAAAAACCTTCAATTCTTTTTTGACTGAAGAAGGAAAGACATGAACATCTTGGATGACATGGGTTTGAGTAAAGGTGTGAACTAATCCTTTAGGCCATGTTCACACTTGACATCCCTGTTTCGAGTCCCGGCTCGCGGACCCTTCCCAATCCCGTCCCCCCTCTCTCTCTCCCACCTCGCTTTCTGTTTAAATACTGTCCTCTCAAATAAAGACAAAAATGGCAAAAAATAAAAAACAAAAGCCAACGCAAGAGCCAACGCATTTCTCGACATTCATACTGTTGCAGCTGTTGTTATAACAACAAAAGACACCCTTGGCTACAACGCTGCCAGATTGTTTTTTTTTTTTTTTTTTTTTTTTTTTTTGCTAAATAAGCGCCCTTATCAACTTTTTCCTGTCAAAAAGATGCCAAGTGTGCACATAGCCTTATAAGAAACATTTGTTAGTGAATTGAACTGCACTGATTTGAATGCTGTACTGTATATATTCGACTCACTCAAAAGAACCAGTTCCAGAACCAATAACATCATAATTGATTTTGGAAAGGTTTTTGTAAACTTCAGCTAGCTGCTGAGGACAAATTTGTCCTTAAAAATAGCTAAGTAAACCCTCCTTCACAAATAAACAGACACAGAATGCACACTGTTTTTCCGCACAGATTTCAGTGTGTATATGCTATGCAAGAGAGAGTGACGTGTTTGGCAAGGTCTGGTTACCTCATTAAGCTATATTTAACCTTGGCAATACTCAGGGTGTTTAATGAATGTCTGATAGGCCACTGACTGTCAAAATCCTTTATAAACACACACGTGTGACGGGCTGTTATGTAAGACGTCAGACCGCTACTAACTCTTTTAAAACGTCTGCACTGTTCTCATACGAGCCATGGCAACAGCATTAGCATGTTTATGAGTGAAAGACAGACCACATTTACGTTACAGACCTCCTACGAGTCATCACTCTGTCAGCTGATGTCCTGTGCCTTTAAATGTTGTTTCTTATTGTGAGCTTGTGCTGTCTGTTTGTGCTTGTGTGTAGAACTCACCCCTCGAAGTGGACGACGAGGGCTTTGTGATACGTGCAGATGTCAACCAGAATGATATCCTTCAGAATATACTGGAGTGGATGCAGTGAGAGTATACAGAGTGTGCAAAACTGTGTATGTACATACGGTGGGGTCTATAAGTCTGAGAATCGTAAACATGCTTCAGTTTACAATTATATTATCAGCATAACAGTTTGGCATGAAGAAACGGATTTGAATTTCAAAATGATTTGGAATTTAGTTTGTCTTTCTTCTGCTTTAATGACAGCAGGACTCATGCTTCATTATCTTCACAAGTTTGAGTATCTCAGCATCTTGTACTGCAAAGGAAGCAAAAACATTTGACCGTCTGTACAAAAGTCACTTGAATGATGCCACTAGACTGCTTATTTGATTAATGACCTAGAAATAGAACCTTACATTTTTCTCATTGGTTTTCATAATTCAGAATCCTTATTTCCATTTTTAAATTAGATATTAATTCCCTGATTTTCAGTAGCTGTTTCCATCCAAAATTATGAATTTAACTTGTGCGCAAAATTTGTAATATCGCATAAAACATTTGCAAATAAAGCGGAGGAAACAAAATCGTCACTTCCTGATAAACTGGCACTAAATCACTGAATATAATCATTTTCATATATAATGAATTACTTGCGTCTCAGAGTGAGCAGACGATAAATGCGGTCATTGTTTTTGGAGCTGGATGCCTGCTGTTTGGGAACACAGTCGTGTACATACGTTAACGAAAGACTTTTCTCAGGCAATTCAGAATGACCATAACATGATGCTGTGCAACAAGATCTATCCGCTGGTTAGTCAAGATGTGCCTATCGTACAAAGTCACATGACCTTTTTGATGCACATGAAGAAATTTATTCGGTAAATGTGTTTCCAATCTCCCATTGTTTGCATTAACTGTTTTTCATACAAGTGAAAAACCACCTCAAGTGAGCATAAAAACTTTTTAGTGAATGAAAGGTTTTTTTTATTTTTCTTCTTGGCATTTCAGTCTCTCGCTTCTGATGCAGTACTTCAAAATGGGCATAAAAACAGGGTGATGGAAATATACGGTTGAGGTCAAAAGTTTACATACATCTTGCAGAATGTTAGTTATTTTACCAAAATAGGAGGGATCATACCACAAGAGACACTAGTAGTTGAATTTATAAAAATTACCCCATTCAGAAGTTTACATACGCTTGATTCTTAATATTGAGTTGTTACCTGAATGATCCACAGCTGTTTTTTTTTTTTTTTTTTTTTTTTTGATAGTTGTGATAGTTGTTCATTAATCCCTTGTTTGTCCTAAACAATTAAACTTCCTGTTGTTCTTCAGAAAAATCCTTCAGGCCCCACAAATCACAAATTCTTGGGTTTTGCAGCTTTTTTTTGGTATTTGAACCCTTTCCAACAATGACTGTATGATTTTGAGATCCATTTTTTCACACTGAGGACAACTGAGGGACTTGTATGCAACTTTTACAGAAGGTTCAAACACTCACTGATGCTTCAAAAGGAAAAACGCATTAAGAGCCGGGGGGTGAAAACTTTTGACCAGAATGAAGATGTGTACATTTTTCTTATTTTGCCTAAATATCATATATTTTTTTCATTTAGTACTGCCATTCAGAAGCTACAGAAGATACTACATGTTTCCCAGAAGACAAAATAAGTTAAATTTACCCTAATCTTTAAAAAGAAAAGTTTTCACCTCGGCTCTTAATGTATATTTTTGCCTTCTGGAGCATCAGTGAGTGTTTGAACCTTCTGTAATAGTTACATATGAGTCTCTCAGTGTGAAAAGATGGATCTCAAAATCATACAGTCATTGTTGGAAAGGGTTTAAACCACTGATCTGTAATAGAGAACGCAATGAGCGATCCAGTCATTATATAGATTAGTGGTTCAAACACACAAAAATGCTGAAAAACATTTGTGGGATCTGAAGGATTTTTCTGAAGAACAGCAAGCAGTTTAACTGTTGGGGACAAACAAGGGACTCATGAACAACTATCGCTAAACAAAAAAAACAGCTGTGGACCATTCAGGTAACAACACAGTATTAAGATTTAAGTTGTATGTAAACTTTTGAACAGGGTCATTTTTATAAATTCAATTTATTTTCTCTTGTGGACTATATGTAAATGTATTTTATATGAAATCTTATTCAGGTCAGTACGAAATACAAAAAAACTGCATTTTGTATGATCCCTCTTATTTTGGTAAAATAATTAACATTTTGCAGATGCTGGAAGGTGTATGTAAACTTTTGACCCCAACTGTATGAAAAATATCACACAAGTAGCAGTGCAATATGGCTGTATAGGCACAGCCTATTTACAACTATAAGTGTGAAATTCTGAGTGTGTAAATACATAAATACATAAGACACAACAACGGAGTATCTTTGAAAACCCTCTTTTGCGGGAACTTCTTTCTACCGCCATGAATTCAAATCTCAGTTTGACAGTTTAACAGCTGATGGTGTATGTAAACTTTTGACTTTTGACACTATATTCATAGTGCCTGTCGGCTTTTGGACTTTTGTCCTATTGTAGATATTTGATATTGGGATGTATATCCTCAACAGTACGACAAATAATTTTGCCAAAGCTTCTTTTCACTCTCATAGCTGAAAATATCATCTATGTGGAATAAAATAGGGAGAGGAGAGGGATTTATTTGCCTTCTTTGCTTGTTCTTTATTATTACTTTCTGCAAAAATTTCTTCACACAAAAGTATCACATATAGATAGGAAGGAAGTTATTGTCAGGAAGTATGCTTCAATAAGGCAGGATGTGCAATAGAGACACTTGTATTGTCTAATAACTGACAGTGATGGATTTACCGTCTACTGCCCAATAACAGTTTCTCTCCAAATATCCTGTGATAACGATTTTCACTCTTAGATCCCTGACAATTGAAGTTTATCATTAGGGGTGTTTAAGGATATGAATCTCAGTAGCGTCCCTAAATAGGATGGTTATTTTTGCACCCCACTAGAACAGCTGTGTTTGTGTGAGTGTTTGCACTCATGTCTATTTGTGGCCGTGTGTGTTTTTCTTTGTACCTGTGTGCGAGTACATATGTCCTGCATCATGTCTGGGTTTGCTCCTTAACTCCATTGCTCTCTACGTTGTGCTTCTGAGGAGAAGGAGGGAAATTTTTACTCCAGTGACTCAGATTTCGATGATGATGAGCCCAAGAAGTTTCACATCCAGATCCGACCAGTTGCCAGCAGTAACCGTAGCAACTCAGCAGCCAATGAACTGGAGCTCAAGGCCACGGTGGGGGCACTGACCCTGCCCCCTAACAGAGTGGTAAGAGTTGGGGGTATTTAATCTATAATAGTGAAAATAAGACTACTGCAGGTGGTTTTAAGAGAATGATTTTACAGCTGTATATGAAGAGTTCAGATGCAAAAGCCTCTAAATTCATCTGACGTATTTCTTTAAAATTAGCATTTCTTTGTGGCTACTTTGTATAAGTTTCTATGTAAGTACTGGTACTTCTAATTGGGCTGAGGCTGGAATTTAGCGAGTTTGAAGTAAAAGTATTTGATAAACGTATACTATGTGTCAGGAGCATTCACTCAGTATCATTATCTCATTTTGACTAAGATGGCTTTTAGCTTGTTTTGCATCTATATATAGCCAGAACATTTAATAATAAAACTTTGATTGTATTTGTCTGACCAAAAAAAGTCATACACACCTAGGATGGCTTGAGGGTGAGTAAATCATGGGGTAGTTTTAATTTTTGGCTGAACTAACTACTGATTATTCATTGGCAAAAAAATAAAATATGACTGCTGTCACATTGTTTGGTTAGGAAAATGAAGAAACTCTTGTGTTCGCTGGTGCATCAGAAAACACAACACTTGTAATGCCTCTTTGGCGCTGTCATTGTGTATCTCCAGTAATGGCAGACTGCTGCTTCTCACTCAGGGCTGTGTTTATGCTAATAGGGCAGAGATGGTCACAAATGGACAGGATTTTTTTTCCTACATTGATGTGTACATAGTGAGAATCTGAAATTGCTTGTCCTAAGAGACTCTTCATGATTTATTGGGATTATAAAGAAATAGGATTTTTACCATTATAGGCTGGTTGTTTTCACACGCTGCGGCCACACAAACACCTTATAAAAGTGATTTTTGCATAATAGGTCCCCTTTAAAGATGTCATTAAAAAATATGGTGCAAAACATTGAATTAAATTGTATTTTTATTGACACCTTTTATTCTTTCCATTCTGTAGGTGTCAGTAAAGAAGCAGCTCTCACGTAAGGAACTTGTATTCCTATCTATATCTCAAACTATATTGTGTATTTAAGTTAGTGTGTATATTTTTCATGTGTCCCATTTCTCCATTACAGGAAACTCCAGTTCCGCAGGTCGATCTGAAGGGGAAGGCGAAAGTGTTTCCCAGAGAGGTCAGTCTCACTCCGCAGATGTCCACTTCTGTACTCGAGTTACATTATAGATCATTAATTTTTCAGTTCTCATGCATTGTTCCTGTGACTAATTTCGACAAGCCATCTCAAATGGCCACGGTCACACACAGAATGTCCCACCTCCTCCTCTGTCCACGTTAATAGATGTCATTATCCCACAAACACAGCTCCATCTGACACCTTAATCACAGCAATCTGCCATTCAGCTGACCTGGGATCAGCGTCATAAATGCATTGTCATTATTGCCTTATACTGACAGCCTGATCTCAGGTCAGCTGAATTGCTGTAATTATGGTCTCAGAATGAGCTCTATTTTTGTATCATGGGTTTTGACAATAATAGCAAAAGTGGAAACAATTTAGTGTGTGCATGTGGTTTGAAGAAAATGGTTTTAGGCTTTCTTCCTCCCAGGCTCACTATTACTCAAACCTGCTTAATTGCAGACATTTGTCACTTAGAGGAAAGGTGCTATTTTGATAGTATATGGTTTATATAATTTATGATTATTTATTTATTTATTTATTTATTTTTAATTCAGTAATATTATAGTGTGCTATTATATGCTTTACATTATGTATAATGGGTGTGGTATAATGGTTAAAGATCTAGGATCATGAACTATCACTATTGTGGCCATGAAAAAAACATTTAACCTAAAATATATGTCACTTTGGATAAAAACATCTGCTAAATGACCCCTTATTTTGTTATTGTATGATATTGTTATACTGTGCCGTAGAATAATGTTTTGTTAATTTACAGATGGAGAACAGGAGGGTATGCGTAGATCCACGTCCAGCCCGGATCACAGCAGGTAAGAGGGTTTTTCAATAAAGTAGAATTACGGAATGCTTTAATGTCCAAAAATCCAGATTTAAAGATGAAGTGTGTAATTTTTGTGGCACTAAATGCATAAATGCTGAATGTTGGTCTCATCCCAAACCCACACCTGTGGTTGAGCCAGAAGTTAACATGCTAATAAAAAATAATTATACATAATAAATGCAAATAATACATTTAAATTTTTTAATTAATTTATTTATTTTTATTTTTTATTTTTTTTTCAGACATCATCAGCATTTTTATAATTTTCACAAAAGTTTAATGACCCCCAGAATATATTGTTGTACATTTCATGAAAAAAGGCAACATTCTGAACAAAAAGCAGAGAAAATCACGTTTTTGTAAAAGACTACATCTGAATCAGGTTCATTTTCAGGATTTATTTTATCCAAAGTACAGCAAAACAGTAAATTTTTGAAATATTTTTACTATTTAAAATATGCGAGTATGTCTAAAATGTAATTTATTCCTGTGATTTCACAGCTGAATTTTTTGCATTGTTGCTCCAGTTACACGATCCTTCAGAAATCATTCTACTTTTGACTGGTAGTACATAGATTAGAATTTTGTTATGTTATTTAGACCATAAACACTACCATTTAAACGTTTGTTTTTGAAGAAAGATTCTTATGCTTGCCAAGACTGCATTTTTTTTTAATCAAAAGTCTAGTAAACAGTACTATATTGTGAAATATTATTTCAATTTAAAATAACTATTTTAAATTTAAATATTTTAAAATATTCCTGTGAGAGCAAAGATGGAGTTTTTCAGCTATTATTCCAGTCTTCAATGTCACATGATCCTTCAGAAATTATTCAGATATGCTGATTTCGTTCTCAAGAAACATTTTTTATTATTATCAGTGTTAAAAACTTTTGCTGATTATTGTATTAATGTATTTGTGGTTCCAGTGCTTCCTTGCTGAAGAAAAGTACTAAAAGTACTCTTTAAAGAATAACATTTTTATTATTTCAGTTATTAATTTTGCATTTTAATGGCATCAGCTTCTCTTACAATCACTTCCTTACCCATTCAGTTTCTTTCCTCCCATCTCTGCAGGCTGAGTTCCACAGCATCTGGTTCGGACGCTCTATTTGGACCTCCTCTGGAGTCGGCCTTTAAATCCCACAGCTTTGCTGGCAGAGAGCAGCTCCAGAACTCCTTTGCTGCTTCTGAATGTAATTCTCCAGCAGCACGCCACCCCCAGACCACATTACCGTAATAGATGAGAATCGACTGGATGGGCTATCCTCTTAGCGCATTTTAGAAAACAGAGAATTAAAAGCTTTAAACCAGCCTAATGTGTGCCAAAGTGTGCATTACCATATTCTAAGAATTAATTGACTCGCTTCGTCAAAACTGCTTGTGTAGGCATTAAAGCATGAATTATTCAATTATGGACCAAAGTGAAATGTGAATTAATTTTCGTCAGTCAGCCTTTTTATTATCAAATCTGTTGCTTTTTAAAGACATTTCTATTTTGATCAGTAATAGACTTTTCTTTGTTTGACAGATGCAGCTTTCTCTTCTGATTCATCCTCTCCTGAGAATGTGGAGGATTCCGGACTGGATTCGCCCTCCCATCAGCCCCTCGGGGCTTCCCCAGAGCCCACCGGTTGGGCTGCCTGGCCATCCACTCAGTCTCAATCTAAAGACTCTGTAAACTTGAGCCGATCCTCTGACCCCTTCCTCACCGCGTTCCGCGACCCATCGCCCGGTCGATGTCCTCTTCCACAGGACGACGCCACAAACGCCTGGTCTTCCAATCTACGTTCTCCACGCGCCCCACCCGACGTCGAGCCCACCACCTTCAGCTTCCCGGCCTTCTCCCACAACCTGGCGTCTACAGAATTGGAGCCCTCTGTATGGAGCTGCAAACACATTCCTCCAGAAGACCCCTTCCTGGATGCTTTTGAACGCTCTGCTCCCAAAGACAAACTGCCTCCACCTGACGCCTGGGCCCCGCCTCCCCCTCGGCCCACCAGGGACGGCAGGGGCATGGAAGGCCGCACCGATCCCTTTTCCATCTCTCTGAATGACACTAAAACCCTCCCTCCTCCATCCTCATCCCGCAAAGACAGAGACAGAAAGAGAGAACGTAGCGTCCCACCTCCAGAGTCCCCAGATGATCCTTTTGCTATTACTATGATCGGTAGTCCAACGCACCAGTCGTCGCTGGCGGCGCAGGCGGCTGCACAAGGCAGATCCAATAGTAATAGGCCGTCGCCCAGTCCTAACCCCGCCCCCAGTTCTCAGCCGAAGAAAGAACTGGTGCACTGGAACTCAGTGCATAACCCTTTTAGTGAGGGCACTACGAATAACACCATCACACAAGAGTCCACCAGAAAACAGAGATCTTTTAACGACGAGCCCCGCAGGAACGGGCCGCCACTCACACGGCATTCTGGGCCACAGGAGGACCTCTGCTTCTCTACAGACAAGGACCAGAACTTCTTGGATATTAACACACAACCAGGTATTATAGACAAATCTTTGACTAATATGGTGGATGATGTGGATACTGATATTTAAAGAGCAGAGTAAATGGTATACATTTGAGGTCAAAGGTTTACATACACCTTGCAGAATGTGCAAAATGTTAATTAATCTCTTGTTGCCAACTAATGGAAGAATAATATAACTAACGTTTCCCAATACTAAATGCTATTATTAAATACTACTATTATTTATCTAAAGTATTATTTATTGAATAATGCTGTTTAATAAATGACATCAGCCATCATAAAAGTTGCTAAGCAAATCAGTCAAAAGTACAAAGGTAGCACTCTCATATACAGCATTTAAACTACATAAAATGTAACCGTTTGCTCTGGAACAAATAATAGATTAATGAGACCAAAGACTGCACATTAGATTTACCCCAAATTAATTACATCTCATGTTTAACCACTATAGAAACATCAGAGACAGCCTCAAATTCCAGAAGATCTAGTCGAGGTAAGGCTGCTCTCAGCAGGTTCATGAATGCTAAACGGCCGCTGATGCCCTGGAGTTCACATCTCCAAAAACATCAAAGCAAAATTTAAAATAGACATTATCTTTATTAACAAACCGCATATATGAAGTCTAAACAAGTACATTCTCACCTAAAAAAAACTCCTCTTGAAACTACATTCCGTGACACAGTATTATATAAAATAAATCATGCACTCGCTGTGAAAAATATCGCAAACAGATTATTAACCGTTAACCGACAAGATTATTTTAAAATAGAAATTAATTATTTTAGAAAGGATAAGTGTCTGTGACTCGCTAATTTTACATGTTCAAAAAGCAGCAAACAACAAAACATGAGGAATCGCATGGACGCATCACATCACGCACTTGCAGCGCTTCTGCCAGCGGAGAAAAACTAAACTAAAGCTAGGCTATATATATAAAATGAATGAATAGGCCTATACAATAAACATTTTTACTAAACAAAACGAAAGAAAAAACTGTGCAACAAGTAGCTATAGTATGCAGAGTTTTTGGTTCATTTTTGTGCTGCGCGAAAGGAAGATGGCATCATCCTATTTTGATCTTTATTTTGCAAAAGCACAAAGATTTGTTTTTATTGTAAATGTACACAAACAAAAGCAAACCGTTTACAGTTTCGATTATCTGTATGACTAGAAGGAGTCGTTTCCACTGTTAGAAGGAAAAAGCCTTTCCATTATCATAATAAAATACAGTCAGCCAAACATATGGAAAAATCACACTGCTTAATCGTTATCAACATACTGAAGTAATATTATGCCAAACCATTTGTTTTATGTGGATACTGGAATGCAAGTGAAGTACAAAACCAGGTTTATGTAATAAATAATATTTTGGCATTCAAATACATCTCAAATACGGAAACATTTGGATTTGTGTCGAATGAGAGACCCAACATTAGTTTCAGTTTCACTTTAGCCTTAATGAATTTATTTTGGCTTGTCGTTTATATAGCCTAGCTTCTTATATTTTACATCCTTGTTCTTTCCTGAATATTGTTAAATTGAAGATTTTTTTTATAGAGTGAGGGGAACTAAAATAGCCTAGCCTATGTTTATAGTATTTGTAAACATTTTGAATGTAATAATAAAATGCGACTTATAGGCCTAGACGAGCTTTCTTTTTTTTCTCTCAAAAATGCAAGTTTATTTTATTTTAATCATCCAGCAAATGTTTTAAAGTCTTTTGATGAATTACTAGGGGGAAAAAAAAAAGAATGACCTTTTAAACCGTTTAACTGATTGTATTAATCGGTCAAAATTCTTTCCGTCGGTTAACGGTGAACCGGTTAAAATGAGCATCCCTAGTTCCAATATCACTAGAATATCGCACTCCTCTCAGCCAACTTTCGATAGACTTAGTCGTTTAGGCCTCTTTTATGGTGCTCTTACATTTATTATAGTGGAAAAAGTGTCCAAGATATTCTTCTAGTTGTTTTGTACCATGAAATAAAGTTCTTCACCCTCTTCACATGAGGTGAAGAAATCATGACAGAATTTTCATATTTGGGTTTTTCTTCTTTTTTTGTCTCTTGACTTTCTCTCTGTCTTTCTCTCTCAGTCTCCCAGCATGGTTTCAGGCAGGACAGCACTGAGCGTCTGGCGTTGGCTCCCCCTCGATCGGTTCGGTCCAAGCGCTCCTCAGGCAGACTCAGTGGCTGTGAGCGGGTAAATGTCCCACAGACCTTATTACGCCAACTATCCAACCAGCGCACTTAGGCTTCTTTAAAACCATATAAACAAATCCCTTAATCTGGCTCTGCTGCAGCCTCTTTCATTCATCTCTTGTTTTATGAGACGTGGTTTCTCTCTTGTGGTCCTTCAAATTGCTCCCTTGACTTCAGCTCTAAATTAACACCACTATTAAGATTCCACTTCAAGCTTTTAGTTGCTTTATACTGTAAGGTAACAAATAATATTACAGGACATAGAAACAGGCCTCAGGCAATTTGTTCAGCCAGAAAACACATGTTTTCCATCCACACACAGTAGAAAAGAAAACATAAATTGAAAATAGAGGGCTGACAGATAGCATGGACATGAACTTCTCTTTTTTCCGATGTCAGTTAGTTTAAAATGTACTGTATGTATAAGGGTAAGTGCATAAATTACATTTAAAATGCCTGTTCTTAATTTTTTCGACCATCTGAGATTGTATTTATTCATTCATTAATATAATAACTTTTCTGCTTTTCTGCTGTTCACTTAAATACAGTTGAGGTCAAAAGTGTACATACACCTTGCAGAATCTGCAAAATGTTAATTATTTTACCAAAATAAGAGGGATCATACAAAATGCATGTTATTTCTTATTTAGTACTGACCTGATTAAGATATTTCACATAAAAGATGTTTAAATATAGTGCACAAGAGAAAATAGTAGTTGACCCCGTTCAAAAGTTTACATGCAGTCTTTATTCAGGTCAGTACTAAATAAAAAATAACATGCATGTTGTATGATCCCTCTTATTTTGGTAAAATAATTAACATTTTGCAGATTCTGCAAGGTGTATGTAAACTTTTGACCTCAATGTAGTCCTGGGGTGTGAAAAATGAGCTTTGAAATGAAAAATATGTAGTCTTCCAATTACTATAAGGTAATAAAAACTGCATGTATAATAATTATAAAAATATATACATTTAATAATCTATATTACAAATCTAATTAATTTATTTAATTTGTACTATATCAATTATCATTTCATTTTAGTATAGTATTTTACGCTGCAGCACACTGCAGAAAGTACTGTAAATCCTCAGTTCATAATTTTGATTTTGCCTTTTTTCTGTGGTGTCTCTCAGTCTAGGTCCCTGTGTTCGTCTCCACTCCCTGATCCCAGTCCTCCCCTCACCTCCTCATCCTCCTCCAGCCCCAGCGAATGGGGAGTGCAGAACCGTGTTCCCAGCCCAGCCCGAGGTGACCCGAGGCACTCCTATTTCCCTAAACACCTACATTATCACAGAACTTAATCACATATTACACAGAGAGACAGCCTCTGGAGCTTTGCTTTAATTTTATTATGCTAATCTAATGCAGGCATGTGCACGTTTACAGTGGGAGCTGTCAGGAAATGTCGCTATTTTGTCGTGTCTGAATTTGTCCAATACAGTAGCTCACGGGCATGTATCTAATGTAGAGGATGCATCTCCCAAGTCCTGTTTGATATTCAATTGCTCATTCATTTATTCATCCCCCGTTGGACAAAATCAGCAGCAAATAAAGTTATGAAGTTAAAGATGTCACATGTTTGTGTCTTAAAGGGATAGTTCACCCAAAAATAAAAATTTTGTCATTAATTACTCACCCTCATGTCGTTGCACACCCGTAAGACATTTGTTCATCTTCTGAAAACAAAGTAAGATATTTTTGATTAAATACAAAAGCTTTCTGACCCTGCATAGACTGATACGGAACTTGGTTAAAATCGTTATTTTTTTGTTTTCTTTGCGCACAAAAAGTATTCTTGTATTTTCATAAAATTAAGGTTGAACCACCGATGTCACATGGACTATTTTAGCAATATCTTCACTACCTTTCTGGGCCTTGAACGTGGTAGTTGTGTTGCTGTCTATACAGGCTCAGAAAGCTCTTGGATTTCATCAAAAATATCCTAATTTGTGTTCTTAAGATGAATGAATGTCTTACAGGTTTGGAACGACATGAGGGTTAGTAATTAATGGCAGAATTTATATTTTTGGGTGAACTATCCCTTTAACTGTTTTATGTTCTATTAAAAATTGTTTTTGACATGGTTTTTGAAGTGTAATGTTGAATTGTGATCCTGCAGGTTTGTCTCGAGGGCCCAGTCCCATTTCTCTAAGTACTCAAGAGTCTTGGCCTGTGGCCGCAGCCATCACAGAGTACATCAATGCCTACTTCAAAGGAGGAGAACACAACCGGTCTGTCTGAGCTTCTCTCACCCCATCTGGAAAAGACGAAGCCTTTTATCACACTGTAGCTCCAACTTAAAGTGATTTGCTGTCCAACTGTTTGTGTTTCAGCTGTCTGGTTAAGGTCACCGGCGATCTCACAATGTCCTTTCCAGCTGGCATCATCCGCATTTTCACTGCCAACCCTAACGCACCAGTATTAAGCTTCAGATTGGTGAACATCTCTCGAGTGGACCAGTTCTTACCCAACCAGAAGTTGCTCTACAGGTATGATGCCCTTAAATATTAAAATTGACGTGTTCTGGATTCAATTACAAGCTCTGTGCACAGCATCTATGGTCTTTGTACCTGCAGCGACCCGTCACAGAGTGACCCGGACACCAAGGATTTCTGGTTCAACATGCCGGCCTTGACGCTCCACCTGCAGAGAGAGGCAGAGCTCAACCCGCAGGCCTCCTATTACAATGTGGCGCTGCTAAAATACCAGGTCAGTCAGCACAAACCTAATGAGTGCTTGAATAACAATATGACCCGCTTTAATGATAAATAAAGGAGTGTTTCGTGTTCAGCAAAATAAGCTCAGTTGTCAACATCTGTGGCAAAATATTCACCCAAAAATGAAAATTCTGTCATTGATTATTCACCCTCATGTCGTTCCATAACTATAAGAACTTCGTTCATCTTCAGAACACAAATTAAGATATTTTTGATGAAATCCAGGAGCTTTCTGACCCTGCATAGACAGCAACTCAACTGACACGTTCAAGGCCCAGAAAGATAGTAAGGACGTTGTTAAAATTGTGACATCAGTGGTTCAATCGTAATTTTATGAAGCTATGAGAATTTTTTTGCACAAAGAAAACAAAAATAATGACTTTATTCAACAACCTGCATTGGACACAGTATATTTCTTGTTCCTTATATCTTCCTGTCTTCAGTTGTAAAGAAATTATGGTTTTTGAAGAAAACATTTTTCTCCATATAATGGACTTCATTGGTGCCCCGATTTTGAACTTCCAAAATGTAGTTGAAATGCAGCTTCAAAGGGCTCTAAACGATCCCAGCCGAGGAAGAAGGGTCTTATCTAGCGACACGATCTGCCATTTTTTTTATAGAAATAAAAATTTGTATACTTAAGCACAAAAGCTCATGTAGCACAGGCTCTGGGATGCGCGTCCATGATGCTACGAATTAGTGATGGGTCATTCTTGAACGATTTGTTCATTTTGAACGAATCTTTAATGCGACACGGAAGAATGAGTCGTCCCGGGGAGTGATTCGTTCAGTCGTGCATGCACAACATCCTATTAGGTTTTGTACTGGAATTAGTTCACCTGTTTTGAGTCTTCGAGGTTTTCGAGTCGTTTGTTCATCTTATGGGGCTGTCACATGATGAACGAACGACTCAAACCTGAAAACTTGTCAGATAAGAGGTGAGGTGAGCCAATCATAGACTAAAGACCCAAATAAAATAAAATGAATTAATCTTTTTTTGTTTCTTATAGCATTACAGTTTTGTATTGTTTGTAGTGTGATCAACGTTTGTGTAAGCAGTAGATGTGTGGAAATAACACGTAACAGTTTAATTATATTTTGCTAAAATGAACAAAATGACTCGAAAAAAGATTCAAAGCTCCGAGTCGGTAAAATGTTCCGAACTTCCCATCACTACTACGAATCACGTCTAAGTTCATCATCTGTGTACTCCGACTCAAAAAGGTAGAGAATGGTGAAAAACTCCATCTTATTTTCTCCTACAACTTCAGAATCGTCCGACACGTTGTACCTTTTTGTTTGCGTTTGACTTACTCGCTTTGTAAACACTGGGTCTGTAGTTCCGCGTGACCTTTCGACATGATTCAATAGTACGTCATGTCGTGGACGTGCATCCCAGAGCTTGTGCTACACAAGCTTTTGTGCTTAAAAAGTATACAAATTTTTATTTTCCGGAAAAAATAAAGACAGATCGTTTCGCTAGATAAGACCCTTCTTCCTCGGCTGGGATCATTTAGAGCCCTTTGAAGCTGGATTTAAACTACATTTTGGAAGTTCAAATTCGGGGCACCAATGAAGTCTATTGTATAGCGGAAAAATCCTGAAATGTTTTCCTCAAAAACCATAATTTCTTCACGACTGAAGACTGAAAGACATGAACATCTTGGATGACAATGGGGTGAGTAAATTATTTGTGAATTGTTGTTCTGGTAGTGGACTTCTCCTTTAAGGTTGACTTTGTTTTTTTTTTAATTAACTTTGTCCTAGACGTCCTCTCAGGATCCGGGTCGTGCGCCCCTCCTGCTGTCCGCCGAGTGTCAGCGCAGTGGAACAGTGACCCGCGTGTCTCTGGATTACCACTGCTGTCCCGCAACTGCTCCCGCCACTCAGCTGACCTCCGTACAAGTGCTGCTGCCCCTTGATCACACTGCCACCGACCTGCAGTGCCAGCCGCCTGCGTCCTGGTGAGAACCTGTGTGTGTCTGGAGGGTGTTTGAATGACTGTAAATGACTGGAGTTTCCAAGGAAAGAAAGTTGGCATTTAGGTGTTTGCTACGGATGTGACGAGATCTCGTAATGATATCCTCGCAAAACATTTTGCACTGTTTACATTAAAGCTACACGATTAATCCCTAAAACATCGAGATCTCGATTTAAACACCCACGCGATGTTATTCCTGAATGACAACGATTTAGCTATGTGTATTAGGACTGTTTTACATTGTAAGTGTCAGTGGAGCGTGAGAAGCACGTTTGTCGCTGCCCATGTTAATGAACCAGAGGGTCAGGGTAAATGTGAACGCAGAAAGAGCAACCACATTATAATCATTATTTCTGTGTTACAGACATTTAAATAATA